>NC_089822.1:258391703-258991703 GCF_035046505.1 Tiliqua scincoides
TGAGGGGGGACATGATTGAGACATACAAAATTATGCAGGGGATGGACAGAGTGGATAGGGAGATGCTCTTTACACTCTCACATAATACCAGAACCAGGGGACATCAACTAAAATTGAGTGTTGGGCGGGTTAGGACAGACAAAAGAAAATATTTCTTTACTCAGCGTGTGGTTGGTCTGTGGAACTCCTTGCCACAGGATGTGGTGCTGGCGTCTAGCCTAGACGCCTTTAAAAGGGGATTGGACAAGTTTCTGGAGGAAAAATCCATTATGGGGTACAAGCCCATGTGTATGCGCAACCTCCTGTTTTTAGAAATGGGCTATGTCAGAATGCCAGATGCCAGGGAGGGCACCAGAATGAGGTCTCTTGTTATCTGGTGTGCTCCCTGGGGCATTTGGTGGGCCGCTGTGAGATACAGGAAGCTGGACTAGATGGGCCTATGGCCTGATCCAGTGGGGCTGTTCTTATGTTCTTATGTAATTATACACACAGTAAAGAAATATTTTGTTTCTTCTGACTTCAGCCTGTGAAATTTAGTGGCTGTCCCTTGGTCCTGGAGTTGTGCAAGAGAGAAAAGCAGTTCCCTCTCCTCATTCTATTCATCCCATTACGTTGTGTCGCCTGGGACTGGAGTTTGGTTCTGGCACAAGTGCCGAATCCTGACCCCACTCCCTTGGCCACGGCCTGCCCACAGGCCTGTCTGTCACCCTCTACCCACTCTCCCCCTGCCCCAGAATGCCTCCTTCCCGCCCTCCCCCTCCTTGAGCCTCTGCACCAGCCTGACACTGTTGGTGTGACCTTACCTATTGCATCAGCCTCCAGAGGACAGTGTACATCCGTGCACCAGCCTCCCTCCTCACTCGGTGGGGCAAATGTGCCGTAAGGTGTCAGCATATCCCTGGGTGTGGATTGGGCCCCCCCCCTCTCTCTCTCTCTCACACACACACACACACACACACACGCTCCAGTTCTGATTTGCTTCTTGATACAGCAGGAGCTGTTTTAGAAATGGTCTATTTCTGAACGCCAGGCCTGCCCAAGACTTTGTGAACCTGGCATGGTATACCAAATGCTGCCCCTCCTTCCACAGCCTTTGCTCCTCTTACTCACCAAAGTCTTCACTCAGCACTCTTCTCCCCTACATTTCCGCTTCCTCTCTGTCCCCTCTTCCTTTTTCAATCTCACATCACATTGACATCCTTCAGTCTCGGAAGACTATGGTATCGTACTCTGAATAGTGGTTCTGGAACAGTGTCCTCTCCAGTGCGCGAAGCCTGGGTAAGGTAGATATGAAGGATAGACTGTTACCCATGCAGCAAATCCCCCCTCTCCACGTCTCAGAAATGGTCCAATGGAACGGCAGAAGCCAGTATAGTTGGTTCCAGCGGCAACGCAGGAGTTGCCAGAACGTGACTGTGTTCAGCCATGAACTGCCTCAGGGACTCCGGCTCTGGATTTTGCCTTGAGGTTGACTCCTGAAGCCTTTTCCATAACTGGATGTAGCCACAAGGCAGTGGTGGTTTGGGATCAGAGTTTTCCTTCTCTCAGATGAGCTGCCTTCGCAGGCTGACGAGTCCCATCTACCCGGTGGCTGTTTAGTTGCCTCTTACGTCAAGTACAGCCAAACTGAGGGCCTATTCTTATCCCAAGCTCCCCAGGTGCCGGGAAAGCGCCGCGCTGCGGATCCTGAGTTGGCCGGTTTGAGCCTCGCTCACAGCAGCCTCCTTTTTCAATCTATGGGATGGTAAAAGGAAGCAGTGGAGGACAGAAGGTGGACAGAGAAGAGCCCCCCCCCACCTGCTGTCTCATACAACAGTTTCAGTTGGCTACATGCTTGTGACAGTGCTGCAGGTGAAGCAACTATACACAGAAAGCAAAAGGATGGGGAGATGCTTCTTTCAATCTATAGTTTGTAATATATAAAGATGGAGTTTGGGGACATCACGCAGATTGGGACGTGTGTCTATATGAATCTCCTATAATGTTTATTTTCCAAGAGCAGCTCCTAATCCACAGCCATTGCAGATTCCGCAGTATCCTGCAGGGGGGTTTTGGCATGTTGAGGCCACCTCGAGGTAAGGGACCATTTTCCCCCTGCTCCCAGATTAGCCCCAGAAGCTGCCATGAGTCAACTTGGCCCAGATGTATAGCTGGTGCAAGTCCACATTGACCCATGCAGATGGATCAGGCCCAGAAGAGGATTAAAATTTGGTGGGTGCCACTGCTGCCGAACCCACCCCCTTTCCAGGCCCAATCTGCCCACCCTGCCCCATCTCCTCCCGGTTCTGCCTGTCCAGAGACATAGCTAGATCATTTGACACCCGGGGCCCATAAAATGTTATCACCCCATACAATGTAATTAATTAATTTATTATATACTATTATTAATTCACATTTTTATACCACCTTTCCTCTAAGCAGCTCAGGGTGGTGTACATGGTTCCTCCCCTTATTTTGTCCTCACAACAACCCTGTGAGGTAGGTGAGACTGAGATAATAATAGTCATGACATAAAATGAATAATAATAATGGTCAGAAAATAAATGCAGTGAATATTTCCCCACAAGCAATGGATGAAATTCTGCATCAAATGGTATATAACATGATGTTATTATTCCTAAAAGCCACAATTTCCAGAATTTTGGTCACTAGGAAGATTTTGGGGAATCCAGGCTTGGAGGAGGAAGGAAGAAAGGGAGATTATGGGGGATTCAGGATTGGAAGGGGGAAGAGATTGTGGGGGATCCAGGCTTGGAGGGGGGGAGTAAGCATATCACTTTCAGAACTCACCCACCTTTGCAAGTCTAAAAACAAGTAAAAATTCACCTTATAGCTGAAGCCTCTGTTTTATTCTTTGGGCGGGGGGGGGGGGGGGAGGCTGCCTTCTGGAGCATTTGCTGAGCTCCACTTTCATCAGATCAGGGCCATGCAGCTAGCCTTGCACTCTCCTGTGCCCAACTTGACCAGGAACCAAGGCAACCAGGAACCAGGAACCAACCTGTTTGCCTACTCAGGAGTAAATGCGGACTGTGTGGTTTCCTTTTGCTTTCCATAGGGCTCAATACAATCCTCAGCTTGGAGGGAGGGACTTCCTTCTTGGGTGTTTTTTGGGGGCTGCTTTCATTGGACAGGAACCATTCTGGTGTCGTTGGATTCCTCTCAGCCTGCCCTTTCCGATGCAGTAAGGCAAGTCCACTTACTCACAAGTAAACGAGCGATATGGCTCGGTTTCACTTTCCATAAGGCTCCGTGCATTTTTGGGTTTCCAGTTTATTGGCCACATCCTTTGATGGAAAGGAGATATATCCCTCTGGTTTTTTGCATTGCATTCCACTGGAAATTCCACATCCAATAGTATATGGCATGATGGGGTTACTCCTAACCTTCTCGATGTTAGCGATGCTGGGTCATTTGTGGTGTCACTCCCAAGGGTGGTACCCGGGGTGGACCACTCCCCCGCCCCTCACTAGCTACGCCACTGTGCCTGTCTACCACTCCATTCTACCCCCTCCCTGCCTCCCTCTCAGTCCCTGCTTGGCCTAACCTACCCTGGTAGGAAGCCCTGGTCCATCCTCATGTGGAACTGGCCACTTGCTGCTTGTGGTGGCAACCAAGGCAACACATGCTTCCTCTCCCTTGCTCCACCAAGTGGAGGAGGGAGGCTGGTGCACAGTTGTGCACCATCCTCTGGAGGTTGACCCAAGTCCTGCAGTGCTGGCGCAACAGCCAGCAAAATGGCTGGCATAAAGACCAGGCCTGAGGTGGGTGGGGGGAATCCCTGGAGCCCAGGCTTCTGGGGAAGGGGTGCAGGGCCATGACAAAACAAAATATACAGTACAAAACAAGTAGTAGGAAGGGGGCAATCAGGCATCTTGCCCAGGGCCTAATACTCTGCTTAAGCCTTACCTGCTCTGGTGGGAAAGCCTGGTCCATCCCTCCATGGACCCAAACACTCACTCTCTGCAGTGGCAGCCAGGCAGCACACAGTTCCTCTCCCTTGCACTTGTTGGACCTATGCCAGCAAAATGGGGAGGGGGGGGAGTAAAATCCTGGAGCCCAGGTTTCAAGGGGAGACAGGGCAGTGGTAAAATAAAACATACAGTATAACTCAAGTAGCAGGAAAGTGGGGGGGGGGCATCAGGTGTCAGTTGCTCTTGAGGAGACCCATCTGGTCAGCAGAGACTTGACTCAGGGTCAGGGCACAAATATTTCCTTGCCTCGAGAAGACCTCACCAACAGCTCCCCTTCTCCCCACCAGCAGGATGTGCTTGGTTGGGGTGGCTGCATCGTGCAGGGTGCCTGCCTCTCTGAGCACAAGCATCTTGCTTTTTACCTCTTCTGGAGGCAGAGCCAGACAGAATCCTGCAGCAAACTTGTCCTGGAGCCTCCTGGTCCTGCTGGGAGAGGGGCCGAGACTCACTTCCAGACTCCTGTTTAATGGTTTTCGGCACTTGGTGCAGAGCAGAAGCCTCCCCCCTCCCTCCAGGGTGACAAAGCGAAAGTCAGTGTTCTTGCCAATCAGACCTCCCTCCCTCCCTCCCTTTCCTCCCTCTGTCGTCACTGAAGCATTTTGTCTTGAAAAATCAATGGGGATGATACACTGCAAGAGAGAGAAAAACTGCAGTGACCACAAGGGGACTCTGAGCTGCAAACAGCCTGAATGGGAGGGAAGCTCTTTCTTTCTGGGCTGCTGCTTTTCATGGCTTTTCACCATGTTGCTTGCTTGCAGCAGTGACACAGGGAGACCAGGAGTGAGGGGCAGCACTCTGCGAGTCCCTCCATGTGCGGCACCGGGGAGTGTCTCAGCCCCCTGCAAGGGACAGGACAGCCACTTCTGCCTCAGATTATGCTATTAAAAGAGGCACTCTGAAACAGTTTTAATTTTTCAGCACTGACATAAGGGTAATGCAGCTCTGAGGTAAAAGAACAAACATTCCCTTACTTTGAGGAGGAGGCCTCCGTGAGTGACACCCAATGGCAGGATGCAGCACACGTCCCATTGGCTGGAAAGCACTGACATAAGGGGTTAGGATTGCACCCTTAGTTAGTTGGCAACCTTCAGTCTCAGAATGGTGGTTCTGGAACAGCATCTAGTGTGGCTGAAAAGGCCGATTCAGGAGTGACAATCCCTTCCACACTGGGAGCAAATGTAGTCTGCCCCTCTTCTATCGCCCTGGCTATAGGCCTTCCTTCTTTGCCTCAGTCTGTACACATACACCAGAAGGGCACAACTGCATAGTCAACTACTTCAATTAAACTTACAGGAGCTGTTTAAGATTTGCAGGCTATCTGAATGAATGAACCTCATGCTGCCAAACATGAACAAATTAAAACACTGAGAAGACAGCAACTGGAACCAACAGAATTGGGCCTAGCGTTGAATTGCTATGGAAACAAACTGGTTTTGAAGTACAGGGGAAAAGAACACACCAACATAACAAGGAACCATTAAACATATTTTTACTTGTGCATATACGTGAATGTGTAGCTCAGTTTCACTTTCCATGGGGTTCAAAACATTTATCAGTGTGGAGGGAGGGAGGTCCTTCTGGAGTGTTTTTGGGGCCTGCGTCCATCGGACCAGGACCATTCTGGTGGTGGTGTATTCCTCTCGGCATGCCCTTTCCAATGGACCAAGGCACAGTCTCCTACTCATGAGTAAACATGCACTGTGGCTGGGTTTCACTTTCCATAGGGTTCCATGCATTTTCCTTGGCAGCTTCTGAGCATGCTGAGAAGATTCTATAGCCAGTGAAAGCAGCAGAGCTCTGAGGGAGTCAGGGGCTCAGAAACACAGTCAAAAGCATTTGGGACGATCCACAGATGCTCCGCAGCCATTTTAATAGGTATATGTTGGTGATATTTCGTTAATTGAGCAGGATATTGCGTTAGAGCCCAATTTTGTGTTATTTGTTTTTATCATTTTAGACTGCCCCTATTTGTTGCCATGAATGTGCGATGGTCTCTTCAAGACATACGTTGAAGGGGGAAGACGGAATTCTGGGTCACAGATGGAAAAGCAGACTTCATGTGATTTAGGTTGGATGACTGACTAAGGGCGCAATTCTAACTGGCAGTTATACCGGTATAGGTGGCCCTGGAGGGTCGCAAACATGCCGTAAAACACGATTGCACCTCCTTAGGTGGGAGCTGCTTCTGCGCATTCAGATGCGCCGATGCGCAGACGGAGGCAGAAGCCTCTGCCTTGGCTCCCGCGCCACTGCTTGTGTCAGCGCAAGCACGCGGACATAAGTAGCAAAGGTAGGCGTGGGGAGGGGGCGTTACTGGGTGGGGGGAGGGCGGGCCCGAGGGTGGGCATGCGGGGAGCCAGGTGCGGGGCTGGGACCCGGCGGTTATGCCGGATCCCAACCCCTGTCCCTGGGGCGAGACTTGCCCCACCTCCAGAGGTGGCACAGGTCTGACGAGACCTATAGGGGCACGCAGCCCTTACCCACGGGTAGGGGGAAGAGCTTCCCCTTGCCCGTGGCTGAGTCGCTGCTCGCTGCAATCCCGCGTTGGATGCAGCACAAGCCTCCTGGCTTGCCTGCTCCAGCGCAGGTTAGGATTGCGCCCTGAAATATTTTAGAGGCCTCTGCAGAGCTGGAAAAGAGTCTTTGGCTGCTAAATCACTCTTAATTTCTTGCTCTGGTCTGGAGAGAAAAACCAGCAAAGCCTGTGAAGAAGATGATGGAACTCCTCACAAAGAGAGTCTCAGGTGGGCGTTACCATCCACATAAAAGAAGGGAAGGAGGGTCTCTCCACAGAAGGAGTTCCCTGAGTAAGTGTGGATATGGACGCCTGTGTCAGCATCAGAAAAGTCCACCTCCCCCTTAGTACAGTTTAGTGTCACTTGGATCCTCTTGAGCTCCTGGCTCAGGGACAGGAGAGTGAAAGCAGGGGGATTAACAACTCTGTACTGACCTCCAAACTGCCCCACAGCCCAAAACCCTTTCTCAGGATTAACAAAAAACCAGCCCTTTCTGCTCACAGACTTCCTGGCAACCCCCACAGCCCACGCTCCCTCATCTCCCACAGTGACTTCCCAGAAGTGTCTGCCTGCTGTGAAGCCCTCACGGCCCAGCACAAACTCCCAATAGTCAAATCTCTCCGGATTGTTGGGCAGATCTTGACATCTGTATCCCCATCTCACGCTTCTGCGATCCTCAGACAGGACGAGTCGGGGATGGACCGTGTCTGGATCCAGAGTCACATTTGCTGTTGGGGTGGAAGGGGAGGAGGAAAGAGAAGAGAAGCAGAATCAGCTATGAGACTCATTCTGAGCCACAGAGATATGGAGTGAATGATAAATACTCCTCATAACTGTGCCCGTATGTTATTTACCTGAAATATCTATATCCTGCCTTTCCTGTCCTTCCAAGCAACTTAAAAGAAGCCAAAACAACCCTAAGACACTTCCTGTATTCCCCTGTTGACAAAAGTTGTGGTGGACACTGGAGAGAAAATGACTGACGCTTCCCTGACACTCCCGGTGTGAACTGCCCATTTCTGACTCCCAGGGACACTGAGGGTGCCTCCGTTCTGCCAAGTAGGGGTTGAAAATAAAGCTTTTTCTTGTGTCATTATTCTTGCATTTTCCTATCCCTTTCAAAAACATCTAAGCCAGACTCCATCACAATATCTGGTAGGAAGGAGTTCCACAAGTTTATTACTTGTGCAGAATGCGGCGGCCCATGTGGTCACTGGAGCTAGGTGGACTCGGTCAGTCTGCTTCTCCAGGGACTACATTGGCTGCCCATTCATTTCCAGGCCCAATTCAAGGTGCTGGTTTTGACCTTTAAAGCCCTATACTGCTCTGGGCCAGGCTATCTTAGAGATCGCCTACTCCCGTACAATCCGGCTCGTCCTCTCAGGTCATCAGAGAAGGCCTTTTTACAAGTGCCACCGCCCAAGGAGGTTCGTGGGAGGGGGCAAGAAATAGGGCCTTCTCAGTAGTGGCACCAACATTGTGGAACTCCCTTCCCCTTGACTTGAGAATGGCTCCCTCTCTTGAGTTTTTTCGGCGAGGCCTGAAGACCCTGCTCTTTAAACAAGCCTTCTGATTCCATGGCCTTTTTAACACTTTTATACATCTTTTAGTTTCTTTTTGACAGACTGGATCCCTCTATGATTTTGCTGTTTTATGCTCTTTTTATTCTGACTTTATTCTGACTACTGTTTTTATGGCCTCTGTTAATGTGTTTTAAATATGTTTTTATCTGTGTTAAATCATGCTTTTTAAAATTGTTTTTTACATGTTGTAAGCCGCCCTGGGTCCCTTTCAGGGAGAAGGGCGGGATACAAATAAAGTTTATTATTATTACTATTACTATTACTATTATTATTATTACTATTATTATTATTACAGGTTGGATAAAGAAATATTTCCTTTTGTCTGTTCTAACTCTCTCACCAATCACTATTTTAAAGGCAGTTGCGAACCCACCATTAGGTCTGATGGGGCAAATGCCCCAGGCATGAGCCACTAGGACCCCACAGAAGCCTCTCTGAGGGGTCAGAAACTATACTTCCAGTTTTCCAGAAGCATAGTTTATAGCGTCGGGGAACCTCAGAGAGGTTTCCCTGACGTGGGCTCAGGTCAAGCGAGGCTCCGTGAGCCTCAGGTGAGTGGAGGGGATTTTTGCGTGGGGGTGGCGACAGCCCACGATGGGGCACCATCATGGACTTTTGCCCTGGGCATGGGGCTGGGGAGATCCACTGCTGTTTAAAGGAAGTCCCCTGGTTCTGGTGTTGGGTGAGAGGGAAAGGAACTTTCCTCTATTCTACTGGTTGGAAACCTTCAGTCTCGAAAGACTATGGTATAAGCCTACAGCACCCGGTATTCCTAGGCGGTCTCTCATCCAAGTACTAACCAGGCCTGACCCTGCTTAGCTTCCAAGATCAGACGATTAATTTTGTAAGTTTCCCCTCAAGTATTTCTAGACCCGTGGTTCCCAAACGTTTTAGCACCTGGACCCTCCTTTTAAAACGACACACTATCAGGACCCATCTAGCTTTATGAGACTAAAAAAATCAAAAAAGTTTATTTATTTATATCTAAGTAGTCTTTAATTTTATATATTTCTCCTTGGAGCACAACGGGGCTTACTTCCAACCAAATGCATGCATATGATTCTCAGTAGGCGTTCTTGGAAGTAAATCCCCGGGCATCTGGTGGTGCCAACCTTCCTAGCAAACATGCTTAGGTAGGATGGCTTTGAAAATAATGTGTAGTGTAATCCTCTGCATGTTTACTTAGAAGTAGGTCTTACTAGGTTTAATAGACTTAGTCCTAAACAAGTGTACATAAAATGCAGCCCCACTAAACAGAACACAAAGGAGGAGGAGACCTCAGACCAAGGCAGGAGGACTTCCAGCATTCAGTTTCGCACCGCAATTGACCTGCTTGAAACACCTGCTTGAAAGGGTGGTGCATGCACTCTCAAATCCTCCCTTTCCCTTCAACTTTCTCTTGTGGGTGCTGGAAAGGTTGTCAAAACCCGAGGGGGGGGGGGAAGAGACTTCAAACCAGGGCAAGCAGCATTTCTCTTCAGCACTTAGTCATCAAACCTTTGAAAGACAGAGAATCCTTGAATAACTCCAGTATTCAATTTAAAAAAAACACAAAAAACAGCAAAGCTGAATTAAAGAAATAAGCAAATCCAGAAGGAACTCAGTAGTAATTGGGGAGCCTGTATGTGAAATGTGAATTTCTTGACCCAGTGTCCATTTACTTACATTTAACCACATCTGCCATTTTGCTGTCCATTCCCCAGTTTGGAGAGATCCTTCTGGAGCTCTTTACAATCCCTTCTGGTCTTCACCACCCACAAAAGTTTGGTGTCGTCTGCAAACTTGGCTCAATTTTTTTTCCAGGTCATTTATGAACGAGTTGAAAAGCAACACTCCCAGGACAGATACGTGGGACACTCTGCTTTCCACCTCTCTCCCTTGTGAATATTGCCCATTGACACCCATTTTCTGTTTCCTGGTTCTCAACCAGTTCCTATACCATAAGAGGACCTCTTATTCCCTAAATGTAGTTTTCTCAGCAGCCTTTGGTGAGGGACCGTGTCAAACGCCTTCTGAAAGTCCAGATACATAATGTCCATGGGTTCTCCTGCATCCATATGCCTGTTGACCGAATTCTAAAAGGCTCGTGAGCCAAGACTTACCCTTACAGAAACCATGCTGATTCTCCCTCAGCAAGCCTTGTTCTTCTATCAGTGCAATCCTAACTTGCAGTGGAAACAGGCAGGCCGACGGGCCTGCACTGTATCCAGTACAAGTTTGGGACCAAAAGCAGCACAGTCTGAGGCAAAGGGAAGCCTTTCCCCTGACCCCATACTGCACTGCAGCAGCCCCAGTGGGTCTACTTGGATCTGAACCACCTGACGAGGTGGTGCAGATCCATGCAGAAGCCACACTGCTTGGGAATGGGGCTAGAATTCAGCATAACTGCTGGGTCCTGGACCCACCTCCTGCTCCCAGCCCGCCCACCCCCAGGAATGCCAGAAACCCGCTACCTGACTTCCCCCCACCCCAAAATGCCTCCCTCACACCTCTTTTTGTGCCCTCTGAAGGCCTGAGAAGGCTGAGAAGGCCCTCAGAACATGCTCCAGGTGTTTCCTGTGGATGTGCTAGTCCTGAGATATTTATTTCTGTACAGGCACAATCCTAACCCCTTATGTCAGTGCTTTCCAGCACTGTCATATGGGTAATGCAGCTCTGAGGTAAGGGAACAAACATTCCCGTACTTTGAGGAGGCCTCTGTGAGTGCCCCCCAACTGCAGGATGCAGCACTCGTCCCATTGGCACTGCTATGCCAGTGCTGGAAAGCACTGACATAAGGGGTTAGGATTGCACCTTACATTTAAGTAACCTGCTTGGGAGGTGGGGGAATGGGGGTCCACTTGAGTGTATGCTTTATCTCTGTGAAGTGTGTTGGTGCTTCAAGAAATCCTGGAAATTTGAACCCATTCATTTATTCATTCGTTCTTTTATTCATTCATCTAAGATCCATCTGTAGCGTGTTTATTTAAATTTTATGTTCAAAATTTTTTTCCCTGGCCCTCAACACCATGCCAGATATTCACTGTGGCTGTCTAGCTGAAAAGTTTGAAGACCGCTGTCCTAGGCTACCTAAGGTGCGGGATTGGGAGAAATTGGTCCAATTCGCTTGAAGGCAGCCCTGCCTCAAGGAATGGCTGACTGCATGATACTGGTCAGAGCTTATGAAGTGAAGTCTTGCATGTTGGAAGATCAGGAGGAGAGAGAGCAAGAGGGAAAGAGGAAGCCAATCAGGGACACACTTCCACAGGTGAGGGGGACAAAGTCAAGGCATGAGACAGGGAGCCTCTAAGTCACCTGATTCCAGGACAATACACTGCCCCCCCCCAGTGTCTTGCAGGTGCATGACACCCATTTCCCAACAATATTTTTGTTTTCCACTCACTGAAGATTGTTGAGCCCATTTTCTAGTAGTTACTCCCCCCACCCCTCATTCCTTTCAGCCCCTTACACCATGGCAAGTCCTGTCCCGACCCACCCATCATCTGCATCCTTGCACATCATTCTTGATTACCTGGGAACTGCTCCATGACACCCTCCAGAAGGGGTTTCACATCAAAGAATCCCCCAATTCTGCAGGTCAGCTCAGGAGGAAAAGCCACAGGATTCCCAAATGCTTCCTTCTTTTCATAGCTAATGTGGAGAGGAAAAAAATCTGATCCCACAATGCATCCAATCTGGAATTACTGTCTGGAGAAGAAAGAAGGTATGGAGGAAAAGAAAAGAGCAGAAAGCCTGGAGGTACAGGTAACGGGCAGAGTGCTCTGGGGAGGAGAGTTCGCTACCTATGGCAGTGTAAATGGATATAAAATATGGCAGGTACAGAAGCACCTGTGTAGCTGAAGGAAGGGCACAGAGGTCTGGCAGTCCTGACGATGTGCAAATGGAAAGTTTTAAAGAGAGGACCTAAGTGGAACACTGGAGGGTGGGGAACACTGCATTTTCTCCCCAAGAGCCACGAAAGAGCCACGTTTTTCCCAGACCATTCCCAGCATCAGGTGACAAGAAGAGAAATGAGTGGGATTCACCTACCTCTGCAAGGTCATTCTAATATCCTGGGGAAAAAAGGAAAAGGAAAAACCTCAGTGCCTGTCACTGGCAAGTCAGTCTTTTCAGACCCTGCATAGAGATCCTCTCTATCCCTACACTGTCCAGTTGACAGTAATCCATCTTGCATGCTCCACTCAAGACTGAGGATGCAGCTCCACAGAATAATCATATGCTGGGTAAAGAAATATTTTCTTGTGCTTGTCCTGATCTATCAATTCTGTCTCACACCTTCTGTTCTATTATCAGACCCAGCTAACACCCTGACTTCTACCCACAGCCTGGGATCCCAATCAATGTAAAACAGAAGGGGAGGCAGAGGTGTACCTGAGGGAGGGTGAGGGGGTTAAATGCCTCAGGCGGCAGGTTTGGGGGGTTGTCACAATGTCACCATTTACTCTACCCACTGTGTCCTCCCCACAGTACTCAGTCAGCCACCAACAGTATCAGTGTGCGCAGATCTGAATGCTGCCCTGAGAGCCTCCCCTTAGAGGTGTTTGAGGGTCAGGGAAATCACACACAGCCTTCTAAGTGTTGAAAATCACCTTCACTTCCAGAGAAGTCCCAGGTGTGACTTGGAGAGGCAGCAGGTATGGAGTCCAGCACCTCCAGGCTAGGAATACCACTGAGGGGACGGCTCTGCTGGAGCTTCTCTTGGTGTTGTTGAAACCAAGTATGAGAGAGAGACCAAAGGCATCTTTTGCTGAAGTGTGGAGATGACATTGCTCCCATTTCATGTCCTGCCCCCTTGCTCAGTTGAAGATATGACCTCCTCTTTTAAATCCTTTGCTGACCAGGAGTCCAGGGGAGTTGCTCTGGACCATGCGTCCCATTCACTCTCATCTCAGTCAACCTCAGGGGTTGACTGGGGCATGCCCAGGCTTCCATTATCAGGCTTCCAGCATATGCATTCCAGATGCCCTGGATCTCTCTTTTCTTGCACAGCCACCAGACTGGACAACGAGGTTGCAGTGGATTACCACAGAAGCCCATTAGTGGGGGTTGAGGGCAGCAGGACAGAATTGAGCAGAGTTTGGGGGAGAGATCAGTGATCTGGAAGTAACCATAGGAATAGATTCCAGGATCTTTGGAACCTCCAGGTCACTGTGAAATCAAATGAACTTACTTATTTCTTTTGGGTGTTCCTGTACATGAGAGGTCTTTGTCAGCAACACACAGAGTCCCTTCATTCTTATATAGGCCAAGGAAGCACAGAGCAGTTTCTTTCCTTCCCTTGGTGATGTACCTGGGCTATTTCTACCACCCTCTCACCTGCAGGAGCTCACTTGCTGGCTGCTGGCATTTCTCCTCCATCTGCTGGATGAGACCTTCAAGAGATGACAGTTCCTTCTTGAGTCTGGCCATGTGCTCCTCTCTCCTGGTTGCAATTTCCTTCTCCAGCTCTTCCAACTGCGAGAGGAGAGGCATCTTTTGTTTTTCCAGAAACTGGTGTAGTCGGTTGAAAACAGCCACTGTGCTTGTCTTCTTTTCTTCTACTTGTCCCTGCAACCAGCAGATGGAAAGAGGAGAATAGGAGAGAAAAGTCGGGAATATTGTCAGCTTTTACAGGAATTTTGTGGGAAGTCTCTAGTCGGAAACAGAGCAGGAAGAGACTCTAGAGGAGCTGGAGGGAGACGGCACCACACCATCACCACTGCCAGGTAATAGGCAAGAGAGCGGTTCTCCTAATGTGAAGCTGTGCACCCACTGGGACTCATTCGAGGTCTAGCCCTGCAAATTAGGGAGCTTCTGACTTTTTGCAAAGATCAAATCAGCTGTGAGCAGCAGAAAACAGACAACGCTCCACCTTTAAAAATGGACTTTAATGAACTTGATTGGGGAGTTTTGGACATGTTAGTTCTTCCTCCTGTTATCTTACTCATTTACAGATATGGGCTCTAGTAGTTGTTCACTTCCAATACAACAGGGACACTTACGAGCAGGTCTTGGCTTTCCTTTTCTGTTCCTGCTTGGCTTGCCAGAATTCTCTCTCTCTCCTTCCTCAGATCTTCCAGATGGCCACACAATTGGTCCTGAAGCAAAGAGAAAAGTTTCTGTTTGGATTCTTTTTCAGGGAGGGGGAGGGGTGTGTGTTACTATCTAGAGCAGCCATTTTCAACCACTGTGCCATGGCACACTGGTGTGCTGCGGATGATCTGCAGGTACGCCCCGGGAATTTGGGGTAGGATCATTTGTTTGTAGGGCCACTGGGGGATGTGAGCCCCTGCTGTCAGTGCACTGTGCCTTGTCAATTGTCCAAAAACGGACAGTGTGCCTTGACAATTTTAGTGCCCGGTCAGTGTGCCATAAGCAGAAAAAGATTGAAACTCGTTGATCTAGAGCAGTGTTTCTCAAACTGTGGGTCGGGACCCACTAGGTGGGTCGCAAACCCATTTCAGGTGGGTCCCCATTCATTTCAATATTTTATTTTTAATATATTAGACTGCTATGTGACTGCATTTAGGAAAATACTACAGATCTGTACAGATATATACAGATGTATATTTTTAACAATGATAGTCACTCCTGGGTAAGTGTGGGTATGATTCCAGCCTAGGATTGTTAAAAACTTTCCTGCTTTATGATGTCACTTCTGGTGATGACATCACTTCCAGTGGGTCCCGACAGATTCTCATTCTAAAAAGTGGGTCCTGACACTAAATGCTTGAGAACCACTGATCTAGAGGGTGAATTACTATCTAAAGGTGCATAAGAACTCTCCATAAGAATGAGAAAGCAGTTGAGTATCTGCTTGTTCTTTGCATGTTAGTGCCTTCTAGGCAGGTCTCTGGTCTAGGTATCTGACAGTGGTACTTACATGAGCAGAAGGAAATTGCAGTTGGGACTAGCAGTCAATTCAGTCTGTGTTTAGCCCTTCCTGAGATGGAGAAGGGAAAGAATGCCCTTCATCTTCCCCTTGTGTCCAACCCTGACATCAGGAGGACTCCTTCTAGAGACATTTCATCTCCTGGAGCAGGCAAACCCTTTTCCTGTTTCAGGGCTTAAGGCCTTCCCTCAATGGTTTCTCTCCAAACAAGGTGCATGTTACACCTGTCACTAGCCCTGTAGATTTGTATTCACTCACCTTGCATTCCTTGGCAGCCTCTTCCAAAAGCAGGACTGGATGCGATCGATGCTCTGGGGATCTCTCACAAATTATACACACCAACTCCTGATCTTCTTTGCAGAACAGGTGGAGTTTTTCCTGGTGTCTTGCACATAAATTCTCTTTTCCCAAGTTAAATGATAGACATTTAATTTTTTCTACTACATTTGCCAGTTGCCAGTTTGGCCGGAAATTCCCTCTCTTGATTTTAGCTTTGCAAAGGGGACACTCCAAGTCCCCCAGATCTTCCCACTTCTCACAGTAGTCGGTGATGCAGCCCCTGCAGAAGTTGTGGCCACAGTCCAGGGTCACTGGGTCTGACAGGTACTCTTTACAGATAGGACACTTTACTTCTTCTTCTACATCCGTGGTTGGTGAGGAGGCCATGGGTGATGGAGACTCCATGGATGGATTCAGGCAGCTTTTGAGACCTGTACAAGGACAGGAGGGTGGGTGTGGGTCAGCGACAGAAGAAATACCACTTGGGGAATGACTGTTTCACAGAGTGCCCATTACAGAAGATCTGTGACTTTTCTTCCATGGTGCCCAGTTTGTGGAATAACTAGAAGTGTTTGTTTTTGTTGATAACATAAAAACACAAAACACCAAATTCTAGTGTTTAAGAGATCCAAGTAAAAACAGAAAACACCCTAATTTGGTATTTAAGGTATTTTCTAGAAATTAAAATAGATTACTTTTCCAGTTAGAAATAATATCATGGTCGTCGCATCTGCTGCTATATCATCTACCTGGTACAATTTTAATGCAGTTAAAATTAATAGCATTGCAAACTTTGAATGAAAACTCGTAATAAAAGCACATAACACCCCTTTCTGCCTTTTTTTATTTTTCCAAATCATGGAATCGGTGAAAAAAAATAACAGTGAAAAAATCAGTGAAAATTTTTTTTTTTTCAAATACCTCTACTAATAACCTCAGGAGATTCCATGACTTTCAATTTTATTTACAGGAACAGAGCAAACAAAGGAATTCCTTCATTCATGCCATCCTGTTTAATGAATCCAGAAGTCTTGCATGTCTACATTTGACACTGTGCTGCGTAAGAAGCACAGTGAGGAAACCCCCCCCCCCCGGTACTGTGGCAGAGGTGTCCTGATGAATCAGGCCAAAGGCCCATCCAGTCAATTTCTCTATCTCACAGTGGCCCATCAGATGCCTCAGGCAAAAAAAAAATAAAAATAACAAGATAGCTCTATTCTGCGGCCACTCCCTTGTATCTGGCATTTCAGAGGGAGGCTACTACCACCACCACCACCACCACCAATTTTATTTACAGGGAGAAAGCAAACAAAGGAACTCCTTCATTCATGCCATCCCATTTAATAAAAGCAGAAGTCTTGCATGTCTGTGTTTGACAAAACTGCATAGGAAGCACAGTAAGGAGATCCATTCTCAGATACTGTGCAGAGGTGGCAGAGGCAGCCTGATGAATCAGGACAAAGGCCCATCTAGTCCAGGTTTCCTTAACTGACAGTGGCCTACCAGATGCCTCAGGGAGCAAAAAGACAACAGGATATCTGTATCCCTGGGGGCCCAAACTGTGGGCTGGATATGGGGGCCCTCAGCAATTTGTCTTTTTGGTCAGAGCATTTGCTAATGTTTAACATTTTTACTGATTTTATATCATTTCTGAGTTTAAGTTTCTTTGTAATTGTCACATTTCTCTTTTGTTCTGAATCATACCATGCTGATGACAAAAAAACAACACTCAAATAAAACTTATTCATTCATTTAAATTACATGCATTCATTTATAAAATTGATCTTTTACAACCTGTGTGAATGTACAAAATATACAATGTGGGTATGATGTGGACCTTGTACTGAGAAGTTAGGAGACCCCTGCTCTATCCTGTTGCCACTCCCTTGCATCTGTTATTTCAGAGGGAGGCTGCCTCTAAAACACTGAAGTTGTGTATAGTTCTCATGGCTTGTACCCTGCAGTGGACTTTTCCTACATCAATCCCCTTTCAAAGACACCTAGACCAGCTGTCATCACAGCATCCTGGCACAAGGAGTTCCTTAGATGAATTATTCACATGGTAAAGAAATATGTCCTTTCTTCTGTTCTGACTGCAGCCTGTCTTTGTTAGCAGTTGTCCCTTGGTTCTGGAGTTGTCCAAGAGAGAAAAGCATTTACTCGGTCCATCACATGTGTGATTATATATGTCTTACAACCAAATCCTAACCCCCTGCGTTGCGTCCAGAGCAGGGTTGGGGCTGCCTGCGGCTAGGCTTGGGGCAAGGGGAATTCATTCCCTTTACCTCCGATAACACCACAACTACTTGCATCTGCACCACCTAGAGGCATATTTCCCCCCAGGTGACATGCAGGGGCAGATCCAGAGTTTGTGTTGGGGGGGGGGATGAGCACTAGCTTAACTCCAGAGGACAGGTCAACTAAGCAGATAGACCTGGACTCCCACCTGGGCTTGGAGCCCTGTTCTACCTGCCAGGTAGACCAGGGCTCCCAGTTGAACCTCTGGCCTCCATGGCTTTGCTGTGTGGGTTCCATCAGATGCCCTGCACGACACTCCCTTTTCTCCCAATTTTGCTCCCCATTCCAGCGGGTACCCTTAAATTTATTTACAAGTTAAAAGTGTTTGGGTCCATAGCGTTAGACATACTATTTATCAGGGCCACGTGAAGTACTTCTAGGGTTGGTTCACTGTCAAGCTCCTCCAGCACAGGCAGGCACTCAATGTTGTTCAGCGCTTCTTCGGTGACTACATTTTCTCTGGAATATAGCTCAGAGTAGTGCTGCACCCAGCGTTCCATCTGCTGCGCCCGATCCTGGATGACCTTGCCTGCGGCAGACTTCAGAGGGGCAATTTTCTTCTGTGTTGGACCTAGGGCCTGCTTGATACCATCATACATCCCCTTGATGTTGCCCGTGTCAGCTGCTATCTGTATCTCGGAACAGAGCTGGAGCCAGTAGTCGTTAGCACATCTCCTGGCAGTCTGTTGGACTTTCCTGCGAGCAGCTCGGAGGACCTGCAGTTTGCGCTCACTGGGACAGGCCTTGTATGCTGCTTGAGCTCTCCTCTTTTCCTCAATGACTGGTGTCAACTCCTCAGAGTGGGCTTCAAACCAGTCTGCCGTCTTGTTGGTCTTCTTGCCAAATATGGACAAGGTGTTGTTGTAAACGGCATTCTTGAAATGTTCCCATCTGTTGGATGCATTTGCGTCGGCCGGGCCTGGAAGAGATTCCTCAAGCGCTCGTGTAAATTCCTCCACTTTTCTCTGATCCCGGGTCTTGGTGGTATCAATGCAAGGTCTTCCTTCCTTTTTCGTGTGGTACAGTCACTTTGTTTGCAGGTTCACTCTGCTGCACACCAGGGAGTGGTCGGTGTCACAGGCAGCACCCTGATAGCTGCGTGTGATCTTGATGCTGGGAAGTCTGGAGCGTCTGGTAAGAATCAGTCGAGCTGGTGCCAGTGCTTTGATCTTGGGTGTCTCCAAGAGCCTCTATGTTGGGGCTTTGTGTTGAAGAACGTGTTGCTGACACAGAGACCGTGATGACAGCAAAACTCTAGCAGGTGTTGGCCATTTTCGTTCATCTTCCCAGTGCCGAACTGACCTAAGCAAGTGGGCCATGAACTGTTATCAGTACCAACTCTAGCACTGAAATCGCCAATGATGAACAATGGCTCTTTTACGGGGATCTTCTTGATAGTGCTGGCCAGGTCATCATAGAATTTGTCTTTGGCTTCTGCTGGAGATGACAGAGTTGGTGCATAAGCACTGATGAGAGTGACAGGTCCTGCTGATGACTGGAGCTGCAGGGACAAAATTCTTCCACTTCCCACAGTAGGTGGGATGATGGATTCCAGCAGGGTATTTCTGACCACAAAAGCAACACCACGTTCCTGGTTTTGTTTGGTGGTTTTCCCTGCCAGAAAAATGAGAAATTTCTCTCCTTGACAGATCCGGAATCTGGCAGCCTCCTCTCTTGAAGGGCGACGATGTCCATCTGCAGTCTGCTCAGCTCCATGTCGATGACAGCTGTTTTGTGTGTGTCGTCTATTTCTTGCAGGTCATCAGAGAAGCCAGGTGTCATTGTCCTTACGTTCCAGGTGCCCAGCTTTAGGGCAGGAGTTTTCTGTTTTCTGTTGCATGGTACAGAGTTGTCGATCTGCTTGTTGGTTTTCACCCTAAACCCCACACATGGATCTCATAGGTCGAAGGCTTTCGACCTGGTCAGCAGGGACGGCCTCTTCAAGAGTCTCCCCAAGATCGGATGTCCACCCAGGCTCCTCAGCATCATCAGATCCTTCCACAAGGACATGAAGGGCACTGTTGTCTTCGATGGCTCCACATCAGACCCCTTTGACATCTGAAGCGGAGTGAAGCAGGTCTGTGTTCTTGCACCAACCTTGTTTGGGATTTTCTTCGCTGTCCTGCTGAAGCATGCCTTTGGAACTGCAACAGAAGGCATCTATCTCCGGACCAGATCAGATGGAAAGCTCTTCAACCTCTCCAGACTGAGAGCAAAGTCCAAAGTCCAGCTGAAATGTCTGCGTGACTTCCTCTTTGCCGACGATGCAGCTATCACTACCCACTCTGCCAAAGATCTCCCTGCATTACAATCTCTGCGCATGAACTAGAGGTTGTCCATGACTTTGTGTACCTTGGCTCAATGATCTCCGACACTCTTTCTCTCGATACCGAGCTAAACAAGCGCATCGGTAAAGCAGCTACCACGTTTTCCAGACTCACAAAGAGAGTCTGGTCCAGCAAGAAGCTGACGGAACATACCAAGATCCAGGTCTACAGAGCTTGCGTCCTGAGTACACTTCTGTACTGCAGCGAGTCATGGACTCTTCACTCACAACAGGAGAGGAAACTGAACGCTTTCCACATGCGCTGCCTCCGACGCATCCTCGGCATCACCTGGCAGAACAAAGTCCCAAACAACACAGTCCTGGAATGTGCTGGAATCCCTAGCATGTATACACTACTGAAACAGAGACGCCTGCGTTGGCTCGGTCATGTCGTGAGAATGGATGATGGCCAGATCCCAAAGGATCTCCTCTATGGAGAACTCGTGTAAGGAAAGCGCCCTACAGGTAGACCACAGCTGCGATACATCTGCAAGAGGGATCGGAAGGCCTTAGGAGTGGACCTCAACAAGTGGGAAACCCTGGCCTCTGAGCGGCCCGCTTGGAGGCAGGCTGTGCAGCATGGCCTTTCCCAGTTTGAAGAGACACTTGGCCAACAGACTGAGGCAAAGAGGCAAAGAAGGAAGGCCCATAGCCAGGGAGACAGACCAGGGACAGACTGCACTTGCTCCCAGTGTGGACGGGATTGTCACTCCTGAATCGGCCTTTTCAGCCACACTAGACGCTGTGCCAGAACCACCATTCAGAGTGCGATACCATAGTCTTTCGAGACTGAAGGTTACCAACTACTAAGGTCAGTCTGTGGAACTCCTTGCCGCAGGATGTGGTGACAGCATCTGATCTGGATGCCTTTAAAAGGGGATTGGATAAGTTTCTGGAGGAAAAATCCATTATGGATTACAAGCCATGATGTGTATGTGCAACCTCCTGATTTTAGAAATGGGCTATGTCAGAATGCCAATGCAAGGGAGGGCACCAGGAGGCAGGTCTCTTGTTATCTGGTGTGCTCCCTGGGGCATTTGGTGGGCCGCTGTGAGATACAGGAAGGTGGACTAGATGGGCCTATGGCCTTATCCAGCGGGGCTCTTCTTATGTTGTTATGTTCTTATTCTCTTGGCTCCAATTTCAGTTATTTTTCTCAAAGAAGAGACTTTAACCATTTAAAATCTGCCCATCAGTAGACCTGCTCAGCAACTTTTAGGCTGCACTCCTGTGCACACTTACCTGGGAGTAAGACCCATTGAACACAATGGGACTTGCTTCTGAGTAGGCCTGCTCAGTGACTCAACATCACTCTCTGCACCAGGATGTTTAAAGCACCAGAGTGGCAGATCAGCTCTGCAGCTTTGAAAACAAAAACAAAAACAAAAAAAACTGGCTGATGGGGGTTTGGGGACAAGACTCCAGAAGGAGGGCTCCTTGGCTGGAAAACAAGGGGCCCAACAAAGGAGCCTAAAGGTCACTGAGCAGGTCTACTCAGAAGTAAGTCCCATTGTGTGTAATGGGTCTTACTCCCAGGTAAGTACGTACAGGAGTGCAAAGGAGAAGCAGGGCAGATCAGGAGGTCTTAGCTAAGGGGGGGGAGGAAGAGCCACTTCACCCCCCCAACACTAGGTGGCTCATAGAAAAAGCCTGGAAGAAGTGCTGGGCTGCCAATGTGACCCCAAAAGACCTGGATCTATGCTTACCCTCCTCCACTGCCCTCCCCCACTAGCAGGAAGAGGCCTCCTGGTTGGTTACAGCAGCGCAGCCTTCCTCATTCCACCTCCCCGCATTGCCCAGCTGCTCCGTGGCCCCTTTCCTCACCCAGCACTGCTCGCTCTCCTCCTGGGTCAGCCCCTTTTAAGGTTGTGGCTTCATCCCAGGGATGCATGGACAGGAGAGCGACTGCTCTGCCTGTCTACTCAGGAGTCAGCCCCAGCAGAGTCAAGGGTGCTTCATCCCAGGGATGCATGGACGGGGGAGCAGCTTGAGAGCAGCTCCTCTGCCTGTCTACTCAGGAGTCAGCCCCAGTAGTGCAGCCCAAGAGCAGCCCCTGACGCGGCTCTGGCTCTAATAAGGCGCCCTCCCCCCCCTTCTCAGACCAGCCTCGCCTCTGCTCTCTGCCTCCACAAAAGGGGGCCAGGCAGAGGGCAGTCCTGCTGCAGAATGCCCCCGCATTACAAGAGCAGCCCCCGATGCAGGGACTGTGGCTGAGGCTCTAACAAGGTGCCCCCGGGGAGGGCTGCGCAGAGGCCACGGCCGCTCACCTCGCTCCTCGCCTCCGCAGCGCTGCCTCTCCCGCACCAGTTTGGAGAGACAGGGCTCCGCGATCGACTCATTTTGCCTCAAGATCGACTGGTAGATCGCGATCGACATACTGAGCACCCCTGTCTTAGATCCTTTTTCTAACATGCAGAAGGTGGTCCCGCAGTCAACATTATACTCCCACACTGTGACAACTACCTGAGTGAATCTTTTTTTTTTTTTTTTTTAAGACCAGTGAGGATATTCTGGCCCCTTGTGAAGGGAGGGGTTCAGAGTCTTGATCCCACAAAATCTCAGGTGGCTCACCAAGCTGAATCCTTGGTTCTACCATGTATCCTCTGACAACAAAAGTTCCCATCCTGAAATCAAGACATCAAATAAACCAAGGGCTCATTATATAAACCAAATAAACTGTGACTTGTTATATATAATGCTAAGTGATCTTGGCAGAAAATAGTAATTTCCCCATCTCCTCAAATTGCTATCTTGTTGTTGTTGGCAACCTTCAGTCTTGAAAGACTATGGTATCGTGCTCTGAATGGTGGTTCTGGCACAGTGTCTAGTGTGGCTGAAAAGGCCGATTCGGGAGTGACAATCCCTTCCACACTGGGAGCAAGTGTAGTGTGTCCCTGTTCTGTCTCCCTGGCTATGGGCCTTCCTTCTTTGCCTCTTTGCCTCAGACTGCTGGCAAAGTGTCTCTTCAAACTGGGAAAGGCCATGCTGCACAGCCTGCCTCCAAGTGGGCCGCTCAGAGGCCAGGGTTTCCCACCCGTTGAGGTCCACTCCTAAGGCCTTCAGATCCCTCTTGCAGATATCCTTGTATCACAGCTGTGGTCTACCCATAGGGCGCTTTCCCTGCACAAGTTCTCCATAGAGGAGATCCTTTGGGATCCAACCATCGCCCATTCTCACGACATCACCAAGCCAACACAGGCATCTCTGTTTCAGCAGTGTATACATGCTGGAGATTCCAGCTCATTCCAGGACTGGGTTGTTTGGAACTTTGTCCTGCCAGGTGATACCGAGGATGCATCGGAGGCAGCGTATGTGGAAAGCGTTCAGCTTCTTCTCCTGTTGTGAGCGAAGAGTCCATGACTTGCTGCAGTACAGAAGTGTACTCAAGGCGCAAGCTCTGTAGACCTGGATCTTGGTATGTTCCGTCAGCTTCTTTTTGGACCAGACTCTCCAGACTCACAAAGAGAGTCTGGTCCAACAAGAAGCTGAAAGAACACACCAAATAGCAATCCTATCCACAATTACCTGCGAGTGAGCCCCATTGACTATAATGGGACTTACTTCTGAGTAGACATGGGACTGCTACATGAGTAGCAGTAGATATTGTAGACAGGGAACTGACTTTTCAGTATGTGGTTATTCACAAACTCAAAAGTGTAATCTTTTTTTTTTTTTTACAGGTATTTATATACTGCCTTTCTTGGTCATCAGATTTCTCCTCAGACTTTATTCAAGGTGGTTTACATAGGCAGGCTGATTAAATCCCTGTAGGGATTTTTACAATTGAAAGAAGGTTCTGTCTTTCAAGAACCACAACATTACAGATGTTTCTTTCTGATCTGGTTTCACATTCTGGCCTCCATCCTCCCACACTCAGAGCAAATGGAATAACTCAGCTCAGCTTGTCAGCTGCTTCAAGGTCGCACGGTGCTGGTGGCCTCGAACTGGCGACCTGTGGATGTTATCTTCAGGCAAATGGAGGCTCTACCCTCTAGACCAGACCTCCTGCCCAAACTTTCCGCAAACCTTCTTTTGTGGAAGGTTTTTTTTTTTTTTTTTAATTCTGCAGTTCTAGATATTAAGGGAGTGTAGGCTACTGATTTGGTTTCTTGCAGGGATGCTAATGAGGGGTTAATTTCTGTCATCCTGTGCAGTGTCTGTTTCTCATTTGGGTGCTTGTAGAAGCTGCAGAGTTAGGGCCCAATCCTATCCAATTTTCTAGTGCAGCTGGAAAATGGGGTGTGTGCTTCATCCTGTGGTGGGGAGGCAGTCATAGAGACCTCCTCAAGGTAAGGGAACATTTTTCCCACTGGCATCGCTAGGTGGGTGCAGGGGGTGCGGGCTGCACCAGGTGACGCGCCAGGGGGTTGATGTTTAATTATTTCTTTTATTTCAATTTAATTATTTATAATTTTTTATTTTAATTTGCTTGATGATGTCACTTCCAGCAGTGACATCACTTCCAATGGGTCCTGGACATATTGTCATTCTAAAAAGTGGGTCCCAGTGCTCAGAGTTTGAGAACTGCTGCAATAAGGTGTCAGTCAGTTGACACGGTGTGTGTGTGTGTGTGTGTGTGTGTGTGTGTGTGTGTGTGTGACTCTACAAGTTTTCAAAATCACTAAAATCAGAGTTTGGAGGAATAATCCATCAAAGATGGGTTAATGAATTGATTAAGTTATGAAGTTATGAATCAAAAATCATGTGGTCACACACCCTCTATTGGTTCAAGATAAGTTGTAAAATAGATTATATTCTGGTATTATATAATTTATCTATTTTACAATTCATCTTTTGTGTTTATTCTTCTGCTCCCCCCTTTGTGTGCTTATATTGCACATTCATTGTTATCTGATCACATATTTCTCTTTTTTTTTTTGCACCAATCATGTTTCAATGTCTTGAGCCAACAGAGGGTATGTGACCACATGATTTTTGATCCATAACTTGTTTATTAATCAATTAATTAACCCATCTTTTGTGCCCCCTCTCCCCTGTGTGCTAATTGATTTGGGTTCAAACAAATCTGTAGAGTGATGTAATGTAATCATTTTTTATATTTTGCCTTCATCAATTGTTTTAACCAATATTTATTAAATGTTTTAAAAGTTTTAATTAATTTTTTTGGTTGTTACATATTTGCAAATACATGCAACAAGCCGTGATATAATCCTTGGTGTGTGCTCCCGAGGTGGTCCGTCTCTTTTTGTTCTTCTCTCTTGAAGATCTCCCCTCATTTTCTAGTTCTTAAGTAGTTGGGGAATGGGGATTTAAAGAGAGAGAAATGAGATGAATAAATAAATAAATAAAAGATTTATTTTATTTTAAATAAAAAAATATTTTATATATTTATATATACATATTATATATAAAAAAATAAAATATTTTATTTTTAAATAAATTTAAAAATAAATAAATAAATAAATAAATGATTAACAAGTCATAAGTTCCTGTACCTGTTTTTTGTTTTTGTTTTTTTTACAAAAAAAGCACTGTATTTGGAACATATGAAGCTGCCATAGACAAAGCATAATGTGCATTTTAAACAGTAAAATGCGTTCAGTATGCAGTAAAGGCTCCTGGCCCTGGAAGGGGCAACATCACCAAGGTGGTGGAAGAGGAACTGCAATTAGTTTGTGTGAACTCACAGTTTAAAGAGCTTGACTTGTATTTTGATATTATGGTCACATTATCAAAAGTTTCAGGTGTTTTGATAGGGGCGCAATTTCAGTACTTGCCATGGACACCCCTTTTCCTAGATACACCTCTGGTGCCACCTAAAGAGGTGGTACAGATATGAGCAACTTGGAGCAGCTCTGGGTTGCCTGGGACTAGTGTTTGGATCTGTCGCAAGTGTTGGATCCTGACCCCACACCCGGGCTTGGCTGTGGCCCGCCCATGGGCCTTCCCACCGCCCACCCTCCCCCTGACCTGGAACACCTTCTTCCTGCTCTCCCCCTCTCCAAGCCCCACGCTGACTCTGTTTGCGTGGCCTTACATGTTGCGCCTGCCTCACAGGGCTTGGGTCAGTTTCCAGAGGTTGGTGCACATCTGGTCATTGGCCTCCCTCCTCACTCAATGGTGCAAAAAAACCATAAGGTGCTGGCCTATCCTGGGGTCTGGATTGTACCCCCCCTTACACACATACACACACACACACATGCGCGCACGCGCTCCAGTTCTGATTTGGTTCCTGATCCAGCTTGCTTCCCCTCTTCCCCTGCTCCTCTCACTCACTAAGGTCTTTGCTCAGCACTCTCCTCCCCTACATTTCCCTTCTTCTCTGTCCCCTCTTCCTTTTCCAATCAAGGGGATGGAAAGAGGAGGAGAGGCAGAAGGTGAGCAGAGAAGAGTCCCTTGCCCATTAACTCGATGCCTCATACAACAGCTTTAGTTGGCCACATGGATGGGCCAGCCCTGCATGTGACACTGTTTTGCTGCAGGGTGAAATGACCACATACAGAAAGAAAAAGGATGGGGAAGGGGCTCGTTTCAGTCTGTAAAATCTAAAGATGGAGTTTGGGGCGTATGACTATGTTAACCTCCTATAATGCATATTATCCAAGATTTATTATTCATGCAGATGGGACACCAGTTGCAGACCTGCCATTAAGTCTGATGGGGCAAATGCCCCAGGTGCGAGCCTCAAGGACCCCGCAGAATCCTCTCTGAGGCTCCTGACAGGGTCAAAAACTGTGCTTGTGGCTTCCCTGAAGAACAGTTTATAGCCTTGGGAAGCCTCAGAGAGGCTTCCCTGACGCAGCTCCAGGTTGCTTGAAGCTCCATGTGCCTCAGGTGAGTGTGTGTGTGGGGGGGAGTGGATTTTTGCACGGGGCAGCAACAGCCCACGGGGCGCCATCGCAGACCTTTGCCCCACATGCAGGGCTGGGGAGGTCCGCTGCTGTGGGACACTTCTTCTTCTACATCCATGGATAGTGAGGCTGAGGCCATGGCTGATGAAGACTCCATGGATTGAGTCCTATGACATTTTTATCCAAGAACAGCTGCTATCCACTTTGGTGTCTTTTCTGTCACCCTCAGCCTTTCATGTGTGCCACGAAAGCTCCATCTAGAAATGGGTCAGCCCCACTTAGCAAGGACTGCTGGCTACAGCCCTGCCCTCCTCAACTTCACATAAATTCATGAAAGAAAGAAAGATACTGCAGGATCATCCTTTACACTTTTATCCTCACAGTAGCCCAGTGAGGACTAAGCAGAAACAAAGGGTCAGCCAGGGAGCTTCATGTCTGACTGGGGACGGGAACCTCAAGTCCAGCACTCGATCCTCTATATCAGGGTTTTCCAACCAGTGGTACACATTCCACTGGCAGTACCTGAGGTGATGACAAGTGGTATGCCTGGAACCACAAGCCAAACAACCACCCAACAGCGAGACTAGCAATGTAATGTGGTAAGACACTTGGATCAGTGGGCAGAGTTCCATAACACGCTTTTTGCACATTTGAAGAAGCCCTCCTCTAAGTGTCACTGGTGCCCTCTTGCCCACTCTTATTGGTATTTGTTGCATCCCATCAGCTCTCCCAACCCAGAAGTAACTGGTGATGACATCACTTCCAGTGGTACTTTCAATAGGTGGACCATGCAAAGTGGTGCGGTGGGGGACAAATGTTCCCCCACTGTACCAGTGTTCTTCACTGTACCAGTGTTCTTTAACCTGTGGGTAGCAACCCCAATGGGATCGCAAAACCTCATATGGGGGTTGTGGCAGCCATTGGCTTTGTTTCGGGTCACGGGGCTGCTCCAAGGAGATGGCCAAAGCGGGTGGCTGCCTCACTGCAGGTAAAGGTACCACAGCCCCAGAAGAAGAACCAGAGAAGCAGCTTGTTAAATGCTGGGCTCACACTTGCAATCCTGGCAATGGCCACCTTCTACAACCCTGACCTCAGGCAGTGCAGAAGATGGTGTGGAACCGAGTGCCTGGTGGGAGAATGGACTGGAAGTGGCACAAGGTTGGAAGGTGAGGGGCTTGCCTCTTTGTGGTGGGTTGCCGGCCTCATATTCATTCATTCATTCCTTGGGGATGTGGCATGAAAAGTATTGAAGACCACTGGCCGCCTCTTAGAAGATTAAACTAAAGGCAAAGAATATACTTTGCCAGAATTCAGCACGTGACTTAACTGAAGAAGTTACTGTGAGAACTGAGAGCAAAAACATCTTACCAAGACTCTCTGTCCCATGCACTGGGTCCAACCCTCTCTGCATTTCACACTCTTCAGTCCACCTCCTCTGCCCATAAATCCTGGATCATTCTCTCCCTTCTTTGTTACTGGCATACAGAGGGTAAGTCAGGTTCTTACTTTTACGGCAACGAGTCCAACTTCAGTCTCCCGGTGGCTGACACCCCACACCTTTTGGGCTTCCTTTGGCTTCTTCTGGGAGAAAGAGCTGGAAAGAGATGCCACTCCTTAATCACTCCTGCCAATGAACATCAGTGTACCAGTTAGTTAGCACAAGCCACTTCATAACTGATCGGTAGCATTTCCTAGCATGGGCAATAGATTTATGAGTCCAAAGTCTGGTCGGGAAGAATAAAATCCCAGCCCTGCCAATGAGACCCAGGGTAGATTTGGGTGAGGTTTCGTACCTGCGCAGAGTTTGTTTTGTGGTCAATTCCCTCTCTAAAGTGTACATAGTTCACAGAAAAACCAAGCACTGAAAAGACTCATCTGTTTCTCAGCCAGGACATCCATGAAAGGACTGGGAAGCCCATCTGTGTTACCTACAAAGGTCACTGATGCTGCAATCCTATAAACAGTTACCTCAGAGTAAGTCCTGTTGAACTCAGGGGGACTTACTTCTGAGTACAGGATAGTGATGTTACATTTCTAATATAGTGTTCACCTCACTTGGCCAAGCACAGGGAGATAGAGGAACATGGGGGAAAGGGCATTACAGAGCGTCAAGATCAACAAGATGCTGGAGGTACAGTCAGTTGCTCTTATTTTGCAGATTTAAAATGTAAGCTATATGAACTCTTATGATGCATAAGAGCAGTTCCTAGCTATGCTCAGCTGACTATAGCACAAGCCTCTACACAGTGGGGTCTACTCTTCTTCAGTGGGGTCTACTCTCTAGTAACTGAGTTTAGAGTGGCAACCTTAGATCCCAATCCTACCCCCCTGCCCCCCCCCCCCCGGTTCTGCCGGTGTGTTTTTCATCAGAGCAGGAAGATCCCTGGAACATCCAGGGCAAGTGCAGAGAACCCAGTTGGCTGAAGTAGCACGAAGTGATTATTTGCCTGTGTGAATGCAAATCTCAGTTGAAATACTGCATAGACACAACCTCCACATTGTTTCACAAGCAAGGTTTTTCCATGGGATCTGTTCACACATTCACAGATGAGTCACCCATTCTGGATCAAGAGATCAACATTCATGAATGAACTGGAGGAAAAGAATGTAACCAACCAGCAAGAAACATTTCAGGTTTTCTTCCAACTGTCTTAAATCCTGTCCATAGATATTCTACGTTTCCTTAAACTTGGGGAACAATGTATAAATAAAATAGCCTGGGAAGGCAGCTCATCTGAGAGAAGGAAAACTCTGATCCCAAACCTCCACTGCCCTGTGGCTACATCCAGTTATGGAAAAGGCTTCAGGAGTCAACCTCGAGGCAAAATCCGGAGCCGGAGTCCCTGAGGCAGTTCATGGCTGAACACAGTCACATTCTGGCAACTCCTGCGACGCCGCTGGAACCAACCGTATTGGCTTTTGCCTTTCCATTGGACCATTTCAGAGACGTGGAGAGGGGGGATTTGCTGCATGGGAAACAGTATATCCTCCATATCTATTTTACCCAGGCTTCGCGCTCTGGAGAGGACATTCTGTTCCAGAACCACCATTCAGAGCACGATACCATAGTCTTCCGAGACTGAAGGATGCCAATGAGCAAAGCTTTGGAAACTTGGATCTGCCTGCCGGTTGTATTCAGCACTGATTGGCTAGCATCTGCAACATCACAAACCCACTTTCATCATCCATGACACAGATTGCAACTCTGTAAACATTTATTTTCCTTAAAAACAATAATCAGAACGTCGACTTGGGCTGAAAAAGAGACCAGGTGGCCAGGAAGATTCAGCTGCATCAGAATCGTCTAAGCTGCAAAACAGGACCCAGTCAGCATTTTGGCTGCAGCATTTGGCACTAGCTGAGGCTGGACATTTCAGAGAAGAGGGATTCTGCCAAAAATACAACAAAAGCCTTTTTGAATAGCAACAATGAATGAGGTTTGAGTGAATGAATGAATAGCAACAATGAGGTTTGCTTTGTTTGTTGGTTGGTTGGTTTTCTACTTTCACAAAGTGAAGGACAAGGAAGATTGAAAGCAGGATTGAAGGACCTGGAAACAGGAGCAGGAATGGTGGCCTTATGGCAGGACTGTCCCTAGAAGAGTGAAGGGGGGCTATCAACAAGGGGGCCTAAAAATGCTCTTAAATAAGATATACCTGAAAATTAACAATTAATTTAACCTCATTAATTCCCTAATAATAGTAATATTAACACTCTTTTATTGAAATGTTAAATATACAGTACAGTATACTCGACTCAGCTAATAAAATGGACCAAATAACTTCTAAAAATTGAACGATAAAATACCAATTAAGGCAATCTAAATTAAACTCAATGTGCTCCCAAAAAAGGGGGATCCCTCTTTCTCTCCTTTTTAAAATATGTATCAAATACGCATTGCCTTTACGAAGAGGCAGATTGCAAGCACCTGAAGGAGAGAGAAAGTGGAAATAAAACACAAGGAGGAAAAGTAGAAAAAAAAATGACCTTGTAATATAAACGTATCCTGAAGCAGCCATATCTTATGATGTGTGCAATATACTCTTTTAAAGCAGCACTTTTATAACTCTCTGCAACAGCCAGGAAACTGAAATACTTTGCATTCCCCCCCCCCTTTGGAGAGATTTCTCTTGTTCAGTAAATGTAAGATCAGAGGAGGCTGCGGACAACAGGACTGAATGCAAAGATGACACAGGGTTGTTGAAAGAAAAGGCTGCCCGGAACAGTGTCCAGCTAGTCTCCCATATCATGCTTGGGAGCCCACAATGGAAAACTCATGCATGCAGAGGTGTCACCCTCCCTGCCCACCTGCTTCCACGCTCTTGCAATTGGATCATCTCTGGATTGCGCCCTTAATTACTTTCTTGTTGGTTGGTTGGCAACCTTCAGTCTCGAAAGACTATGGTATAAGCCAGGGGTGTCCAAAGTTTTTGGCAGGAGGGCCACATCAGCTCTTTGACACTGTGTCAGGGACCGGGGGGAAAAGAATTAATTTACATTTAAAATTTGAATAAATTTACATAAGTTTACACAAATGAATATATTAAAGATGAACTTATATGAATGAATGAAGGTCTTGCAATAGCTCAAGGCCTGTAAAAGGCCTTGCACAAAGCAATGCCAGCCTTTCCTTTGCTGCCACTGCTGCATCACAGACGTGAAACAGCAAGCAGTGGAGGGAGCCCTCAGCCCACAGCTCACACGAGAGGTCAAACTGTTGTCCTCACTCTGAAATCAGTTGTGTCGGGTCAGAGTGGGTTCCAACAAATCTCCGGAGGGCCAGCGGCTCATTGGGGACTGGGGGCTCCCTGAGGGCCACATTGAGAGGCCTCGATGGCCGCAAGTGGCCCCAGGGCCGGGGTTTGGGCACCGCTGGTATAAGCCTACAGCACCTGGTGTTCCCAGGCGGTCTCCCATCCAAGTACTAACCAGGCCTGACCCTGCTTAGCTTCCAAGATCAGACGAGATCGGGCATGTGCAGGGTACTGGTTTGGAGAGAAAAACCAGCACAGCCTGTGAAGAACACCTTACGACTGCCTCAGGGAGAAAGGGTCAGGCGGGTTTCATCACGCACATAAAAGAAGGGGAGGACTATCTCTCCACAGAAGGAGGCTCCTGAGCAAGTGTAAAGATGGATTCCCGAATCAGCCTCAGAAAAGGAAACCTGTCCTTCAGCACAGTTCAGAGTCACTCGGATCCTCTTGAGTGCCTGGCTCAGGGACAGAGGAGTAAAATCGGGGGGGCTTATAACTTTGTACTGACCTCCCCACTTGCCCACCGCCCAGATCCCTTTCTCAGAACTGAAAGCAAAATCACGCTTTCTCCTCACAGACTTCCTGGCCACCCCCACAGCCCACCCTCCCTCACCTCCCACAGTGACCTCCCAGAAGTGTGTGCCTGCTGTGAACCCCTCACGGCCCAGCACACAAGGCCAAGAGTCAAATCTCTCTGGGTTCTTCTGCAGAGCTTGATGTCTGTGTCCCCATCTCACACTTTTGAGATCCTCAGACAGGATGATGTTGGGATGAGCCGTGTCTGGATCCAGAGTCACATTTGCTGTTGGGTTGGAGGAGGGAGAGAGAAGAGAAGCACAATCAGCCATGAGACTCAACCTGAGCCATAGAGACAGGAGAAACTTCATCCTCACAACTGTGCCCACATTTTAATTATCTGACACATTTATATCCTGCCCTTCCTGTCCTCAAGGAAGCCTGAAAAAAGCCAAAACAGACTCAGACACTTGGGGTCTCTCTGTGTTTATGTGTTGGCAAAAGTTGTGGAGGAGGCAGGAGAGAAAATGACTGAGGAAGCCAGATTGCACCAGCCACTGTCACCTCTAAGCAGCAGTCCTATGCCTTTTCCCTTGGAAGGAATGGATTGTAGTGGGAAGCTGCCGCTGCCACCATTGCTAAGCAGCTGGTGACTCTGCTTTTTTCCAGTGTGCTCCACTCTTGGAGCGCACCTCTAAGCAGCTGAGTCAGTTCCTGCTTAGAGGCAGTCTTGCTTGCTGCCTCTCCTTGCCTTCTCCACTGGAAGGAACATGGTGGTGGGATCGCATCCACTGCCACCACCTCTAAGGGCAGAATCCTGAGGCTCCCATGGGCCGGCCAACCCAGGAGGGTTGCAAATGTACTGTAAGGCACATTTGTGCCACCTCGGGAGGAAGGCAGGCCAGTGCCCCAAGGTGTGCCGGTCTGCAGAGGCTGACACAAGCCTCTATGCTGACTTCCTTCGTGAGGCTTGCATTGGCCCAGCTGGGCCAACGCAAGTCTCGAGGATGGGCAGGGAGGAAGAAAGAGGGAGGTGTTCCTAGGTGGGGGGAGAATGGGCAGTGGGCGGGCGGGCAAGGACCAGGAGGCGGGGCTGGGATCCAGCACTTATGCTGGATTCCAACCCTTGTTCCCGGGGAGTTTGGAGCGGCGTGAAGCCACCCCGCTCTCCTCGGACTTGTACTACCTCAGGAGGTGGTGCAAGTCCAAGAAGATCCATAGGGGAATGGGTGCTTTGGGCCCCAAACCTCTTGGCTTGCTGTTTCCAGCGCAGTGTAGGGTTGCACCCTACGTGTTTGAAGAAACACGTATATAGACAACAGTGTGGGTGCAATCTCGCTGCAGTCACCATCTTGGACGGTGTCGGGGAAAGAAACAAAGACTTGGCTGAAGTTAGGAGTTGGCTGCTTATTAAAGTACTTGGAACAGCCCTCCCTGGTCCTATGGGAAGGCTGACAACTTAGTGAACAACTTACCAGTCATGTATGGGGTTTTGGGATGGGATCACCCAGTTTCTTATCAGATACAGTAGGCGCTTTCTTCATGAAGAACTAGATTAACTATAGCAGAACTACTAGTACAATTTGCTTGCTAAGACATCACATACACAAACCCTATTAGCAGGAAAACATAAATTAACCTTGATATAATAAAAGACAGAAGAGTCTGGAAACAGCATATATATGATAAAATAAATATGGAGCAGGATATATTCATTAAAGAACCATTTACGTCCAGGTACTGGCTCTGTCCTGCACTCCTGACCCAGTCAGTGTCCTCTGGCGTTCAGTAACTGATATCAAAAGTTCACTAATCCCAAAGGATCTCCTCTATGGAGAACTCGTGCAAGGAAAGCGCCCTACAGGTAGACCACAGCTGCGATACAAGGACATCTGCAAGAGGGATCTGAAGGCCTTAGGAGTGGACCTCAACAAGTGGGAAACCCTGGCCTCTGAGCGGCCCACTTGGAGGCAGGCTGTGCAACATGGCCTTTCCCAGTTTGAAGAGACACTTGGCCAACAGTCTGAGGCTAAGAGGCAAAGAAGGAAGGCCCATAGCCAGGGAGACAGGCCAGGGACAGACTGCACTTGCTCCCAGTGTGGAAGGGATTGTCACTCCCGAATCGGCCTTTTCAGCCACACTAGACGCTGTTCCAGAACCACCTTTCAGAGCGCGATACCATAGTCTTTCGAGACTGAAGGTTGCCAACTACTAGCTGGCCCAGCAGCTTTTGAATCTTATGATACACAGACAACATGTAGCCAATATGAATTCTGACCTTTATGACAAATAAGCCTTATTTCTCCCACAACAGCCTCAGCATTTCACCCTCCTTGGCTTCATCTGCATTGCAGCTCTGAGGATGTCCCCCTGGTTCTGGTGTTGCGCAGGAGGACAAGAGCATCCCTCTATCTACTCTCTCCATCCCATGCATACTTTTATATGTCTCAATCATGTCCTTCCTCAGGCACCTTCTTGCTAGACCAGCGGTTTATCATCATCATCATCATCATTAACAATAGTATTTATATACCGCTTTTCAACCTATAGTTCATAAAGTGGTTTACAGAGAAATCAAATATCTAATGGCTCCCTGTCCCAAAAGGGCTCACAATCTAAAAAGACACAAAAGAACACCAGCCACTAGAAAAGTCACTGATGGGGGGGGGGGGGAGAGGGTCAGTTACACTCCTGCTAAATAAAAGAGGAGCGCCCACTTGAAAAAGCGCCTCTTACCCAGTTAGCAGGGGTCCCAAACTTTTCAGCACTTTTCAGCAATCCTATCCTGCACTGGAACAGGTAAGCCAAGAGGCTTGTGCTGTATCCAGCACAAGATAGGGGCCCAAAGCACCTCAGCCAGAGGCAAGCGAAGGCTTTTTCCTTTACCTATGGGTAAGGTGCCTTTGCCCCTATGGGTCTCCTCGGACTTGCGCCACTTCAGGAGGTGGCGCAAGTCTGAGGAGAGTGGAGCGGCTTCAAGCACCAGCGCAAGTGAAGGGCAGGATTGCGCCCTTGCACTGGAACAAATTAGGCTGAACAACCTGTAATTTCCTGGTTCCCCTCTCCTTCCTTTTTAAAAGCTGGTGTGACATTAGCTATCGTCCAGTCCTGTGGCACCGTGGCCATTTTAAGGGACAAGTAGCATATTTTAGTCAAGAGATTGGCAACTTCATTCCTGAACACCTTACGATTTCATCTGGGTTCTGTGACTGGTCAGTCTTTAGTTTGACAATTATATCTGAACTACCTTCTCTTTTAACCTCTGTTTGACTTAATTCCTTAGTCAGGAGGGGGACAGAGATGTGGTCTGATGGTTGAGTTACTGGTGCTACCTGGAGAGCTAAGCAAGAGACTCCGTGGTCGTGTTTCAGGATGGGAGATGGAGAAACGACTTTGACAACCAGTTCAGGTTATGGTCTACGATTCCTACTGAAGCTTGATGGCACACAGCCAGAAAAGATAACCACATGGTTATGGCAACATCTGGTGACTGAGGGGGTCTGTGAATCTTCACAGAACATATTGTAAAAACCCCATCAGCCTACGCATGTAAATCACTGAATTGTGTCTAAAACACAGAGAAAGGCAGTATATAAATACCTATGTTTGTTCAGGCAGCAGTATCCGGTGTGCTAGATTATTGAACTCATTTTATTATTATTACAAGTTCTCCTCTCCATTCCGTTCAGTCCCCTGCACCAGGGTAAGTGACCTGCAAGTGGCATTGCACCATTTCCCAACAGTGATTTTGTTTTCCAGTCACTGAAGATGGTTGAGTCCATTTTCTAATTTTTTCCACCCTCCTTACTTTCAGCCCCCTGCACCATGGAAAGGCCTGTCCAAACCTTCCCATCATATGCATACTTGCACATCATTCTTCATTACCTGGGAATTGCTCCTTGACGCGCTCCAGAAGGGGTTTTACATCACAGAATCTCCTGACTCTACATGTCAGCTCAGGAGGAAAAGCCACAGGATTCCCAAATGGTTCCTTCTTCTGAGATCTGGTATGGAGAAAAAACTGATTCCACAATCCATTCATTTTGGAATTACTGACTAGAGGAAAAGGTGGAGAAAAGCAGAAAGCCTAGAGGTTCCGGCAAGGACAGACTGGGGGTTCTTTGGGGAGGAGACTTCTCTAGTTATGGAAATGTAAATGCATATAAAAGACAGCAGGTACAGAAGCACCTAAAGGCAACATGCAGCTGCAGGAAGAGGAAAGAGATCTGGCAGCCCTGACGGATGTGCAGACTGAATGCTCCAAAGAGAGGCCTTGAGTAGAACATGGGGAGGGGGGAGGGAGGGGAGTCCTACATTCTCTCTTGAAGAGCCCATATCAGCACAAAAGCCAGAGGATTCTCAAATGCTTCCTTCTTCTGCTAGCTAATGTAGAGGGGAAAACAAAAATCTGGTCCCACAATCCATCCAAACTGGAATAACCAGTGCTTTATTTGTTAAAAAAAAAAAAAAAAAAAGTGCAGGCACTCACAACTTGTTAATTTTTTATTTATTTATTTATTTTTAAACCATTTTTTTAATTGGAGAAATAAAATATTTTTTATGTGCTTCCCCCTAAAGATGAACTTACTTCGGAGTAGACATGCATAGGATTGGGCTGTCAATCTCCACATCCCCTTCCCCCTAGCTACTTTTTCTACACATGGGGCAAAATACTATACAGGTGCCCTTGTAGCGTGTAGTATGTAGTGTGGCACCGCTTCGAGGAGAGGAAGCAGTGAATGGATTCCGGAAAATGGCTTACATGAGTTCCATGTAGTAAAATTACTCTAAGCAACTGTGGGAGTAAGAACAAAAAGGAATTCTTACACGAGAGGGGTCCTTAGGTGCACATAGAAACAGCTACGTTTGCAAACAAGTGATTAAATATGGTTTAATTCAGGTATCAGAATACTCTGTGTCTTTGGGAAGGCGCTTGGCATACAATTGTATGTTCTCTGCTCCCGTGCATTGCTGGAGAGGAGCTGCAAACGCTGGCTGGCGGAGGGTATGCTTGTGGGGGAAGGATGAGGAGGATCTCTGGCAAGGCTGGACAGCACATTGTACACACGCAGAATCCCTTTTCACCTGCCCTTAGCATGTGAAAATGGGTGCAGATATATATCTCTGCCAGGATTAAGAGCCCAATCCTAGGTATGTCTACTCTGAAGTAAGTCTTGTTCTAGTCAATGGAACTTACTCCCAGGAAAGTGCCTAGGATTGCAGCCTAAGAGCCCAATCCTATGCATGTCTACTCAGAAGTCCACTTTAGTGAATGGGGCTTACTGTGGATAGGATGGCAGCCTTAGAGTCCAATCCTGTGCCTGTCTACTCAGAAGTCAGCCCCACTAGAGGCAGTGGGGCTTCCTCCCAGGAAAGTGTGGAGAGGACTGCAGCCTCAGAGCCCCTCCTCTGCCTGTCTCCTCAGAAGTCAGTCCCATTAGAGTCAATGGGGGCTCACTGCACCCTCGCACTTGTCAGCCAGAGTTGCCTGGTGCAGGAGGAAGCCTGTCTGGGAAGGGATGGGGTGGGGGAAGAAGAGGAGCCCTATGGGGGGGTTGTGCTGGGCTGGGCGGGGGAGGCTAGGGGGATCCTCGTTCAGTGACTGTGCTTTCGAGGGGAGGGAGGGAGGCAGTCGCCGGACTGGGAGGCGGAACTGAGCACGGCGGCTGCTTGTTGCAGGGGAAGCCCATCAAAAAGGTGCATAAAGAAGGTGCCAGAATGCCATTCTGGTGCGTTCCATTAGAAAAAAAGCCCTGGGAATAACTGTCTGGAGCAAAAAGACAGCATGGAGGAGAAGAATAGAGATGAAAGCTTGGAGGCACAGGCAACAGGCAGGCTAGGGGTGCTCTGGGGAGGCTTCTCTAGCTATGGCAGTTTAAATTGATATAAAATGCAGCAGGTATAAAATACAGCAGGCACCTGTGCAGCTGAGAGAAGGGGACAGAAGTCTGGTAATCCTGATGGATGTGCAAATGGAAGGTTATAAAGAGAGGCCCTGAATAGCACCCTGGAGGGCGGGGAGTCCTGCTTTCTCTCCCCAAGAGCTACAAGAGAGCCACGTTCTTCACAGACCATTCCCAGCGCCAGGAAGCAAGGAAGGAAATGAGTGGGATCCACGTACCTCTGCAAGGTCTTCCTAATATCCTGAAAAGAAAAGAAAAAAGTCCTCAGAGCCTGTTACAGACAACTCAGTCTTCTCAGAACTGAACAGAGGTGCTCTCTTGCCAGTATTCAGTTGGCAGTGATCCGTATTACACCATCCACTCCAGTACTGAGGATGCAGCACCATAAAGTGGAGCGAAAACTTTCCAGAGAGAATGAAGTCAGCAGCCAAAGTTCTGTCTTTTCAGCACAATGCAGAGGGGTTTACTCAAAAGTTCAACAGTTTAGGTAGGAAACAGCCTAATCCCAAGACCCCTACCCCCCATATACTACTACATAAGGCGCTTTACAGAAGTTGCAAATGCGATCCACCTTCAGGAGTAGCTGGGCTGCTGCCAGCAAGCAGAGATCCCCTGGTATATACCAGCAGATCCCCTGGTATATACCCATCATTGCTTGTAACCTGTGATGGACTTTACCTCCATAAATTTATCCAATCCTGCCTGCAAGGTATCTAGGCCAAGTGCCATCACCACATCACTGTGGCAAGGAGTTCCACAAATTAACTACACGCTAGGTAAAGAAGTGTTTCCTTTTGCTTGTGCTCATCCTGATCCCATTGATTCTCTGTCACTCTCCATGCTCTGTTATCAGACCCAGCTCATGGCCCTGATCTCTGCTTGTAGCCTGGCATTTCAGTAAACATATAAGAGGAGGGGAGGGCTCTGCTGAAGTGTCTCATGCAGTTGTTCAAGCCAAGTATGAGAAGGAAGGAAGGGGCAAGAACCTTTTGCTGGAGTGTGAAGACATTGGACCCACTCATTTCATTGAGCTGAGAGGGCAGGGAATCAGTGGATCAGGAAGTAAAAATGAGAACTGATTCCATAATCTTTGGAACCTCCAGGCCTTGTGAAATAAAATCACTTCCTCATTTTTCTTGGGTGTACATAAGGGAGGTCTTTATCAGTACCATACAATGAGTCCCTTCGTTCTTGCGTAGGTCAAGGAAGTACAGAGAAATTTCTTTCCTTCCCCTGGTGAAGAAGCTGGGTGGTTTCTGCCACCCTCTCACCTGCAGAAGTTCACTTGCTGGCTGCTGGCATTTCTCCTCCATGTGCAGGATGAGACCTTCAAGGAAGGACTGTTCCTCCTTGAGTCTGGCCATGTGCTCCTCTCTTCTGGTCGCAATCTCCTGCTCCAGCTCTTCCAACTGCAAGAGGAAAAGCGTCTTTCGCTCTTCCAGAAACTGATATAGTCGGTTGAAAGCAGCCACTGTCCTGGTCTTCTTTTCATTTATTTGGCCCTGCAACAAGGAGGTGGAAGGAGAGGAAAGGGAGAGAAATGTCAGGAATATGGTCAGCCTTTGCAGGGAGGTGGTGGGAAATGTGGCAGGAAGAGACTCAGGAGGAGTTGGAGGGAGGCGAATCTGCCAGAATCGCCTTAATCACCACATGTCATTATGTGGTGTGTTACCATCATCGGAAAACAGCCAAGTGGGTTGGTTCTCCTAATGTGAACCTCTGCACCCACTAGGACTCCTTCAAGGTCCAGTCCTGCAAGAAAGGGCAAATCTGACTTTTTGCAGAGATCAAATCAGCTGTGAACAGCAGAAAACAGACAAGACTCCACCATTAGAAAGGTCTTTCATGAGCATTTTTGAAGAAATGAGGCTATTTTGACTCTTCTGAATTTCATATTGCTCTCTTAAAGATATGGGTCCTAGTAGCCATTAGGATTCAAGTAACAGGGACACTTACGAGCAGGTCTTGGCTTTCCTTTTCTGTTCCTGCTTTATGTTCCAGAATTCTCTCTCGCTCCTTCCTCTGAACTTCCAGGCAGCTACACAACTGGTCCTGAAGCAAAGAACAAAGTTTCTGGTTGGTTTCTTTTTCTGCTGGCTGCAGAGGGGGGGATATTACTATATAAAGGTGCACACAGAACTCTCCATAAGAGTGAAGAAGCAGCTGCTGTATCTCCTTGCCCCTTGCCACACTCCTTGCCACACGTCTCTGGACTTGGTATCCCACAAGGTCATCTTACATGAGCATAAGAACATAAGAACAGTCCAACTGGATCAGGCCATAGGCCCATCCAGTCCAGCTTCCTGTATCTCACAGCAGCCCACCAAATGCCCCCAGGGAGCACACCAGATAACAAGAGACCTGCATCCTGGTGCCATCCCTTGCATCTGACATAGCCCATTTCTAAAATCAGGAGGTTGCACACACACATCATGGCTTGTAACCCATAATGGATTTTTCCTCCAGAAACGTGTCCAATCCCCTTTTAAAGGCATCTAGGTCAGATGACATCACCATATCCTGTGGCAAGGGGTTCCACAGGCCAACCACACGCTGAATAAAGAAATATTTTCTTTTCTCTGTCTCAACACTCAATTTTAGTGTATGGCCCCTGGTTCTGGTGTTTTGTGAGAATCTAAAGAGCATTGCTCTATCCACTCTATCCTTCCTATGCATAATTTTGTATGTCTCAATCATGTCCCCCCTCAGGCGCCTCTTTTCTAGGCTGAAGAGGCCCAAACGCCATAGCCTTTCCTCATCAGGAAGGTGCCCCAGCCCAGTAATCATCTTAGTCACTCTATTTTGCACCTTTTCCGTTTCCACTATGTCCTTTTTGAGATGTGGCGCAAAGAACTGGACACAATACTCCAGGTGTGGCCTTACCATCGATTTGTACAACGGCATTATAATATTAGCCGTTTTGTTCTCAATACCTTTTCTAATGATCCCAAGCATAGAATTGGCCTTCGTCACTGCCACTGTACATTGGGTCGACACTTTCATCGACCTGTCCACTACCACCCCAAGATCTCTCTCCTGATCTGTCACAGACAGCTCAGAACCCATCAGCCTATATGTGAAGTTTTGATTTTTTGCCCCATTGTGCATGACTTTAGACTTCCTTACATTGAAACGCATCTGCTATTTTGCTGCACATTCTGCCAGTCTGGAGAGATCCTTCTGGAGCTCCTCACAATCACTTCTGGTCTTCACCACTTGGAAAAGTTTGGTATCGTCTGCAAACTTAGCCACCTCAATGCTCAACCCTGTCCTCAGGTCATTTATGAAGAGGTTGAAGAGCACTGGCCCCAGGACAGATCCTTGAGGCACACCGCTTTTCACTTCTCTCCATTGTAAAAACTGCCAATTGACATCCACTCTTTGTTTCCTGGCCTCCAACCAGTTCTCAATCCATGAGAGGACCTGTCCTCTAATTCCCTGACTGTGGAGTTTTTTCAGTAGCCTTTGGTGAGGGACCGTGTCAAACGCCTTCTGAAAGTCCAGATATATAATGTCCATGGGTTCTCCCACATCCACATGCCTGTTGACCTTTTCAAATAATTCTATAAGGTTCATGAGGCAAGACTTACCCTTACAGAAGCCATGCTGATTCTCCCTCAGCAAGGCCTGTTCATCTATGTGTTTTGAGATCCTATCTTTGATGAGGCATTCCACCATCTTACCCGGTATAGATGTTAGGCTGACCAGCCTATAGTTTCCCAGGTCCCCCCTCTTTCCCTTTTTAAAGATAGGCGTGACATTTGCTATCCTCCAGTCTTCTGGCATCGTGGCTGTTTTGAGGGACAAGTTGCATATCTTAGTCAAGAGATCAGTAACTTCATTCTTCAATTCCTTAATAACTCTTGGGTGGATGCCATCAGGGCCCGGTGACTTATTGATCTTTAATTTATCAATGAGGTCTGAAACATCTTCTCTTTTAACCTCTATCTGACTTAACTCCTTGGTCAGGAGGGGCCATTCGAGCAGCGGTATCTGCCCGAGGTCTTCTGCCATGAAGACAGATGCAACGAACTCATTTAATTTCTCTGCCATCTCTAAGTCTCCTTTTATCTCCCCTTTCCCTCCCTCACCATCCAGTGGGCCAACCGCTTTTCTGGTGGGTGTCCTGCTTCTAACACATGTGAAAAAGCTTTTATTATTCCCCTTAATGCTGCTGGCCATGAGTTCCTCATAGTCTCTCTTGGCCTCCCGTATCACCTTCCTACATTTCTTTTGACACAGTTTATGTTCCTTTTTATTCTCCTCATTAGGGCAAGATTTCCAAGCACAAAGAGGTTGAATGGACTTCTAGACCCAACTGCAATTTGGGTTTATCCCTTCCAGAGATGGATAAGGGATAGAATGACCTGCAGCCTCAGAGCTGCAGAGAGCTGGCGTTGGGCCTGGGGCAAGTTGCCTCACTGGGCCCCCCTCCCTCCCTAAAATTTCCTGCTAAAATTTTGTACTGTGTGATTTGCCATGGAAGCCCTGGCCATGAGGATATTGCTTTCCCTATCCCCCTCTTCAGGCCTGCCTTTGCCCTGCACTTGTGTCCAACCCTGACATCAGGAGTGCTTCTTCCAGAGATGTGTCATAACCTGGAGCAGGCAAACCCCCTTTTCCTGCAGTGGGGCTAAAAATCACAAACCTTCCCTCAGCGGCTTCTCTCAAAACCAAGCTGCATGTTACACCCATCCTTGGCCCCAGAGGTTTGTAACTACTTACCTTGCATTCCCTGGCAGCATCTTCCAAATGCAGGAAAGTGTGAAACAGATGTGCTGGAGATCGCTCACAGCCAATGCACACCAATTCCTGATCTTCTTTGCAGAACAGGCTGAGTTTTTCTTTGTGTTTTGCACACAAGTCCTCTTTTCCCACTTTGAATGATAACACTTTTTCTACTATATTTGCCAGTTGGTAGTTTCTCTGGAAATTCCCTTTCTTGATTTTGGCTTTGCACACTGGACACTCCAGGTCCCCCCGATCTTCCCACGTCTCACAGTACTGGGAGATGCAGCCCCTGCAGAAATTGTGACCGCAGTCCAGAGTCCCTGGGTCTGTCAGGATCTCCATGCAGATGGGACACTGGAGTTCCTTCTCTGCATCCATGGGTGGTGAGGCTGCAGCCATGGCAGATGAAGCCTCTGTGGAGGGATTCAGGAAGCTTGTGAGACCTGTAGAAGGACAGCAGGGTGGGTGTGGGTGAGGTTAGTGGAGGAAGAAGCACCACATGGGGAAGAACTATTCACAGACTCTCCATTGCAGAAGATCTGTGAATTTTTCATTGTGGTGCTCAGTTGGTGAGACTAATAAATAAAGGAGGTCCTTCCAGTGATCACTGCCTGGCTTATAAGAAGGGTTTTTTTTTAATACGACTTAAAAGCTGGAGACCACTAAGGGCTGATTTGTTGTTGTTGTTGTTGTTGTTACTTCTGACTTTATTTAAAGGGACAATACAAACAAAGCTTAGTTCATGCTGTCCCTTTTAATAAACCCAGAAGTCTCGCACTTCTGAGTTTGACAAAACTGTGCAGGAAACATGGTCAGGAGATTCCCCCACCCCAGGCTCTGTGGCAGAGGCACCTGTGTGGGGCAGTGCTTGGGGTCGCCTCTGATTCAGGAGTTCTAAAACACTCCACAGTACTGGAATGTTCTGGCAGCCCTCCTTCCCCACTGCAGTCCTCAGCCCCACCTTGCAAATATTACAAAAATACCACAAGCCTTCAGTGACCTCCTTCTAAGAAAGAAACCAGTGTCCTGATCCAGTAGGAGTTGCTTCTCTCCCCCCTACCCCTGCCCGCCCACACCCTGATCTGCTTCTGGCTGCCTCTCAGTGCTCATCACAGTATAGGATCTTCTCCCTTGCACTTGTTGGACCTATGCCAGCAAAATGGCTGGCATAGATCCAAGGAGACCAGGCCTGACCAGACCACAGCAAAATCCCTGTGATAACAATATGCCCAGCTCACAATATGGAAATATCCCAAGATGCCCAGTTCACCCATAAGGCTCTTCCCTGACCAAAAAGCTATCCCTCTCAGAGAACCAGTTAACTGTGATATGGACCTCCAAGGGTGAACAGAAAGGTCCTAGACAAGGGCAATCAACAAACGAGGATAAAAAGGTTAGGGTAAAAGGGATGAGTCAGAGTGCCAGAGCCCCTCTAACAGATATCTCTGTAAACAAACTGCTGATGTGTATTGAATTGCCATCCTCAGATCAACATCCTGTACTGATAACATGCCAAATGTTGTTTTAGGTGTCTGCCTGTATGTTATTTTTCCCTATAAAACCTGCATGATTGCAATCCTTCTGGGTCCTCCAAGTGTGTGGGGGTCCCGTTTGCAAACGAGTAAACGTTAAGAAGTTCTTTGAATTCTCCTGTCGCCTGTTCGATTGCCTCTCCAAAATCCAAAGAACCGTGTGTGTGTTCATTCGGGGACAGCTGGAAAGGGGGGGGGGGTGGCAGGGCAGTGACAAAACAAACCATACAGTACAAAGCAAAGAGCCAAATCGTAACCCACATTCCAGCACTGGCATAGCGGTGCCAATGGGGCATGTGCCACATCCTACAGTTGGGGGGCACACATGGAGGTCTTGGAGCTGCATTGCCCTTACGTCGGTGCTGGAATGTGGGTTAGGATTGTGCCCTAAGACATTTTCTGTGTTCCTCTGCTGAAAAACGTTGTGGGGCAATTAGGAGAGAAAACGGCTGACGCTTCCCTGACATTCCTGTGTGAACTGCCCATTTCTGCAGGGTGTTGAGAATACCGTTTTTTCTTGTGTTGTTTTTCTTGTATTTTCTTTTTTATTGTCCTTCATTTTTTATTATACCTTGATTGAATAAAAAAAAAATTCCTTTTGTTCTCGCTGTGTCAAACACCTTCTGAAAATCCAGACAGCCACAGTTTCTCCCACATCCACATGCCTGTTGATCTTTTCAAAGAATTCTAAAAGGTTCATGAAGGAAGACTTACCCTTACAGAAGCCAAGCTGATTCTCCCTCAGCAAGACTTGTTCTTGCTGAGGGAACAAGTTTTATCTTGTTCCCTCAGCAAGTTGCTACATGTTTTATCTTTGATTAGGCTTTCACCCATCTTGCCCAAAACAGATGTTAAGACAACCAATCTGTTTCTCAGGTCTGCTTGTTAGACATGCTATCACCCTCCTGGGCTTAGTCGAGTGCCTCTTTTTTTGCAGTATACATATTCCCCCGGGGCTCTATTACTACTGTTTTAAACAGACTCCATGTACACTGGAGATACTGGTTTCTTTTTACCTTCCTTTTCATCTTCTTTCTAACTATACTCCTCCTTTAAGGGAAGTCCACCCTCTGGAAGTCAAGGGCTTTGGTGTTGCCAAATACTTGGCATTCTTCCCCTGAAATCCATGGTAGAACAGATTACTATAGGCTACCTTGGGTTCAGTATTGGGAGAAATTGGTCCACTTGGCTTGAAGCCATCCCTGCCTCAAGGAAAGGCTGGTTTCATGCTGCTGGTCAGAGATTATGGAGTGAAGTCTTGCACTTTGGCAGATCAGGAGGAAAGAGAGCAAGAGGAAGCCAAGTAGGGCCACACTTCCACAGGTGAGTCAAGGTCTGAGACAGGGAGCCTCTGAGTCACCTGCTTCCTGGACAATACACTGCCCCCCACTGTCCTGCATGTGGAAAAGCACCCATTTCCCATCTGTTTTTGTTTTCTGCTCACTGAAAATTGTTGACCTCATTTTCTAGGAATTTCTCCCCCCTTCTTTTCATCCCCTGCACCATGGCAAGTCCTGTTCAAACTCAACAATCATATGCATCCTTGCACATCAATCTTCATTACCTTGCTTCATGACTTGCTTCAGCTGCTTCATGACTCCCTCCAGAAGGGGTTTTACATCACGGAATCCCCTGATTCTCCATGACAGTTGAAGAGGAAAAGCCACAGGATTCTTAAAGGCTTCCTTCTTCTCATAGCTAATGTGGAGAGGAAAAAAAAATTGGATCCATAATCCATCCAATCTGGAATTACTGTTTGGAGCAAGAGGACAGTATGGAGAAGAAGAGGAGAGCAGAAAGCCTGGAGACAGAGGCAAGGGCAGACTGGGGTTGCTCCGGGGAGGAGGCTTCTCTAAATACGGCAGTGTCAATGGATATAAAATACAGCAGGTATATAATACAGCAGGCACCTGTGTAGCTGAGGGAAAGAGGTTTGATAGCCCTGATGGATGTGCAAGTGAAATGTCTTAAAAAGAGGCCCTGACTGGAACACTGGAGGGTGGGGAGTCCTGCTTTCTCTCCCCAAGAGTCACGAGAGAGCCATGTTCTTCTCAGACCGTTCCCAGCTTCAGATGACAAGAAGGAAATTAGTAGAATCCACATACCTCTGCAAGGTCCTTCTAATATCCTGGGGGGGAAAAGAGAAGAAAAAGACTTCAGACGCAGGTCAGGCAGGTCGGTTTTTTCACACCCTGCAGAGATATGCTCTCTAGCCCTCCAGTATCTAGTTGGCAGTGATCCATCTTGCATGCTTCACTCAAGGACTGAGGGTGCAGCTCCACAGAATAATCACTTTCTGGGTAAAATATATTTTCTTTTGCTTCTGCTTCTCCTGATCCATCTATTCTGTGTCACACCTCCTGATCTATTATCAGACCCAGCTAATGACCCTAAACCTCTGTCCACAATCTGGGATTCCAATCAGTATAAAATAGGAGGGAAGGTAGAGGCATACCTGAAGGGTGGCAAGAGGGTCAAATGCCCCAGGCACCAGGCTTAGTGTTGGGAATAGCAACACTAAGGGTGCAATCCTAACCCCTTATGTCAGTGCTTTCCAGCACTGGCATAGCAGTGCCAATGGAACGTGTGCTGCATCCTGCAGTTGGGTGTCACTCACGGAGGCCTCCTCAAAGTAAGGGAATGTTTGTTTCCTTACCTCAGAGCAGCGTTGCCCTTATGTCAGTGCTGGAAAGCACTGGCATAAGGGATTAGGATTGTGCCCTAAATTCTATCCACCAGCAGAGAGCAGCATTTAAGTGATGTTACACCTGTCCCTTTTTAGTGGTCATTATAAAGGGTGTGTCCCTTTGCTGATTTCCTCTTCCTTTTGAGTATATATTCCTTTCGTTTTATTCCTGACTCCTTTGTATGTAGATGTGTGTTTCTTAGTCTCTGCTTTTAGTTGTTGTTTTATTATACTAGCATGCATCCAGGGGCAACTATTTAGGGTTCCTGGTCTTCTAATGTTGAGAACTTCTGATGTGACTAAATGCCTGTATAAATTTACATGTAAGTAAACTTCCTTTTAATGTCAGCACTTTTTGCTCAAGTTTTCTTGTGCTTTGTCTTTGCAAGCAGCCTGGGTAGAACTCCTTGAGTGGTAACTCCACTGTTAGCCCTAATCCAACACTTGGGAGCATTGACGTGCACTCCCTTTGAGGCACCCCCCCCCCGCAGCACTCTGTTGGCCACCTGATCAGCGTGTATCAGCACGTGTATCAGCACGCTGATCTGAGGGCCTCCCCCAAAGGCATTCTGAGAGACGGGGAAGCTGCGCACAGCCTTCTAAGTGCCAGAAATAGTCAACACAGGCAGCCTATCTGGTTCAGAACGCCTCTGGGGGAGGCAGAGGACAGGTGGATTGCACCTCATTGACTGCCCTCCATTATCAGGCTTCCAGCATTTGCACTGCAGATGCCCGGAGTCTCTCTTGCCCTGCACAGCCATCAAGCAATGGACAACAAGGCTGCACTGAACCACCACAAAAGCCCATTAGCGGGGCTTGAGCATAGCAAGACAGAATTGAGCATAGTTGGGGGAATATCAGTGGTCAGGAAGGAAACAAGAGAACAGATTCCATGATCTTTGGAACCTCCAGACCACAGTGAAAGAAAATGAACTCACTTATTTCTCTTCTGTGCTCCTGTACATAAGAGAGAGATCTTTATCAGTATGACACAGTTAGTCCCTTCATTCTTTCATAGACCAAAGAAGCACAGAGCAGTTTCTTTCCTTCCCCTGGTGAAGAACCTGGGCAGTTTCTACCACCCTCTTACCTGCAGGAGTTCAATTGCTGGCTGCTGGCATTTCTCCTCCATCTGCTGGAAGAGACCTTCAAGAGAGGACAGTTCCTCCATGAGTCTGGCCATGTGCTCCTCTCTTCTGGTTGCAATCTCCTTCTCCAGCTCTTCCAGCTGCAAGAGGAGAAATGTCTTTTGTTCTTCCAGAAACTGGTGTAGTTGGTTGAAAGCAGCCACTGTGCTTGTCTTCTTCTCTTCTATTTGGCCCTAAAACAGGCAGATGGAAAGAGGAGAAAAGGTGAGAAATGTCAGGAATGTTGTCAGCCTTTGCAGGGAGGTGGTGGGAGATCTCTAGTCAGAAACCTGGGAGGAAGAGACTTTGGAGGAGCTGGAGGGATCTGTCAGGGTCACCTTCATCATCACAGACGTGAGCAGGAGAAAGCAGACAAGACTCTGCTTAATTATCTGCTTAACATGATTGGGAACTTCTGGCCATTTTGACTCTTCCACCTTTTATATGACACTTTTACAGACATGGGTTCTAGTAGCTGTTCACTTCCAATGCAACAGGGACACTTACGAGCAGGTCTCGGCTTTCCTTTTCTGTTCCTGCTTGACTTGCCAGAATTCTCTCTCGCTCCTTCCTCAGATCTTCCAGATTGCTACACAACTGGTCCTGAAGCAAAGAAAAAAGTTTCTGTTTGGATTCTTTTCCTTTTTGGGTGTGTGCACCCAAAATTTTTTTTTTTAAACTTTTTTTTTTAAAGTCCCAGGTAGGACTTAACCCACAGCCTCCAGCAGGGGGCTCACTCCAGGAGCTTAACTGTGGGTTAAGACCTAACTGGAACTTAAAAAAAAAAAAAGGTCAAAAAAGAGCCTGCCTGGGACTGAACTTTGAGGAGTTTTGCAGCCTCAACTGGCTCCCCTTTTGGCAACTAGCAACCAACCTTTATATTTTGCAGCCATGGAGCACCTTCCCACCTAAAAAAAATATTCCTCATAGGGTTTTGAACCCCAAGCCTCTGGCTCCACAGACCTACAGTTTAGCCATTGAGCCACCAGAGTTCTTAGGCTCAAAGTGTTTGGAACTAACACTTGAGGCACTGATGACCGCCAGCTGGGCTCAAGACCTTATATATTTGATTTCTGAACACTTTAACTACTATATAGGCTTTCCTATAGCCCAATGAAGAGACACTTTGAAGAGACACTTTTGAAGACACTTTTGAAGAGGACACTTGACTTTTGAAGAGACACTTTTGAAGAGACACTTTGCCAACAGTCTGAGGCTAAGAGGCAAAGAAGGAAGGCCCATACCCAGGGAGACAGACCAGGGACAGACTGCACTTGCTCCCGGTGTGGAAGGGATTGTCACTCCCGGATTGGCCTTTTCAGCCACACTAGACGCTGTGCCAGAACCACCTTTCAGAGCGCGATACCATAGTCTTTCGAGACTGAAGGTTGCCAATACAATAGCCCAATGGAGAGAGTTTCCTATAGCCCAATGGAGCACCTCCCCACCTAAAAAAAATGGGGTGTTTCACTCCAGCTGTGGCAGGAGTGCTTTTGCTATCAGGGAGCTCACATGGGATGGACGTGTGTGTGTGTGTGTGTGTGTGTAAAAAATGGTTTAAAAATAAATAAATAAATAAAAAGTTGTGAGTTCCTGCACCTATTTTTTTTACAAAAAAAGCACTGGGTATGTGCAACTCCTGATTTCAGAAGTAGGCTTATGCTCTGCTGCAGGGCTCAAGGCCTTCCCTTAATTGTTTCTCTCCAACCAAGCTGCGTGTTACACCCATCACTGGCCCCTGAGATTTACATTAACTCACCATGCATTCCTTGGCAGCCTCTTCCATAAGCAGGACTGTATGAGATTGATGTTTTGGTGATGTCTCACAACTCACACACACCAACTCCTGGTCATCTTTGCAGAATAGGTTGAGTTTTTCCTTGTGTCTCACACATAAATGTTCTTTTCCCAGGTTAAGTGATAGACTTTTAATTTTCTCTGCTATATTTGCCAGTTGCCAGTTTGGCCGGAAATTCCCTCTCTTGATTTTAGCTTTGCAAAGGGGACATTGCAAAGGTCCGTAACCTTCCCACTTCTCACAGTAGTTGTTGATGCAGGCCCTGCAGAAATTGTGGCCGCAGTCCAGGGTCACCGGGTCTGTCAGGTACTCCATGCAGATGGGACACTTGAGTTCCTCCTCTACCTCCATGGTTGGTGAGGCTGAGGCCATAGCTGATGAAGACTCCATGGATGGATTCAGGCAGCTTCTGGGACCTGTACAAGGTGAGCAAATGGGTGTGAGTCAGTGACAGAAGAAATACTGCAAGGGGAAATACATACAAGTCTAGGTTGGTTGTTGGTTGTTTGACTCAAGTCTCATGTCAGTGGACATGGGTTGTGCTGCCTCCATCTCACCTGTGAAATCCTCTTCAAATGATCCAGAAGGCGTCACGTAGCAGCAGCAGCAGCAGGGTACGTTTTCTTCAGAGTTGGGCTGTGGGGTGGAGTGAAAGGATTAAATTGTTTTGTTTGCACTCCAAAAGATTGGAAAGGTCTAGTGATGCAGCACCTGTGTGGATTCTGCAAAAATGTATCAATTTGACCTGGATTTTGCACAGAACCCAGACTGCGAGGCACCTCCGCTGGACCTCCACTGCATCCATTGGCCAAAGTGCAACCCTATCTGACCACTCTGTGCTAGTGGGCCTTAGGCCTTCAGCATGATTGCCTGCCCACCTCCTTGACCCCTTCCTTGTATCATATCGTATTGTATCAAATCTCATATAATACTGCACTGTTTCTCAAACTGTGGGTTGTGACCCATTAGGTACGTCGCAAGTCCATTTCAGGTGGGTCCCCATTCATTTCAGTATTTTATTTTTAATATTTTAGACTTGATGCTACCCTGGTATCTGACTGCATTTGGGGAAAAGTTACAGACCTGTACTTTGAACAAGCTACTTTGTATATTCTTTTAACAATGATAGTCAATGGGACTTACTCCTGGGCAAGTGTGGGTAGGATTACAGCCTAGGATTGTTAAAAATTTTCCTACTTGATGATGTCACTTCTGGTCATGACATCACTCCTGGTGGATCCTAACACATTCTCATTCTAAAAAGTGGGTCCCAGTGCTCAGTGGTGTAGCTAAGGGGGTGCAGGGGGTAGCGGTTTCACCGGGCATCAAGCTTTAGGGGGGCAACAAGCTGAGCTTGACACTAGTGACCAAAATTGTGAAAATCTTGGCATGTATGAATAATTCCATCATGTTATATATTATTGGAAAGGTAATTTTATGCTGAATAGAATGAAACAAACTGCATTGGAATATCTGTATTCTATTATTAATTATTAACAGTATTTATATACTGCTTTTCAACAAAAAGTTCACAAAGCGGTTTACAGAGAAAAATCAAATAACTAGTGGCTCCCTGTCCCAAGAGGGCTCACAATCTGAAAAGATGCAGAAGAACACCAGCAGATAACCACTAGAAAAGACACCGCTTGGGTGATCACTGCTATTCTATCAAAAGTTATGGCCAATTAACTGTAAAATGAAAACACAACTGCCTTATGGAACAGAAAGTGGATTTTCTTAACTCAAAACTGACCTATGAAACTAATTGTTCTGAGAGGCAATGACATGTTGTTTTGTTATTGACATGTTGCAATGAGATGTTATTATGTTACAGCATGAAACCAAGAAGGTGTTAATATGAGTCAGCTCTCATTTCCATGTATCATAATAAATTTATCCCTGCTAACTGGGTAAAAGGGCACTTTTTCAAGTGGTACCCCTCTTATATTTGGCAGGAGGAGAATAACCATCCCTCTTCACCCCAGCACAGTGTCTCTGACTGATAAGGGACATACTTTTTTTTACTAAATTTGATTTTGTCTGGGGGGGGGGGGGCTACAAATCTTCTTTCACCCCAGGTAGCAGATAGATGCCTTAGCTATGCCACTGACTAGGTGGAAGCAGCAAAGCAAGTGGGTGGCAAGCTGCTGGGGGGAGGAGGTGGGTTCCTCCCAATTTTCACTTTTTTAAAAGCCTGGGTGTGATGTCACTTCCTCTTGTGACATCACTTCTGGGGCAAAATTTTGAGTTTGGCACTGGGCTACACAATCATTAGCTATGCCACTGCCAGTGCTAAATGTGAGAACCACTGTTATATTGCATCGCATTGTGTCAAATAGTATCGAATCATACCATCTCATATTGTACCACTGGTGGTACTTGAGATGGTGACCGGTGATATGAGCAAAAACCCCAGAAACCCACCACCTGGCAGCAAGACCACCAACGTAATGCCACTTGAACAAGCCCTCTTGCCCACTCTAAACCTTTTACTGGTGTTTGTCACGTCATGTCTGCCTTCCCAACCAAGATGTAACTGGTGATATTACTTCCAGTTGTCCTTCCAATAGGTGGACCATGCAAAGTGGTACGGTGGGGGACAAACGTTGAGAAATGCTACTCTGTGCCAGTGTTGTTCAACCTGTGGGTAGCAACCCCAATGGAGTTGCAAAGCCTCATATTGGGGTTGTGGCAACCTTTCAAACCTTGCTCTTACAATGGCCAGAGGAGCCTGTGGGAGTGCTTGGAATAGCGCCAGCATGCTCCCGATTACCAGACCCCAGAAGGGGCAGGAGCAGATGCTGCAGCCACTGGCTTCATTTCGGGCCAGGAGCCTGCTTGGAGGTGATGGCCAGAGTGGGTGGTTGCCCTGCTGCAGGAGAAGCTGCCACTGGCCCAGGAGAAGAGCCAGGGAAGCAGCTTGTTAAAAGCTGGACTGGTACTTGCAATCCCGGCCATGGTACTTCTGCGGACCCTGACCTCATGCAGTGCAGAAGGTGGTGCAGAGCCAAACAGCTGCCGACAGAATGGACTGGCAGTGACGTGAGACTCGAAGGTCTCACTGGCCACAGCGAAGTAAGTTGCCAGCCTCGTATTCATTCATTCATTGGGGGATGTGGCATGAAAAAGATTGAAGAGCACTGGCCCTCTCTTAGAAGGCAAAGACTTAAAGGAAAGGCAAAGAATAAAGTTTGCTGGAAATCAGCACCTGACTTACGTTACTATGGGCGCAATCCTAACACCTTATGCCAGTGATTTCCAGCACTGGCATAGCAGTGCCAATGGAACGTGCTGCATCCTGCAGTTGGGTGTCACTCACGGAGTCCTCCTCAAAATAATGGAATGTTTGTTCCCTTACCTCGGAGCTGCATTGCCCTTATGTCAGTGCTGGAAAGCACTGACATAAGGGGTTAGGATTGCGCCCTATGAGAACTTGGAGCAGGAAGATCTTCATTAGCCTCCCTGTACTGCACCCTGGGCCCAACCCTCTTTGCATCCCACACTATTCAGTCCACCTTCCCTGCCATAAGTCCTGGAACATTCTCTCTCTTCTTCATTACCGGCATGCACAGGCTAAACCAAGTTCTTACTTTTGCTGAGCTGAGTCCCAGGGTTACAGGAAAGGACCCATTTCAGGTCTGCTGGCAGCTGGCATCCCACACACTTCTGTGCCTTCCTTTGGCCTCTTCAGGAAGAAAGGGTAGGAAAGAGATGCCACTCCCTTGTTACTCCTGCAGATGAATGTCAGTGTGAGAGAACAAAGGCCATTTCCTAACTGAGAAGTAGCATTTCTTAGCACAGGCAATAGACTTATGAGCCCAAAGTTTGATCGGAAGCATAGAGTCCCAAGCACAGCCGATGTGACCCAGGCTGGACTCAGGAGAAGCTTTCTACCTAAGCAGAGTCAGCATTTGTTTTGTGGCATTTCCGTTCTAAAGTGGACAAGATGCATAGAATAACAAAGCACTGAAAATTATTATTATTATTATTATTATTATTATCCAATTTTTGCACAGTCATGTTGTTGTTTTTTTAATTTTATTTTATTCAGATATGAGGATAGGTACAAAGGTACATAGAAAGGAAAAACCAAGAAAGGCAGAGGGAAATCCAGTTAGAATTTTGAGAGAAATTCCTTGGCAGATTCGACAAAAAAGAATCCTATAGAAATTTTGCCGCTACATTAAGAAGGAACGGTGTTAAATATAGATGGCAGATTCCAGAAAGAATGACTCTTTACTTCAAGATGAAACGTTATAATATTAACTCTATAATGAAGATGGAAGAATTTATGGAAAGACACAGAGAAGATTTAGGTGAGATATCTCAAGTGATGGAGCCCTCCGGGAATAGATCTCCAAGTCCAGGAAAGGACAGCTCATCACCAAGAAGAGAATTGACTGAAAGCGGAACAGAAGAAGAGTCAGAGGAGGAGGACTCTGAGAAAAAGGGGCAGCTGCGTCCAAAACGCAAAGACTCCAAGAGACAAGAAAATTGAGAAATAGGAAAACTAGAGGAAAAATATGATGGAAGAAAAACAAATTAAATTCTTGTCAGTCATGTTGTTTTTGACTAGATTTTGTATATATCTACCTATTGAATCCTTCCCAAGGGTCTATGAGAGGCAGATATTTTTGGTTTTTATGGTGTTGTATTGCAAATACCACCGTAGTGGATGTGCTGTTCCTATTAAGGTGGCCTTTTGACTGATGGTGCTTGTGCTTATCCTGATGGTGTTCAAGTACTTTTCCAGGTATTTCAGGATAGCACCCAAGGCCCCTATGACTATTGGGATTCCTCTTGCTGTCTTGTGCCACAGTCTTTCAGTTTATATTTGTAGGTCTTTATACGTGGTGATTTTCTCCAGTTCTTTATCTGCTATTATTTATTTATTTATTTATTGGATTTGTATTCCACCTTTCTCCCCGAAGGGCACCCAAGGCGGCTAACAATCAGGTTAAAATACAGGCAACAGGTAAACATTAAAATTACAAAACACTTAAAAAACAATTAAAACAAGATAAAATACATAGCAGCAGACTGAAATCACACAGTAAAACACATAATTTATAAATTTATAAAAACAGCCCTTATAGTTCCTCGAAGGCTTTCTTGATTAAAAAAGTCTTCAGGCCCCGCCAGAACGTTAATAAAGAGGAATTTGCTCTCAATTCAAAGGGGAGGAAATTCAATAGTGCAGGTGCTACCACCGAAAAGGCCCTGTTTCTGGCCGCCATTCCCTTCACCACTCTCAATGATGGCACAACCAACAGGGCCCCTTCTGATGACCTTAGAGAGCGGACTTTATTATACGGAAGAAGGCGGTCTCTCAAATACGCTGGTCCCAAGTCGTTTAGGGCTTTAAAGGTCATAACCAGCACCTTGAATTCAGCCCGGAAACGAATGGGCAGCCAGTGCAGCCGCCGGAGTAGCGGCGTGACAGAGTCAAACAGCCGACCCCCAGCAACTACCCGAGCTGCTGCATTCTGCACTAGCTGTAGCTTCCGGACCATCTTCAGGGGCAGCCTCATGTAGAGCGCGTTACAATAATCTAATCTTGATGTCACTATGACATGGACCACTGTGGCCAGATCTGCCTGAGACAGGTATGGCTGCAGCTGGCGCACCAGCCGAAGCTGGGCAAAGGCACCCCTGGCCACAGCTGTCACCTGGACATCCAGGAGGAGCTGAGAGTCCAGGAGAACCCCCAAGCTGCGAACCTGCTCTTTCAGGGGAAGTGCAACCCCATTCAGAGCAGGGCGATAGTCCAGCACCCGCATCCTGGATTTCTGCACCAGGAGGACCTCTGTCTTGTCTGGATTTAATCTCAGCTTGTTCACCCTCATCCAGATCCCAACTGCCTCCAGGCAACGCTCCAGGTCAGAGACAGCCACCCTGGAGTCAGGTGGAAAGGAGAGATAGAGCTGAGTGTCATCAGCATACTGATGACCTATCCCAGCGGTTTCATGTAGATGTTAAACAACATGGGGGACAATATAGAACCCTGTAGCACCCCACACCTCAAGAGCCAGGGTGCTGAACAGGAGTCCCCCAATACCACCATCTGGGACCTGTTGGCCAAGAAGGACCTGAACCACTGCAAAACAGTGCCCCCAATTCCCAACCGTCCCAGAAGGACACCATGGTCAATGGTGTTGAAAGCCGCTGAGAGATCCAAAAGGACTAGCAAGGATGCACTCCCTCCATCCAGCCCTTGGCGTAGGTCATCCACCAAGGCGACCAAGGCCATCTCCATCCCAAAGCCAGGCCTGAAGCCAGATTGAAAGGGATCCAGATAATCTGCTGAGACGCCACCACCCGCTTGATCACTTTGCCCAGAAACGGGAGGTTCAAGACTGGCCGATAATTATCCAATATAGAGGGGTCCAGAGAGGGCTTTTTCAGGAGGGGGTGAACCACTGCTTGCTTACTACCCTCTCTGTCCATTCGGCCAGTCCCTCCCGGGCAGATCTAACCAGCCATGCTGGGCACAGATCCAGCGGGCAGGCAGATGGACTCACACTCCAAAGGATCCTGTCCACATACTCAGATTCTACAAGCTGAAAAGAATCCCACAAAATAGGATTGACAGGTGCCACGGGGACATCGCTAGACATTGTCAACATGGAGTCCAAGTCATGGCGAATCCGAGCGATTTTATCCGCAAAGTGCCTGGCAAAGGTGTTACAGCGGACCTCCGTGTGGTCCTCCTGATCCATTGATGGGGTCTGATGGAGGAGACCCCGCACCACATGGAACAATTCCGCTGGCTGGCTATGTGCGGATGCAATAGTGGCAGAGGAAAAGGAGCGCTTCGCTGCCACTATAGCCACAGAATAGGCCCTGTAGTGGGCCTTAGCCTGTATCTGGTCGGATCTGTTACGAGTCTTCTTCCACCGTCGCTCAAGATGCTTACCCTGCTGCTTCATCATTTGAAGCCCCTCGGTAAACCAAGGAGCCACTTTGACTCTGCTGGCTGGGAGGATATTATTATTATTATTATTATTATTATTATTATTATTATTATTATTATTATTATTATTATACTGATTTTCAACAGGAGTAGTTGCTGTCTGCTTCCAAGCAAAGACATTCATGAAAGATCTGGAAAGCCTATCTATGTTGCCTTCAAAGGCTGCAATCCTATAAATACTTCCCTGGGACTAAGACCTGTTAAATTTAATGGGCCATAGATCTGAGTAGACATGCACAGGATTGTGCTGTCACACTTCAAATATAAAGCAACCTCACTTCAAAGAGCACAAGTGGATAGAGGAAAATGGGGGAAAAGAACCTGCATCACAGTGGTCCATGGTACCAAGGTGCAAGAGGTACTGTTCCAAGGTTCAAGAAAGCAAGACTCAGTATTCAAGGGTGATCGTTCGCAGGCTTTATTTCATTGCAAGCAATGGGCATCTCAAGGGACTCATGTCACAAAGCATTGAGAGCAATTTCTCAAAATTAACTGGACCCTTTATACCAGGGGTGCTCACACTTTTTTGGCTCGAGAGCTACTTTGAAACCCAGCAAGGCCCGGAGAACTACCAGAGTTTTTTTTACAATGTTCGCGCCATCATAACATATAACATTTATGTGTACAATGTATGTTGGTGTACCTTGAGCCCCACTGAGTATAACAGGACTTACTCCTGAGTAGACATGCCTAGGATTAGGCTGTGAGGCTGCAATCCTAGCCACACTTACCTGGGAGTAAGCCCCATTGAGTACAATGGGCCTTACTCCTGGCGTTTCCTCCCAGAGACACCTGAAGGGGGGGTCGGCACTCCATGATCTACTCATTTTGCCTCGCGATCTACCGGTAGATCGCGGTCCACCTATTGAGCACCCCTGCTTTATACCATTCTGGGTCCTTTGTTTGAAAATCTGAACTTCCCATTGGCTGAAGTTTGACATCATAGATGGGGCAAACTCCTATTAGGCTATAGATAACTTTAGAGACACCTGATAGGCTTGTTTCAGGTAAAATTAAACAATTAAACATATTGAATTACAAAGTTTTCAAAAACCAGCAGAGTGTGCTATAACATCATCTAGCCAGGGTTGACCCATTGTTGACCCTTTTCACATTTATCAGTCCAATTAGAAATTAATTGACAAGTCCTTTCACTAGCCTCATTAAAAGAGAACACACTTAAACACCGGTGTGAAGACCTTATCTTTGGCAGAACTTCAGACTCACTTCTTGGCATTCATCCCCTTCAGACTCATCCTAATTAGGATGGCCTTGTTTGAGTAACCTATCTTATCTCTTCTGCGTTCCTTTCCCTTGTGTTAATCCAAAAATTGAACACCTGTGAAGCCTCTCTGCAAAACTAAAGCTTCTTTGTCTTTTCTTAAGACTTTTCTAAAATCAAACAACCCTTTGGTTCCTTAAGACCTACTTCAAATGACTACTGTATCTTAATTCTGTATAACTATTGTGACCTTTTACTTTGGGTATGTACTTTGGTTTGATATCAAGGGTCACTTGGTCTCCATATGTATACTTTTGCTCCTAAAGCATTACAGTAAAAGCTACAGGGATACAGGCATTTAATTAGTGAGTGAATGATTTTGCCAAGACATCTCTGTCTCTGCCAAGGTCGTCTGCCCGAAACTGATATTTGCTTATCTGAGTTGCATTCCAGACTCTGAGGCCGAAGCATCTTTAGTCAGACTAGCCTTATTGCTTTTAATAAAATCAAGCAGCTCGTTGCCATTCTGTGTGTTTCCATACTTTAGTCAGAATTTTAAAATGATTCTTTCTTTGCTTATACTTATACTGGGCTATCCAGTGACTTTACAGTCTAGGGTCAAGGGTCACCATGCCTCAGTACAGTCATTGACCCTTATTTTGTACATTTAAAATGTAAGCAATATGAGCTGAAAGGGAATTTAAGTCTCCTTACACTTCTGTAAGTCTCTTGATTCACATTGGGTCTCCTAGGACCTATGCTAGCTAAACATTCCCTCACTTTCAGGAGTGCTACCTAACTGCAGGATGCACCACACATCCCATTGGCACAGCTACGCCAGTGCTGGAAAATTGGTTAGGATTTGAGCCTAAAGCTCTTAAGCAACAAACCTTGCAGCAGTGAGTTCCAGGGATTAATGACATGCTGTGTTCCTTTTCACTGTCCTAAGACTCCTTCCATCACTTTAACAAATTTTTGCCCAGCCCACAGGTGTACATATTTGGACCCTGTTGCATATATGCAACATTGGGCAGAAATTGTTTAACTGGATGACCAATTAACAGTGTTGTTCTCAGAGTTGGGGTACAGTCCTAAGTTTGCATGGTGCCTCATCGCATCCTGCAAGCTGCCCCTCCCCCTTATTGTCAGAGCCATTCCGGGAGGCAAAATCAAATCCCAGGGGGCTATGAAAATGAGGGGGTTAACAGCTTGCAGGGTGCAGTGAGGTTCCCTGCAAAACATAGTGCTGTGCCCCTCCCTCTGAGACCACCACTCCCAATTATTTCAAGTGATTCAAGAGTTGTGAGGGAGCAAAAATCTCTCTGTTCCCTTTCTTCACAGCATACATGATTTTATGCACCTCAGTCATATTGGTGTCCTCCCCATTTCCCCCCATATTCTGGATAACTCACAAGGGCATAGGAAATATAGTATAGAAATCTTTTCAGTAAATGTGCAGCCCAGTCCTAACTAGCTTCCAATGCAGCCGTGCCATTGGGGATTCCTTTGTATCCCGCAGCAGGGCCTATGAGAGGAATTTTATTGGGGGGTACAGAGTTTCTTTTGGGCCGCTTCCCAAAGGGGTAGGAGGTAATAGGGGCAGGTAGAACAGGGGGCAAAATAGGGCAGAGAGAGTGTGCTAATAGCCACAATAGTCTTTGGAGCCCAGGTCTATTAGGCTTCTTGATGCAGAGCCCAGGTCTACCCAACCATGTGGCATCGGCAGATAGGTAAAGTAATATGGAAAACCAAACAAACTCATAAGTCTCTCTAAAATCTTTGAAATATATAAAATCCATTGCAGAAAATTAGCATCTTTGTACTTGGGTTCACACTAGAATGGACCAAAATGAACCTCTGTGGCAGCTGTAGCCCTGCAGCTGGGTACCTGAGCTTCTATATGTTCCTTCATGGTTATGGGATCCACAAGCCAAAGAGCGAATGAGGCAGGCCAGGTTCCTCCCTGATTTGACACTGTGTTAAGAAGGGTCATGTATGTATTCCTGAACCAGATGTGTATGACTTGAAACAGCAGTTAACAGTACATTCATGTTTTGTTCCCCAGCATCATGCGCAGGCACTGAGTTCAGGTGAGCTAGGAAAATGTCAGATCCCAGGAACTTTCTGCACCCCCTCCTTTGGCTCCTGGGCCCTCTCTCTCACCCTGGGCACAAATTATCACCTTTACCCCCCCCAGGCCCTGTCTCGCAGGGGTGTTTTGGCATGTTGAGGCCACCTTGCGTGGAACCCACCACTCATTGCTTGCAGGGGCAGGCAGGCTGCACATGCTTCCCTCCCTCACTCTTGCTGGACCTATGCTGGCAAAATGGCTGGCAAAGAGACCAGGCCTAAAGGAGGGGGCAAAATCCCTGAAGCCCATGCTTCAGACAATCTCTCTCTTCCCTTTCTTCATAGCATAGATGTTTTCATGCACCTCAGTCGTATTGGGGTTCTCCCCATTTCCCCCCTTATTCCGAATCTCATGAGTGCGGAGGAAAAATTGTACTGTACAGACATTTTCAGTGAACGGCAGCCCAGTCTTAACTAGCTCCCGACACAGCAATACACAGTGGTGCCACTGGGGAGACTGCTTTATCAGTCAGGCTGAAAATGTTCCTCTCCCTTGCTCGTGCTGGACCTCTACCAGCTGGGGGGGGGGGGTGAATCCTGAAGCCCAGGTCTGGTGGGGGGAACTTCTGGCTTCGGGGGGGGGGCAGTGACAAAACAAACTATACAATACTATACTATACAGTACAAAGCAAATAGCAGGAAGCGAGCAGTCAGGTAGGGTGCCTGCCTCTCTGAGCACAAACACCTTCCTTTTTACCTCTTCTGGAGGCAGAGCCAGACAGAAAACTGCAGCAAACTTGTCCTGGAACCTCCTGGTCCTGCTGGGAGGGGCCGAGCCTCAGTTCCGGACTCCTGTTTTCTGGATCTCCTTCTCCCCTCCCTCCAGGGTGGAAACTGAAAGTCAGTTTTTTTTTTCCTTCAGTCAGGCCTCCCTCCCTCCACTTCCTCCCTCTGTCAACACTGCAGCATTTCCTCTTCTGAAATCAGTGAGGGTGAGATGCTGCTACTGAATGAAAAACTGCCGTGGCCACAAAGGGAATCTGAGCTGCAAACTGCCTGAATGAGAGGGAAGCTCCTTCCTTCTGGGCTGCTGCTTCTGCGAAAAGAGCAGTGGAAGGTGCCCATTTCCCGCAGTAGCACCAACCATGAGATCTCGCCAGTTCTTTTCTTTCTCCATTTCAGCTTTAGGAGTGTCTGTGCATTGTATGAAGTCTGGGCATGAAAAACAATCAAATACAGGGTGGAGGGAGCAGGCGTGTTCCCTTGTCTGCTGTTAACCTTGTCTTGAAATTGTGCCTCTTGCCACTCCTCTGGCATTCAACTCCACCCTGTTCATGTTCTTTGCTCTCTTCCCGTGCAAGGGGAGGATTGCCCTGCACTCAGGATGCAAGGGGCATCTCTTCCCATGCATCTCTTCCCATGCAAGGGGACTATTGTGGGACTATTGGGACTATTGTGGCAAGGGGACTATTGTGGCAAAGACTATTGTGGCATCTCTTCCCATGCAAGGGGAGGATTGCCCTGCACTCAGGATGCACTCAGGATGAAGGCACCTGTCGTACATGAAAGCCAATGCGCCAATAAACATGTTCATCTTCAAGGCTGTTTTCACAACCACAAGACTCTTCATGGTTTTGTATTCCAAGCAGGGGACAGTGCAAGGCCAGCAGGGGGTAGAGAGATGCAGAGGTCCACGTTATCACCCACCCCTCAACACCAGAACTCCAAACTAGTCACTGGCCCTGTTCGACTCACACCTGCAAGGGTTGTCCTCCCGCTGCATTGGAGGCTTACAAGGAGTGATAAATTTGTACTAGGAAAAAAAGTGGCAGCACAATGCAGAAAGCAGAGGAAGGTAAAAATGCGGGTGAATCGCATCTGAATCCTCAGTGAAGACTGAATTAGCAAATGGTGTTAATGATCAAAAATGGAGAAAAAGTGTGATATAGAATATACTCTGGCAGATGTTACATAGATCACTTTTTCCTGCCACCTCCTATATTATTGCTCAGTGATCTTAAGAGTGGTCATGCTATCAGGCTAACCCAGAAGATAAAAGAGAGATTGTCAACTGGGAATTTCCTCAGAAGTGACACTAAAAGGTGCATGGGCAGCCTTTGTCACTCTACCACATACAACAACCCCTCTGTTTGTGTGCATGTGTGCATGTATTGCATTAGGTTTCCATAAGCTGCTTTGGGCCTTCTTGGGCCCTGCAAGGCCCCACCAATTTTCCCTTTAATTTCCCCCCTAGAATGTGTGGAGCCCAACTGTGGCTATGTGGGGCAGCTCTGGAGCACTCAGCAAGATCATCATCATCATCACCAAGCTCCAGAGCACAAAGAGGGAAGCTGCACAGGACTTCAATCCAAGGTACACAGCTGCACAACTGTCCTGCTGACACAGTGAACTCAGGTAGCTCGTATCTTGCCCCTTGTTACAACCCTTTACACTTAGTAAATCCCTTGAAACTTTGAAAGTGCTTCCTTGTCAGTCTCCTGCCTTGATTCCCACAGACACTAGTATCTGCTCCATGTCCAGGGATCTCTCCTTTTACTGGCTGCATCTATAAGGAAGGTCCAGGCTGCAGAGGTTTTACTACCCCAATTGTTTGGAAGCTGACTCTGCTCTCTTGGAATAATTTCCCCCCAAAAACAGTGTGAGCCCCAGTGGAAACACAGCCACTCTGTGAGCACAATGTGGATTTCAACCAACCCTGCAACCGACACTCTTTTGTTTTAAGCTTCAGATGCTGTGCTCAGGAAGGGCTCTGTGCACTTCAATGCTGGCTGTAGGCATTTTGGACACAAATTGATCCAGCCCAAGTGCTACCTCTCTATTAAAAAAGAAGAGGCTCTGATCATGGAGGCAATCAGAATGGTTTCATTCTGGCTGCTGTGTGTGCTTAAATGTCAGCAGCCCTGTTGTGAAGCTGGCCAGCTAAGAAACCTTCAAAACCTGAAAGTCCTCAACCACAGGTCCAGGAAGAAATAGGCAAAATTACTATTTTGCCTATTTAAGATGCTGCCACCCAGTAGTTTGTTAAGCATCAAGCTGATATCCCCTCTTTCTACTCACTGCAAATCATGAATGAAGAAATTTCCCTTATTGGGTGGTTCAGATGATGACTGGCCCATCAGGCTCAATACTTCTACACTGGCTGGCAGCAGCTCTTATGGGTTTCAGAAATGACTCTCTAGCAGCCCTACCTGGGCACGCCAGGGACTGAATGAGGGACCTTCTGCATGGAAAGAAGGTGCCCTACCCCTGTGTGAAAGCACCCCCTGATACGTGCCTTCTTAGCGCTCCATCTAACAGAGACAGCAGTTTTCAAAGAAGTGACCAGAGGGGGAGAGAACTGCAGGGGCGAGTTCAAACACTGGCCAGAGGATTCCTTACTGATGTTCCATCAGGTCACTCTGCTCCAGGCTGCCTCAACACCCTGCTGCTCTCAGCAGCAACCACCTTCCCAAGCAGCAGAGAGTCACTGGAGCCAAGGCTTGCCAGAACTCAGCTCCAGAGTCTTTGGGGAAAGAAAAAGAGTATCTCTGAGCATGCGCAGTGTGTTTTCCCTGTATCAGTGTGTTCTTTCTGCCACATTAGGAATGACTGACTTCTGTGGTTTGTTTTCTAGCCTGCTCATCAGGGTGGTGATGATACATTATGGGAATATTTCATATTGTTAAATATTGTTTGGCAGTAAGATTGCACAATGCCACGTTACAGCAGGAATGTTGGGTAATAGGGTGGTTTGACCCTACAATGATGAAAGGTTGAACTGGATCCGAGAAACACCAAGGACAACCAGTAATGGGCAATATTCTTAAAAGTATGCATTATTCAAGACAAAGGAATATGGAGAACAGGTTTTAGGAGGGCATAACAGGTGGCAGGTTACTTACTGTCAGTTCTATTTATATACCTTACATAAAAGCAAAAGAAAAGATATGCAATTCAAATACAGTAATAACATTGGAACATTCATTTTTTACAATATTAATTAATTTTATTATTTTATTAATTTTTACTATATTAATTGAGCAAAGTACAGAAGATGTGAATTTATTGAATCTACCTAGTAGAGCTGAATTCTCCTACCTTTCTGAGAATTGAATCTCCTTAGAACCAGGGGCGGATCCAGTGTCTGTATTGGGGCGGGGGTTATGAGCACTACCTTCAGAGCCCAGGTCAACCAGGCGGTCAACCCACCTGGTCCTGTAGCCCAGGTCTACCTGCTTGGGTAGACCTAGTTTCCTGATTGAGCTCATAGACTCTGTGGCTATTTTCTGGGTGGGTAGACCTGGGCTCCCATTCCAGACAATCTTGGCACCCATCCAGTGGGCGTTCCCCTGGCATCCAATTTTGCTCTCCATCTGGATGGGTGCCCTTCCCTGATGACAGAACAGTTTAGGGGGGACATGCACCAATGCCCCCCCCGATCCGCTCCTGCTTGGAACCTTCTCCACACTTAAGATCTTGTTCGCTTTAGCTCAAATGCTTTCCATGCTTTCTCCCACTAAAAAAGGGTCTCCCCAGTCCCAGCAGCCATTAGTTTTTGAAAATATATCTGAAAGGCAAAAATCCCACCATGATTTCTCCAAACAGAAATGTTTCTCCCTGCCCCCTCCGCAGCAATACCTTTGTCATAATTAGCATGTTCCACACTAAGAGATATAGCACCCCCCTTGAGCCACTACAAGTAGACATCTCTCCTGACCTTCCTTGTAACTGCTCTCGACCAGCCCTGCTCTCCATGTGCTGTGGATGGGGGCAGGGTGACCTGGAGACAGGGTTGAGCAGTGAGGTGATTAAGTTTGCAGAGGACACCAGACTTTTCCGAGTGGTGAAGACCAGAAGTGATTGTGAGGAGCTCCAGAAGGATCTCTCCAGACTGGGAGAATGGGCAGCAAAATGGCAGATGCGCTTCAATGTCAGCAAGTGTAAGGTCATGCACATTGGGGCAAAAAATAATATAATATAATATAATAATATACAATATTTATATACCGCCTTTCTTGGTCTTTATTCAAGACTTTATTCAAGGCGGTTTACACAGGCAGGCCTATTAAATCCACGCAGGGATTTTTACAAATTGAAAGAAGGTTCTCTCTTTCAAGAACCACCACATTCAAGCTGTTACACTCCGATCTGGTTTAACATACTGGCCTCCATCCTCCCACGCTCCGAGCAGATGGAACAGCTCAGCTGCAGCTTGCCAGCTGCTTCAAGGTCGCACGGTGCCGGTGGCCTCGAACTGGCGACCTTGTGGATGTTAATCTTCAGGCAAATGGAGGCTCTACCCTCTAGACCAGAACTCCTGCTTAAAAAATCAAAACTTTACATATATGCTGATGGGTTCTGAGCTGTCTGTGACAGATCAGGAGAAAGATCTTTGGGTGGTGGTGGACAGGTTGATGAAAGTGTCGGCCCAATGTGCGGCAGCAGTAAAGAAGGCCAATTCTATGCTTGGGATAATTAAGAAAGGTATTGAGAACAAAACGGCTAATATTATAATGCCGTTGTACAAATCTATGGTAAGGCCACACCTGGAGTATTGTGTCCAGTTCTGGTCGCCGCATCTCTAAAAAGACATAGTGGAAATGGAAAAGGTGCAAAAGAGAGCGACTAAGATGATTACTGGGCTGGGACACCTTCCTAATGAGGAAAGGGTACGGCGTTTGGGCCTCTTCAGCCTAGAAAAGAGACGCCTGAGGGAGGACATGATTGAGACATAAAAAATTATGCAGGGGTTGGACAGAGTGGATAGAGAGATGCTCTTTACACTCTCACATAACACCAGAACCAGGGGACATTCACTAAAATTGAGTGTTGGGAGAGTTAGAACAGACAAAAGAAAATATTTCTTTACTCAGTGTGTGGTTGGTCTGTGGAACTCCTTGCCACAGGATGTGGTGATGGCATCTGGCCTGGACGCCTTTAAAAGGGGATTGGACAAGTTCCTAGAGGAAAAATGGTTACTAGCCATGATGTGTATGCACAGCCTCCTGATTTTAGAAATGGGTTATGTCAGAAGGCCAGATGCAAGGGAGGGCACCAGGATGCAGGTCTCTTGTTATCTGGTGTGCTCCCTGGGACATTTGGTGGGCCGCTGTGAGATACAGGAAGCTGGACTAGATGGGTCTATGGCCTGACCCAGTGGGGTTGTTCTTATGTTCTTAACTCCCAAGGTCCCTGTTTTACTCACTCTACACACATGCACTCACTCTCACTCTCCCTCACCCAGGACCTCTGAGAGGAATTTTATCAAGGAGTACAAAGTTTCTTTGGGGCCCCGTTGCAGAGGGAGGGAGTGAAACAGAGAGGGTGAGGGTGGTGACAGGAGAGCAGAATAGGGGCAAGGAGGGGTGATAAAGGGTGGGGGGAGTGTAGAAACAGCTGGGGAAAAAAGCGGAGCCTGTGAAGAAGACTCTGCAACTTCCTCAGGAAGAGAGGCTCAGGTGGGCTTTACCGGACGCCCAAAAGAAAGGGAGGAGGGTCTCTCCGCAGAAGGAGGCTCCTGAGTAAGTGTAGAGACGGACTCCTGTGTCAGCATCGGAAAAGGCCACCTGTCCCCCAGCACAGTCCAGAGTCACTCGGATCCTCTGGAGCTCCTGGCTCAGGGGCAGAGGACTGGACCCAAGGGGATTAAAAACTCTGTTCTCATATTGGAACTTCCTAAAAAACCTGGATATGGAACCAGAGGAACCTCGCCAGTTGAGCTTCTGGCTCATGGACAGAGGAGTGTAATCAGGGGAATTAAAAACTATGTACTGACTTTCCCACTTCCCAATAGCCCAGATTCCTTCGTCAGGAGTATGATCAAACAAGCCCTTTCTCTTCAAAGTCTTTCTGGCAACCCCCACAGTCCATTCTCCCTCGCTTCCCACCGTAACTTCCCAGAAGTGCCTGCCTTCTGTGAATCCCTCACGGCCCAGCACACAAGGCCATGTGTCAAATCTCGCAGGACTGTAGGGCAGAGCTTGACGCTTGTCTCCCCATCTCACACTTTTGCGGTCCTCGGACAGGATGAGTAGGGGGTGAGCCGTGTCTGGATCCAGAGTCACATTTGCTGTTGGGGTGGAGGGGGAGGAGGAGAGAGAAGGGAAGAGAAGCATCCTGAGCCACAGAACTATGAGAAACATCCTCCTCCCGACAGTGCCCATATTTTGTCTGAGCTATTTATATCCTGCCTTTCCTGTCCTTCCAGGCAAATTAAAAGAAGCCAAAACACCCCTGAGACACTTCCTGTGTCCCTCTGCTGGCAAATGTTGTGGGGAGGCAGGAGAGAGAACAGGCTGATGCTTCCCAGACACTCCCTGTGTGAACTGCCCATTTCTGACTCCTGGGACACTGAAGGTGTCTCCGTTCTGCCAAGAGGGGGTTGAGAAGAAACCTTTTCACATTTGGATATACTAGAGCAGAGGTTCCTAAACTTTTTAGCACCTACACCCACCTTTTAAAAATGACAATCAGGACCCACCTTGTTTGTTTCTAAGAGAAAGGTGCGGAGGCTTCTGCAGCTGGTTTAAAGCCTGTGTTTGCAATGGAGGCTTGAGCATGCAATCCACCAAAAAACAGGTGGCTATCCAATGGTGGATTGTGACCCACAGTTTGGGAACCACTGTTCTGGACCAAACAGCCCCAAACACTGCAGCCTTTCCTCTTAAAGGAGGGGCTGCAGCCCAGTAATCATTTTGGTTGCTCCATTCTGCACCTTTTCTAGTTCCACTACACCCTTTTCCAGATGAGCTGACCAACTGGTCACAACACTCCAGGTGTGGCCATACCATCGATTTGTACAATGGCATTATAATAATGCCTGGTTTATTCTCAATCCCTTTTTTAAATGGAATTGGCCTTCTCCACCACTGCTGCACACTGGATCAACACTTTCATCAAGTGTCCACCAGCACCCCAAGATCCCTCTCCTGATCCATCACACACACCTAAGAACGAATCAGCATATATGTGAAATATTGATTTATTGTCCCAATGTACACTTACTTACATTTAAGCACATCTGCCATTTTGCTGCCCATCCTCCCAGTTTGGAGAGAACCTTCTGGAGCTGTTTACAATCCTTTCTGGTCTTCACCACCCAGAAAAGTTTCGTGTCATCTGCAAACTTGGCCACCTCGCTGCTTAACTCTGTCTCCAGGTCAATTATGAACAGGTTAAAAAGCACCAGTCCCAGGATAAATCCTTGGGGCACTCCACTTTTCACCTCTCTCCATTGTGAAAATTGTCCATTGACACCCACTCTCTACTTCCTGAACCTCAACCAATTCCTAATCCAGGAGAGGACCTGCCCTCTAATTCCCTGACTGTGGAGTTTTCTCAGCAACCTTTGGTGAGGGACCATGTCGAAAGCCTTCTGAAAGTCCAGATATATAATGTCCATGGGTTCTCCTGCATCCACATGCCTGTTGACCTTTTCAGAGAATTCCATAAGGTTTGTGAGGCAAGACTTACCCTTACAGAAGCCAGGCTGATTCTCCCTCAGCAAGGTTTGTTCTTCTATATGTTTGAAGATTCTATCTTTGATTACGCTTTCAACCATTTTGCCTGGAGCAGAAGTTACAATGACCCACCTGTAGTTCCCCTCTGCTTCCTTATGTAGTGATTGGTGTGACATTAGCTATCCTCCAGTCCTCTGGCACAGTGGCCCTTTTAACAAACAACTTGCATGCTTTTCTCAAAAAGTCTGAAAATTCTTTTGTTCCTCTTGAGTCAATGCCCTCTGCATCTGGCGACTTACTGATCTTTAATTTGTCAAATGTCTGAAACGTCTTGTCTTTTAATTTCTGACTTACAGTCCAATCCTAAACTTCCCTATCATCCAAAATGGCCACCACTGTATCCAGTGGGTCCAGGGGAAGCAGCCAGAGGTCTCCTGGGAGTAAGGAAACAAACTTTCCCTTACCGCGTATTGAGCAATGGCAGCCCCAATGGGCTGTCCCTGGATGCTCAGGTGGCATGTGTGGCATGGGGGGCTTTTGCCCAGCTTTGGCTGGTCTGCCGCCTGCAGCTGTACCTGTGCCAGTTTGGTGACAGTGGTCCATGCCCTAGTGACATCTTGGTTAGACTACTGTAATGCCCTTTACGTTGGGTTCGGAAGTCGGAAGTGAGAGCAGAATGGAGCAGCTTGGTTAGTCGTTGGGGCTCGGTGTGCGGAATCTGCTATGCTGTTGCTCCAGCAACTACACTGGCTGCCCGTTCCTTTCCAAGGTGTTGATGATGACCTTTAAAGCCCTATATGGCATAGGAGCAAGATACTTCAGGGACTGCCTTCCCCCATATGTTCAAGTGCATTCCCTGTGGTCATCAGAGAGGGCCCTTCTCAGGATACCACTGCCATCTGAAGCCAGGGGGATGGTGGCAAGATGCAGGGCCTTCTCAGTTGTGGCACCATACCTCTGGAACCAGCCGCCAGAATATCTGAGAGCAGCTTCTTCAGTACATGGTTTCCGGCAGGGTTTGAAAACCTATCTGTTTTGCCTGGCCTTTGAGGAGGGAGGTGCTCCTTAGGGACCCCTTAACTTTGTAAACCTTTTAAAGCTTTTATGCTGCTATATATTTTCTATCTGCACTTTTATTGTTGTTCTTAAATTCTTTTATAGTTTTAATTGTTTCTTTATCTTAATAATTTCTTTGATGCTCTTATGTATTTATGCTTCTTTGTAAACTGGTTTGGATGTTTAGAAAAGTGGTTTTAAAATCTTTTGAATAAATAAATAATTCATTTAATTTCTCTGCCATCACCACGTCCCCTTTTATTTCCCCTTTCCCTACTTCACCACCCAGTGGGCCAACCACTTTTCTGGCAGGTTTCCTGCTTCTATCATACCTGAAAAAGCTTTTATTATTCTCCTTAATGTTGTTGGCCATTCGCTCCTCAAAGTCTTTCTTGGCCTCCCATATCAACTTCTTACATTTCTTTTGCAAGAGTTTGTGATCCTTTGTGATCCTCCTCATTAGAGCATGACTTCCATTCCCAGAAGGAAGCTCCCCTGCCTTTTACAGCCTCTCTACCTTTGCTCGTTAGCCATGCTGGCATCCTCCAAGGTTTAGTTGAGCCCTTTTTTTTTCGCTGTATACTTTTCTTCTGTGCCTGTATTACTGCTCTTTTAAACAGATTCCATTCACGCTGGAGATACTGGTTTCTTTTTACCTTCCCTTTCATCTTCTTTCTAACTAATCTCCTCCTTTAAGGGAAGTTTGCCCTGCAGAAGTCAAAGGCTTTTGTGCTGGATTTGCTTGGCAGTCTTCCCCCAACATGCATGGTAGAGTAGATGACCCTTAGGCTACCTTGGGTGTGTGATTGGGAGAAATTGACCCAATTTGCTTGACCCAATTTGCTTGAAGCCAATTTGCTTGAATTTCCCTGCCTCATGGAATAGCTGACTTCATGCTGCTGGTCAGAGCTTATGGAGCAAGTCTTGCACATTGGATGATCAGGAGGAGAGAGAGCAAGAGGAAGAGGAAGCCAAGTAGGGACACACTTCCATAGGTGAGGGGGACAAAGTCAAAGTCTGAGACAGGGAGCCTCTGAGTCACCTGCTTCCAGGACAATATGCTGTCCCCAGTGTCCTGCAAGTGGCATTACACCCAGGAATGCATGGCATTCCCACCAGGGTTTTTTTGCTTTCTACTCACTGAAGATTCTTGAGCCCATTTCTCCCCCCCCATGCCATTCAGCCCCCACACTATGGAAAGTCCTGTCCAAACCTGCCCAATATATACATCCTTGCACATCATTCTTGATTACCTGGGAACTGCTCCATGACACCCTCCAGAAGGGGTTTTACATCAAAGAATCCCCCAATTCTGCAGGCGAGCTCAGGAGGAAAAGCCACAGGATTCCCAAATGCTTCCTTCTTCTCATACCTAATGTGGAGGAGGAAAAGATCTGATCTCACAATCCATCCAATCTGGAATACCTGACTGGAGTAAAAGGATGGCATGGAGGGGAGGAAAAGAGCAGAAAGTCTGAAGCACAGGCAAGGGCAGATGGGGGGTGTTCAGGGTAGGAGACTTCTCTAGCTATGGTAGTGTAAATGGATATAAAATACGTCAGGTACAGAAGCACCTGTGTAGCTCAGGGGTCAAAGATCTGGCATGTGCAAATGGAATGTTGTAAAGAGAGGCCCTGAGTGGAGCACTGGAGGGTGGGGAGTCCTGCATTCTCTCCCCAAGAGCCCTGGATCCCCAATAGCCGTAGTTCTTCACAGACCATTCCCAGCATCAGGTGACAAGGAGGGAAATGAGTGGGATTCACGTACCTCTGCAAGGTCCTTCTAATATCCTGGGGGGAAAAAAGAGAAGAAAAATAGGTCAGAGCCTGCCCAGGCAAGTCAGTCTTTCCAGACCCTGCACAGAGATGCTCTCTGGTCCTCCGGGATCTAGTTGGCAGTGATGTGTCTGCATGCTCCACTCAAGGACTGAGGTGCAGCTCCACAGAATAATCACATTCTGGGTAAAGAAATATTTTCTTTTGCTTGTGCTTGTTCTGATCCATCAGTTCTGTGTCACACCTTCTGATCTATTGTCAGACCCAGCTAATGGCCTCCACCTCTGTCCACATCCTGGGATCCCACGCAATAAAAAATAGGAGGAGAGGCAGTGGTATACATGAAAGGAGACAAGAGGGTAAATGCCGGTGTTCCTGGGGGCGGGCGGATGGGGAGCGGGATGATCCTAACCCTGTTCCCGGGCAGTTTGGGGCAATTCCAGACTGCTTGGATTAGCGCTACTGCTTGAGATGGCGCAGATTTGAGTAGTCCCATTGGGGCTACTGCAGCTTTACCCGGGGTAAGGGGAAGCGATTCTCCTTACCCCGGGCTGAGTCGCTTGCAGCCCCAATCCTGCCTTGGATGCAGCGCAGGGAAGGTTTGGATTGCACCCTAAATCACTCTGGTTCATGCTTCCTATTCATTCTTATCTTCCTCAGAAGGAAACCGAGGCATGCCCAGGCAGCGACTGCCCTCCATTATCAGACCTCCAGCAAATGCATTCCAGAAGCCCTATGACTCTCCCTGCACAGCCACCAGACAGTGGACCACGAGACTGCCCTGGACCACCACAGAAGCCCATTAGTGTGGTATTTGGGTAGCAGAATTGAGCAGAATTGGGGGGGAGGGCAGGGAATCAGTGATCAGGAAGGAAACATGAGAACAGATTCCATGATCTTTGGAAACTCCAGGCCACAGTGAAATAAAATGAACTTCCTTTTTGCTCTTGCGTGTTCCTGTACGTAAGAGAGCATCACACACTGAGTCCCTTCATTCTTGCCTAGGCCATGGAAGCACAGAGCAGTTTCTTTCCTTCCCCTGGTGAAGAAAGTGGGCAGTTTCTACCATCCTCTTACCAGCAGGAGTTCACTTGCTGGCTGCTGGCATTTCTCCTCCATGTGCCGGATGAGACCTTCAAGGGAGGACAGTTCCTTCACCAGTCTGGCCATGTGCTCCTGTCTTCTAGTTGCAATCTCCTTCTCCAGCTCTTCCAACTGTGAGAGGAGAAGCATCCTCTGATCTTCCAGAAACTGGTGTAGTTGCTGGAAAACAGCCACTGTGCTTATCTTCCTTTCTTCTATTTGGCCCTAAAACGGGCAGATGGAAAGAAGAGAAAAGGAGAGAAATGTCAGGAATACTATCAGTCTTTGCAGGGAGGTGGTGGGAGATCTATAGTCAGATATGTGGCAGGAAGAGACTCTGGAGGAGCTGGAGGGAGACGGATCTTCCAGGGTCTCCTTCAATACCACACCATCACTACTGCCATGTAACAGGCGAGTGAGTTAGTTCTCCTATGTGAAGCTACGCACCCACTGGGACTCATTAGAGTGCCAACCCTGCCAGGAAGGGCATTTTTGGTTTTTACAGTGATCAAATCAGCTGTGAGCAGCAGAAAACAGACAAGACTAGCATGGCCTTTAATGAACATGATTGGGGAGTTGCCAAGTTGATTCTTCTGCCCTTTCGATGACACTTTTAAAGATATGGGTTCTAGTAACTGTTCACTTTCAATACAAAAGGGCCACTTACAAGCAGGTCTTGGCTTTCCTCTTCTGTCCCTGCTTGACTTGCCAGAATTCTCTCTCTCTCCTTCCTCAGATCTTCCAGACAGCTACACAACTGATCCTGAAGCAAAACACAAAGTTTCTGGTTGGATTATTATTCGGGATAGGGATGGGGTTTACAGTCTAAAGGTGCATTAGTACTCTGCATAGGTATGACAAAGCAGTTGAAGTATCTGCTTGCTCCTTGCATTTCAGTGCCTGCTAGGCAGGTCTCTTGACCAACAGTGGTATCTAAGTGAGTAGAAGGAGATTGCAGCTGAAGTCCATTCCGTTTGTTTTTAGTCCTTCCTGAGATGGAGAAGGGAAAGGATACCCTTCAACCTCCCCTTGTGCTCAACCCGGACATCAGGAGTACTCTTTCTGGAGAAATGTAATCTCCTGCAGCAGGCAAGCTCTTTTCCTGCAGTGGGGCTCAAAGCCTTCCTTCAATGGTTTCTCTCCAACCAAACTGCATGTAACATCTATCACTGGCCCTGGAAATTTGTATCCACTTACCTTGCATTCCTTGGCAACCTCTTCCAGAAGCATGACTGTATGTGACTGATGTTCTGGGGATCTCTCACAAAACAGACACACCAATTCCTGATCTTCTTTGCAGAACAGGTGGAGTTTTTCTTTGTGTCTCACACATAAATGCTCTCTTCCCTGATTGAGTGTTAGATATTTAATTTTCTCAGCTATACTTGCCAGTTGCCAGTTTGGCCGGAAATTTCCTCTCCTGATTTTAGCTTTGCAAAGGGGACACTCCAAGTCCCCAGGTTCTTCACCCAGGTCTTCCCAGGACTCACAGTACTGGGAGATGCAGCCCCTGCAGAAGTTGTGGCCGCAGTCCAGGGTCACCAGGTCTGTCAGGTACTCCATGCAGATGGGACACTTGACTTCTTCCTCTAAATTCATGGATGGTGAGGCTGAGGCCATGGCTGATGAAGACTCCATGAATGGATTCAGGCAGCTTCTGAGACCTGTACAAGGACAGCAGGGTGGGTGTGGGTCAGCGACAGAAGAAATACAACATGGGGAATGACTGTTTCACAGATTGGGCCAATCTCAATCTGGGCCAACAGGGATTCATTCCCCTTAGCTCGGGGAATCCCATAGCAGCAGCAATGAGACTACTTGGATCTGTGCCCCTAAAGAGGTGGTGCAGATCCAAGCGGCCTGGAGTTGCTCCATGTCGCCCTGGACTGGGGTTTGGATCTGTCGCCTGCTGCCCACCTGTCCCGTCCCAAAACGCCTCCTTCCCATCCTCCCTCTCCCCAAGTCCGCGCACCAACCTGTCAGTGTGGCCTTACCTGTTGCATTGACACTGCGGGGCTTGGGTTAGTTTCTTTTGGCTGGCGCACATCTGCATGCCAGCCTCACTTGGTGGCACAAATATCCATGATACTGCACGCTGCCCACTACTGATTGATACATTTCCCGATCACAAGGTGGACTTTCTGCACTTGCAGTTTGCATGAAATTAGGGATCATAGGTGTTTTGCAACCTTTGCACTCATCCATATTGCACCTCTCTAACAACTCTACTATTTTCTGTGCCTGGTGTAATTTGTACCCTCCAGGAGTGGGTATTACATTCATTCCGAGATATTTACTAATGGGACCAAGGGTTCTTAGGGTGAGGTGTTTCCTTAACTCTATTAATACCTCCTCAGTTTTCTGTTGAGTCTTAGCCATAATAATAAGATCATCCAGAAACACAGTCACAAGTATCTGGTTTTCTCCATGATCTTTTATATACAATTTCAGCCTTCATGGCCTCCTCCCAGCATATCCTCTCAGCTTTAGGGAGCTTCTTACCTTGGGACTAATCCCGGGGCTCCAGCCCTACAGTTTGACACATTGAAATTGACTCGGGCACATAATGATCAGGGGTTTTGTCACTCGTGTGGTTCTGCGTACGACAGGTGAAACAGGATCCTGTGTAGTTATTTCAGTTTCCTGCCTACTTTCAATTTTGGGTTCACGTAGTCCCTCTTCTCTCCTACTCTGTTGTACCTGTTGTCTAGGTGACACCCCTCTAGGTGATTGAGAAGCATTCTCCCTTTCATCAATCCCAGGTGCGAGAGGTATAAACACAGAGGGAGTTTGTTCTACTGAAGTCCACTTAGGGTTATAAAATTTCACAGACCTGGATATTATTAACTTGCCTGACTTGGTCATCAACCTATACCCCTTACTTCCAGGTTCATAACCTAGCAGGGTAGCAGGCTGAGCTCTGGGAGCTCGCTTTCTGCGTCTTCTCTGCACCAGTACTTCCCCACATGTACCAAATGGGTATAAATGTTTTAAAGAGGGAGATTCCCCATGTAACATTTGATAGGGAGTCATTCCAACTACAGAGGAGTAGGTACGATTAAAGACATAGCAGGCACATTTTGCAGCCTCCGCTCAATAGCCATAAGGAAGTTGGCTATCTGTTAGAAGAGCGCGTATCTTGGTCTGCACCGTTCTGCCATATCTTTCCACAACACCATTCTCCTGAGGACAATTAGGATTTGACAAACGATGGTGCACACCTTTTCTCTCTAGCCAAGTCATAAAAGGTTCGTTTAAATATTCAGTGCCACGGTTTGCAGACTAATTAGCTTGTGGCCAAACCTACGTTCTGCATAAGCCGCCCATTTTTTAAACATAGAAAACACCCGTGTCTTAGACCTTAGTGGAAAACAGAACATATATTTTGAATATCTGTCAAACACAAGCAGTAGGAACCTGGCACCACCAATGGATTTATCCATGGGTCCGATTAGATCTGAGTCAACAAGCTCTAGGGGTTTACTAGCTACTCGCTCACTCCTATTTGCCACAGAAGCTGCTGTTATATTAACCTTTTTACAAACAGCACAGTCCAGGAACTCTTTGCAAGGGGTTAAATTCAAGCCCTTTGAATGCTTTACTGTTTGCAAAACAGCCTTAAAGCTTGGATGTCCTAAGGACCTATGCAAGACATGGATGCAACCATGATGCTTAGGGTGGATAGCATGTGTAACATGTGCCTCAGCCCTAGGCTGGACAACAAACAGGCCACCTTTTTCAATTCCCAGCATACATTTCTTCCCTTGTTTGGACACTGTGCAATGCTTCCCAGCAAAAACAACATGATAGCCCTTTTTGCACAACGCTGATACACTGAGCAAACTGTGTTGTAAATTCGGAGCATATAGGACCCCTTCCAAAGGTTCACACAGTTCTGGCAAGCGAACCACCCCACATCCTTCCACAGGAGAGGACAGCCCATCCGCCAATACCACATAAGACCTATCAGGTGATCCTAAAGTGGAAAAAAACACTTAGAATTTGCTACATGCTCAGTTGCACCACTGTCCAATATCCATACAATGGAGGTTGACTCCTTTTCAGTTGCATGTACCAGAGAAATATCTGGTCTATGTCTGCTGGGTGGCCCTTGCCTTCGAGGCTTCCTGGAGCCCCTCCTTGCAGGGCAGGCCCTTTGTAAATGATCCTCCACACCACAGGAAAAACACTTCCTCACATAGTGCAGTGCAGGCACGGGGGAGGACACACCCATACCGCAGGTTGCACCTGCAGAAACAGGGGCAGACGTAGTCCTTCCTCTGGAGTCGTTTTCCAGACGTCGCTCTTGCTCCTGCTGCAGCCAGCCAGTGATGTAAGCAAGAGTCAATTGAGCCTCTGGTAAACATTCCAAGGCAGTGACCAAATGGTCAAAGGTCTGATCCAAGGAAGATAACACAATATAGGCTTTCTGCACCTCTGGAAAAGTCATATTTTGCTCCTGCAACCTCAGGAACAAGTTCTTCATGTAGAGCATGTGCTCTGTAACACTGGCTCCTGCCCGCATCCGAGCACGATACAACTGCCGTGTGAGAGCAATTTTTGAGGCCACAGTTGTTTGCACATGAATCTGTCTCAAGGTCTCCCAACACACAGCTGCAGAGGCGATTCCACGAACATGCACAATCCGACTCTCTCCCACACATAACACAATGGTAGCCAGCGCACGTTCCACCAACCTCCTTTCAGCAGCGTCCGGTTGGGGTGGGGGGTTCTCCACCACAGTCCATAGCCCCTCCTTACGTAGGAACATTTCCACATGGGTAGCCCAGGTGAGGTAATTCGTCTCATGGAGCTTTACAATAGGAAAGCCTGTCGAAGCCATCTCCGTGCCAGCAGCCTGCATTCCGTCTTACAGCAACAGCAGATAAGACTCACGCTTCCAGGCAGCAAATGAAAACAGGAACAACCTTGGAAACATCAACAGCCTGGGCCCATAACCTGTTGCGGGAGGTTTGGGTGAGTATAGGAGTCTCCAGCAGAACAAAATCAAATGGCAGCACAACAGAAACTCAAGGCTGATGTCCAAGGCAATCTCTCAGAAGGCAAAGAGGCACTTGACACGAGAGTTAGGTTCCATCACCAAGACATATTATATACAAGGATATTTACAGCAACACTGGTCAGTCATACAGCAACACACATTACAGCATCCTGATTCCTATTCCTTAACACTCACCACCCTACACGCTCACCCTTACTCACCGAGGAGTGATTGTCTGTGGCCTTGTTATATGCACAAGGCACACCCACAATCAGCTGCACAGAGTCAGCAATCAGGAACAGCTGCTCCCTGTTACTTGCTACAAACTGACTGTTCACCACAGCGTTTGTTGCATTCCCTCCTGTGCACAGGACCTGAGTGATTTCCCAGGTTCAGACCTCAACAGTGTATGTGCAACCTCCTGATTTTAGAAATGGGCTATGTTAGATGCAGGGGAGGGCACCAGGATGCAGGTCTCTTGTTATCAGGTGTGCTCCCTGGGGCATTTGGTGGGACTGCTGTGAGATACAGGAAGCTGGACTAGATGGGCCTATGGCCTGATCCAGTGGGGCTGTTCTTATGTTCTTATATGCTGTAAGGCACTGGCTTATCCTGGGGTCTGGAATGTGCCCTCAAACACACACACACACACACACACACACTTGCTCCAGTTCTGATTTGGTTTCTGATCCAGCAGGAGTTGCTATTCCTGGTTTTAGAAGTAGCCTATCTCTGAATGCCAGGGCCTGCCCAAGACCTCGAGACACCTGGCGTGGCCTGCCAAATGCTGCCCCCTTCCCCAGCCATGCGCCAGCCTCTGCGCCTCTCACTCACCAAAGTCTTTGCTCACCACTCTCCTCCCCTCCACACTTCCTCTTCCTCTCTGTCCCTTCCTCCTTTTACAGTCTAGGGAAGGAAAGAGGAAGAGAGGCAGTGGAGGCCAGAAGATGGTCAAAGCAGAGCCCCCCCCCCCACTAATCTGCTGCTTATATGACAGCTTCAGTTGACCGCATGGATGGGCCAGCCCTGCATGTGACCTTGTTTTGCTGCTGGGTGAAGGAAGTGTACACAGAATGCTGAAGGATGGGGGAGGGGCTTGTTTCAGTCTATAGTATGTAGTACCTAAAGATGGAGTTTGGGGGCATCATGCAGATTTGGACATGTGACTGGGTGAGTCTCCTATAACATTTTTATCCAAGAGCAGCTGCTTAGTCTCTTGCTATCCATTTTAGGGTCTTTTCTGCCACCCTCAGCCTTCCACGTATGCCATGAAAGCCCCATCTAGAAATGTGTCAGCCCCACTTAGCAAGGAGGGCTAGCTACAGCCCTGCCCCCCCCCCACTCCACTTACATTCAGGATGGGTGGATGGATGGAAGAAGCATATTCAGAGGCATCATATAATTGAATAGCACCTGCGAGGGGGAGGGGCAGCTTGCAGGGTGCAATGAGGTCCCTGCAAAACATGGTGCTGTGCCCGCCCCACTGAGAACACCACTGCCAATTAGTTCAAATGATTCAAGTGTAGGGAGGGATTTAGAAAATCTCCCTATTCCCTTTCTCCACAGCATACGTGATTTTATACATCTCAGGGCGCAATCCAAAAGGGGGGATGGGCCGGGGCAAGACCCTTGTGCCAGCCCAAGGGTGTTGCAAAAGTGCCATAAAGCAGGCCCCAGGAAAGGGTGAGTTTGCATTGGCCGAGTTTGACCGGCACAGGGGTCGGGGGGGGGGGTGTAGGGAGTGTGGGGAGGAGGCAGACGGGAGGCATTTTGGGGTGGGCAGCAGTCGTTTCCAGGGGCAGGTGGGGGAAGGGGAGGCAGGACCAGGATCTGGACTTATGCAGGATCCTGACCCTATTCTCAGGCAGTCTGGAGCAGTCGCAGGCTGGTCAGATTTGCGCCACCTCAGCAGGTGGCGCAGATCTGAGTAGACCCATTGGGGGTGCTGTGGCTTTCCCCGGTGTAAGGGAAAAGTTTCCCCTCCCAGTTTCCATCTCCTCCCAGTTCTGCCTGTCTGCCGCTGCACTCTATCCCTTCCCTCCCCCCTGCTCAGTCTAATCTGCTGTGGTGGCCTGGCCCATCGCCGCATGGACACGGCCACTGCTTGTGGTTGCAGCCAGGCTGCACACACTTCTTCTCCCTTGCTCTTGTTGGACCTCTGCCAGCAGAATGGCTGTCATAGATCCAAGGAGACTAGGCCTGGGGGGGGGGGTAAAATCCCTGGAGCCCAGGCTTTGGGGGGGGCAAGGGCAGTGACAAACATTTCCACTTGCCCCTGGCTAAACCTCTGGCTGCCTGAAACTTGTGCTGCATACAGAGCAGGCCCACTGGCCTCCCTGTTCCAATGCAATTTACGACTGAGGCCTCATTGACGTTCTCTCCATTTTCCCCCATCCTCCAAATAACTCACAAGTGCACAGGAAAAACAGCATAGAAATCTTTCCAGGAAATGAGCAGTTCAGTCCTAACCAGCTCCCGATACAGCCATTGCAGACTCCACTGTATCCCGTAGGGGAGTTTTGTTGTGTTGGCCACCTCAGGGTCAGGGACCATTTGTTCTCCTACTCCATGATCAGCCCCAGCAGCTGCCATGGGTCAACTTGGGCCAGCTCTATAGCTGGCGCAAGTCCGCATTGACCCATGAAGGTGGATCAGGCCCAGGAAGGGGGTTAAGATTTGGTGGGCACCACTGTTGCCAAACTCGCCCCAGGCCCAATCTGTCCACCCCAGCCCATCTCCTCCCAGTTTTGCCTGTCCGCTGCTGCACGCTATCCCCTCCTTCCCACCCCTGCTCAGCCTAAACTGCTGTGGTGGCCTGGTCCATCGCTGCATGAACACGACCACTTGCTGCTTGCGGTTGCAGCCAGGCTGCACAAACTTCCTCTATTTCTATGGCTGGCAAAGATCCAAGGAGGCCAAGCCGGAGTGTGTGTGTGGGGGGGTAAAATCCCTGGAGTCCAGACTTCGGGGGGGAGGGGCAGTGACAAAACAAACTATACAGTACAAAACAAGTAGTAGGAAGGGGAGCAATCGGGCAGGGTGCCTGCCTCTCTCAGCACATCTTTTTTTTTTTTTTACCTCTTCAGATCCAGACAGAAACCTGCAGCAAGTCCTGGAGCCTCCTTGACTTGCTGGGAGAGGGGCCAAGCCTCCGTTTTGGACTCCTGTTTTCTGGCACTTAACGGAGAGCAGAGGCCTCCCCACTCCCTCCAGGGTGACAAACCGAAAGTCAGTGTTTTTTTCAATCAGGCCTCCCTCCACTTCCTCCCTCTGTCAACACTAGCATTTCCGTTTGCGAGATCAGTGAAGGTGAGATGCTGCCACAGACTGAAAAGCTGCTGTGGCCACATCCTGCGGCAAGGAGTTCCACTGTCTGACTACACACTGAGTAAAGAAATATTTTCTTTTGTCTGTCCTAACCCTCCCAATGCTCAATTTTAGTGGATGTCCCCTGGTTCTGGTGTTGTGTGAGGGTGTAAAGAGCATCTCTCTATCCACTTTACCCATCAGCCTATATATGAAGTTTTGATTCTTTGCCCCAATGTGCATGTCTTTACACTTACTTACACTGAAACGCATCTGCCATTTTGCTGCCCATTCTGCCAGTTTGGAGAGATCCTTCTGCAGCTCCTCACAATCACTTCTGGTCTTCGCCACTTCACCACAGAAAAGTTTGGTGTCTAATGGGCCTAATCTACTCTGCAGGATCCTGAATGGGGTGCTTGGATTTGCCTGATGGGGCTCTTATCACCTCCTAAAGGACAAGGACTATGCTAAATTGCCCTGGCTGGCTGGGAACAGGCCCTTCCTAGGTTTTTACCCTCCTACTTCAGCTCTCTTAGGCTGCATTGTTTTTTAACCTCAAGCTGCTTTTTATCTGAATTTAAACTGCACTGGTTTAAGAGTTTTTTGGGCTTGGCAGAACTTACACACCAAGGTTTAAATCCTGTTTATAAAACAGACACCAAGTGTGCTTCGCCCCCCCCCCCCATTACCCCCTTCTTTGTTTAGTTTGGGCTCTAGCTCCCTATCTAAATTATACCTCCTGCTTTTATTAAGTGTGCACCTTTATTTGTTTGTTTGTTTATTTTTTTATTTATTGCTCTCACCTAGATCTCGTGTCCCAATTTACTGAACCTTTAGATTATGTTCTAACTTAGATTAAGTTTAAATTGGGTTAAGTATAGGGTTAATTTAAACAAAGTAGAAAAACTTGATTTCCACTTTATCCTCCTATAGTTACTCCTTTTATTTACTTTTCCAAGTGCCTGTACCTTGGGCCCTTACTCATGAGTAGAATTCTGCTCCTGCTCAGAGTAGACCTATGCACACACTTGCATATTTATTTTTATTGCCCTCACCTAGCTCCTGTGCCCCAACTTGCTGGACCTTAGACTCCCTCCCTCTGGTTAGATTAGGTGCTAACTTAGGTAAAGCTAAGCTAAAGGTAAAGCTAAATGTCAGTGTTGGTTTAAGGTTGATTTAAGGTTAGAAAGACAAAGAGTTAGAAAGAGTACACTAACCTTCTCCTTCTTGTGGTCCTCCTCTCCTCTTCACAACTCAGAGATTCCTCCCTCTTTTCTCCAAAACTCAGAGGTCTTCTCCTTGCACAGAGGCTAAACTCGCAGTGCCTTACCTGGCGCTTTGTTCCCAAGGCACTTGGTTTCCCAGAGGCCATGTGTGAAAGGCAAAAGACTTTTTTGCCTTATAAAGCATTCTGAGGCCTGGGAAAGACCTCCAGGGGCCACCTTGATATTAGCCACCCTGAGCACCTTAAATATAAGGGCGAAGGTGGGATACAAATGTTTTTCCAAATCTGCTATTTCCTCATCTTTACTTCACTTAAATGCGATTGCCCGCTTCCGTTATTCCAGTGGCAATCAGTATGTCCCTGCTGCCCTCCATATATTCAAAACCAAAATTCTTTCTCAGTTGTTGTACAGTGCCCCCATCTGGACAGAGGCTGCGAACCAAGATTTGGACCAAGTTGCAGCCTCTTTCCTTAGACGAATTCTGGGGGTCCCTAATTTAATTAGATTATCTACTCTTATCCTCGAACTAGGGATCCACCTCCCTTCTACCATTGCATGGTCCCTCACATTTAAGTTCTGGCTTCATCTGCACTTAAGTATCCATTCTGAGTCCCTCTTAAATGATCTTCTAAAGGATTCCTACCTTTCCAAGTGGTTCCAACTTATCAATTCCAAACTTTTATCACTAGATCTGTCCCCTGAATTTCTTGCAGATATTAACCTCCATAGATCCCATTCAATTATCAAATCCAAACTTTGGGAACTTGAATTTAATCAACTCTCTTCCAGTCTTAACCCCACCTGTTCTCCTCAGTTTTTTGGCCTCCTTCCCTCACTTTTTAATTATTTTAGTATGCTGATTAATCCTATTAAGAGGAGAGCATTTATGCTCGCGAGATTTAATATCTTTCCCTCAGCCGTTCACTCTGGCAGATTCTCCATTATCCCCCAGGAATGCAGACTGTGTCCTTTTTGTTCTTTAGAACCGAACACAGTGGCCCATATATTACTTTGCTGCCTGGCCCACCAATCTCTTTGAGAAACACACTTGTACCCCTTATTTTCTTCTCCTTTTGATACCCTTACTGATCCCTTACTTGCCCTCCTGAGCGACTACTCTGTAGCCACTACCAACACTATAGCAGAATTTCTCTCTGCAGTTTCTAAGTTAAAACCCTCGCCTTGATCTTATTCCCTTTCTTTTTCCTTTCTCTTGGCGACCCTTCCTCTTGGCAACACAGCCATTGTGCTGGTTATTATTATTGTATTGTAATTTATTGTTTTAATGCCAATAAAGTTTATGGGAAAAAAAATGTTTTTCCAATAAAGGCAGAAATGTGTGACCTGCATCAGGGGTCCCCAAACTTTTTGGCTAGAGGGCTGCATCAAAATTCTGGTGTGGTGTTGAGGGCTGGAAAAAAAAAAATTAAATATAAAATTTAAATAAATAAATTAGAGATGGAACTTAGACGAGTGAATAAATGAATGAATGGGCTCATTCATTCAACCTCTCTGGCCCTCAGAACACCCTCCAGATGCAACCAGAGCATAGCTCTGGTCATGTTCAGTTGAGTGGGCCAGAGGCTTTCAGGGGACAAGAGGCTGGCGGCGGGCCAGATAGAGGCTCACCGCGGGCTGCATTTGGCCCCCGCTCAGGGGTATGGAGACTTCCCTCTCATCTCCCTGCAGAAGGGAGCAACCTGTCTCGAAGGGGAGGAAAGGGACTCCTCCCCCCCAAACCATTTTGAGGGTTGGTTTGGTGAGGAAGCAGAGTGGCTTGCAGTGGCAGTAGCATTTGTGCTTTGCTTGAAGCAGCACTTGGGCTTGGGCCACGACTGGCTGTAGGAGCTGCTTGCTGTGAGCACTCAGTTCTGGTACTGACAACAAATTGCCAGACCGAGTACATGCCCAGAGGCACCTTGTTCCTTAATTCTAAAAGTCTGCCTGGCCCCAGGTCGCCTCTGTTGTGCAACTGATTCACTTACATTAGTGATTTTCCATTTCTGTGCTGTGAAAAGTCTGCAGATGTGCTGCAAGGAGTTTGGAGCACAGCAGTTGAAAATAACTGAAAAATTATTCCAGGTTCTTCAGCTCCATCTCTTCCAGCTTCCAGGAGACACTTCCAGGTTCTGCAGCTCCACTTCTATGGCAACTACCTGTCCTAATGAATTGTCTGTCTAGGGACAATCTTCTGTCTACAATTTGTAACTTCAGACAGTTGGCTAAGAAACAAAGGGCACAATCCGGGATTGCCTTGCACTGGCCCAGGAGGGTTGCAAACGTGCCATAAAGCATGCTTGCACCTTCTTAGGATGAAGCCACACCAGCCCACAGAGGTGCACTGGAGCATGGAGGCTGTATCCAGCCTCCACGGCAGCTTCTACCAGGTAAGTTGCTTCAGCTAACGCAGGGGTCTGGGGAGGGCAGGGAGGAGGCAAGAGGGAGGGATTCTGGGGTGGGCGGAGGGTGGCCTGGGGCAGGTGGATGGACAGGGAGAGGGAGGCAGGGCTTTGCAGGATCGACCCAAAAGCTCAGCTAGTCCAGTGTCCTGTTTCCCGCAGAGGCTCCTGCAAAGCCCCAAAGGCAGATTTCTCTCCCTTCCACCATCATTGCTCCACTGCAGCTGATCTTCAGTGGCATGCTGTCACTGAAACCAGAGGCAGCGCATATCCACCATGACTAGTGGTTCTTGATAGATCTGTTCCCCCACAAACTTCTCTATTAAAGCTATTCCAGCTAGTGGCCATCACCACATCCACTGGCACTGAATTCAATAGTTGGGGCTGATCATGGAGCTCCATTGGACTGAAAAGGGAAGCAATGCTGGGGTTTTTTTGTTGCCTCCTGGGGATTTCCTGCCTGGCTTGCAACAACCGGTGCTTCTGCAGACTGGGACATGCAAGTGTTGCAGAAAGGGAGTTCTGGCTGAAGGCTGAATGAGGTTGAGGGAAGAAGCAGTTGTGGTGGGGTGGAAGAAATAGCAGCCCTGCAACCCAAAGTTAATCTTACAAAATGACTGAGCTTATTGCTTGAACAGCCATTCTGCTGTTCAGCAGTAGAAACAAACCAGCACGCAACACAAAGCTGCAGAGATTCTTTCTTCCATCAAGCTAGGATGGGATTCTGTGCTCTTTGTGAATTTTCAGATACTGTGACAGGTCAAGTCTGAAGCTCGCTTGCCACCATTTTGCCTGCCAGAGTGCCTTGTGCTTTCAACTACTGAATGACAGGCAGAAATTGAACCACTGCAACAGCGGGAACTCTGCTGCCCGTGGGAAGCATCTTGAATGGCTGATGCCTGGAAGTGACGGGCTCCCTGTGCAAGTGGAGCAGCTGTGAGGGATGTGTTTAAGCACATGGGATACAGATCACCATTACACATTTCTATTCAGTTTCCTTTGGTGTGAGATACAGGACATTGGACTAGATGGGCCTTTGGCCTGATCCAGCAGGGCTGTTCTTATGTTTCCTCTCAGGAACTCAGGATAACAGATATGGGTTTTCACCTCATCTGATACAGACACCACCCCTGTGAGCTAGTGTAACCTCTGCTTTACAGACAGTGGGCTATATTCCAACAAAGTCATTTATTACTAAGACTGCAATCCTATCTGTGACTCCTTGGGAGTAAGTCCCATTGAACACAACAGAACTTACTTCTGAATAGTTATGCATAGGATTGTGACCTAAGTCCTACTGAAATTCATGGAAGTTTTGATATTCATTCATTCATTCATTCATTCATTCATTCAGTGGGGCTTTGTCTAAAGCAGGGGTGTCCAAACATTTTGGCAGGAGGGCCACATCACCTCTCTGACACACTGTCGGGGGCCGGGGAAAAAATGAATTAATTTACATTTCAAATTTGAATAAATTTACATCAATGAATATATTAGAGATGGAACTTATATGACTGAATGAAGGTCTTGCAGTAGCTCAAGGCCTATTAAAGGCCTTGCTCAAAGCAAGGCTAACCTTTCCTTTGCTGCCACTGCTGCATCACAGACGTGAAACAGCAAGTAGTGGAGGGAGCCTTCATCCCACAGCTCAGGTGAGAGGTTGAACAGTCATCCTCATGCTGAGAGCAGTTGCGTCGGGCCACCAGGGGCCCCAGCAAGTCTCCAGAGGGCCAGAGGCTCATTGGAGACTGGGAGCTCTGTGAGGGCCGGATTGGGAGCCCCTGAGGGCCACAAGTGGCCCCCGGGCCGGGGTTTGGGCACCCCTGGTCTAAAGCAACTTTGGATACAATCCAGTGGCTGGTGTAAGGAGATGATTTGAACCCAGGTCCCCCTGGTTCCAGGCCAGCATTTTGCCCTCTTTAGTGGTTAGATGCACATTAATTTTATCCAAAATGGGGCCAGTCTTTTAGGACCACTTGCTAGCAGAGGAAAAAGTATGGAAAAGCTAAGCTTATACAGACTTAGTAAAATAATTTATTTGCAAATGTACAGACCAAGAAGAAGGGATTTTGGGATAAGGAGCCAAATGTCTCAAGACATAATAGAATTGCATTGTAATAACCCTTTTGAATGGTCAAACTACCTTGCATGTATTCTCCTCTCAGCAACTCTGTTATTATTATATTTATTATTAACAGTGCATACATGCTAGGGATTCCAGCACGTTCCAGGACTGTGTTGTTTGGAACTTTGTCCTGCCAGGTGATGCCAAGAATACAACACAGTCCTGGAACGTGCTGGAATCCCTAGCATGTATGCACTGCTGAAACAGACGCCTGCGTTGGCTCGGTCATGTCGTGAGAATGGATGATGGCCAGATCCCAAAATTATCTCCTCTATGGAGAACTTGTGCAAGGAAAGCACCCTACAGGTAGACCACAGTTGCGATACAAGGACATCTGCAAGAGGGATCTGAAGGCCTCAGGAATGGACCTCAACAAGTGGGAAACCCTGGCCTCTGAGCGGCCCGCTTGGAGGCAGGCTGTGCAACATGGCCTTTCCCAGTTTGAAGAGACACTTTGCCAACAGTCTGAGGCAAAGAGGCAAAGAAGGAAGGCCCATAGCCAGGGAGACAGACCAGGGACAGACTGCACTTGCTTCTGGTGTGGAAGGGATTGTCACTCCCGAATCGGCCTTTTCAGCCACACTAGACGCTGTGCCAGAACCACCTTTCAGAGCGCGATACCATAGTCTTTAGAGACTGAAGGTTGCCAACTGTATTAACAGTATTTATATACCGCTTTTCAACAAAAAGTTCACAAAGTGGTTTACAGAAGGAAAAAAAAAATCAAATAACTAATGGCTCCCTGTCCCGAAAGGGCTCACAATCTTAAAAGATGCAACAGCAGTAGGCAGTCACTAGAAAAGATGCTGCTGGGGTGAGGAGGGCCAGTTACTCTCCCCCTACTAAAGAAAAGAGCAGCACCCACTTGAAAAAGTGCCTCTTAACCAGTTAGCAGGGGTTAGGGCACAATCCTAACCAGGTCTACTCAGAAGCAAGTCCTATTTTGTTTAATGGGGCTTCCTCTCAGGAAAGCGTGGTTAGGATTGCAGCCTTAATGTTATTGTAGCTGAGGCCAAGTAGCTTGCCTGAAGCCACCTAGTTAGTGGAAGAACAGAGGAAGTTCTGATTTGCAGCTCAGTCTCTTAGGTTGCAAACTTTCCTGGGAGTAAGCCCCATTGAACACAGTGGGACTTAAACTTCTGAGTAAACATGACAAGGATTGTGCTCTCACCCACTATGTTCAACACTAGTTCTCAGAAGAAGTGAGATCCGGGAGACTCCTGTGAACACAAGGCTGCTTCTTGCTCTAGCCTTGCATCCCAGCAACCACTTTTCCCTCCAGGAGAGGAGAGATTCATGACAGGATCTGCACCCACGGGATGCTTTGAAAGGGGGATTTTGCTCAGAGCAGCATTCTTAGTAAGCATTTCTCAGCTGTTCTGAGGCTTGGGGGCTCCCCATACCCTCTGGAGGGCTGGCACTGCCAAAGGTAAGTTGAAAAAACAAAAGCACTTTTGTCCCTGGCCATGATCACAATCATGGCGGTCGCATTGCTGCCATTGCCTTAAAGAGCAGAGATAGGGCTTTCCTGGCTAGGCTGTCATGATGTCTAGGGTGTTGCACTCTTGATGTGCTCAGAGGCATTTTTCTTTATGATCAATCATGTATTCCGAAACCCAGGAGAAAACACACCTGAAGATGCAAAACTCTCCCCATTTGAAGCAGGGCTGATGGTGAACCAAGAGGAAGAGAGTAAGATGATGGAGGATTTGCAACAGCAAATGTTACTTGTAGTATCAGTACTGTGTAAATGCAAAGGAGATTCAATGTCACACAGCAGCTGGATTTGCTGTGCTCTGGAACAGTGTCACTCTGCGGTCTTATCTTCAAGTTCTTCAATAAGGAACCTGTTCTTCACCTTCAATGCCTTGTAAAACAAGTCCCTGCAAGAGTTGTTCCAACCCGGCATCAGACTGTAGAGCTCTCTCATTTTTTCTGGGTTGGTTGCTTTTGAAAATATTCTTTGATACTGTTCTTCATTCAGGATGACGCCATGCAGCATATCCAGGACACCTTCTACATTGGTGGTCCTCTGGATCAGCTGCTCTCGGTGATGCTCAACAAAAAGTTGTTCTGATGAGTCAGACAAAGGTGCAACTGACAAGGCAAAAAAAATATTCAATTAAAGGGAAAAAATGGAGTGATGCTGAAATTCAGTTGTAGAGGATGCGGCCCCATAGGAAACAATGTGGGCAACAGTCACTTGGCTTGCCGTCCAGCATTCCTGCCTCCCAGTCATCTGTGGAGATTTGAACCATCTAAGAATGAGTGGAGGGACTCACCTCTGCTTCTTGGGCTCCCATCAATGGATGGCACACTGGTCAGCATGCAGCTACAAGTACCTTGAAGGGAAAGACAGCATGTGCGTCTATGAAGCTAGCAGACAGTGTCAGAAGGGGAGAAAGGCAGAGAATGAACCAGTGCCTCCATATTTTGTCTAAAGTTCTCTAGAATCTTCCCCCTCAGAGAAACCTAATAAGGTGCAGTAGCACCTGTTGAGATTTAGCTAGGAGGTATTTCTGTTCATGCCCTTTATATGCAAGTTCAGGCACTGATGGCCAAACACTGGGCTTTCAATTGTCTCACATTTGTGGAAACTTCTTCCTAAAGAGATGAGGAAAGTGAACTCCTTGACTGTTGTTTTGTGTTGTTTTTGGGGAATGGGGAAGAGGTTCAAAATATCGCTCTTCTGTCGTGCTTTGGCTTGGTTTCTGAGGCTGTTCTAATGCTGTTGTTGATCATCAGCAACTAGCATATTGCTAGCATTTGAAGCATGTTTTCATTACTGTAAACTGTTTTGAACTTCTTGGAAAAGTGGTATATAGTTATTTTGATTAATTAACCATTCATAAGAAGAGGAGTCCCTTTTGCTTCCCCCTTGACTCTTGGAGAATGGCAGCTCTGCCTGGTTATCATTATGGAACTCTTGCCTGTAATGGAAGATCAGAAGATCATCAGGTGGATGATGTGGTGTTGACAGCGATTCCATGTTTTGACAGCTGGTTGACAGCTCTGGGAAGGGCAGGGCTGGCTCCACAGCTGTAATCAATCAAGGCCAATGGGACTCTGATGGACACCTGAACTTCATTTGACCTTGATGGGACTTTGAATGGACATGGACTGAAGAGATGGCTCAGCTGAGCCTAATTTGGACTTAACAAGGTAGCTCACAGCTGAGCTGCATTTTGGATTATGAGACATCCAAGGATAAAAGGCAGCTTCAGAAGGACCAAAGGCTACCCTGACCTAGAGGGAGATGCTACCTGACCCAGAGGAGACCTGACCTTGGACCATGAGTTGGCAATCTGCATTTATTGGACTGGGACCTGACTCTGACTTTTGCTTGCTGCACTTGTGAGTTTAACAAGGGAAACTAATTAGCCTTAAGCTGGCACAAGGCCCAGTGGGGAGGAGCTGTGGCACAACATCGCCTCAACAACAACCCAATCCTATCATTGGGCTGCACTTCTGGAACCCACAGTCCAACAGCACAGCCTGACTTACGGTATTGCAAAAACCGATGCTCTATAGTGCACTACTGGACTGCTGCCGGAAATAGAGAGCAGTGCCAGCCTTAGATGCAGTGGCACTGGAAAGTCAGTGGTGAGGGCAGATCTAGGGTGGCGAGCAGGAGGATCACGCATGCTGGAACTTATCCCCTCTTTTTAAATTTCCCTGTCCCTGTTCCCTCCTCAGACATATGCCACCAGAATAGATGACATACGCCCAAGGAAACCCATAGATAGCCCCAAAGCTTATATGGAGAAAGTAGAAATATTTTTATGTGCCTCCCTTTTGCCTTCAGGCCAGACACCATCACCACAGGATTCAACAGATGGAGTGGCTGCTTCAGTGCTGGGGGCATGGGAGAGGATTAGGGTCTAATATCCCAATTCTGTGTTCCTCCCTCATTGAAACAGCCATGCCAAAAGAGCTTGTGCTGCAACCTGTTGGAGGGGGGTGGTGGTTTGGGAAGTCTCCTCTAAGTAAGCCTCCAAGGCATGGAGGGGTCTACTCAGACCTGCAAAGTTGCTGATGCAGGTCTGTCTGGACCCAGGCCATGGGATTGGGTCCAGGAAGGGGGCTTGGATTCAGGAGCTGCTGCTGGACTTGCCCCTTCCCAGAGCTGATCCACCCACCTCTCTGCCCCTGTCACCACCCTGTTGGGCCCTTCCCCCACTAACGTAGCTGGGTCGGTAAGCTGGTTCTGAGCCATCACCAAACCCAGGGCTGCTCCAGTCTTGCTACCAGCATTCCAGAAGTGCACAGCTCTGCTCCGCACACTTTCGGAAGGCTGTTTTGGAGAGCTATTGTGCTTATTAAGCAGGAAATTCAGAATATAAATACACTTTAAAAGAAAATGTTCTTTTCACTCCCCCAGCACTGTTTTATAATCCATCAACCAAGCAGATCTGCCCTTTTGGGAGAAAGACTGGATATGGAACCCTCCCATCTCCACAAATAACTACTAACCTTTCATTGGATGCACACCAAGATATTTCAACTCTTCTGAAAGAGAAAGGGGAAAAGGGAGTTGGAGAAATACATTTATCCGTTTTTCTCTCAAACATTTATCTCTTCATGGAGTTCTCCTATGATCAAAGCTCACCTTGCCTGACATAGGCCTCCCAAACTAGCTCATCCTTGACCTTTTCCATTACACGGAGCTTCAACAGGTCTTGCATGTTCTTAGCATACAGTTCAAGGTACTGATGCTCCATTTCTGCATCCAGGTACTTAAACATTAGTTCCTGCAGGAAAGCACAAAAGCTCTGTATGTATGAATGTTGCTTAACCTACCACAGTGGTTCCTGGACTGTGGGTACAGGACCCACCAGTGGGGAACCACCCAAGTTTTGGTTGTTCTTGAAACTGACAGAGCAGATTAGGGTATATGCATCATGGGTTAAACAAGGGGGGGGAGGAGAGCACTGCTTCCTAATCACCATTAAAGCCACACCCCTCAGCATTTATAAGTCAGGCAGCAGCCTCTAGGACCTCTAAACAGTTTGGGAACCACTGACTTACTGCTTTTAACCCAGCCCAACATTCAGATTGGGTAAGTATTTTTCAATAAAATAATCCAAATTTAGTTTTGCTCTATCTCGCATTTCATAACTTGAGTTCCCTCTAAGAATTTCGTTGTCATCTCTCTCCCTCACCTTGGGACTGACAGTGACATCATCTAATTTTGCCACAGTGAAGGAAGAGCCAATCGTCAGAGGCTTGTGGGTCTCAGGGGGTTTCAGTACTCTCAGTGAAGGGCACTTCTCTTCAAACTCATCAACCGCCTGGGAAGAGCAAACAAAGTCACTTGTGAGGCATTCGAGAGGAATTGCCAAACTGATGGAGGACTGGCCCCTCTCCATCGTGCATTTGCACCTTGAGGACACAGGCTCAGGTTTTTCACCTGATGCCCTATCAGTTTCTACATCAGCCATTTTCAACCACTGTGCCGTGGCACACTGGTGAGCCGCGAATGGTCCCCAGGTGTGCCGCGGGAGTTTGGTGGAAGGTCATTTATTAATAGGATCATTGCGGATATGAGCCCCCCACCAACAGAAAGGTGTGCCTTGTCAATTGTCCAAAAACTGATGGTGTGCCTTGACAATTTTAGTACCTTGTTGGCATGCCATGAGACGAAAAAGGTTGAAAATCACTGTTCTAGATGCTTGGCGTATCAGGGAAGCTAAACATTCTTGGCACTAGAGCAGTGATTGTCAATCTTTTTCGTCACATGGCACACTGACAAGGCACTAAAATTGGCACACCACTGTGCTGGTGGGGGGTTCACATTCCCCCAGTAGCCTTAGTAACAAATGACCCACCTCCAAACTCCTGCGGTACACATGCGGACCACTCATGGCACACCAATGTGCCACGGCACACTGGTTAAAAAGAGCTGCACTAGAGGACTGAAACTTGGAACTGTCAGGGAACTGACTGACAAGCCCCTAGGACAAGTGATTCCCTGACCACAAGTATTATTTATATTGAACGTCCTTAAGTTAATCTTCAGTTTGGTTTCACTTAATAGCAGGTTATGATGAATCTGCTATTCTGTTGTTGGTACAATCCAAGTGACTAGCACAAGTCCTACACCAGCCCACCAGTGCTGCATTACGCAGCGTGTGGTTGGTCTGTGGAACTCCTTGCCACAGGATGTGGTGATGGCGTCTGGCCTGGACGCCTTTAAAAGGGGATTTCTGGAGGAAAAATCCATTACGGGTTACAAGCCATGATGTGTATGTGCAACCTCCTGATTTTAGAAATGGGCTATGCCAGATGCAAGGGAGGGCACCAGGATGAGGTCTCTTGTCATCTGGTGTGCTCCCTGGGGCATTTGGTGGGTGGCTGTGAGATACAGGAAGCTGGACTAGATGGGCCTATGGCCTGATCCAGTGGGGCTGTTCTTATGTTCTTAAACTACAATTCCCAGGAGGCCTTGCAGGTCTCTTGTTATCTGGTGTGCTCCCTGGGGCATTTGGTGGGTGGCTGTGAGATACAGGAAGCTGGACTAGATGGGCCTATGGCCTGATCCAGTGGGGCTGTTCTTATGTTCTTAAACTACAATTCCCAGGAGGCCTTGCAGGTCTCTTGTTATCTGGTGTGCTCCCTGGGGCATTTGGTGGGCCGCTGTGAGATACAGGAAGCTGGACTAGATGGGCCTATGGCCTGATCCAGTGGGGCTGTTCTTATGTTCTTATGTTCTTATGCTGCATTCAGGAGCAGTACCCAATGGAGCAGGAGGGCTCACACCGGGTGGCTCAGGGGCTGGGAAGGTATTCCAGAGGTGGGGAGGGGATGTTATTGGGTGGGGAGGGCGAAATGGGGGATCAGGCCTGTGAGGGGGCGGGATCAACAGAGGTCTCCTCCACCATATCATAACCCCCTTCTGGATTTGTGCCGACTAAATAGCTGGCGTGAATCCAACAAGGCAGGGTGGGGCTTTACCTGGTGTAAGGGGATAAATATCACCTTACTTCAAGTAGACCTTTCTCTGTGCTGCGCTAGCACAGGTAAGGATTGGGCTGCCCATCTCTTAGTTTTAGATACTGTGTCTGTTACTCAGTAGAATACCATGTCATGAACCCAGCTTGTATGTGTGTGTCCTTGGGTTGCTTCTAAGACTTCCAACAAATATCTTACAACATCAAAAGCTGAGGTCACAGTCCTTGACCCAAGCAGAGAGGTACCAGCAGAGGTAGCGTTCACCAAATCAGAAAGCAATTATTCTTGGGAAGACTCCAACGTACTGTTTGACTGGTTTTATTTGCATGAAAAATTTTATTTGGAACCTACAGTCCTTCCATGACCACTGAAGCTTCACGTGGCAAATTTAGAATAGATAGGACTACCTGTCAACCCCTAATTAATTCAGAAGGTCACCCCACATCTTGATTGTCATTAATATAATTCTGAATGGATTTCTACGAATTAAGCAATGGTTTTATAGGACAGAATAATTATTCATGAATAACGGATATTTCCCATTTAGGAAAAGTGACTGATAATCCCAACTAATGATTCGACACCTTGGAAGCAAGGGAGCTGTGCGATCCTGAGCTTTTTGAGCAAATTAAGGAGAAATCTCTGTCTGAAAGGAGGGGAAGTTGAGGCAAATTCCCTGTACAGACTCTTTTCGAGCCTTGTCCTAGCCCTTGTGACTGGTAAGAGCTCGACTTGAAGAACATAAGAGCCCAATCCTACCCAGCGCTGATGCATCTGTGCCAAGGGGGTGTGCCCTGTGGTAGCGGGGCAGTCACGGAGGCCTCCTCAAAGTAAGGGAGCATTTCTTCCCTTACCTCAGGGCAGGGCCTAGGAGAGGGGGGAAACTTTGTACCCCCTGATAAAATTCCACTCAGAGGCCCTGCCTCAGGGCTGCACTGTGGCTGCATTGGCAGTGGAAAGTTGGATAGGATTGGGTCCTGCACGTGTTCCATGACAATTCCAATTTTTGCCTCAGTGGTCTGAATTATAGTTACATAACCAGGGGAGAGTATATAAAGGGGTCTGTCTGATCTTCAGATCATTTGGGTTGGGGAGCTTCCTCAAGCCTGGTAGAGTTTGCACAGCACCCTTGCTACCAAGTCTTGGCAAGCATCCCCAAGCTCTGCTCAGGGACTGCACAATTCTCTATGGAGCTCTCAAAATGAGTCTGCATGGGGGTTTGTGCAGTTTTTGACTGCATCCACAATTTGGATGAAAATTGATGAAATGGTGGGATACAGTTGAAAATTATATGCAAAGATGCATCATTTACATGTGCTTAGAAATACAGCTTTAAGATCTGGATGTTTTGCTTGTTTTGTAAGCCGCCTTGTGTGCCCTTTGGGCATAAAGGCGGGATATAAATTAATAAAATAATAATAATAAAAATAATTACACAATTCCATGGCAATACTGTCATGTGCTGAACCAGGCAGGTCATTCTACCTACCAAATTAGCTTCAATGCACATGCAGTTCATGAGCTAGCCAGTTGTCAAGTTGCAAGGTCTGCAGCAAACTTCAGAAACAAACTTTAAAAGCAAAGTTGAAAACAAACTTGGTAGGCAAAAATGGTGATCATCTGCAAGCTTTTTATTTCATTGCCAGCAACGGGCCTCTCAAGAACAACTGTTCAAAATGAGGAGAGCGATGAGAGCTGTGTGGTAACTCTCAGTGCCTCCAGAGAATAGCAACCTTTCAATGTGAATCCTTGACATGTAGGATTCTGGCTTCTTTGTTTGAAAAATCTCACTGTCATTGGCTAGGGAAGGTGACATCAGAAATGGGGATTTTCTCAGGATTGGTTACAGGCTTTCAAGCATCTGATTGGTCAGTCTCAAATTTCATGTGCCATATAGGATAAATACATACATATTTCAAAACCACTAGGTGGCACTGTTTACCCATTTATTGGCTTTGGTATGTTCTGTACTTTTAAATTCCTCTCTAAAAAACAATGTAGACATTCTATAAATTAAATCTTTGATCTTCTGTAATTTTCAATATGTATATAAACTTATTTCCAGTACAAACAAACTGAATTCTTACTAAAAACAAGGATTTTCAAGAGTCTTTTCTCTTTGTTAAATCCTGCTTTCTCTGTTAACTTAGAACTGCTGACAGAGATTCTCAGGAATGTCTTTTGCTTATCTGTTCTTGGTCAGCTGATTTGTAGGTGTTTGTCTCTACCAAGCTCCTATCTCTGTCTGTCAAACAAGATTAACTGTCTTTTCATTAAACTGCTTCTGACCCCAATTATCTGTTCTTGGTACCAGGAGAGAGACATAAATCTTTTGGTTTACTCCTTAGTTTTCTGTATATTGTTTCTTATCTACTTGACAGGCATGATATAGTACTTTTGCTTAGATAAGAATTTTAACTGTGGGGAGTAACCTTCTAACACATTAACTCTCTGGCACATTCCAGGTCCATGAGCTTGTCTGTATTACTTTTGATTAATTAACTTTGCTACATCTGCTTTTCAAGATTATTTTGAGACACATCTGAAGCTTTCACTATTCTGTGTATTTCATGCTTTTGATCAAACTATTTTTAACAGTTACAATTCACTCTTTCTTATATTGTTAATTCTACTCTATATCTATTTAAGGCAGTGAAGGATATTAACATACATGCTAACTTTCAAAACTCATTTGGCAATTTTATGAACTTGGGTGTGCTGCTTTGACAATTTCCAGTGACACTCTTCTGTTAATTTACAACCCTATAGGCACTACTTATTAGGCATTTACATTCACAGTAGCCTATCAGTAACACAAATCTAAAACACTTTCCAAATGCAGCCACACACACTATGGTGTTGCTTTGGTAAGATGCATTTACAACACTATGAAATTTTTTAATAGCTAATACACATTTTGGTTCTTAAAGAAAGTTGTTTAGATCTAAATTGCTTTCTATTTAGAAGTAAGCATTTAAGTTTGAGAGTGTATTTTCAAACAACACTACTTTGTTTAGCTTAGCTTCATCTATCAACCTGACAGCTGGTAAATTCCAGTCTCTAACTTCTTTGAAGCTCACAATCTAATCTCTGTGTCAACTTGTTAGGAACACTGATTTATGACTTGGAAGGCCTCCTGTACCATCTCAGCGAAACTGTCAATTAGCCTGCACTTACTATATTTGACTGACAGAAATTGCTTCTTGGTTCTGAATTAAAACATATTTGATTTGATACTCTAAGCATTCATTTTCAATCATATAAACCAATAATTTGTTTTAAACTAATTCACTCATAACATAGCATAACATTGGACATTTCTCTATCAAGCTGCTTAACATATAAACTGTAATGTATACGCATGGCATAACATTTGCTTCATTGAACATTTGGTCTAAATAACAGTTCCTCATATGCATTTGACACTGTTCTTTTGAAAAGCTTAAAGGAATTAGTTTTCTTTAAAAAGCAAAAGTGCCTTTTCTATTCAGAGGCTTGAGATGACTTAGGGGTGCTTTGTAGCAACCTTGTGTTCTACATAACTTTAAGCAAAGGGAGTATGTCTCCCTAATTCCTCCAGAGGAATCATCTCTCCAGAAGGCTGTCACATTCCTTTACATAACAGTCAGCTTGTAATTTGCAGACCTGCTTGAAGCAGAGAAATAAAATGAGATCCATTTTATTCTCCCTATAGCTGCCAAGCATGTGAACATGGAATTTTAAACCAATAATTTGTTTAATTGAACATTTAAGCCATAAGCGCCTATAGTGTGGCTAAACTATAATGTGTTTGAGTTTCTAGCTTTCTTTAGCCTTGCCTCAGTCACAGTCAATGACTGAGCTAATCTGCAGCATCTAATGGAGTTGCTCAATTACCTTTCTCAGGGAGATGTCGTTGGGGAGGAGGTACAGGTGGAATTTGGGGGTTGAGACTCCAAGCACTTGGTAGAGCAGTGCCACGGCATGGACCTTTATCTTTCGTGTAAAGAATGATCTCTTGAAAACAACACCATGGGGAGAGAAACTGGGGTTTTTCAAGACTGCATAAAATGGCCCTACCCAGTCTGGCCTCTCCAGACTTATTCCTCCTTCAACCAAATGTGCAATTTGGACTTGGGAACTGTCTTTACCTGTGAAAGAAGCATAAAGGAAATATAGTTCAGAATTAGGTAGTGGCTCTAGATGCCATCAAGCTCTGAAGACCTTCTGTTCCCTCAGTCCTAAAGGCTGCAGGGCAGTTCACAGGACCATAACAGATGTGCATGGATGAAGTGGATTATCTGAACCCCTTTCTAAATGTGCAATAACTATGAATGTAGATTTGGAAGCCAAGCTTCCCTGTTTCCCCCTCCCTGTTCCATTTAAGTGCATCAAGCCAGCCCCACTGGCTCCACAGCATTGTTGAAGCCTGTTGATGAAATGAAACAAACATGCAGAATTGCATGTCAAAGGCTCCTGGTTAGGATTCCTGCTGTTATGGAGATGCCCAGTGGAAGATTTTTCCCCTACCATACCTTCAAGATACAGGAAGTGAGGAAAATAAACAGCTGCCACAGCCTCTGCTGGGTCCACTTGAATGCTGAACAAAGGATCAGCAACCATCAGCTGCTCTTGCTTGCATTCTTTCTGGTAGTTATGCCATGAATCAAGCTGGTATGTTATGGTTACTGCTGCTTTTGCATCAAATTTGAGATTGGTGTGACAGCAACAAAAAGAACCAGCCCCAGCGAAGCATAACCTGAATGTGACATAGAGAAAGAAGAAAAAGTGGATTGAGCAACCATCAGTGCAGCCTCCCATCTGCCCTGTTCTAACTGACATTTTTACAGATCAATCTCTCTCAGTCTGAGCTGTCTACCTGCCCTACATGAATCGCTCTCTGTTTCACAGGAGATGCCAAGGATCAAATCTGGGACCTTCTGAATGCAAAGCAGATGCTCTTCCACTGACCTACTCTCCCCCCCCATTTAACAGTAGCAAGTGATAGGAAGTAGCTTAAAAATCAGAATTAGGGGCTTTTTGGAGCAGCTAATTGTTGCTTTAGGTGAGAAAGCAGCAACTACTAGTGCTCCCAAAAACTCCAGTTCCAAAGAGCTGCTGTAGCGGCATATGGAATTTCCTTGTTTCTTTCACACCTCAGTAGATGTAGCATGTTTTTAGATATAGTAGACCGACATCTCTCTTCCCTTCACCCTTCCTGGAAGGGTAATTGTGGAATACGGGCATGCCCACTAGAGAGATAAAGCAGAATATAAATTTGTAAACAAAGAAGCAAAAAATAAATGCACCTCTCAAAGAAGACAGAACGTTGGGGCTACCGCTCACCAGCACTTGTGGCTGTTGTGTGACTGTACCACAGTTTTCCTTGTTAATGAATGTGAATAATTGGGAACCATGAGAGGCCCACAGAGGGATGATGGATTCATGATGAGATTGTGTGAACTCACAAATAGCGTGTAAACCACATACAGGGGGGCCATAAAATCTTTATGCAGTCTTAAATTACTTCAATCTCAAATCCACACAATCTTATGCAGGGGAACTTTGTGGCCACCCTATATGATAATCTCATAACAAACACCTAATCTAGAAGTACCCCAAAGTTAGAACATGAGAAGCCAATTGTGACAATCTGAAATAAAGCAGGGCGTGGTGGGGAAGGAAAGGAAATTGGACTGTTGTTCTCAAGCCTTCTTCTGGATCAATGGTTCCCAACCTGTGATCTGTGCACCACAAGTGGTCCATGAGACCCTCAGAAGTGGTCCACGAAGTGTCAGGGGAAAAAAGGACAATTGCCTTTTATCACTTCCAGCATCTCGGTGAACTGACCACTGAAATGTTGGCTGTGGTTGTGGGCAGTCCATTCTCCACCCTCTCTTGTGGTCTGTGGAGGAGTGCTGGCTTGGTGAGACACTTCCCCATGGGCCACCAGAGAGGGCCGAGAACAGGCTGTCCACAGCCACAGCCAGAACTTTCAGTTTTTCATTGAGCACTCCCCCATGGACTACCAGATTTAATTGTATTTTTGTGTGTTTGGGGGGGGGGGGGTTGCATGTGGTCCATGACAGTTCCAATTTTTGCCTCCGTGGTCTGCAGGCTCCTAAACGTTGGAAACCCCCGTTCTGAACTTAGAGTTGGTGTAGTGTGACAGCTGGAAAGAGCTGCAAATCAGGATTTCTCTTATTTGAATCTCTCCTCTGCTTCAGACTCACCAAGGCCCAACCCTAACCAACTTTCCAGCACTGGCATAGCTGTGCCAATGGGGCACATGCGGCATCCTGCAGTTGGGTGGCACTCACGGAGGCCTCCTCAAGACAAGCGAATGTTTGTTCTCTTATCTTGGAGATGCATTGCCTTGACCTGGGTACTGGAATATTGGTTAGGATTGTGCCCCAAGTGGCCTTAGGCAAGTCACTGCCTCTCAGCCTCAGTTCAAACATGGGGGACGCTAATGCTTCCTCACCTTATGTTGTAAGGACAGTATCATGCTTTGCACACCTCAAAAGTGCCAAACAAATGCTAAGCACTATTATGGGCAATCCAAACCCCCACCAGCCTACGCCAACAGCTGTATCATATGCTGGGCGGGGGGGGGGGGGAGAGAAACAGGCAGATAAGCCACCTGGTTGTCAATGGATCTCCTTGGACCAACACCAGCTAATTAGCTGGCATAATGCTGAGAGGCTTCAGGCAGTGTATCATGCTGGGAAAAGGGGGAAAGGGTCTTGACATGCACTGCTGCTGCTGAGATCCTCCCCCTTCCAGTCCCAGCTTGGCCTGCTCTCTGCCCTGAACCACACCTATTTCCACCTGACTGCTCCAGCAGGGTGTCTAGGAGATGCTCGGGCATGTATGAGGTCTCCAGCCTTTTGGATCAGCAGTTCCACGGCGCATGATGGTGGATACCTTTTGCAGCACCACACTGGGACTTACTGCAGCAGATTGCGAGATCTGCTGCTATAAGTCCCCAATAGGTTTGGGGTATTAATTAGTAACAGGCTTTGGTCCTCCCTCTCTCCCTCTTTTCTTCAAAATTCAAATTCCCAGTCTTTTCAAGTTTTGCTCTCTCTTAGGCTCTAAGCCTATGCACACTTGCCAGAGAGTAAGCCCCACTGAAGACAATGGGACTAACTTCTGAGTAGATAAGCATAGGATTGTGCTCTTAGAGCCCAATCCTGGGCTCAATGCGCCTGCTTATCACCAGTGTGCACTGTCACAAACATGCCGTAAGGCTTACTGCTGGGCGAGCACCTGTGTTAGCCCAGCGCTGGCTGGCGCTCGGCTAGCACCGGGCAGGCACCCGGCCTCTGCCGCTTGGCGGTCGTACGGACTGCCGAGCCACGGTAAGGTAAGTGGGGGTGGGGGGGAGTCAGGAAGGAGGCTTTCTGGGGAGGGGGGAGGAAGGCAGAGGGCAGGGAAGAGGCATGCTGGGGGAGGGAGTGGGGTGGGAGGGAGGCGTGTTCGGTGGAATGGAGCATTCCAGATCCAGAGCATTCGTGCAGGGCTCGGGGCCCTACACAAACGCTCTTCCCTCACAATGGTCGGCGGTGAATTGAGTAGCCCCATTTCGGGGCTACTTCCCTCATGAAAGTCCCCTTCTCCCGAGGTGCTGCCCATGGCTGCCGTGGGCATGCTGGATGCAGCAGCAGCCATTTTAGGTGCCGCTGCAGCCGAGTACCACAGGAGTGCAAGATTGGGCTGTTAGCCATCTATCTTTGGATGCTGCCTCCATTCCCACAGGATGCTGCTGAAAACCAAACTACAAATCATATTAAAAGTGTCATCATGTGGTTAATAGTGATGACCACTATTTGTACACAAGCAGCAGTTATGCAGAGCTGCAGTTTGGACTGGGGACCATAACATAGAGCTAGCGGGCACTTAACTGCATCTCATTTTCCTACCAAAATTTGCCCCCAAGTGACTTTTCAACCCTGAAGTGTCTTGTATTACAGCAAGGTTAAATTACTTGGGGGTGATTTTTGATGGGAAAGTTGTACAGAAGTAAAGGATTAAATGCCCCCTACCTCTGCCAAAGCACAGCCCTACACAGCTGCTACTTGTGTGCAACAGCAAGCCTCTAAAGATACAACAGAACATCACTTCATAAGTTGCTTGACCCTAAGGTGTGGCTTGCAATCCAAGTTCCAGGAGACTGAGGGGTTTCTCAGTGAGATCAGTAGTGACAGATTATTTTTTATGGGGAACCGGTTTGTTCACCACCACTGATAACTGCCAAGGGCACCTTTGGGTGCTCTCAACTGGTGAGACTCACCAGGGCTCCAGTGAGTGGGGTCCCTACAACATGTCCAAGAATCTGCTGCAATGCACAGGGATTTCCTAGCAAAACATAGCATCCCCTAAAGGTAGAAAAGTTAAGCCCAATGAAGTATTAATAATAAAAGGAATATATTGGATGTTCTCATTTATAGGTTCGATGGGTCCTTCGTGGGTTCCAAACAACTTCAAGCTTGATCGTTTCTGGCAGATCCTATAACAAAGCAGTAATGATGAACACCATACTCATCCATCCATATGATACCAGTGGCGTTTTGTGTATTTTTAGTACTGCTGTCCCTACACTGAGGATCACTGCCTGGGCCTCACCCTCTGCTTAGGAAGTGGTGAAGGCTGTTCCACCTCTGTTGTATTCTGCATTCATTTATGCGGCTCCAGCCTGTCCTGCACTGATCTCCAAAGTATGGTGTATGTACTTAGCCATTGATGATTGAAAAGCATCTTTAATAGAATTACCTTTCAAAAGATTGCAGCCCAATCCTAAGTGGGTATACTCAAAAGTAAGTCCCATTATGTTCAATGGGCCTTGCTCCCAGGAAAGTGTGTATAGGATTTTAGCCTCAGTTGTACTTAGAGGACTTACAGCCCAATCCTATGCCTGTCTACTCAGAAGTAAGTCCCATTAATGTCAATGGGGCTTACTCCCAGGAAAGTGTGGATAGGATTGGGCTGTTACTTTTCAGATAAGTTGTAATAAGGATGTCACCGGGGCATGCCTCGAGACCTGGACAGCACGCCCAGGGTGATCTGACCGGGCCCAGGAGGCCCGCCCACATAGAGAGAGGAGGAGCCCTACGCCCAGCAGAGGAGCGGTGGGGCAGGTGCGCACTCATTGCAGCCAGTGGGAGGCACCCCAAGCCCTGACCGCCGCTTCCCCAGTGGTTTGACCCCACCTGGGGACTCCACCAGTGAAGAGGGTGGAGGAGACGCCCACCCCATGGAGTGCCGGCGGGACAGAAGGCGCCCAGGCTGCACCTTTTACCGGCCGAGGCCAGGGCAGAACCAAGGAAGGCGAGAACCCACCGAGCCCAGGAGGGGTGGGGCCTCAGCGCCTGGCATATGCAGCCCTGCATGACCGGGGAGGAGCGGAAGGGGTGAGGGAGCTTGGAGGGAGCATCATAAGAGGCTGGGGAGGCAAGGAAAGAGGGGCCAGGGAGGGAGGCCCGGGAGAGGAACGAGGCCACCTCCTGCCGCCCAGAGGAGGAGGTCCGAGGAGCTCAGGGAGGAGAGAGGCATGCCTCTGGCACCCAAGGGCAGTAGCGAAGGGGAAGGACCAAGCAGACCACCCCTACTCTAACCTGAACTTACCTCAAGAGGCATGGGGGCAAGGACCCAGGAAGCCTCCAAACTCCATCGGCCAGGGAGGCAGAGTGGCGGGGATCCTACAAGAGAGAGAGGGTGGAAGGAGAGATGAAACTCCTGTTAGCGGTGCTGCGTTGGAACAATCCTGATTAATGTAAAGATTAAACCATGCAAAAAGACCTGAACTACAATCTCTGCTTCTGCTCGAACTTGGGACACCGAGGGAGGGAGCGGCCCCAAGAATGGACATAACAAAGGGGATAGAGGGGAAGGGGTTTGAAAGCATGTTCTGTCTGTGTGGGTGCGCTGGCATGCATGTGGAAATGGAAATGATGCAGTGGAAATGGAAAAGGTGCAGAAGAGAGCAACCAAAATGATTACTGGTCTGGGGCATCTCCCTTGTGAGGAAAGGCTAAGCGTTTGGACCTCTTCAGCCTAGAAAAGAGGTGCCTGAGGGGGGACATGATTGAGACATACAAAATCATGCAGGGGATGGACAGAGTGGATAGGGAGATACTCTTTTCCCTCTCACACAACACCAGAACCAGGGGACATCCACAAAAGTTGAGTGTTGGGAGCAGTAGCTTCACTAGGATTCGCGTCACACGGTGTGGGAGGCCTGTGCGTCATCCCATGCAGTGGGTGGGGCAACACCCCAGATGGTGGGCATGGTGATGTGCCATTACCCTGCCCCCACTGGTTTTTTGGCAGTACCTTTTGATAGAACACAGATATTTCAATGTGATTTGTTTCATTGCATTCTGCATGAAATTACACATTGATTGATATATAACATGTTGGTATTATATCCTCAAAATTCTGATTTTAGTGATTTTGAAAACTTGTGGAGTCACTCACACACACACACACACCCGTGTCAACTTACTAACACCTTATTGCAGCAGTTCTCATACTTTTAGCACTGGGACCCACTTTTTAGAATGATAATCTGTCCAGGACCCACTGGAAGAGATGTCATGGTCAGAAGTGACATCATCAAGCAAATTAAAATAAATGATTATAAATAGTTAAATTAAAATGAAAGAAATAATTAAATAAGGGGGAGCCAGCCCTGTTCCAGCAAGTGAGTTTTCTCTGTAGTCTGCCTGCAATAACCCCCCCCCCCCAAAAAAAAAGAATCAGTGAGATCTTCAGCCCTCCCCAGTGCCCACTTTAAAGTCCTTCTATTTCAAGCACATCAATACAAAGACCCACCTGGCTTTAATAATAATAATAATAATAATAAACTTTATTTCTATCCTGTCCTTCTCCCTAAAGGGACCCAGGGCGGCATACAACATATTCAAAACAGATTAAACATAATTTAGCAAACAGATAAAACATTTAAAAAACACATTAACAGAAACCATAAAAACAGTAGTCAGATAAAAGTCAGAATAAAAAAGAGCATAAAACAGCAGTTCATAGAGGAATCAGGCCTGTAAAAAAACAAAAACTAAAAGATGTATAAAAGATGTTAAAAAGGCCATGAAGTCAGAAGGCTTGGTTAAACAGCAAGGTCTTCAGGCCTTGCCGAAAAGTCTCAAGAGAGGGAGCCATTCTCAAGTCAAGGGGAAGGGAGTTCCATAACGTTGGTGCCACTACTGAGAAGGCCCTGTTTCTTGCCGCTGCCCCACGTACCTCCTTAGGCGGTGGCACTTGTAAAAAGGCCTTCTCTGATGACCTGAGAGGACGAGCTGGATTGTATGGGAGTAGGCGATCTCTAAGATTCCCTGGCCCAGAGCAGTATAGGGCTTTAAAGGTCAAAACCAGCACCTTGAATTGGGCCCGGAAACGAATGGGCAGCCAATGTAGCCCCCGGAGAAGCGGACTGACAGAGTCAAACCGCCTACCTCCAGTGACCACACGGGCCGCCGCATTCTGCACTAATTGCAGTTTCCGAACCATCTTCAGGGGCAGCCCCACATAAAGCGCATTACAATAATCTAACCTTGATGTCACCATGGCGTGGATCACCGTGGCCAAGTCTGCACGATCCAAGTACGGCTGCAGCTGGCGCAGCAGCTAAAGTTGAGCGAAGGCCCCCATAGCCACAGCCACCACCTGGGAATCCAGGAGCAGCTGCGCGTCCAGGTGGACCCCCAAGCTGCGGACCTGCTCCTTCAGAGGGAGTGCAACCCCATTCAGAGCAAGCTGATAATCCAGCACCTGCATCAAGGATTTCCAAACCAGGAGAGCCTCTGTCTTATCCGGATTTAATTTCAGCTTGTTAGCCCCCATCCAGATCCTTACTGCTTCCAGTCAGCGCTCCAGGCCCTCAACTGCCACCCTGGAGTCTGGAGGAAAGGAGAGATAGAGCTGGGTGTCATCAGCATATTGATGACACCCCACTCCAAACCCCCGGATGACCTCTCCCAGCGGTTTCATGTAGATATTAAATAGCATGGGGGACAGAATTGAACCCTATGGCACCCTGCACCTCAAGGGCCAGGGTGTCGAACAGGCATCCCCCAGCACCACCATCTGGGACTGAACCTCCAAGTAGGAGCGGAACCACCACAAAACAGTGCCTCCAACTCCCAACACAGCCAATCAGCCCAGAAGGATACCATGGTCGATGGTATCGAAAGCTGCCGAGAGGTCCAGCAGGACCAACAGGGACGCACTCCCCCTGTCCAGTCCCCGTCGTAGGTCATCCACCAAGGCGACCAAGGCAGTTTCCATCCCAAAGTCCGGCCTGAAACCAGATTGAAAAGGATCCAGATAATCCGCTTCATCCAAGACCCTCTGGAGTTGGGCCACCACCACCCGCTCAATTACCTTGCCCAGAAACGGGATGTTGGAGACTGGCCAGTAGTTGCCTAACACAGTGGAATCCAGGGAGGGCTTCTTCAGGAGGGGGTGAACCACCCCCTTCTTTACAAGTCTGAGAGCCCAGTCCTATGCCTGTCTACTACCCCTTAGAGCAGGGGTGCTCAAACTTTCAACTTTAGGGACCCTGGACCTTTAAAACTGTGTAGGAGAGATAATTTCAGCAGCTGCAGCTTGTCATCTGTGGGATGACAAGTTGCACCTGCTAAAATTCTGTCTTCTATACACTTGTTAAAGGTCCAGCGTCCCTAAAGTTGAAAGTTTGAGCACCCCTGCCTTAGAGTCAATGGGGCTTACTCTCAGGAAAGTGGGGATAGGAGTCCAGCCTCAGAGCCCAATTCTATGCATGTCTACTCAGAAGTAAGTCCCATTAGAGTCAGTTGGGCTTACTCCCAGGAAAGTGTGGGTAAGATTGGGCTGTGAGGGAAACTTTGCAAGTGCAAAATAGAAAACATTCCCCTTACCAGTTCAAGCTGTTGCAGGGTTGAAGGAAGCAACTCAAGAACAACTCGGTACACAGCAGTGATCATTTGCAAGCTTTATTTCATTACTAGAACGGGCATCTTATGGGACTAGTGTCCAAAGCATAAGAGCAATTGTCAGTGTTGACTGGACCCTTTATACCATTCTGGGTTCTTTTTCTGAAAATCTGGACTTCCCATTTGCTGAATATTCGCATCACAGATGGGGCTAACTATTAATAGGCTAAAGATAACATTAGAGACACCTGATAGGTGTGCTTCAAGTTACAGGTTTCCAAAAAAGGTAAAATTAAACAATTAAATATACTGAATTACAAAGTTTTCAAAAAACCAATAGGGTGTGCTATAATACAATTTACCCAGTGTTGAACCTTATTCACATTATTCAAGCCACTTAAAAGTATTTTGACAAGTCCCCTCATTAAAAGAGATGACACAATGTACTTTTGCCTGGTACCGTTATCTGCATATTTTTCCCCGTGTTAATGTCAACATTGCACACCTGTGGAGTCTCTCTGCAAAACTAAAGCTTCTTGTCTTTTCTTGAGGCTTTTCTAAATTCAAGCAACCTTTTGGTTCCTTAAGAACTACTTCTAATGATTACTATGTCTCCATATGTGAATTACAATTTAGGGCAAAGACTATTTTGCCCTAGCTTTTGCCTTTTGCTCTGAAAGCCTGAAAGAATATAATATAAAGTTATAAGTGAATATTGGCAGGCATCGTGGTAAATGTCCTTGTTAAGATGTGTGCACTTCTGCCAAGATCAGGCCTATCTTCGTTGCCTAGTATTCTTATCTACCTACATTCCAGAGTGTTTACAGGCTTTAGTAGCTTTTTTTAAATGAAATCAAACAGCTCTTTTACTATTCTGTGTGCTTTTCATGCTTTAGCAGTGTGGCTTTTAAGTTTTTGCCCCAATGGCATATCACCCTGGTTATTCCGTCACCTTCCATCAAAGCCTCTTTGTTGGTCCTTTCTAGTGGGAGGGGGGGAGGCTGCCTTCTGGGACTTTTGTTGCGCTCCAGTCCCATTGGATTGGGACCATTCTGGTGTCCTCACATTCCCCTTTGCCTGGCCTGACCACCAGCTAAGGCTCGTCTGCCTACTCGCAAATGAACGCTACCGTGAGGCTGCTTTGCTTCCCATAGGGCTCCATACACTCGCAGCTGGGGGGGGAGGGACCTCCTCCTTGGGTGTTTTTGGGGGCTGCATTCATTGAATCAGGACCATTCTGAGCTGGAGTCCTCTCAGCCTGCCCTTTTCGAAGCAGCAAGGCAATGTCGCCTACTTGCGAGTAAATGCGGCCATGTGGCTTCCTTTCCCTTCCCGTAGAGCTGTGGGGTTAGGGCTCCTCCACTGTGATACAGAAGTGGCAGCAAAAGAAAGACTAGCCTTGCTTTGTGCAAGGCCTTTTATAGGCCTTGAGCTATTGCAAGACCTTTATTCATATAAGTTCCATCTCTAATATATTCATTTATGTAAATTTATTCAAATTTGAAATGTAAATTAATTCTCTCCCCCCCCCCCCCGACTTAGTGTCAGAGAGATGATGTGGCCCTCCTGCCAAAAAGTTTGGACACCCCTGCTCTAAACTAAACTCACATCCAAAAAGGTGGTGTCTCTCCATCTCTCTCTCTCTCTCTTTAAAAAATATATATGAAATATGTCTTGTTTTCATGAAGAGGCAGAAAGGACACATCTGAAGGAGAGAAGGAAGAAGGAAGAAAAAGTGGGAACAAAACACTAGGAAGCAAAGTAGAAAAAATGGGGGGGGGAAGCTTGTAATACAGAATGTATCCTCAGGCAGCCATATTTTTTCCTGTTGCCACTCGCTTGCATCTGGCATTTCAGAGATAGGCCATGTCTAAAGCATGGAAGCTGCATATGGCCTTCATGGCTTGTAACTGTGGTCGACTTTTCCTATATCAATCTGTCCAATTTCCTTTCAAAAACATCTAGACCAGCTGCCATCACAACATCCTGGCACAAGGAGTTCCACAGATTAATTCTACACGTGGTAAAGAAATATGTCCTTTCTTCTGTTCTGACTCTGGCCTGTCAATTTTAGTGGCTGCCCCTTGGTTCTGGAGTTGTGTGTGAGAGAAGAGCAGTTCCCTCTCTCCACTCTGTCCATCCCATGCAGAATTTTATGTCTCAACCAAATCCTAACCTGCCCTGGAGCAGGCAAGCTGGCTGGCCTGCACTGCATCCCCAGCAGGGTTGGGGCTACCTGCAGCTCAGCCTGGGGCAAGGGGAATTCATTTCCCTTAACTCAGGTAACACCACAGCAGCCCCAATGGGGCAACTTGGATCTGTGCCACCGAAAGAGATGGTGCAAATACGAGCAACCTAGAGCTGCTCTGTGTTGTCCAAGACTGGGGTTTGGACACGTCTTTGTCAAACACACAGGATGGGAACAGCACTGGGAAAAAATTTCAGTAATTCTTTCCATCTCTTGAATTCTTCCATCTCTTTAATTTTCCTACTTTGTGCGACGCCCCAGTACATTCTGTATCTCAACTGTCCAGATTGTGTCACGTGCCCAGCAGGTCTGCATTTTGATTCAAGAGTCTCCCCTGGATTGTGTGCCAGGAACAGCTATAGCAACACCCCCTCTGAGTCTATTTGCCTGCAAGGACACACATTTACACACTGAATCAGAAGCATGGCCGTCCTGCTCACACTGGACTGACAGCCCAATCCTATCCACACTTTCCTGGGAGTAAGCCCCTTTGACTGTAATGGAACTTACTTCTGAGTAGACATGCCTAGGATTGGGCTGTCAGATAGCTATAAAGGTGCTTTGAAACTTCCTTTCCCTTTTCCACTTCCTTTGCTCTCCTTCCAACCCCTCCTTTCCCCACCTCAAGCTTAGGGGCTGGGATGAGAGTTTAGGGCTCCCCGAAACCTGGAAACGATTCTCCTTTTCCATTCCTCTGGTGCATGAATTTCAAGCTCACTCAACATAAACCAGGTATATTTTACACATGTGTACAATTGCTGGGGATGACTCCCGGTGTCTCGCCAAGCAAGCACTCCCCACCACAGACCACAGACCACACTGGAGAATGGACTGCCGGCAACAAAAGCAGCCATCCACAAATCTTCTCTATGGACAATAAAACTAATAAATCTTCTCTAATTACAGTATTTCAAATTTAATTGTGTTTTGTGTGTAGGGGGTGGAGGTGGCAGGTTGCATGCGGTCCACGATGATTCCCATTTTGCCTCAATGGTCCCTTGGCTCCTAAAGTGGTGAGGAACCACCATCCCAAAGGCTCAGGTAATTCAGACAGGGCATTAGAGTAGTTAAATCTGTCAGGCTATTGTTATTTTTGGCTGGCTGTAATTTTCCCAGCATGCCTATGGAGGGTGTGCAAAGTCTCCTGTTTAACTTGCAGCCACTCTGATTTAAAGCCCTCACATGTAGGAGAGAGCTCTGGTAAAATAAGGATGATCTGGAGAGCAAAGCCAGCAGAGCCTATGAGGAAGATGCTGTGACTGCCTCAGGGGGAGAGCCTCAGGTGGGCTTTATCTAACACAAAAAAGAAGGGGAGGAGGGTCTCTCCACAGAACGAGGCTCCTGAATGAGTGTAGACATGGACTCCTGTGTCAGCATCGGAAAAGGCCACCTGTCCCCCAGCACAGTCCAGAGTCACTCGGATCCTCTGGAGCTCCTGGCTCAGGGACAGAGGAGTGTTAGCAGGGGGATTAAAAACGCTGTACTGACCTCCACTCTTCTCCACAGCCCAGATCCCTTCCTGAGGACTAATACGAAACGTGCCCTTTCTCCTCACAGACTTTCTGGCCACCCCCACAGCCCACTCTCCCTCCCCTCCCACAGAGACCTCCCAGAAGCGTCTGCCTGCTGTGAAGCCCTCCTGGCCCAGCACACAAGGCAAAAAGTGAAATCTCTCAGGATTGTCGGGCAGAGCTTGCCATTCGCCTCCCCATCTCACACTTTTGTGATCCTCAGACAGGACGAGTTTGGCATGAGCTGTGTCTGGATCCAGAGTCACCTCTGCTTCTGAGACTGGAGGAGGAGGAGAGAGAAGCAGAATCAGGAGAGTCATCTGGAGCCACAGAGACAGGAAGGGCTGTGGGGTGGTGACCAGACTGCAGTCAGTTGTCCTGCCGCCCACAATAAGGTGTGGGGCAGAGGCGTGAGATGATGGGCAGCTGACTGTCTGCCTGGCTGTTGCTGGGCAACGTGGAGGAGCAGACTGTGAGGACCATGACTTACCCTCTGTGATCGGGAGGGAGGGGGCGAAGCAGTCCCTTTGGGGCCTGAGTGTGACGAAGAGAGCCCATTTGCTGGATGGACTCACTCCCCATAGTCTATGGTGGGGCTGGCTTCTGAGAAGAGATGCATTGCTTTGGGCACAGGCTGCAGTCCTATCCACGCTGCCTGGGAATAGGCCCCATAGACTATGGTGCGACTGGCTTCCAGATAGATGTGCCTGGGCTTCGGCTGCAATCCCATTTGAGTAGGTCTCATTGACTATGGCGGGACTCAGTGCCATAGCTAATGATAATGTAACCTGGTGCCAAGCTCAAAATGATGCCCCGGAAGTGATGTCACAACCGGAAGTGACGTCACACCCAGGTTTTTTAAAAAGTGAAAATTGGGGGGGGGGGGAACATAAGAACATAAGAACAGCCCCACTGGATCAGGCCATAGGCCCATATAGTCCAGCTTCCTGTATCTCACAGCGGCCCACCAAATGCCCCAGGGAGCACACCAGATAACAAGAGACCTCATCCTGGTGCCCTCCCCTACATCTGGCATTCTGACTTAACCCATTCCTAAAATCAGGAGGTTGCGCATACTCATCATGGCTTGTACCCCATAATGGATTTTTCCTCCAGAAACTCGTCCAATCCCCTTTTAAAGGCGTCTAGGCTAGACGCCAGCACCACATCCTGTGGCAAGGAGTTCCACAGACCGACCACTCGCTGAGTAAAGAAATATTTTCTTTTGTCTGTCCTAACCCGCCCAACACTCAATTTTAGTGGATGTCCCCCGGTTCTGGTATTATGTGAGAGTGTAAAGAGCATCTCCCTATCCACTCTGTCCATCCCCTGCATAATTTTGTATGTCTCAATCATGTCCCCCCTCAAGCGTCTCTTTTCTAGGCTGAAGAGGCCCAAACGCCGTAGCCTTTCCTCATAAGGAAGGTGCCCCAGCCCAGAAATCATCTTAGTCGCTCTCTTTTGCACCTTTTCCATTTCCACTATGTCTTTTTTGAGATGTGACGACCAGAACTGGACACAATACTCCAGGTGTGGCCTTACCATCGATTTGTACAACGGCATTATAATACTAGCCATTTTGTTCTCAATACCCTTCCTAATGATCCCAAGCATAGAATTGGCCTTCTTCACTGCAGCCGCACATTGGGTCGACACTTTCATTGACCTGTCCACCACCACCCCAAGATCTCTCTCCTGATCTGTCACAGACAGCTCAGAACCCATCAGCCTATATCTAAAGTTTTGATTTTTTGCCCCAATGTGCATGACTTTACACTTACTGACATTGAAGCGCATCTGCCATTTTGCTGCCCATTCTGCCAGTCTGGAGAGATCCTTCTGGAGCTCCTCACAATCACTTCTGGTCTTTACCACTCGGAAAAGTTTGGTGTCGTCTGCAAACTTAGCCACTTCACTGCTCAACCCTGTCTCCAGGTCATTTATGAAGAGGTTGAAAAGCACCGGTCCCAGGACAGATCCTTGGGGCACACCGCTTTTCACCTCTCTCCATTGTGAAAATTGCCCATTGACACCCACTCTCTGCTTCCTGGCCTCCAACCAGTTCTCAATCCAGGAGAGGACCTGTCCTCTAATTCCCTGACTGTGGAGTTTTTTCAGTAGCCTTTGGTGAGGGACCGTGTCAAACGCCTTCTGAAAGTCCAGATATATAATGTCCACGGGTTCTCCCGCATCCACATGCCTGTTGACCTTTTCAAAGAATTCTATAAGGTTTGTGAGGCAAGACTTACCCTTACAGAAGCCATGCTGACTCTCCCTCAGCAAGGCCTGTTCGTCTATGTGTTTTGAGATCCTATCTTTGATGAGGCATTCCACCATCTTACCCGGTATGGATGTTAGGCTGACCGGCCTATAGTTTCCCGGGTCCCCCCTCTTTCCCTTTTTAAAAATAGGCATGGCATTTGCTATCCTCCAATCTTCTGGAGTCTCCTTTTATCTCCCCTTTCCAATCTTCCCCTCTTTCCCTTTTTAAAAATAGGCGTGGCATTTGCTATCCTCCAATCTTCCAAGTCTCCTTTTATCTCCCCTTTCCCTCCCTCACCATCCAGAGGGCCAACCGCTTCTCTGGCGGGTTTCCTGCTTCTAACATATTTGAAGAAGCTTTTATTGTTCCCCTTAATGTTGCTGGCCATGCGTTCCTCATAGTCTCTCTTGGCCTCCCATATCACCTTCTTACATTTCTTTTGCCACAGTTTATGTTCCTTTTTATTCTCTTCATTAGGGCAAGACTTCCATTTACGGAAGGAAGCTTCCTTGCCCTTCACAGCCTCTCTAACTTGGCTGGTTAGCCATGCGGGCACCCTCCTGGATTTAGTGGAACCCTTCTTTCTTTGCGGTATACACCTCTGCTGGGCCTCTATTACTGTTGTTTTAAGCAGCCTCCATGCACTCTGGAGAGATTGGACTCTTTTTACCCTCCCTTTCAACCTCCTTCTAACCAGCCTCCTCATTTGAGGGAAGTCCGCCTGTCGGAAGTCAAGGGTTTTTGTGAGAGATTTGCCTGGTATTCTTCCCCCAACGTGCACGTCAAAACGGATCGCAGCATGATCACTGTTCCCCAATGGCTCAGTAACGTTTACATCTCTAACCAGGTCCTGCATACCGCACAATATTAAATCCAGAGTCACCTGCCCTCTGGTGGGCTCCGTGACTAGCTGCTCTAAGCCACAGTCATTTAGCACGTCAAGAAATCCGGTTTCCTTATCGTGACCAGAACACAAATTGACCCAGGAGGAACCTGCCTCCTCCCCGCAGAAGCTTGCCACCCAATTGCTCTGCCGCCACCCCTCAGACGGTGGCACAGCTAATGTGTCTATCTACTACCGGGGGTCAAAAAAGATTTTGTAGCCCCCTCCCCATGACAAAATAAAATTTAATTAAGTAAATTGAAAGTGTGCCCCTTATTGGTTAGAGACGCTGTGCTGGGCTGAAGAGGGGCAGTAATTCTCCCCCTGCTAACATATAAGAGAAGCACCACTTGGAAAAGTGCCTCTTTACCCAGTTAGCAGGTAACTGAATTATGATACATGGAAATGAGAGCAGACTCATACGAACACCTTCTTGGTTCCATGTTGTATCATATAACATCTCATTGGCTCTCAGAACAATCATAGGTCAGTTTTGAGTTGAGAAAATCCACTTTCTGTTCCATAAGGCTATTGTGTTTTCATTTTCTGGTTAATTGGCCATAACTTTTGATAGAATACAGATATTCCAATGAGGTTTGTTTCATTGCATTCTGCATTAAATTACCTTTCCAATGACGTATAACATGGTGGTATTATTCGTACCTATTAAGCTTTTCACAATTTTGGCCACTAGTATCAAGCTCAGCTTGCTGCCCCCCTAAAACTAGATGCCCGGTGCAACTGCTACCCCCTTAGCTACACAACTGGTGGGACTTGCTTCTGAGTGGACATGCATAGCACAGGGCTCTCAGGTGTTCTCTGAACTGGGCACAGGTGCAGGGAAGTTGTTGTGCTGGGACTTAAAGAATGGTGAGTTAACTTATTTTCAGGCTTGCATTCCCTTTGGGTCCCCCCTTGCCTCTATCTTTGCCAGGGGCCTCTGTCTCCCTGGTTGGGGGGAGGCGGTCCTCTGCTCAGTCCCTGCTGCTCACTGGGTGACATTCGGGCAAACATAATTGTTCTACTAATAAAGTTGCAAAAAGAAAAATCTGTTTTTCAACCTTGCTGAGCTCTCCCCACCTTCCTCTCAGCCCTTGCACCATGGGAAGTCCTATCAAAACCTGCCCATCATATGCATCCTTGTACATCATTCTTGATTACCTGGGAATTGTTCCATGACACCCTCCAAAAAGGGTTTTACATCAAAGAATTCCCCGATTCTGCAGGTCAGCTCAGGAGGAAAAGCCACAGGATTCCCAAATGCTTCCTTCTTCTCATACCTAATGTGGAGGAAGAAAATATCTGATCTCACACTCCATCCAACTAGAATTCCTGACTGGAGTAAAAGGACAACATGGAGGAGAAGAAAAGAGCAGAAACCCTGAAGGCAAGGGCAAGAACAGATGGGAGGTGTTCAGGTGAGGAGGCTTCTCTAGCAATGGCAGTATACAAGTGCTGTTATGCTAATACTCAAAGTGGGCATAACGGAAACCTGGTGGAATGCGGAGAACCAGCAATCGCGGGCTATAAACTCTATAGGAGGACAGAGAGGGGCGTGTTGGTGGTTCTGTGGCCATCTATGTTAAAGAAGGGGTGGAATCCAGCAAAGTAGAGATTCAAGGCAGGTCCGACTCCACCATAGAATCTCTGTGGGTTAAATTATCAGGTTTGAGGAGCGATGTAATAGTGGGGGCATGTAATAGTGGGGGCATGCTATCGTCCTCTGGACCAGAAACCAGTAGAGGTCCTTGAAATGAGGAAACAGATCAGGGAGGGACAGGGTTGTAATCATGGGGGGACTTCAATTATCCTCACATCGACTGGATCAATTCCTGCTCTGGTCATGAAAGAGAGTCCATTTTTCTTGACATGCTAAATGACTGTGGTTTAGAGAAACTAGTCATGGAGCCCACCAGAGGACAGGCGACTCTGGATTTAATATTGTGTGGCACACAGGACCTGGTTAGAGATGTAAATGTTACTGAGCTGTTGGGGAACAGTGACCATGCTGAAATTAGTTTCACCGTGAATGTCGGGGAAGAGTGCCAAACAAATCTGACACAAAAACCCTTGACTTCCGAAGGGCGAACTTCCCTCAAATGAGGATGCTGGTTAAGAAGAAGTTGTAAGGGAAGGTAAAGAGGATCCCATCTCTCCAGAGTGCGTGGAAGCTGTTTAAAACAACAGTAATAGAGGAAAGGAAGGAAAGGAAAGAAGGGCTCGACTAAGTCCAAGAGGGTGTCCGCATGGCTAAAGTCAAGATAGAGAGGCTGTAAAGGACAAGGAAGCTTCCTTCCATAAATTGAAGTCTTGCCCTAATGAGGAGAATAAAAAGGAACATAAACTGTGGCAAAAGAAATGTAAGAAAGTGATATGGGAGGCCAAGAGAGACGATGAGGAACGCATGGCCAGCAACATTAAGGGGAACAATAAAAGCTTCTTCAAATATGTTAGAAGCAGGAAACCCACCAGAGAAGCAATTGGCCCCTTGGATGGTGAGGGAGGGAAAGGGGAGATAAAAGGAGACTTAGAAATGGCTGAGAAATTAAATGAGTTCTTTGCATCTGTCTTCATGGCAGAAGACCTTGGGCAGATACCGCTGCCTGAACGGCCCCTCCTGTCCGAGGAATTAAGTCAGGCAGAGGTTAAAAGAGAAGGTGTTTCAGACCTCATTGACAAATTAAAGACCAATAAGTCACCGCGCCCTGATGGCATCCACCCAAGAGTTATTAAGGAACTGAAGAATGAAGATGCTGTTCTCTTGACTAAAATATGCAACTTGTCCCTTGAAATGGCCACGGTGCCATAAGATTGGAGGACAGGAAATGTCACACAGATCTTTAAAAAGGGAAAGAGTGGGGCCGCGGGAAAGTATAGACCAGTCAGCCTAACATCTGTTCTAGGTAAGATGGTGGAATGCCTCATCAAAGATAAAATCTCAAAACACATAGACGAACAGGCCTTGCTGAGGGAGAATCAGCATGGCTTCTGTAAGGGTAAGTCTTGCCTCTCAAACCTTTTGGCATTCTTTGAAAAGGTCAACAGGCATGTGGATGTGGGAGAACCCGAAGACATTATATATCTGGACTTTCAGAAGGTGTTCGACATGATCCCTCACCAAAGACTGCTAAGAAAGCTCCACAGTCAGGGAATTACAAGGCAGGTCCTATCCTGGATTAGGAACTGGTTGAGGTCCAGAAAGCAGAGAGTGGGTGTCAATGGGCAGTTTTCACAATGGAAAGAGGTGAAAAGCGGTGTGCCCCAAGAATCTGTCCTGGGACCAGTGCTTTTCAACCTGTTCATAAATGACCTGGAGGCAGGGATAAGCAGCGGGTGGCCAAGTTTGCAGAAGACACCAAACTTTTCCAAGTGGTGAAGACTAGAAGAGATTGTGAAGAGCTGCAGAACGATCTCTCCAAACTGGGAGACTGGGAAACAAAATGGCAGATGCATTTCAATGTAAGTAAGTGTAAAGTCATGCACATTGGGGCAAAGAATCAAAACTCTACATATAGACTAATGGGTACTGAGCTATATATGACAGATCAGCAGGGATCTTGGGGTGCTGGTGGACAGCTCAATGAAAGTGTCAATGTGTGGTGGCAGCGAAGAGGGCTAATTCCATGCTTGGGATCGGAAAGGCACTGATAAGATGGTTAATATTATAATGCCATTGTACAAATCAATGGTTTAGGCCACACCTGGAGTATTGTGTCCAGATCTGATCGCCACATCTCAAAAAGGACATAGTGGAGTTGGAAAAGGTGCAAAAGAGAGCAACTGAAATGATTACTGGGCTGGGGCACCTTCCCTATGAGGAAAGGCTACAGCGTTTGGGACTCTCCAGTCTAGAAAAGAGGTGCCTGAGGCGCATGACTGAGACATACAAAATCATGCAGGGGGTCGACAGAGTGGATAGAGAGATGCTCTTTTCCCTCTCGCATAACACCAGAACCAGAGGACATCCCCGAAAGTTGAGTGTTGGGAGAGTTAGGACAGATAGAAGAAAATATTTCTTTACCCAGCATGTAATTAGTTTGTGGAACTCCTTGCCACAAGAAGTAGTTATGGCTTCTTGCCTGGATGCCTTTAAGAGGGGATTGGACAAATTTCTGGAGGAGAAGTTCATTACGGGTTACAAGTCATAGTAGGTATGTGCAAGCTCTTGGTTTTGGAGACAGGCTGCCTCTGATAGCCAGATGCAGGGGAGGGCACCAGGCCACAGGTTGTGTCTGGTGTCTTGTGTGCTCCCTGGGGCATTTGGTGGGCCACTGTGAGATACAGGAAGTTGGACTAGATGGGCCTTTGGCCTGATCCAGTGGGGCTCTTCTTATGTTCTTAGTGTAAATGGATCTAAAATACAACAGGTACAGCAGTCACCTTTGTAGCTGAGGGAAGGGGACGGATGTCTGGCAGCCCTGATGGATGTGCAGATGGAATGTTGTAAAGAAGGCCCTGAGTGGAGCACTGGAGGGTGGGGAGTCCTGCACTCTCTCCCCAAGAGCCATGAGAGAGTCATGTTCCTCACAGACCATTCCCAGCATCAGGTGACAAGAAGGGAAATGAGTGGGATCCACATACCTCTGCAAGGTCCTCCTAATATCCTGGGGAAAAAAGGAAAAAGATCTCAGTGCCTACCACAAGCAAGTCAGACTTTTCACACCCTGCACAGAGGTGCTCTCTGGTCCTCCACTGTCCAGCTGGTAGTGATCCGTCTTCCACACTCCACTCAAGGACTGAGGTGCAGCTCCACAGAATAATCACAAGCTGGGCAAAGAAAAGGTTTCTTTTGCTTGTCCTGATCCTTCAATTCTGTGTCACACCTTCTGATCTATTGTCAGACCCAGCCTTGACCTCTGTCCGCAACCTGGGATCTCCATCAGTATAAGACAGAAGGGGAGGCAGAGGCATATCTCCAGGGAGCAAGGGGGTCAAATACCCCAGACACCAGGCTTGGGGGGAGTGGTGCCGTGCATCCATCCATTGCCCCCTTCCATGGCACTCAGTTGGTTGCCGATAAGGATCAGTCTGCCAATCTGAGGGCTGCCCCCTGAGGGCTCCCTCCCACAGGTATTCTGAGGGCCAGGGAAGCCACGCACGGCCTTCTAAATCCAAAAAAGAGTCACTTCCAAGGAAACCGCAGGCGGCATATCTGGCTCTCAGAATGGTTCCGGGGGGATGAAGTGGGCATGGGGTTTGGCACCTCCAGGTGAGAGTAGCACCCCTGGAGGTGTGGCCCCAGGAGCCACAGTGGTTAGGAACACCACCGAGGGGAGGGCTCTGCTTGAGCTTCCCCTGCTATTGTTGAAACCAAGTATGAGAAGGAAGAGAGACCCAAGACACCTTTCGCTTTAGTGTGGAGATGACACTGCTCCCCTCTCATGTCCCTCTCCCTTGCTCAGCTATAGATAGGACACCCCCCCCCCATAAATCCTTTGCTGACCAGCAATCCAGGGCAGTCACTCAGGCCCATGCTTCCCATTCATTCTTGTCTTCTTCAGGGTGAGACTGGGACATACCCAGGCAGGGATTCCCCTCCATGATTAGGCTTCCAGCACATGCATTCTGGATGCCCGGGTCTCTCTTTCTCTACACAGACCCTGGACAGTGGGTGAGGCTCCACTGGAACACCACAGAAGCCCATCAGTGGGGCTTGAGAGCAGCAGAACTGAGCAGAGCTGGATGGAAAGCAGTGGTCAGGAAGTAGCCACGAGAACAGATTCCAGGATCTTTGGAACCTTCAGGCCACACTGAAATAAAATGAACTGACTGATTTCTCCTGAGTGCGCATGTACCTAAGAGAGGTCTTTCAGCCCAGTCCTGAGCTGCCCGGCGTGTGGGACTGATGTGGTGCTGAAAACAGCTGAGCACAACAGGGCAGCTTCTGGTTGCTCCTCGAGGGAAGGGGATGTTTGTTCCCTTTTCCCAGGTAAGGAAAGTGGCCCCACAATGGGGTCCTGCAGTAGTTCTGGAGCTTCAGCAGAATCAAAGAGTTCCGTCTCAGACCATGCAGCCTGACAAGGAGTTCACGATCTGGTGGAGCTGAGTTCCACAGGTCCTGCCTTCCCCCACCTGGCTCCCTCCCCCCAGCACAAAATCTCCCCACCCCTCTACCTGTTAGCTCTCTGACCATGCTGAGTCAGAGACAAAGCTAACCAGTTTGGTTTATGGCTAGTTGCAGGCAGCTGAGTCAAAATGAGTCAGCAGAATGACTCTGCACCTGAGCCTGCCACACCCTGCTGGATGTGATTGGAAGATCTGATGACAAAAACCCCAGTCTGCAGCTCCACAAGTGCTTGGACTGCTTAACTGATTGTGTTGTTTGGAAACTGATTCGGATAATGTAAACTGGACTGCTGTAATCTTTCGTGTATGACCTGGACCCCTCTCACCTGCAGGAGCTCACTTGCTGGCTGCTGGCATTTCTCCTCCATCTGCTGGATGAGACCTTCAAGGGAGGACAGTTCCTCCACCAGTCTGGCCATGTGCTCCTCTCTTCTGGTTGCAATTTGCTTCTCCAGCTCTTCCAACTGCGAGAGGAGAGACGTCTTTTGTTTCTCCAGAAACTGGTGTAGTTGGTTGAAAACAGCCTCTGTCGTTGTCTTCTTTTCTTCTATTTGTCCCTGCAACAAGCAGTTGTAAAGAGGAAAGGAGAGAAATGTCAGGAATATTTAGGATATTGGGTACGAAGCTTAAAGCCAGGACCCCAAAGTTAGCGTTAAGAACATAAGAAGAGCCCCGCTGGATCAGGCCAGAGGCCCATCTAGCCCAGCTTCCTGTATCTCACAGTGGCCCACCAAATGCCCCAGGGAGCACACCAGATAACAAAGAGACCTGCATCCTGGTGCCCTCCCCTGCATCTGGCACTCAGAGGCAGCCTACCTATAAAACCAAGAGTTTGCACATACCTACCATGACTTGTAACCCGTAATGAACTTTTCCTCCAGAAATTTGTCCAATCTCCGGAAGTGCTGCCTGTTCCACGCACAGGGCCAGCTAGGCAGGCCGAGATCAGGGGTCTCAGTGCGTGGATGAGACAGTGGTGTAAGGAGGAGGGGTTTAGATTTGTTTGGCACTGGGGAACGTTTTTGGACAATCAAGGCCTGTACAAGAGGGACTGGCTTAACTTGAACCAGAATGGAACCAGACTGCTGGCACGTAACGTTAAAAAGCTGGCCAAAGAGTTTTTAAACTGACCCATGACAGGATCAGGTTAGAGAACAAAAAGGTAGTGACAGTAGGAGTAGGAATTGGGAATGGAAGCATGATGGGATCTGACAGACAGTTTGGCACAATGAGAGGCTGCAGGGATAGAGGAGCTAATAAGCAGCCCATTTAACTTTGTATACAAGGGCTTTTATGCTGATACCCAAAGTCTCTGAGCAAAGATGGGAGAACTGGAATGTCTGGTGACAAGGGAAAACATTGACAAAGTGGGCATAACGGAAACCTGGTGGAATGCGGAGAATCAGTGGGATACTGCAATCCCAGGCTATAAAGTCTATACGAGGGACAGGGAGGGGCCTGTTGAAGGTGGGGTGACCATTTCTGTTAAAGAAGGAGTAGAATCCAGAAAAGTAGAGACTGAAGGGCGGGTCAGACTCCAACACAGAATCTCTGTGGGTTAAATTACCAGGAGCAAGGAGTGATAGCACGCTGGGGGCGTGCTATAGTGCTCCTGACCAGAAACCTGAAGGAGACCTTGAAATGAGGAAACAAATCAGGGAGGTGTCAAGGAGGGACAGGGTTGTAATCGTGGGTTTTTTTTTTTAAATATCCTCACATTGACTGGGTCAGTTTGTACTTTGGTCATGAAAGCAAGACCAGATTTCTCAACATGCTGAATGACTGTGCTTTAGAGCAACTAGCTATCGAGCTCACCAGAGGACAGGTGACTCTGGATTTAATATTGTGTGTTACTCAGGACCTGATTAGAGATGTTAATGTTACTGAGCCATTGGGGAAAGTGACCGTGCTGCAATCCGTTTTGCCACGCATGTAGAGGGAAGAGTGGCAAGCAAATCTGATACAAAAACCCAAAGGGCAGACATCCCTTTGTCTCCCACAAATGAGGAGACTAATTACAAATAAGTTCAAAGGGAAGGTAAAAAGAGTCTGATCTCTCCAAAATGCATGGAGGCTGCTTAAAACAACATTAATACAGGCCCTGCGGAAGTGTATACCACAAAGGAAGAAGGGCTTGACTAAGTCCAAGTGCCCCAAGGATCTATCCTGGGACCAGTGCTTTTCAACCTGTTCATAAATGACCTGGAGGCAGGGAAAAGCAGTGAGGTGGCCAAGTTTGTGGATGTCACCAAACTTTTCTGAGTGGTGAAGACCAGAAGAGATTGTGAGGAGCTTCAGAAGGATTTCTCCAAACTGGGAGACTGGGCAGCAAAATGGCAGATGCATTTCAATGTAAGAAGATGTAAAGTCATGCACATTGGGGCAAAGAATCAAAACTTCACATATAGGCTAATAGGTTCTGAGCTGTCTGTTGCAGATCAGATCTTGGGGTGGTGGTGGACAGCTCAATGAGAGTGTTTACCCAAAAGACTTTAAAATAGGCATCTATGAAGAAGATATAAGTTTTGATAAAATATTCTTGATTGACGATGGAAAGTATATGAAGAAAATGAGATCAAGATGGAAGATCTTGAGATCAAGATCTTGAGATCAAGATGGAAGATGAGGTAGTGACTCAATGGTGTTATGGGCAAAAAATTTTGGATATATTATTTCGATTGAAGGTTTACAGGTTGGCAAACTTCAGTCTCAAAAGACTCTAGCATCGTACTGCGAATGGTGGTTCTAGCACAGCGTCTAGTGTGGCTGAAAAGGCCGATTCAGAAATGACAATCCCTTCCACACTGGGAGCAAGTGCAGTCTGTCCCTGGTCTGTCTTCCTGGCTATGGGTCTTCCTTCTTTGCCTCTTTGCCTCAGTCTGTTGGCAAAGTGTCTCTTCAAAATGGGAAAGAACTGGAGGTTGTCCATGACTTTGTGTACCTTGGCTCAATGATCTCCAACACTCTTTCTCTCGATACCGAGCTAAACAGACACATCGGTTAAACAGCTACCATGTTTTCCAGACTCCCAAAGAGAGTCTGGTCCAACAAGAAGCTGATGGAACATACCAAGATCCAGGTCTACAGAGCTTGCGTCTTGAGTACACTTCTGTACTGCAGCGAGTCATGGACTCTTCACACACAACAGGAGAAGAAGCTGAACGCTTTCCACATGTGCTGCCTGCGACGCATCCTCGGCATCACCTGGCAGGACAAAGTTCCAAACAACACAGTCCTGGAACGAGCTGGAATCCCCAGCGTGTATACACTGCTGAAACAGCGACGCCTGCGTTGCCTTGGTGATGTCATGAGAATGGGCGATGGTTGGATCCCAAAGGATCTCCTCTATGGAGAACTTGTGCAGGGAAAGCGCCCTATAGGTAGACCACAGCTGCCCTACAAGGATATCTGCAAGAGGGATCTGAAAGCCTTTGATTGATGACTGGAACCAAATTTGGAATTCAAATATTAAATTAACAAAAGTGTTGTTTTTTTAAAAGAGAATTTATATAAAATGTTTTACAGATAGCATCTGACCCCAGATAAAAAAGCAAAAATATACCCAGGTTTGCCAAAAAAAAGTGTTGGAAATGTAACCAGATTGAGGGTACTTTTTATCATATGTGGTAGACTTGTGAAAAAGCCAAGATATACTGGAAATTGATACAAAAGAATTTTTCAAGAGCTATTTAATATTATACCATTCAAACTGGAAATATTTCTCCTGAATATAATGTTAGAAATTAAAGACTTACAAAAGAAATATCTTATCATACAGATTAATACAGCAGCAAGAGTATTGTATGCACAATTATGGAAATCTACAGATAACCCTAATAAAGAAAAATTAATAGAAAAGATTTATGAAATTGCAGAAATGGATATATTAACAGAAAGAATGAAAGATAAAGATTTAGATAAAGTAAGAAAATACTGGAAGTCGTTTTATGATTGGATAGATAGTACTGAATAAATATTATAGGTTGAGTAGATTAAATTAAGCATTTTAAATGCTATATGTGGTGATGATTTATATAGATGAGTTTGTGTTTAGTTTTATCTTGATGTATAAAGATGTTTTAAAATGCATTTTGTGATCCAACGACCAGTATCCTGTATCCTGTTGTGTTATATTACCTATGTAACCCTATACCCTCGTTAATCCTATATCCCTACCCCGTATCTGAAATAAATAAATAAAAATTAAAAAAAAGAAAAGGAAGTGTCGACCCAATGTGCGGCGGCAGTGAAGAAGGTCAATTCTATGCTTTGGATCATTAGAAATGGAATTGAGAATAAAACGGCTAATATTGTAATGCCCCTGTACAATTCGATGGTAAGGCCACACCTGGAGTATTGCGTCCGCCTCTGGTCACCACATCTCAAAAAAGACATAGTGGAAATGGAAAAGGTGCAAAAGAGAGCGACTAAAATGATTACTGGGCTGGGCCACCTTCCTTATGAGGAAAGGCTGGTTGGTCTGTGGAACTCATTGCCACACAATGTGGTGATGGCATCTGGCCTTAGCTATCTTTAAAAGGGGATTGGACAAATTTCTGGAAGAAAAATTCATCATGGATTACAAGCCATGATGTGTATGTGCAACCTCCTGATTTAGAAATGGGCTATGTCAGAATGCCAGATGCAGGGGAGGGCACCAGGATGCATGATTTTGTTGTCTTGCTTGCTTCCTGGGGCATTTGGTGGGCCACTGTGAGAATCAGGCAGCTAGACTGGATGGGCCTATGGCCTTATCCAGCAGGGATGTTCTTAAGTGAGTTGATTCTCATAATGTGAAGCTATGTAGCACTGGGACTCATTAGAAGGCCTGCATGGAAGGACAATGCTGACTTTTTGCAGAGACGAAATCAGCTGTGAGCTGCAGAAAACAGACAAGATTCCATTTTTGAATTGGCCTTGAATGAACATGATTGGGGAGTTCTGGCCATGTTGACTCTTCTGCCTTTTATATGACACTTTTTACAGATATGGGTTCTAGTAGCTGTTCACTTCCAATGCAACAGGGACACTTACGAGCAGGTCTTGGCTTTCCTTTTCTGTTCCTGCTTTGCTTGCCAGAATTCTCTCTCGCTCCTTCCTCAGAACTTCCAGACAGCTACACAATTGGTCCTGCAGCAAAGAGAAAAGTTTCTGTTTGGGTTCTTTTTCAGGGGAGGGAAGGGGGTTTACTATCTAAGGTGTGTTTGAACTCTGCATAAGAATGGGAAAGCAGTTGAGGTGTATGCTTGCTCCTTGCATTTCAGTGCCTTCTGGGCAGGTCTCTGGACTTGGTGTCTGATAATGGCATCTTACATGAGCAGAAGGAGATTGCAGTTGGGACTAGAAGTCAATTAGTGTTTAGCCCTGAGATGGAGATGGGAGAGAATGCCCTTCAACCTCCCCTTGTGTCCAATCCTGACACCAGGAGCATTGATTCTAAAGATGTGTCATAACCTGGAGCAGGCAAACCCTTTTTCTGCTGCGGGGCTCAAGGCCTTCCCTCAGTGGGTTCTCTCCAACCAAGCTGCATGTTACACCCATGTTACACCCATCCCCGGCCCTGGAGATTCGTGTCTACTTACCTTGCATTGCTTGGCAGCCTCTTCCAAAAGCAGGACTTTATGTGACTGATGTTCTGGGGATCTCTCACAAAACAGACACACCAACTCTTGGTCTTCTTTGCAGAACAGGCTGAGTTTTTCCTTGTGTCTCAAACATAAATGCTCTTTTCCCAAGTAAAATGACAGACATTTAATTTTTTCTACTACATTTGCCAGTTGCCAGTTTGGTCGAAAATTCCCTTTCTTGATTCTGGCTGTGCAGAGGGGACACTCCAAGTCCCCCAGATCTTCCCATGTCTCACAGTAGGTGGTGATGCAGTCCCTGCAGAAGTTGTGGCCGCAGTCCAGGGTCACCGGGTCTGTCAGGTACTCCATGCAGATGGGACACTTGAGTTCCTCCTCTACCTCCAAGGTTGGTGAGGCTGAGGCCATGGCTGATGAAGACTCCACGGATGAATTCAGGCAGCTACTGAGACCTGTACAGGGACAGCAGGTGGGTGTGGGTGAGCGACAGAAGAAATACCATATGGAGAATTTCACAGACTGCCCATTGCAGAAGATCTGTGAATTTTCCACTGTAGTGCGCAGTTTGTGGGACTGTGTTTGTTTTTGTTGATAACAACATAAATGCACAAAACAGCACGTTTTGGTTTTAAGAAATCCAAATAAAAAGAGAAAACACCTTATTTTAGTGTTTAAGATATTTTCCAAAAAGAAACAGATTAGTTTTCCAGTTAGAAATAATACCATTGCCATGTCTGCTGACACTATATCACTTACTGAGTACACTTTTAAAGCATCTAAAAATAATAAATTGAGAACTTGGTATGAGAATGTGGAATAAAAACATAAAATCGCTTTCTGGGACAAAGCAAACAAAGGAAGTTCTCTGTTTAATAAAGACAGAAGTCTTGCATGTTTGACAAACTGCCTAAGAAGCACAGTAAGGACTCCATATAACTGAATCCCGCCTGCTGGGAGAAAGGCAGAAAGGGAGGCTGGTGCCTCGGGACTCTGGGTCTGACCCCGCAGGATCATCCGCCCCACTTCGATCCTCACAATAGCCCCAAGAGGACTAAGCTAAAACAAAGGGTCAGCCAAGGAGCTTCACATGTGACTGGGGATGGGAACCTCGACTCCAGCATTCAGCCCTCTGTATGAGTTTCTTAACCAGTGGCACACGTACCAGTGGTGGTGCTTGAGGTGGTGACAAGTGGAATGCACGGAATCCCTGGACACCCACCACTCGGCAGTAAGACCAGCAACGTAATGTCTCAAGCAGTGGTAGGAGGTTTGGGTCAGTGGGCAGAGCTCCAGAGTGCACTTTTCACAAACTTGAGAAAGCCTCCAGCCCACACTAAGCCTCTCCCTGGTGTTTGTCACATTGCATCTGCCCTCCCAACTCAGAAGAAACTGGTTATGATATTAATTCCAGTGGTCCTTCCCAAAGGTGGACCATGCAAAGTGGTGCAGTGGGGGGCAAACGTTGAGAAATGCTACTCTGTTCCAGTGTTCTTCAACCAGTGGGTAGCAACCCCAATGGGGTCATGAAGCTTCATGTGGGGCCTATGGCAACCTTTCAAAACCTGCCTCTTGCAATGGTCAGAGGAACCTGTGGGAGGGCCTGGAACAGTGCCAGCATGCTCACAAATTACCAGAGCCGGAAGGGGTAGGATGAGATGTTGCATTCAGTGACTTCATTTCAGGACAGGGGACTACTGGGAGGGGATGGCCAGAGCGGTTGGCTTCCTCACTGTCCTGGGGGGGGGGGGAGAGAGGGAAGGAGCTTGTTAAAGCTGGGTAGGCACCTGCAATCCTGGCCACGGCTACCTTCTGTGGTCCCTGACATCAGGCAGTGCAGAAGGCGGTGCAGAGCCAAGCAGCTGGCAAGAGAATGGTCTGGAAGTGACGCGAAGCTGGAAGGTGAGGACTGGCTGCTGTGAGGTGGGTTGCCAGCCTCATATTCATTCATTCATTCATTCATTGGGGGACGTGGCATGAAAAAGATTGAACACCACTGGTCCTTGTTACGTACACCCTCTTTCCTGAACACATGTGCAGTTCAAACTGACTTCATCTTGGTTTCAGAGCTGGGCAAAGCCCCTCCCCTGCTCTGCAAAAGGGGAATGTGCCAGAGGACTGAAGGATAGCAAATGTCACACCGATTTTTAGTGGAAGGAGAGGATTTTTAGGGGAAGGAGAGTGGATTTGGGAAATTACAGGCTGGTCACCAAAACATCTGATCCAGGCAAGATGGTAGAATGCCTCATCAAAGATAGAATCTCAAAACATATAGACGAACAGGCCTTGCTGAGGGAGAATCAGAAAGGGTAAGTCTTGACTCATGAACCTTTTAGAATTCTTTGAAAAGGTCAAAAGGTAGGTGGATGTGAGAGAACCTGTGGATATTATAGAACTGAACTTTCAGAAGGCATTCAACACAGTCCCTCACCAAAGACTGCTGAGAAAACTCCACAGTCAGGGAGTTAGAGGGCAGGTCCTCTCTTGGATTAGGAACTGGTTGAGGTCCAGGAAGCAGAGAGTGGATGTCAATGGGCAATTTTCACAATTGAGAGAAGTGAAAAGCAGTGTGCCCCAAGGATCTGTCCTGGGACCGGTGCTTTTCAACCTGTTCATAAATGACCTGGAGACAGGGCTAAGCAGCAAGTTGGCCAAGTCAGCAGACGACACCAAACGTTTCCGAGCAGTGAAGACCAGAAGCGACTGTGAGGAGTTCCAGAAGGATCTCTCCAAACTGGGAGACTGGGCAGCAAAATGGCAGATGCGTTTCAATGTAAGTAAGTGTAAAGTCATGCGCATAGGGGCAAAGGTGTCTACATATAGGTGTCGGGGGTCCTCTCGGAAGCCCTGAACCCCGACTTACCCTGGAGAAGGCACCCCATGCCCAGGGTGGGGAGGCTTCTCTGCCCTTGAAGGGGGCAAAGCAGGTTGGCTCACCCCAACCAGCCAGAAGGGGCTGGCAGGGCAAACAAGGAACATTGCAGGAAACAAGCCAGGAACAGGAAAGGCCTTTTCTGCCCCACCTGGAGGAAGGGGAGGGGCCAAAGGGGTCAGGCTTCCTCTATAAAACAGGGAGGCCAGGGATGAGAGGAGTCAGAGTGAAGCAGGGAGCTGTGCGTTAAACAGCTCCTGGTCCTAGGCCAGGTTTGGCAGCTCTGCTAGGGAGAAGGACAAGGGTGCTGAAACCCCCTCCCCCTCCAGCCAATCTGAGGCCTCCCTGCGGTGGAACAAGTCTGCTCCAGGCCCCTCCAGGGCAGGGACCCTACAATAGGCGAATGGGTTCTGAGCTGTCTGTGACAGATTAGGAGAGAGATCTTGGTTTTAGAGGCAAGCAGCATCTGATTGCCAGTTGCAGGGGAGGGCACCAGGATGCACATTGTGTCTGTTGTCTTGTGTGCTCCCTGGGGCATTTGGTGAGATACAGGAAGCTGGACTAGATGGGTCTTTGGCCTGATCCAGCAGGGCTCTTCTTCTTAAATAGTGCTACTGTGTTTCTTTTCTTCTACCTCAGCAAAGTTCTCATTTGCTTTTTCTTCTTCTTCTAATGCAGGAGCATCCAAGGACTGGCTTTCACCATCTCCCTCATTACTATGCGGTAACTTTGAAACCAACCCTGGTGAAAAAAACTTGCCTGGTCTTTTGTTTCCTCTTTTTCTTTTCTGTGCTCCAGATTTATATTTGTGCTACTCCACACTGTTAATTTCACCTTTGAACCTTGCCAAAACACATGCAGACATGATCCAAGGCCACATTTTCTATCTAGACACGCACTAAACTATGACAAGAGGTGGAGGTGACTATTGGAGCCTGGGAATTATGTGAACTACCTCTGGGACCTAGAAGTTCTGGTCTGAAGGCGTAAGTTGCACCTTCCTGTGATTGAATTGCACTAATACACACTGATGCTTACAGAGAAGACCTGGGCTGCATTTCCACTATAGCTCTCATCCACTGTCAGTGCACTTCTACTTCTCGAATGCAGGGTGACCAGATACAATGGAGGGCAGAGTGCCTACACCTTCTATACAAGAGGGAATTTTGGCAGGTGCAGTTCAACATGGAAGAGTTTTAAAAGCTACACTGGTCAAAATGCCCTCTTCTCTGTCCTCCATCGTATCTGGTCACCCTTGTTGGGAAAATGTGGGTTAACTCAAATACATGGGCATGTGAGAGAGGTAGAAATTTACTCCAAGATGAGATCTGCACTGGGGGAAAACTTGTTATCTAGAAAAAAAGATTTTAAGAACTTTAGCACAGAAACGAGCAGAAAAACAGGACAGTATATTATTATTATTATTATTATTATTATTATTATTATTATTATTATTATTATTATTATTATTATTATTATTATTATCAGTATTTATATTAGTATATTAGATACAATCTCAGAAGAGGGTCTCAGCTATGCTGGCTACAAGCTGTCCTCTGCATTGCCTTCCCTCCAGCAGCTGCCCGGGATGAAGCTGTAGAACAGGCAAGCAGAGCCAGGAAGAGAGTGGTGCAGCTCAGGCAGTGAGGAGCCTTGCTGAAAGGCTGGAGCGGAAGCTGGATCGCAGCTTCTTTCTTTCAAGGTGGAAAATATATCAGCTCTTTAGGACCCTAGTTCAGCTCTCTCGTCAAGATCTGCCACTCAACAGCTCCTCAGGCTGGACCTGAGGACCTTTCATAGGCCTTGCAAGGCCTCTTGCTGAACCTGAGAAACCCAGTCTTCAGTCAGGTCTGGGACTGAATGCAGTTACTGGTTAGTGCACAAGCTCTAGAACTCTTTCCGAACACCCTGCCCGAATGCGTTCTGGGGACAGTAGTTTGTGGAGGTATCTGAGAGCTGTTAGGGCTCCCCTTAACAAATGGCAGTCTCTAGAAAACATTGGGGGAACAGACGTGCATTGGAAGTGGTAAAGCAACCTGGAATAAATTTCTTTTGCACTGTCCAGTTTGTGTTGTCATGACCCTGGCCCCCTGGAGGCCCAGGCCCCAGGGATTTTGCCCCTCTGCCCCCCTCCTCCTCAGGCCTGCCACTGCCCCAAGAGAAGAGCCAGGAAGCAGCTCGTTAAGGGAAGCAGCTTGCACCTGCAGTCTCAGCCACAGCCATCTCCTGCGACCCCTGACATGGGGAGCCAGCAGCTGGCAAGAGGGCAGACTGGAAATGAAGTGCCGCTGAGGCTGGGCGGGGCAGTGCTGGTCGCTGCGAGGTGGTCGCCATTCTCCTGTGTGTTTATTGGGTGCTGTGGCACAAAAAAGGTTCAAGCCCGCTGGCCCTCTCTTTGAAGGCAAAGAAATGGAAGAACATACTCTTGCTTGACTGTGTTGGTGGAGAGAAAACAACACATGACTTGACATTCAGTCTTAAGAACTGAGAGCAGGAAGATCTTCACAACCCTCCCTGTCCTTCTCCCTGGTCCAGCCCTCTTTACAACCTGCCCTCTTCACTCCCCTGCCCATAAATCCTGGATCATTCTCTCCCTTCTTCTTGACAGGCAAGCACAGGCTGAGGCAAGTTCTTACCTTTGCCGTGAATAGTTCCAGCGTTACAGGAAAGGGCAGTTTCAGGTCTCCTGGCAGCAGGCACCCCACACTCCTTCCGCTCCCCTTGGCTTCTTCTGGGAGAAAGAGCTGCCACTTCCTTGTCATGCCTGCCCATGCGTGTCAGTGCATCTTAAGTTAGGACAACCTATTTTATAGAAAAGCAACATTACCGAGCATGTAATAAACTTATGAGTCCAAAGTCTGATCAAAAGCATAAGATCCCAAGCACTACAGATGACACCCTGGCTGGTCTTGGGTGGGACTTTCTGCCTTCACAGAATCAATATTTGTTCTGTGGTGCTTTGATGTCTAAAGCAGCCATTTTCAAGCTTTTTCATCTCATGGCACACTGAGAAGGTGCTAAAACTGTTAAGGGGGACAATCTGTTTTTTTGACAATAGACAATGCCAACGGCTCACATCCCCCAATGCTGCTAATAATATACGGCACTGCCCCAAACTCCCAGGGCGCACCTGTAGACCATCTGTGGCACACCAATGTGCCGCAGCACAGTGCTTGAAAATTGCTGGTCTAAAGTGTACATAATTCACAGAACAACAAAGCGCTGAAAATGCTTGTCTGTTTCTCAGCAAGGACATTCATGAAAAGACTGGGAGCCCATCAGTGTTACCTATGAAGGCCACTGATGCTGCAATCTGATGAACACTTACCTGTTGTACTCAGTGGAACTTACTTCTCAGTAGACATCAACAGGACTGTGTTACACTTTTCTGATAAAGTGTTTTCCCCACTTGGCAGAGCACAGGGGGATAGAGGAACAAGGGAAATAGGACACTTTAAAGGTCAAAGAGCAATGAGATGCAAGAGGTATAGTTGGTTGCTCTTATTTTGTAGATCTAAAATGAACTCTTAGGATGCATAACAGCAGCAATACGAGCTGAAGCTGTTTTCTGAGCGATACTCCTGGAGAGTTTGAAAACCGCAACTCTACATGCTCACGCAGAGGCACTGCAGGACAGGGGAGGGCAGGGCGGGACAGGGCAGATGGGAGGGGGAGCAAAGGGGTGGGGGAGGGTGGTACAGGCCAGAGAGGCCTGCAGGATTGGCAGCACCGGTTCATGCCGAATCCTATCCCTCTTCCTCGGCCAGCGATTTCACTGGCGCAGATCTGAGTAGACTCATCGGGCAGGCTGGAGCTTGACATGGAGTAAGGCAGGGATGCTCAATACGTCGATCACGATCCACCAGTCGATCGCGAGGCACAATGAGTCGATCGCAGGCTTCTCTCCCGTCCACGCATCCCTGGGAGTGAGCCCCGTGGACTCTACTGTGGCTTACTCGTGAGTAGACCTGGAGAGGAGCCACTGGCATGCTTCTCTTCCATCCACGCATCCCTGGGAGTGAGCCCCGTTGACTCTGGTATGTATGGAGATATGCCCCCCCACTTCCATCTGTTGGTTCTGTGTGCAGGGGGATTTGCACTGGTCTTGCTTTGATGTCTTGCTGCGATGTCCACTGGCAGGCTTCTCTCCCGTCCACGCATCCCTGGGAGTGAGCCCCGTTGACTCTGGTATGTGTGGAGATCTGCCCCCCCAACTTCCATCTAAGAACATAAGAACATAAGAACAGCCCCACTGGATCAGGCCATAGGCCCATCTAGTCCAGCTCCCTGTATCTCACAGTGGCCCACCAAATGCCCCAGGGAGCACACCAGATAACAAGAGACCTCATCCTGGTGCCCTCCCTTGCATCTGGCATTCTGACATAACCCATTTCTAAAATCAGGAGGTTGCGCATACACATCATGGCTTGTACCCCGTAATGGATTTTTCCTCCAGAAACTTGTCCAATCCCCTTTTAAAGGCATCTAGGCTAGACGCCAGCACCACATCCTGTGGCAAGGAGTTCCACAGACCAACCACACGCTGAGTAAAGAAATATTTTCTTTTGTCTGTCCTAACCCGCCCAACACTCAATTTTAGTGGATGTCCCTTAGTTCTGGTATTATGTGAGAGTGAAAGAGCATCTCCCTATCCACTCTGTCCATCCACTGCATAATTTTGTATGTCTCAATCATGTCCCCCCTCAGGCGTCTCCTTTCCAGGCTGAAGAGGCCCAAATGCCGTAGCCTTTCCTCATAAGGAAAGTGCCCCAGCCCCGTAATAATCTTAGTCGCTCTCTTTTGCACCTTTTCCATTTCCACTATGTCTTTTTTGAGATGTGACGACCAGAACTGGACACAATACTCCAGGTGTGGCCTTACCATAGATTTGTACAACGGCATTATAATATTAGCCGTTTTGTTCTCAATACCCTTCCTAATGATCCCAAGCATAGAATTGGCCTTCTTTACTGCCGCCGCACATTGGGTTGACACTTTCATCGACCTGTCCACCACCACCCCAAGATCTCTCTCCTGAGCCTATATGTGAAGTTTTGATTTTTTGCCCCAATGTGCATGACTTTACACTTACTGACATTGAAGCGCATCTGCCATTTTGCTGCCCATTCTGCCAGTCTGGAGAGATCTTTCTGGAGCTCCTCACATCACACAGAACCAACCATCATCTGTTGGTTCTGTGTGCAAGGGGTTTTGCACTGGTCTTGCTGTGATGTCAATATAGAGATCTTCCCTCCCCCACACCTTTCCCCTGTTTTTGCACTGGTCTGTATAGAGATCTGCTCCCCCCCACTTGTATTGGAATCCAGGAAGATCTGGTGAGGAGGTAGATGTGGTGTCAGCAGTGGCCCCTTTAAGGGTAAGGCCTGGGCATCCAGCAGAGTGTGCTGCACAGCTGCAGCCACTTGAAGGCAATAGGGCCCTCAGGGATATAAGAGCACCTGAGGCAGGAAGGGCTCCACTTATTTATGTGAGTCAACCTTTTCCTACATGAAGATCATTAAGTCCAAGTACCATTCCACCATGACTGATGAACATTTGGAAGTGTGCTTGAGGCTGGCTGTCAGCAGCTACTGTCCGGACTATGCATCCTTGGCTGATTCACTTCAGTGCAAGTCATCAAAGTAAACTCAAGTAATTACAAAAAAATGTTTATAGTTAATTATGTTGTGTTGTGCAATATTGGCTCATGCAGTTATGCAAGGTACACCAACATACATTGTACACATAAATGTTATATGTTATGATGGCTCGAACATTGTAAAAAAACTCTGGTAGATCTCCAGGCCTTGCTGGGTTTCAAAGTAGCTCTCGAGCCAAAAAAGTGTGAGCACCCCTGATCTAGATCGTGTATCTGTCTTTGAATGTCCACTTTTTGCTAGTTCAGTCATTTGTCGACCTTGTTACGTTGGGGCCATCACAAGTGTCTTCTTTAGCCGAATAAGGCTGCAATCCTAACCACACTTTCCTGAGGGTAAGCCCCATTGAACAAAATAGGACTTACTTCTGAGTAGACCTGGTTAGGATTGTGCCCTTAATCTTTTGGCAGCTAATGGTGTTTTGCGATGCCAGAGAGTCTGAAATGGATTACAACATCTCAGGTATAGCATGTGACCTAATAACTCATGTCAGAATAGATTGCAATAGTTTCGTTGCAATCTCCATGTTTTGGTACTGATTACAGCAAGGGATTGCTTTCCCTTGCCCAATCCTAACCACACTTTCCTGGGAGTAAGCCCCATTGACTCTAATGGGAGTTACCTCTGAGTAAATATGCATAGGATTGGGCTCTTAATTTTTAATCTACACACTGATTTGTGTTTCTGCCACTGAGAACATAACAACTTGGACCAACAGAATTGAACACAGCATTGAATTTCTATGGAAATAAAGTGGTTTTAAAGTGCAGGGGAAAAAAGTCACAGCAACACAGCAAGCAGCCATTAAACATTGTCTACTTGTGAGTAAATGTGAACGTGAGTAGCTGTTTCCTTTTCCACATTGATCAGTTTGCAGGGAGATGGTTTGCTGCATGTTACTCCACAGGCAGGCAGGCAGCTGCTGGGTCTTGAAGTATCTAGGAGAGTATCTAGGAGTATCTAGGAGTAGGAGAGCAACTGTGGTAAAATAAGGGTGATCTGGAGAGCGAAGCCAGCAGAGCCTGTGAAGAAGATGCTGAGACTGCCTCAGGGCGGGAGGCTCAGGTGGGCTAAACCTAACACCTGAAAGAAGGGGAGGAGGGTCTCTCCGCAGATGGAGGCTCCTGAGTGAGTGTAGAGGTGGACTCCTGTGTCAGCATCAGAAAAGGCCACCTGTCCCCCAGCACAGTCCAGAGTCACTCGGATCCTCTGGAGCTCCTGGCTCAGGGACAGAGGAGGGTAATGGGGGGCATTAAAAATGCTGTACTGACCTCCGCTCTTCTCCAGAGCCCAGATCCCTTCCTCAGAACTAAGATCATACCAAACCTTTCTCCTCACAGACTTCCTGGCCACCCCCACAGCCCAGTTTCCCTCCCCTCCCACAGTGACCTCCCAGAAGTGTCTGCCTGCTGTGAAGCCCTGCCGGCCCAGCACAAAAGGCCACCCGTCAAATCTCTCAGGATTGTCGGGCAGAGTTTGAAGTTCATCTCCGAATATCACACTCTTGTGATCTTCAGACAGTATGAGTTGGGGATGAGCCGTGTCTGGATCGAGAGTCACCTTTGCTTCTGAGGCTGGAGGAGGAGGAGAGAGAAGCAGAATCAGGAGACTCATCCGGAGCCACAGAGACAGGAAGGGCTGTGGGGCGGTGACCAGACCGCAGTCATTGTCCTGACCCTCACAATAAGGTGTGGGGCAGAAGTGGGATGTGATGCGCAGCTGATTGGCTGCCTGGCTGTTGCTAGGCAACATAGAGGAGCAGACTGAGGGGACTGTGACTTACCCTCTGTGATCGGGAGGGAGGGGGCGAAGCAGTCCCTTTGGGACCTGAGCGTGGCGAAGAGAGCCCGTTTGCTGGATGGACTCACTCCCCATAGTCTATGGTGGGGCTGGCTTCTGAGCAGAGATGCATTGCTTTGGGCCCAGGCTGCAGTCCTATCTACATTCTCTGGGAGTAGCCCCATAGACTATGGTGGGGCTGGCTTCCAGATAGATGTGCTTGGGCTGCAATCCCATTTGAGTAGGTCTCATTGACTGTGGTGGGACTCAGTGGCATAGCTAATGATCATGTAGCCCTGTGCCAAGCTCAAAATGATGCCCCGGAAGTGATGTCACAACCGGAAGTGACATCACAACCAGGTTTTTAAAGAAGTGAAAACTGGGGGGAAACCAGCCTCCTCCCCCCAGAAGCTTGCCATCCACTTGTTCTGCCGCCACCCCTCAGACGGTGGCATAGCTAATGCGTCTATCTACTACCTGGGGTCAAAGAAGATTTTGTAGCCCCTTCTCCATGACAAAATAATATTTAATTAAGTAAATTGAAAGTGTGCCCCTTATTGGTTAGAGACGCTGTGGTGGGCTGAAGAGGGACAGTAATTCTCCCCCTGCTAACATATAAGAGAAGCACCACTTGGAAAAGTGCCTCTTTACCCAGTTAGCAGGTAACTGAATTATGATACATGGAAATGAGAGCAGACTCATACGAACACCTTCTTGGTTCCATGTTGAATCATATAACATCTCATTGGCTCTCAGAACAATCAGACTCATAGGTCAGTTTTGAGTTGAGAAAATCCACTTTCTGTTCCATAAGGCTATTGTGTTTTCATTTTCTGGTTAATTGGCCATAACTTTTGATAGAATACAGATATTCCAATGAGGTTTGTTTCATTGCATTCTGCATTAAATTACCTTTCCAATGACGTATAACATGGTGGTATTATTCGTACCTATCAAGCTTTTCACAATTTTGGCCACTAGTATCAAGCTCAGCTTGCTGCCCCCCTAAAACTACATGCCCGGTGCAACTGCTACCCCCTGCACCCCCTTAGCTACACAACTGGTGGGACTTGCTTCTGAGTGGACATGCATAGCATAGGGCTCTCAGGTGCTCTCTGAACTGGGCGCAGGTGCAGGGAACTTTGCTGTGCTGGGACATAAAGAATGGTGAGCTAACTTATTTTCAGGCTTGCATTCCCTTTGGGTCCCCCCCTTGCTTCTATCTTTAGCAGGGGCCTCTGTCTCCCTGGTTGGGGGGAGGCGGTCCTCTGCTCAGTCCCTGCTGCTCACTGGGTGACATTCAGGCAAACATAGTTGTTCTACTAATGACGTTACAAAAAAAAATAACTCTGTTTTTGAACCTTGATGAGCTCTCCCCACCTTCCTTTCAGCCCTTGCACCAAGTCCTATCAAAACCTGCCCATCATATGCATCCTTGTACATCATTCTTGATTACCTGGGAATTGTTCCATGACACCCTCCAAAAGGGGTTTTACATCAAAGAATTCCCCGATTCTGCAGGTCAGCTCAGGAGGAAAAGCCACAGGATTCCCAAATGCTTCCTTCTTCTCATACGTAATGTGGAGGAGGAAAATATCTGATCTCACACTCCGTACGACTGGAATTCCTGACTGGAGTAAAAAGATGACATGGAGGAGAAGAAATGAGCAGAAACCCTGAAGGCAAGGGCAAGAACAGATGAGAGATGTTCAGGTGAGAAGGCTTCTCTAGCAATGGCAGTATACAAGTGCTTTTATGCTAATACCCAAAGTCTATGAGCAAAGATGGAGGAACTGGAATGTTTGGTGATTAGGGAAAGCATTGATATAGTGGGCATAACGGGAACATGGTGGAATGCGGAGAACCAGTGGGATACCGCAATCCGGGGCTGTAAACTCTATAGGAGGGACAGGGAGGAGGCGTGATGGTGGTGGGGTGGCCATCTATGTTAAAGAAGGGGTGGAATCCAGCAAAGTAGAGATTGAAGGCAGGTCCGACTCCACTGTAGAATCTCTGTGGGTTAAATTATCAGGTTTGAGGAGCGATGTAATAGTGGAGGCATGCTATTGTCCTCCGGACCAGAAACCGTAGAGGACCTTGAAATGAGGAAACAGATCAGGGAGGTGTCGAGGAGGGACAGGGTTGTAATCATGGAGGACTTCAATTACCCTCACATCGACTGGGTCAATTAGTGCTCTGGTCATGAAAGAGACACCAGTTTTCTTGACCTGCTAAATGACTGTGGTTTAGAGAAACTAGTCGTGGAGCCCACCAGAGGACAGGCGACTCTGGATTTAATATTGTGTGGCACACAGGACCTGGTTAGAGATGTAAATATTACTGAGTCATTGGGGAACAGTGACCATATTGCAATTAGTTTCACCATGAATGTTGGGGAAGAGTGCCAAACAAATCTGACACAAAAACCCTTGACTTCCGAAGGGCGGACTTCCCTCAAATGAGGATGCTGGTTAAGAAGAAGTTGTAAGGGAAAGTAAAGACTTAGAAATGGCTGAGAAATTAAATGAGTTCTTTGCAGAACTTCTTCTTCATGGCAGAAGACCTCAGGCAGATACCGCCGCCTGAACGGCCCCTCCTAACAGAGGAATTAAGTCAGGCAGAGGTTAAAAGAGAAGGTGTTTCAGACCTCATTGACAAATTAAATAATAATAATAATAATAATAACAGTATTTATATACCGCTTTTCAACTAAATGTTCACAAAGCGGTTTACAGAGAAAAATCAAATAACTAAATGGCTCCCTGTCCCAAAAGGGCTCACAATCTAAAAAGATGCAAAAAGAATATCAGCAGACAACCACTAAAACAGACAGTGCTGGGGTGAGGTGGGCCAGTTACTCTCCCCCTGCTAAAAAAAGGAGCACCCACTTGAAAAAGTGCCTCTTACCCAATTAGCAGGGGTTAAAGATCAATAAGTCACTGGGCCCTGATGGCATCCACCCAAGAGATATTAAGGAACTGAAGAAAGAAGATGCTGATCTCTTGACTAAAATATGCAACTTGTCCCTTGAAACGGCCACGGTGCCATAAGATTGGAGGATAGGATCTTGTCACACAGATCTTTAAAAAGGGACGGTGGGGGGACCTGGAAAGTATAGACCGGTCAGCCGAAAGTCTGTTCCTGGTAAGATGGTGGAATGCCTCATCAAAGATAAAATCTTAAAACACAGAGAGGAACAAGCCTTGCTGAGGGAGAATCAGCCTGGCTTCTGTAAGGGTAAGTCTTGCCTCTCAAACCTTTTGGAATTCTTTGAAAAGGTCAATAGGCATGTGGATGTGGGAGAACCCGTAGACATTATATATCTGGACTTTCAGAAGGTGTTCGACATGGTCCCTCACCAAAGACTGCTGAGAAAGCTCCACAGTCAGGGAATTAGAAGGCAGGTCCTCTCCTGAATTAGGAACTGGTTGAGGTCAGGAAGCAGAGAGTTGGTGTCAATGGGCAGTTTTCACAATGGAAAGAGGTGAAAAGCGGTGTGCCCCAAGGATCTGTCCTGGGACCAGTGCTTTTCAACCTCTTCATAAATGACCTGGAGGCAGGGCTAAGCAGCAAGGTGGCCAAGTTTGCAGAAGACACCAAACTTTTCCAAGTGGTGAAGACTAGAAGAGATTGTGAAGAGCTCCAGGAGGGTCTCTCCAAACTGGGAGACTGGGCAGCAAAATGGCAGATGCGTTTCTATCTAAGTGTAAAGTCATGCACATTGGTGCAAAAAATCAAAACTCTACATATAGGCTAATGGGTTCTGAGCTGTCTGTGACAGATCAGGAGAGAGATCTTAGGGTACTGGTGGACAGCTCGATGAAAGTGTTGACCCAATGTGCGGTGGCAGCGAAGCGGACTAATTCCATGCTTGGGATCATTAGGAAAGGTAATGATAAGGTGGCTAATATTATAATGCTGTTGTACAAATCGATGGTTAGGCCACACCTGGAGTATTGTGTCCAGTTCTGGTCACCACATCTCAAAAAGGATATAGTGGAGTTGGAAAAGGTGCAAAAGAGAGCAACCGAAATGATTACTGGGCTGGGGCACCTTCCCTATGAGGAAAGGCTACAGCATTTGGGACTCTTCAGTCTAGAAAAGAGGCGCCTGAGGCGCATGATTGAGAGATACAAAATTATGCAGGGGGTGACATAAGAACATAAGAACAGCCCCACTGGATCAGACCATAGGCCCATCTAGTCCAGCTTCCTGTATCTCACAGCGACCCACCAAATGCCCCAGGGAGCACACCAGATAGAGTGACAGAGTGGATAGAGAGATGCTCTTTTCCCTCTCGCATAATACCAGAACCAGAGGACATCCCCGAAAGTTGAGTGTTGGGAGAGTTAGGACAGACAGAAGAAAATATTTCTTTACCCAGCGTGTAATTAGTTTGTGGAACTCCTTGCCACAAGAAGTATTTATGGCATTTGCCTGGATGACTTTAAGAGGGGATTGGACAAATTTCTAGAGGAGGAGTTCATTACGGGTTACAAGTCATAGTAGGTATGTGCAAGCTCTTGGTTTTGGAGACAGGCTGCCTCTGATAGCCAGATGCAGGGGAGGGCACCAGGCCACAGGTTGTGTCTGGTGTGCTCCCTGGGGCCACTGTGAGATTCAGGAAGTTGGAATAGATGGGCCTTTGGCCTGATCCAGTGGGGCTCTTCTTATGTTCTTATGTTCTTAGTGTAAATGGATCTAAAATACAACAGGTACAGCAGGCACCTTTGTAGCTGAGGGAAGGGGACAGATGTCTGGCAGCCCTGATGGATGTGCAGATGGAATGTTGTAAAGAGAGGCCCTGAGTGGAGCACTGGAGGGTGGGAAGTCCTGCATTCTCTCCCCAAGAGCCACGAGAGAGCCATGTTCCTCACAGACCATTCCCAGCATCAGGTGACAAGAAGGGAAATGAGTGGGATCCACATACCTCTGCAAGGTCCTCCTAATATCCTGGGGAAAAAAGGAAAAAGATCTCAGCGCCTGCCACAAGCAAGGCAGACTTTTCACACCCTGCACAGATATGCTCTCTGGTCCTCCACTGTCCAGTTGGTAGTGATCCGTTTTGCACACTCCACTCAAGGACTGAGGTGCAGCTCCACAGAATAATCACAAGCTGGGCAAAGAAAAGTTTTCTTTTGCTTGTCCTGATCCTTCAATTCTGTGTCACACCTCCTGATCTATTATCAGACCCAGCTAATGGCCTTGACCTCTGTCCACAACCTGGAATCTCCATCAGTATAAGATAGAAGGGGAGGCAGAGGCATATCTCCAGGGAGCAAGGGGGTCAAATACCCCAGACGCCAAGCTTGGGGGGAGTGGCGCCATGCATCCATCCATTGCCCCCTTCCATGGCACTCAGTTGGTTGCCGATAAGGATCAGTCTGCCAATCTGAGGGCTGCCCCCTGAGAGTTCCCTCCCACAGGTATTCTGAGGGCCAGGGAAGCCACGCACGGCCTTCTAAATCCAAAAAAGAGTCACTTCCAAGGAAACCGCAGGCGGCATATCTGGCTCTCAGAAGGGTTCCGGGGGGATGCAGTGGGCATGGGGTTTGGCACCTCCAGGTGAGGGTAGCACCCCTGGAGGTGTGGCCCCAGGAGCCACAGTGGTTAGGAACACCACTGAGGGGAGGGCTCTGCTTGAGCTTCCCCTGCTATTGTTGAAACCAAGTATGAGAAGGAAGAGAGACCCAGGACACCTTTCGCTTTAGTGTGGAGATGACACTGCTCCCCTCTCATGTCCCTCTCCCTTGCTCAGCTATAGATAGGACACCCCCCCGCCCCATAAATCCTTTGCTGACCAGCAATCCAGGGCAGTTGCTCAGGCCCATGCTTCCCATTCATTCTTGTCTTCTTCAGGGTGAGATTGGGGAATGCCCAGGCAGGGATTCCCCTCCATGATCAGGCTTCCAGCATATGCATTCCAGATGCCCGGGTCTCTCTTTCTCTACACAGACCCTGGACAGTGGGTGAGGCTCCACTGGAACACCACAGAAGCCCATCAGTGGGGCTTGAGAGCAGCAGAACTGAGCAGAGCTGGAGGGAAAGCAGTGGTCAGGAAGTAGCCACGAGAACAGATGCCAGGATCTTTGGAACCTTCAGGCCACACTGAAATAAAATGAACTGACTTATTTCTCTTGAGTGCGCAAGTACCTAAGAGAAGTCTTTCAGCCCAGTCCTGAGCTGCCCGGCGTGTGGGACTGATGTGGTGCTGAAAACAGCTGAGCACAACAGGGCAGCTTCTGGTTGCTCCTCGAGGGAAGGGGATGTTTGTTCCCTTTTCCCAGGTAAGGAAAGTGGCCCCACAATGGGGTCCTGCAGTAGTTCTGGAGCTTCTGCAGAATCAAAGAGTTCCATCTCAGACCATGCAGCCTGACAAGAAGTTCAGGATCTGGTGGAACTGAGTTCCACAGGTCCTGCCCTCCCCCACCTGGCTCCCTCCCCCCAGCACAAAATCTCCCCACCCCTCTACCTGTTAGCTCTCTGACCATGCTGAGTCAGAGACAAAGCTAACCAGTTTGGTTTATGGCTAGTTGCAGGCAGCTGAGTCAAAATGAGTCAGCAGAATGACTCTGCACCTGAGCCTGCCACACCCTGCAGGATGTGATTGGAGGATCTGACGACAAAAACCCCAGTCTGCAGCTCCACAAGTGCAGTAGTACGTGTGCAACTGAGATACTGCTGCCCATGGCTTTGTTGAACTGTGTTTATGCTGTTACTGACCTTGGACTGCTTAACTGACTGTGTTGTTTGGAAACTGATTCGGATAAGGTAAACTGGACTGCTGTAATCTTTCGTGTATGACCTGGACCGTGTTGTGACTATTCTCCTTCCTATAATATATATGGGAAAAGTCAAAGGACTCTGCTGTGTCTGCTGTTTCTTTGCATTCTGCCTTGATACTGGGACACACCCAAAGGTCCCCTTTGCAAACATTAACACTACCCACCTCCCCCCACCCTGAGACGCCGCCTCACCACTCCCCCCACGCCCCCACCTACCTCTCCACTGCCCTGGGGTTCAGACAATCGCCAAGCGGCAGAGCAGCAGCTTTCCACCAGCACAAACCCAGCTCTGGTTCGCGCTGGGCTAGCTCTGGTGCTCGGCTGGTGCTAAGCCCTGCAAGTGTGTCTTATGGCACATTTGCGACAGTGCACACTGGCGGTAAGCCGGCAAGCGTATCTCCAGATTAGGCTCTTCATCAGCACGACACACTGAGTCCTTCATTTCTGTGTAGGCCAAGGAAGCACAGAGCAGTTTCTTTGAGGAACCTGAGCTATTTCTACCACCTCTCACCTGCAGGAGCTCACTTGCTGGCTGCTGGCATTTCTCCTCCATCTGCTGGATTAGACCTTCAAGGGAGGACAGTTCCTCCTCCAGTCTGGCCATGTGCTCCTCTCTTCTGGTTGCAATTTCCTTCTCTAGCTCTTCCAACTGCGAGAGGAGAGACGTCTTTTGTTTTTCCAGAAACTGGTGTAGTTGGTTGAAAACAGCCTCTGTCGTTGTCTTCTTTTCTTCTATTTGTCCCTGCAACAAGCAGTTGTAAAGAGGAAAGGAGAGAAATGTCAGGAATATTTAGGATATTGGGTACGAAGCTTAAAGCCAGGACCCCAAAGTTAGCGTTAAGAACATAAGAAGAGCCCCGCTGGATCAGGCCAGAGGCCCATCTAGTCCAGCTTCCTGTAACTCACAGTGGCCCACCAAATGCCCCAGGGAGCACACCCTGGTGCCCTCCCCTGCATCTGGCAATCAGAGGCAGCCTACCTATAAAACCAATGACTTGTAACCCGTAATGAACTTTTCCTTCAGAAATTTGTCCAATCCCCGGAAGTGCTGCCTGTTCCACGTGCAGGGCCAGCTAGGCAGGCCGAGATCAGGGGTCTCAATGCATGGATGAGACAGTGGTGTAAGGAGGAGGGGTTTAGATTTGTTAGGCACTGGGGAACTTTTTCGGACAATCAGGGCCTGTACAAGAGGGATGGGCTGAACTTGAACCAGAATGGAACCAGACTGCTGGCACATAACGTTAAAAAGCTGGCAAAAGAGCTTTAAACTGACCCATGAGGGAAACCCGACAGGAGCTGAGGGGCATCTGGTTTGAAACTCCTCGTCCCTATGGGATGAGGATAGGCAGGTTAGAGAACAAAAAAGTAGTGACAGTAGGAGTAGAAATTGGGAATGGAAGCATGATGGGATCTGATAGACAGTTTGGCACAATGAGAGGCTGCAGGGATAGAGGAGCTAATAAGCAGCCCATTTTGGCAAACTTCATATACAAGGGCTTTTATGCTAATGCCCAAAGTCTCTGAGCAAAGATGGGAGAACTGGAATGTCTGGTGATAAGGAAAAACATTGACATAGTGGGCATAACGGAAATCTGGTGGAATGCGGAGAATCAGTGGGATACTGCAATCCCAGGCTATAAACTCTATACGAGGGACAGGGAGAGGCTTGTTGGAGGTGCGGTGACCATTTCTGTTAAAGAAGGGATAGAATCCAGAAAAGTAGAGCCTGAAGGGCGGGTCAGACTCCAACACAGAATCTCTGTGGGTTAAATTACCAGGAGCAAGGAGTGATAGCACGCTGGGGGCGTGCTATAGTCCTCCAGACCAGAAACCTGAAGGAGACCTTGAAATGAGGAAACAGATCAGGGAGGTGTCAAGGAGGGACAGGGTTGTAATCGTGGGTTTTTTAAATTATCCTCACATTGACTGGGTCAGTTTGTACTTTGGTCATGAAAGCAAGACCAGATTTCTCAACATGCTGAATGACTGTGCTTTAGAGCAACTAGCTATCGAGCTCACCAGAGGACAGGTGACTCTGGATTTAATATTGTGTGGTACTCAGGACCTGATTAGAGATGTTAATGTTACTGAGCCATTGGGGAAAGTGACCATGCTGCAATCTGTTTTGCCATGCATGTAGAGGGAAGAGTGGCAAGCAAATCTGATACAAAAACCCAAAGGGCAGATGTCCCACAAATGAGGAGACGAATTAGAAATAAGTTCAAAGGGAAGGTAAAAAGAGTCTGATCTCTCTAAAGTGCATAGAGGCTGCTTAAAACAATATTAATACAGGCCCTGAGGAAGTGTATACCACAAAGGAAGAAGGGCTTGACTAAGTCTAAGTGCCCCAAGGATCTGTCCTGGAACCAGTGCTTTTCAACCTGTTGATTAATGATCTGGAGGCAGGGAAAAGCAGCGAGGTGGCCAAGTTTGTGGATGTCACCAAACTTTTCTGAGTGGTGAAGACCAGAATGTGAGGAGCTTTAGAAGGATTTCTCCAAACTGGGAGACTGGGCAGCAAAATGGCAGATGCATTTCAATGTAAGTAAATGTAAAGTCATGCACATTGGGGCAAAGAATCAAAACTTCACATATAGGCTAATAGGTTCTGAGCTGTCTGTTGCAGATCAGATCTTGGGGTGGTGGTGGACAGCTCAATGAATGTGTTTACCCAAAAGATTTTAAAATAGGCATCTATGAAGAAGATATAAGTTTTGATAAAATATTCTTGATTGACGATGGAAAATATATTAAGAAAATGTATAATTTTCTTCTTGAGATCAAGATGGAAGATGAGGTAGTGACTCAATGGTGTTATGGGCAAAAATTTTTGGATATATTATTTCGATTGAAGGTTTACAGGTTGGCAACCTTCAGTCTCAAAAGATTCTGGTATTGTACTGTGAATGGTGGTTCTGGCACAGCATCTAGTGTGACTGAAAAGGCCAATTCGGAAGTGACAATCCCTTCCACACTGGGAGCAAGTGCAGTCTGTCCCTGGTCTGTCTCCCTGGCTATGGGCCTTCCTTCTTTGCCTCTTTGCCTCAGTCTGTTGGCAAAGTGTCTCTTCAAACTGGGAAAGAACTGGAGGTTGTCCATGACTTTGTGTACCTTGGCTCAATTATCTCCGACACTCTTTCTCTCGATACCGAGCTAAACAGACGCATCAGTAAATCAGCTACCATGTTTTCCAGACTCCCAAAGAGAGTCTGGTCCAAAAAGAAGCTGATGGAACATACCAAGATCCAGGTCTACAGAGCTGGCATCTTGAGTACACTTCTGTACTGCAGTGAGTCATGGACTCTTTGCACACAACAGGAGAAGAAGCTGAACGCTTTCCACATGTGCTGCCTGCGACGCGTCTTCGGCATCACCTGGCAGGACAAAGTTCCAAACAACACAGTCCTGGAACGAGCTGGAATCCCCAGCGTGTATACACTGCTGAAACAGAGACGCCTGCGTTGGCTTGGTCATGTCGTGAGAATGGGCGATGGTTGGATCCCAAAGGATCTCCTCTATGGAGAACTTGTGCAGGGAAAGCGCCCTACAGGTAGATCACAGCAGCGCTACAAGGATATCTGCAAGAGGGATCTGAAAGCCTTTGATTGATGACTGGAACCAAATTTGGAATTCAAATATTAAATTAACAAAAGTGTTTTTTTTTTAAAGAGAATTTATATAAAATGTTTTATAGATGTCATCTGACCCCAGATAAAAAAGCAAAACTGTACCCAGGTTTGCCAAAAAAAGTGTTGGAAATGTAAGCAGATTGAGGGTACTTTTTATCATATGTGGTAGACTTGTGAAAAAGCCAAGATATACTGGAAATTGATACAAAAGAATTTTTCAAGAGCTATTTAATATTATACCATTCAAACCGGAAATATTTCTCCTGAATATAATGTTAGAAATTAAAGACTTATCTTATCATACAGATTAATATAGCAACAAGAGTATTGTATGCACAATTATGGAAATCTACAGATATCCCTAATAAAGAAAAATTAATAGAAAAGATTTATGAAATTGTAGAAATGGATATATTAACAGAAAGAATGAAAGATAAAGATTTAGATAAAGTAAGAAAATACTGGAAGCTGTTTTATGATTGGATAGATAGTACTGAATAAATATTATAGGTTGAGTAGATTAAGTTACGCATTTTAAATGTTATATGCGGTGATGATTTATATAGATGAGTTTGTGTTTAGTTTTATGTTGATGTATAAAGATGTTTTAAAATGCATTTTGTGACCCAACGGCCAGTATCCTGTTATGTTATATAACCTGTGTAACCCTATACCCTAGTTTATCCTATATCCCTACCCCGTGTCTGAAATAAATAAATAAATAAAAATTAAAAAAAGAAAAAGAAAGTGTTGACACAATGTGCAGCAGCAGTGAAGAAGGTCAATTCTATGCTTTGGATCATTAGAAATGGAATTGAGAATAAAACGGCTAATATTGTAATGCCCCTGTACAAATTGACGGTAAGGCCACACCTGGAGTATTGCGTTCACCTCTGGTCACCACATCTCAAAAAGGACATAGTGGAAATGGAAAAGGTGCAAAAGAGAGTGACTAAAATGATTACTGGGCTGCGGCACCTTCCTTATGAGGAAAGGCTACATAGTTTGGGGCTTTCAACCTAGAAAAGAGGCACCTGAGGGGGGACATGATTGAGACATACAAAATTATGCAGGGGATGGATGGAGTGGATAGAGAGATGCTCTTTTCCCTCTCACACAACACCAGAATCAGGTGACATCCACTAAAGTTGAGTGTTGGGAGAGTTAGGACAGACATAAGAAAATATTTCTTTTCTCAGTGTGTAGTTGGTCTGTGGAACTCATTGCCACACGATGTGGTGATGGCATCTGGCCTTAGCTATCTTTAAAAGGGGATTGGACAAATTTCTGGAAGAAAAATTCATCACAGATTACAAGCCATGATGTGTGTGTGCAACCTCCTGATTTAGAAATGGGCTATGTCAGAATGCCAGATGCAGGGGAGGGCACCAGGATGCATGATTTTGTTGTCTTGCTTGCTTCCTGGGGCATTTGGTGGGCCACTGTGAGAAACAGGAAGCTGGACTAGATGGGCCTATGGCCTTATCCAGCAGGGATGTTCTTAAGTGAGTTGATTCTCATAATGTGAAGCTATGTACCACTGGGACTCATTAGAAGGCCTGCATGGAAGGACATTGCTGACTTTTTGCAGAGACAAAATCAGCTGTGAGCAGCAGAAAACAAACAAGATTCCGTTTTTGGATTGGCCTTGAATGAACATTATTGGGGAGTTCTGGCCATGTTCACTCTTCTGCCTTTTATATGACACTTTTTACAGATATGGGTTCTAGTAGCTGTTCACTTCCAATGCAACAGGGACACTTACGAGCAGGTCTCGGCTTTCCTTTTCTGTTCCTGCTTTGCTTGCCAGAATTCTCTCTCGCTCCTTCCTCAGAACTTCCAGACAGCTACACAATTGGTCCTGCAGCAAAGAGAAAAGTTTCTGTTTGGATTCTTTTTCAGGGGAGGGAAGGGGGTTTACTATCTAAGGTGTGTTTGAACTCTGCATAAGAATGGGAAAGCAGTTGAGGTGTATGCTTGCTCCTTGCATTTCAGTGCCTTCTGGGCAGGTCTCTGGACTTGGTGTCTGATAATGGCATCTTACATGAGCAGAAAGAGATTGCAGTTGGGACTAGAAGTCAATTAGTGTTTAGCTCTGAGATGGAGATGGGAAAGAATGCCCTTCAACCTCCCCTTGTGTCCAATCCTGACATCAGGAGCAGTGATTCTAAAGCTGTGTCATAACCTGGAGCAGGCAAACCCTTTTTCTGCTGCGGGGCTCAAGGCCTTCCCTCAATGGCTTCTCTTCAACCAAGCTGCATGTTACACCCATCCCCTGCCCTGGTGATTTACATTCACTCACCTTGCATTCCTTGGCAGCCTCTTCCAAAAACAGAACTTTATGTGACTGATGTTCTGGGGATCTCTCACAAAACAGACACACCAACTCTTGGTCTTCTTTGCAGAACAGGCTGAGTTTTTCCTTGTGTCTCAAACATAAATGCTCTTTTCCCAGGTAAAATGACAGACATTTAATTTTTTCTACTACATTTGCCAGTTGCCAGTTTGGTCGAAAATTCCCTTTCTTGATTCTGGCTGTGCAGAGGGGACACTCCAAGTCCCCCAGATCTTCCCATGTCTCACAGTAGGTGGTGATGCAGTCCCTGCAGAAGTTGTGGCCGCAGTCCAGGGTCACCGGGTCTGTCAGGTACTCCATGCAGATGGGACACTTGAGTTCCTCCTCTACCTCCAAGGTTGGTGAGGCTGAGGCCATGGCTGATGAAGACTCCAGGGATGGATTCAGGCAGCTTCTGAGACCTGTACAGGGACAGCAGGTGGGTGTGGGTGAGCGACAGAAGAAATACCATATGGAGAATTTCACAGACTGCCCATTGCAGAAGATCTGTGAATTTTCCACTGTGGTGCCCAGTTTGTGGGACTAATAACTAGACGTGTTTGTTTTTGTTGATAACAACATAAATGCACAAAACACCACATTGTGGTCTTTAAGAGATCCAAATAAAAAGAGAAAACACCTAATTTTGGTGTTTAAGATAAAGATAGATTAGTTTTCCAGTTAGAAATAATACCATTCCCATGTCTCCTGACACTATATCACTTACTGAGTACACTTTTAAAGCATCTAAAGATAATAAATTGAGAAATTTGTATGAGAATGTGGAATAAAACCATAAAATCGCTTTCTGGGACAAAGCAAACAAAGGAAGTCCTTTGTTGATGGCATCCTGTTAAATAAAAACAGAAGTTTTGCTTGCCTGACAAACTGCGTAAGAAGCACAGTAAGGACACCATAGAACTGAATAGCGACTGCTGGGAGAAAGGCAGAAAGGGAGGCTGGTGCCTCGGGACTCTGGGTCTGACCCTGCGGGATCATCCTTTGATCCTCAGAATAGCCCCACGAGGTCCAAGCCGAAACGAAGGGTCAGCCAGGGAGCTTCACATGTGACTGGGGATGAGAACCTCGACTCCAGCACTCGATCCTCTGTACCAGTTTCTTAACCAGTGGCACACATACCAGTGGTGATGCTTGAGGTGGTGACAAGTGGAAAGCATGGAATCCCCGGACACCCACCACTCGGCAGTGAGACCAGCAGCGTAATGTCTCAAGCAGTGGTAGGAGGTTTGGGTCAGTGGGCAGAGCTCCAGAGCGCACTTTTCACAAACTTGAGAAAGCCTCCAGCCCACGCTAAGCCTCTTCCTGGTGTTTGTCACATTGCATCTGCCCTCCCAACTCAGAAGAAACTGGTTATGATATTAATTCCAGTGGTCCTTCCCAAAGGTGGGCCATGCAAAGTGGTGCAGTGGGGGACAAATGTTGAGAAATGCTGCTCTGCTCCAGTGTTCTTCAACCAGTGGGTAGCAACCCCAATGGGGTCGTGAAGCTTCATGTGGGGGCTGTGGCAACCTTTCACAACCTGCCTCTTACAATGGTCGGAGGAACCTGCGGGAGGGCCTAGAACGGCGCCAGCATGCTCACAAATTACCACACCCGGAAAAGGATGGGATGAGATGCTACAGTCAGTGGCTTCATTTCGGGCCAGGGAACCACTGGGAGGGGATGGCCAGAGCGGGTGGCTTCCTCACTGAAGGATAAGCTTCCACTGTCCCAGGGGGAGAAAGAGGGAAGGAGCCTGTTAAAACTGGGCAGGCACCTGCAATCCTGGCCACGGCTACCTTCTGTGGTCCCTGACATCAGGCAGTGCAGAAGGCGGTGCAGAGCCAAGCAGCTGGCAAGAGAATGGTCTGGAAGTGACGCAAAGCTGGAAGGTGAGGACTGGCTGCTGTGAGGTGGGTTGCCAGCCTCATATTCATTCATTCATTCATTGGGGGACGTGGCATGAAAAAGATTGAAGACCACTGGCCCTTATTATATGCACTCTCTTTCCCAAACACATGTGCAGTATCTTCATCTTAGTTTCAGAGCTGGGGAGGCCCCCTCCCCTGCTCTGCAAAAGGGGAATGTGCCAGAGGACTGGAGGATAGCAAATGTCACACTGATCTTTAAAAAGGAAGGAGAGTGGATCTGGGAAATTACAGGCTGGTCATCAAAACGTCTGTTCCAGGCAAGATGGTGGAATGCCTCATCAAAGATAGAATCTCAAAACACATAGACGAACAAGCCTTGCTGAGGGAGAATCAGCATGGCCTCCGTAAGGGTAAGTCTTGCCTTACAAACCTTTTAGAATTATTTGAAAACGTCAATAGGCATGTGGATACGGGAGAACCCATGGACATTATATATCTGGACTTTCAGAAGGCGTTCGACACCGTCCCTCACCAAAGGCTGCAGAGAAAACTCCACTGTCAGGGAATTAGAGGGCAGGTCCTCTCCTGGATAAGGAACTGGTTGAGTCCAGGAAGCAGAGAGTGGGTATCAATGGGCAATTTTCACAATGGAGAGAGGTGAAAAACGGAGTGCCCCAAGGATCTGTCCTGGGACCAGTGCTCTTCAACCTATTCATAAATGATCTGGAGACAGGGCTAAGCAGCGAGGTGGTCAAGTTTGCAGATGACACCAAGAAGACCAGAAGAGATTGTGAGGAGCTCCAGAAGGATCTCTCCAAACTGGGAGACTCGGCAGCAAAATGGCAGATGCGTTTCAATGTAAGTAAGTGTAAAGTCATGCACATTGGCGCAAAGAATCCAAACTTTACATATAGGCTAATGCAGTGGTATTCAAACTGGCATTGCAACACCCCAGTCTGAGGGCCATGGCCTCTGCCCCCTTAAGGGAAGTGAAAGTTGAGTGATCACGCTCCACTTCTGCAAAACCGGAAGTGGAGCGCTATCGCTCTACTCTCACTTCCAAGAGACTGGGGATCACTGCAGGCACTCACGCAGGGTTCCCTGCACCAGGGGAAGGCTGCTGCAGGGACTGATGAGTACATCCCAGTCCCTGCAGCCCCCCTGAGTGGCGCGATCCTGGGGATGGTGTCGCTGCCTTCCCTCCACCCCCGCTGCCTCCCTCCCTCCCCCGCAAAGACTTAGTGGCTCTCAAACTCTCCCAGAGAAGAGCCAGGGAAGCGGCTCGTTAAGGGAAGCGGCTTGCACCTGCAATCTCAGCCACAGCCATCTCCTGCGACCCCTGACGTGGGGAGCCAGCAGCTGGCAAGAGGGCAGACTGGAAATGAAGTGCCGCTGAGGTTGGAAGGGGCAGTGCTGGTCGCTGCGAGGTGGTCGCCATTCTCCTGTGTGTTTATTGGGTGCTGTGGCACAAAAAAAGGTTCAAGACCACTGGCCCTCTCTTTGAAGGCAAAGAAATGGAAGAACATACTCTTGCTTGACTGTGTTGGGGGGGGGAGAAATCAACACATGTCTTGACATTCAGTCTTAAGAACTGAAGAAGTTACTGTTAGAACTGAGAGCAGGAAGATATTCACAACCCTCCCTGCCCCTCGCCCTGGTCCAGCCCTCTCTGCATCCCACACTCTTCAATCCATCTTCCCTGCTCATAAATCCTGGATCATTCTCTCCCTTCTTCTTGACAGGCAAGCACAGACTGAGCCAAGTTCTTACCTTTGCTGTGAATAGTCCCAGCATTACAGGAAAGGGCAGTTTCAGGTCTCCTGGCAGCAGGCACCCCACACTCCTGCTGCTCCCCTTGGCTTCTTCTGGGAGAAAGAGCTGGGAAGAGCTGCCACTTCCTGGTCACGCCTGCCAATGCATCTTAAGTTAGGACAACCTATTTTATAGAAAAGCAACATTTCCGAGCATGTAATAAACTGATGAGTCCAAAGTCTGATCAGAAACATAAGATCCCAAGCACTACAGATGACACCCTGGCTGGTCTTGGGTGGGACTTTCTACCTTCACAGAATCAATATTTGTTCTGTGATGTTTTGATATCTAAAGCAGCCATTTTCAAGCTTTTTCATCTCATGGCACACTGAGAAGGTGCTAGAACTGTTAAGGGGGACAATCTGTTTTTTGGCAATTGACAATGCACACCCCACTGCCAGCCAGGGGCTCACATCCCCCAATGCAGCTAATAATATATGGCACTGCACCAAACTCCCATGGCACACCTGTAGACCATCTGTGGCACACCAATGTGCCGCAGCATAGTGCTTGAAAATTGCTGGTCTAAAGTGTACATAATTCACATAACAACAAAGCGCTGAAAATGCTTGTCTGTTTCTCAGCAAGGACATTCATGAAAAGACTGGGAGCCCATCTGTGTTACCTATGAAGGCCACTGATGCTGCAATTCAATGAACACTTACCTGGGAGTAAGTCCTGTTGTACGCAGTGGGACTTACTTCTCAGTAGACATCCACAGGATTGTGTTACACTTTTCAGACAAAGTGTTTTCCCCACTTGGCAGAGCACAGGGGGAGAGAGGAACAAGGGGAAAAGGGCGTTTCAAAGGTCAAAGAGCAACGAGATGCAAGAGGTATAGTCGGTTGCTCTTATTTTGTAGATCTAAAATGAACTCTTAGGATGCATAACAGCAGCAATAGGAGCTGAAGCTGTTTTCCGAGTGATACTCCTGGAGAGTTTGAAAACCGCAGCTCTGCATGCTCATGCAGAGGCACTGCAGGACAGGGGAGGGCAGGGCGGGACAGGGCAGATGGGAGGGGGAGCAAAGGGGTGGGGGAGGGTGGTACAGGCCAGAGAGGCCTGCAGGATTGGCAGCACCGGTGCATGCCGAATCCTATCCCTCTTCCTCGGCCATTTCACTGGCACAGATCTGAGTAGACTCATTGGGCAGCCTGGAGCTTGACATGGAGTAAGGGAACAAATGTTCTCTTACCCCAGGAAGGCCTCCAGCCTGCTCAATTCCAGTGCAGGATACTGCCTGGGCTGTGCAGTTCCGCTGTGCCTCTGCTGCAGAGGATTGGCCTGGAAGTCCCAAACAGGAATACTGGCTCTGTTCTGGCCGTTTGTCCAGATGTTGGAACATACGTAGGTTGAAACAGCCACCTTTTGCTGGCCAGCACTGTCGCACCTGCACCTGTGCAAAAATGCCGACATGGCCATCCCTAACTTGGACAGCCATAACTGGGTAGTGTTACCTACCTAGAGAGGGGGACAGAGTGCCTATCCCTTTGACCACTGTAGAGAAGAGGGAATCTGGCAGATGAAGCTCAACATGGAAGGTTAAAAACTGCACCTGCCAGAATTCCCTCTTCAAAACAATGGTTAAAGGGACAGGCACCCTGTCCCCTGTTGTATCTGGTAACCCTATAACTAGGGGACCCGGTTTGTATATTTTGATCCAGAGCAGCACTTTTAGCAGGAACATGGCACACCCACACCCACCTGCTCCTTCAAGGGTGCTAAACGGAATGTGGAGGGGAGTGAGTGGGACTGGGTGGGGCAGCAGCAGTCTTGGCACCAGAGGGGTCCCCTGTCTGGACTAGATGTCAACTCAAGCCCAAGGTGGGTCAGAAAAAAAAGTCTTGTTCTGTGGGACCAAAAGATCTGAAATCTGAGGTTCTTCTACATGAGCCCCTAGTCTGGAATTGATCTTTTATACACTAACCTTCTATGGCAGGGGTGCCCAAACCCCGGCCCGGGGGCCACTTGCGGCCCTCAAGGCCTCTCTATGTGGCCCTCAGGGAGCCCCTAGCCTCCAATGAGCCTCTGGCCCTCCAGGGATTTGTTGGAGCCCACACTGGCCCGATGCAACTGCTCTCAGCGTGAGGGCAACTGTTTGGCCTCTCGAGTGAGCTGTGGGATGAGGGCTCCCTCCACTGCTTGTTGTTTCACATCTGTGATGCAGTAGCAGCAGGAAAGGAAAGGGCAGCCTTGCTTTGTGCAAGGCCTTTTATAGGCCTTGAACTACTGCAAGACCTTCATTCATTCATATAAGTTCACCTTTAATATATTCATTTATGTAAATTTATTCAAATTTGAAATGTAAATTAATTCGGCCCCCAACACTGTGTCAGAGAGATGATGTGGCCCTCCTGCCAAAAACTTTGGACACCCCTGTTCTATGGGGCTGCTACATGATTTCACTATCCAGTCATCTTGCTTTTTCTCGTTCTTCTTTTCGGAGCGCATTTACTGAATTAATGAATTTAGCACTGCTCTTCTCTCATGCCGAAGACATGTTCTTTGCAACTATGATATTAGGAAGGCAGGCATACCCTCCCTCAGGCATACCTTCACTGTAACAATAATATAGTCCAGTCGTCCTGCTTTAGCTGCGGGTTCGCAGATTTCACTAACCTTGGATGCTGTGGATACTGAGGTCCGCTTCTAAAAATGCTTAGAACAGTTCAAATAGGTCAGAAAATAAGCTTCCCCACCTTCAAAATTGCTCCGTTTTTAGGGATTTCCTGGACACTGGCAAATCTGCTTAGAGGGTATTCAGGTCTCCTCCTCCTATGGAGACTGTGCTGCATTTCCGCACTTTTCAAAACTGTGTGTAAAATGGATTCCTAAAATAAAGAGAAGTGCATGGTTAATTTGGTTAACTGGTTAATAAAATGGTTAATTTTGAGAATGTGGTGTGAAAACCAGAAATTCAAAAGCTCATCCCTATTTTCATTGGTAAGATGCTTGAGGATAGAGACGGACCTCCTGTCCTCAACAGCAAGAAAGGCCATGCTGTAGAACCACTATGAAGACCATTGTCAGCTTGAAATGAGTGGGATCTACTTACCTCAGCAAGGTGCTTCGAACATCCTAGAAAAGGAGAAAAAGAAGAGAGTTCAGGGCCTGCCACAAGCCACACTAGGAAGACCCTCTGAGGCCCTGGAGGCTGAAGACTTTTCACCCCTTCTGGTGTGCAGGGACTGTGAGGGTGTGCACAGCAAAAGGTTCTGGAACTTTCCATCCTTCTCATACTTGGTTTCCCTATACCTTCCACAGACAGTGGACAACAAGGCTGCACTGGACCACCACAGAAGCTCACCAGTGTAGCCTGAGGGGAGCAGGACCAAACTGAGCAGAGTTAGGGGGGAAATCCATAGACAGGAAGTTATGAGAACAGATTCCATGACTTTGGAACCTCCAGACCGCAGTGAAATAAAATGCACTTTATTTTATTGGGTGTACCTGTATCTGAGAGGCCTTTATCAGTACCCCCTTCATTCTTATGTAGGCCAAGGAAGCACACTGGTGTTTCCCCTGGTGAAGAACCTGGCCAGTTTCTACCACCTTCTCACCTGCAGGAGTTCACTTGCTGGCTGCTGGCATTTCTCTTCCATCTCCTGGATGAGACCTTCATGAGAGGACAGTTCCTCCACGAGTCTGGCCATATGCTACTCTCTTCTGGTTGCAATTTCCTTCTCCAGCTCTTCAAACTGTGAGAGGAGAGGCGTCCTAAGTCAGTGGCCTCATCGGAAGACCAGGCCATGGCAGGAAGGGCACTCTTTTCTTGCAAAGATCAAATTTTCTGTTGCTCACAGCTAATTTCATCTTTGCAAGACGCCACCTTTGGAATGGCCTTTTATGAACCTTTTTTTGGAGAAACGGGGCTATTTTGATTCTTCTGTCTTCTGTATGACACTTTTACAGATAGGAGTTCTTGCAGCTGTTCACTTCCAATACAACAGGGACACTTACAAGCAAATCTTTGTTTTCCTTTCCTGCCCCTGTTTCAGTTCCCAGAATTCTCTCTCGCTCCTTCCTCAGAACTTCCAGTCAGCTGCACAGTTCGCCCTGAAGCCAAAGGAAAGAAAAGTTCCTGGTTGGTCTGCTTTGCTCACGGGCTGTGGAGGGCTGTTACTATATAAGGTGCATCAAGAACTCTCCAGAAGAATGGGAGAGCCATCAATTTGTTTGTGTTTTGTCCGTGGTTGCCAGGCCAGGTCTAGGGGTTCTTTTGGGATCAGAGGAAGAAGCAAGTCAAGTCCAAGGCTGTCATAAAAGAGCTTTATTCAACAAATATACAAGAACATCAACATACAGGAGCATACCCAGGCATGCAGAGTCTGGCACACAACTCCAAGCACAAAACACACAATGTTTCTATACATAACACTTCATAAAGGCATCTCCATAAGACTTACAGTGTCTTCAGGCGACTCACCGGGCAGCACGACCCAGGAGCAAAGCAAAGGCCAGATATGGGGGCTTTTATACGTCAGCTCAGTGTTATTCAAACAGTGCGGCACGGCTCCTTAGGGAGGCGCCAGGAACTCAAAGGGGAGGCGCGGGATGTCCTCTTGCAGCAATACAGACACACCCCTGGGCAGAATACGAGCCCGTCTTCTGCCCATCGTCTGCACTTTTTTTTAAAGCAGAAGAAAGCTGCTTTAAATCTGCTGCCCCGCCCTCTTCTCCCTCCACTCCGAGGCTGCCGCCTTCTGTGTTCGCTGCATGTTGTTTCCAAAACTCTTCGACTCCAACCCCCGTCTGGCAAGTACCGAGCATGCTCAGCTTGCAGTCCTTAACCCTCGCTGACCCTTGTCTGGTTGGTTCCCAGTTCCCAGCCTGGGATCGCTTCTCATCAAAGTGAAATCGCTCTTTTCAACCCCTCCCTCTTCCACTCCCCCCTTTTGATCTCCAAACCTTCCCGCTTTCCTCCCCCTCCCCAAATAAAATGCTTCCTATTTTACCAGTCACCAGGGGTCTTAAAGTTGCTTCCATGCAGTTGGCAAAGGGGGAGAGAGAGAGAGAGAAGCACACACTTTACTTGGCCAGGAGCAGAAAAAGGGGACTGTTTTTAAAGTGATTTATTAATCTTGTTGTTTGACTGAAGAGGAAAGGCTGTATTTTTAAAGTGATGAATCTTGCTATTTGAAGGGAATACTTATCAAGCATTGATGAAGTGGTTGCCAGTCCAATCCTATCCACACTTTCCTTGGAGTAAGCCCCATTGACTCTAATGGGACTTACTTCTGAGTAGACATGCTTGAGATGTGCATCTCCTATTATAGGAGACAAATCAGCTTCCTGACCAAACCCTTATCAGCTCTGACATATTTTCATGGTCTATTTTTGTTTTCCCCACCAGCTGCTGGAAAAATTTCATTAAATTAATAAAGGGTTCAATCCTATCCAAGGAGAATGGGAGAAATGACTAGTTGGATTGGGGTCCACAGGGGTGTCAGACTGGTTGTTCACAAAGTTCATTTGATAAAACAATTCTATTGGTATGCTTACAAAGTTTAAAAAAATGAGTCCTCCTGGACCAGACAAAATCTACCTACTCCAGCATCCTGTCTCCAACAGCGATCAGCAGCTGATCATTTATAAAGCATGTATATTGCTGTGTATTAATAATACACAATGTATTAATCTCCCCTGGGGGCTGGGGATAAGAATAGGCTCTCAGTTTGGCTGTACTTGTCGTAAGAGGCGACTAAACAGCCACCGGGTAGATGAGACTCATCAGCCTGGGAAGGCAGCTTATCTGAGAGAAGGAAATCTCTGATCCCAAACCTCCACTGCCTTGTGGCTACATCCAGTTATGGAAAAGGCTTCAGGAGTCAACCTTGAGGCAAAATCTGGAGCCGGAGTCCCTGAGGCAGTTCATGGCTGAACACAGTCACGTTCTGGCAACTCCTGCGACGCCGCTGGAACCAACCGTATTGGCCTCTGCCTTTCCATTGGACCATTTCAGCGACGTGGAGAGGGGGGATTTGCTGCATGGGTAACAGCCTATCCTCCATACCTACTTTACCCAGGCTTCGCGCACTGGAGAGGACACTCTGTTGCAGAACCACCATTCAGAGCGTGACACCATAGTCTTCCGAGACTGAAGGATACCAACAAGATTAATAATATATTTTTAAGATCTGCATTTAATTAATGATATGATTCATATAATTAATATTAATATAGTTAATATATATTTAATATTTAATATTATATTATAATCAATATAATATTATAATATTATATTATATTTAATATAGTTAATATAGTTAATATTTCTGACCACTTCCTGTTTAATGATGTCACTTCCAGCCCTCAGGAACATGATGGGAAGTCATGGTCAACAGCCAAGGGGGTCAAGGGAGCCACTGGCCAGAAAAGTTTGAGTACCACTGAGTAAGTTGTTTGGCTCACTTATCAGGAAATTGGTGCTGATTGGCTAGAATAGACTAATTGACAGCAAAATGATTTATATCACTGTGAATGTTGCTACTGCCAGAGGTCTCATCATTAGGATACATCTTATCAAGATACTTGGAGCAGATAAGGGCCAGACGGATGCCAGCAACAGATGTTCTCACTGTTAGAAAGAGGGCTGTCTAGCAGGCCCTGAATGTGTGATTGTCTCTTCAAGAAATAACTTGAAGGGGGAAGAAGGAATTCTGGGTCACAGATGCGAGTTAGTTTTGAAAACCATCTGAGTTCAGCTAAATTTCTTGTTACTCAGACGAGAAATTTGACCCAAAAAATCCAGCACAGACCTTCTCCTTGTCCGCTGTGCTGGCCACTCGTGGTCAGGGCAATTCAGGGGTGTTGCAGCAGCCAGGAGAAGCCCAGAGGACAGCCAGGCAGGAGTCCTACCCTGATGAAAAGCCTGCCAGGGCTCCAGGCTCCCATTTAAATGAACCAGGCCTCCTCGTCTTTGACAGAGTCTTCTGCAGCCTCGTTCCATTTTGCAAATGCTTTGCGGACATCCTTCTGCCCTGATCTCTGCCACCCTCTTCCAAGAGATGCCACAGGGCTTGGCCCATGCAACAGTTGTAATCCTGGCCCCTGTGCCACCCAAAGCTGGCACTGCAGAATGGCCTCTACCAGGGGCCTTCTGAGGGCTGGAGATATTGCAATACTGCAGGGGTTTAATGAGGGCAAATGCCCCAGGGCGCCATACCTGCAGGGGCATGCTGTATTTCTCACCCCCTCCTCCTTCTTAAGGCCAGAGGAGGCCACACATGGTGGCATGCAGTAACTGGAAGAACAAAAAACAGCCTGGTCCTTTTCTTGCTACCGTCCAAGCCCCAAGTCACTTAACTGTCTCTAACTTCTAACTTCTCTCCACAGAGACATCCCAGTCGACCCTCCTCCTTGCCTCCCCTAGTGAAGAAAAGGGGACTAAAGAGACCTGGTAGCTCTGGTGGGGGGGGGGGAGAGTCTCTGCACATGTACATGAAAGAAAAAGGAATCAGCTTGTAGGTTCCCAAGAGGTGGTGGGAGAAGGGCCCAGAGAAGATATCAAGAAAGCGAAGCGATTAATGAGCAAACTGACTGGATAACTCTCCCCTCCCTCCATTTTTGGCACCATAGATGGTCTCCAACTGTTCCTTTCCCTTCAACCTTCCAGGGCACCCACTTGTTCTCTCATTCATGTGCAGGTGTTGCTTCTTCTATTGCTTCCCAGAGTCACACGCAGTTGAGAAAGGTGCAGAGGCTTCTGCAGCTGGTTGAAAGCCTGTGTTTGCATTGGAGTCTTGGGCATCCTTATGCCATCAACAACAACTGTCCAGTAATACCCTGCTCCTGATCCATCACAGACAGCTAAGAATCCATCCACGTATATGTGAAATGTTGATTTCTTGACCCAATGTATACTTAAATGTAATTGTACATTGGGTCAAGAAATCAACATTTCACATATATTTCACAAGGTTTCACATCTGCCATTTTGCTGCCCATTCCCCCAGTTTGCAGAGAAGTAGTATAAGGGACCCACCTTCTGTCAAAATACCGGAACCACGTGACCGGATGCGGAAACCCCTCCCCCCGCCCCGCCCCCCGGAAGCACGTGACCGGATGCGGAAATACGTCAGCGGAAACCACGCCCCGGAAGGGGTGGAGGGTGGGCATGTGACCCCTCTAGGAACTCCTCACGAGACCCCTGACCACGTGGTGGAGGTTTCAGAACGGCAGGACCAGGGGGGAGGGTGGCGCCCGAAGGGCGCCATTTTCTGCGCCGCCCCCCGGAAATGGGGTGCCATGTGACCCCTGTAGGAACGCCCCTCGGGACCCCGGACCAATAGGAGGGGGTTTTAGGGACCACGGGACCGCTGCGTGGTGTGGAGGGTGGTCCCGAGGATATGCCAGGGCATGTCTGGACGAGGGGGGAAATTTAAACCGCCGGGGAGAGGGGAGAAACCCTCTTTCTTTTGCAACCAGTAGAGACTTACCACAACAAACAAGCAAAAATAAATAAAAATAAAAAAAATGGAGAGACCCGTGGAACTTGACTTGCCAGAGTGTTTAGGGACGACAATCAATTTTTATAATCTGGAGCCAGAGCAAGGTGTTGCAACAATAGACTGGGCTGCATATTTGAATCACGGCGAACAACTGAGTGAGAATGCGACAGCCACAGTCACAGCCACTGTGGAAAATGCACCGGTCTCTTCCCTAGAGACACCCAAGAGGCCTACAGAGCCAAGCAACCATGCAGCAGCCCCACAGCGAAAAAAGCAGAGGAAGCGTTATCACAGTACCAGCTCAGACGATTATGAAAAACCCTCTCTACACCTTATGTACAAGCTTGCCTTAAACGAAGAAAGCCGCTGTTACCCATCTGTCCCATGCAGGTGTGATAAAAACAAGAACAATGTTGGACAGCATGATGCTGTGGAATCTTTGAAAGCCAAGAATACACAGGTAAGATTCTTTTGGAGTTGTGAACAAAAAAAAAAAAAATGTTTTAGGATGTGTGAATAGTTCTGAAAGAGAGGTCTAATCAATTTTAAATTATTTTAAGGAACCACCTGTGGAGAAAGAGGGCCCCAGCTTACCTGAGAACAGACAGTATTTGGTAGGTGACCTTCTGGGGGTGGGGTGTGGAGGGGGGGGTTTGGTTATATTTTAAAGAAAATTTAATATTTGGCTAAAAATATTTTGCAGGATCTTTTAGAAAAACAAGAATCTTTCGTTACACTGAGACATCTGTTAGGACTGCAATTGACAGAAGCGGATAATGTCCTACCAAGAAACTTCTCAAGTGCAACACGTGGAATAGCCAGAGCAGTTGTTCACAGCGTGCTGAAATTGTGCTTACAGAACTACTTACATGAGCTGTGTCAAGGCTGCCAGGTGAATGCCCCTGGGCAGCTAGCACATGAGTGTGTCAACTGGAGACGGTCTGATATTGACACAATGCTGAGAGAACTGTGTTGGAACTTGAATGTACCCGCCATACTGCATCTTATTTTAATGCTTGGTTTTACAATGCACTGTCTAGATGTGGATTGTGAAACAATCCAATACACACTGTCCCTCATTGAAACAGTGCACAAGGCGCCAGAACCCCAAAAAATGTTATACAAGATTTTAAAATTATCAGATCAGAGGTTTGTACAGCACATGCAGCATATCACGGGGAGAATGAATTATCATAGATTCCTTGTGAAATGATTGACTTTTAAATATTGCTGTGTTTTAGATTTTTGTAGCCACTGTACATTTTTTTATGTTGTATGTGTAAAAGCAGGAATAAAAAGATTTATTTCAATTTAGCATTCTGTAGTTACTATAGTATTTTTTATGTTCTATGTGTAAAAAGCAGGAATAAAAAAAAAAGTTTTGTTTCAAAACAGGCTGGCTGGTCACAGGGTGTGGAAAACCAGCACAGGCCTCCATTTAAACAGTGATTTAATCAATTCAAACCTAAGGAAACAGTTTAGCAGCACACCTTCCCCAAGCTCACATGCTCATTAACAACCTGAAGCTGCTTGGATTTGGGGGGTGGTTGGGTGGGCGGCTCTGATCTTTTCTTTGCAGGAGCTGGGGGTAGGCGGAGACCACTCCCAGAATTCTGAGCAAGCAGCCAGAGGAGCAGCCAATCATAGGAGGCCAGGCAGAGAGCCATATAAGCACCGATCTCAGCCACCATCTTTCTCTCTCCACCTGAACCTGGGCAGACAGACGTATCTCCCACACAGGTGAGTATATACAGACCTCCATCTTGGGTGGCAAGCCCTGTGGTTGTTTTTGCTGGAAGGGGGCGGGGCGGGGCGGGGCGGGGCGGGGTGGGGTGGATGTTTGGTGGGGCATGGGGTTTGCTAAATGCAGTTTGTTTGTTTTTTCCCGTTTTGCTGGGGTCAGCCTGGTTGCTAGCTGTGCTCCCTTGAATCTGGGTAGCTGTTTTGGGGGAAAGCTGTCTGCATTCTGGATAAATTCCCTGTTTAGTTTTCTGAGTGAGGCTTGCATTTGTGAGCCTGGCCGCCATCTTGGGTGGCAAAGCATGTGCTTGCTTTTGCTGGAAGGGGGCGGGGTGGGGTGGATGTTTGGTGGGGCATGGGGTTTGCTAAATGCAGTTTGTTTGTTTTTTCCCGTTTTGCTGGGGTCAGCCTGGTTGCTAGCTGTGCTCCCTTGAAACTGGGTAGCTGTTTTGGGGGAAAGCTGTCTGCATTCTGGATAAATTCCCTGTTTAGTTTTCTGAGTGAGGCTTGCATTTGTGAGCCTGGCCGCCATCTTGGGTGGCAAAGCATGTGCTTGCTTTTGCTGGAAGGGGGCGGGGTGGGGGTGGATATTTGGTGGGGCGTGGGGTTTGCTAAATGCAGTTTGTTTTTTCCCCTTTTTGCTATGGCAAGACTGGTTTAATGTCCTGTTCATAAAATGTTTATATATGTTTATAAATGTTATAAATGTTTATAAAATGTCCTGTTTATAGATTTAGTTTTCTGAATGGGGCTTGCATCTATGTGATGTGCCTGAAATCATTGTCTGTTTGTTAAATCTTGAATGTTTTTTTTTCAAGTATTTACTACCCAGGTGACTGTGAAAATGGCAGAGCAAGGAGGCTTCACGGAATCACAGATGGCTGGTAGGTATTCTTGATTATTAGTCTGAAATTGCATCTTTTTTAAAATAAATAAAAAATAGAAATAAAAATGGCAATCAATGTCTATTCTCTTCCCTGACTCAGCATGGTTGGATGAACCCATGTTAGGAGAGGCAGCCCCATCCAGCATTCCCCAGAGAGGTAATTCCTACTGTTTAAAGCTAAAAAGAAAAAGAAAAAAAGGGGGGGAGGCCCTTTTCTTGTTTCACAAAACACTAAAGCTCTTCCCCCCCCCCCAGATCCAATGCCACCAAGACAACCAAGACACACAGTGGCCCTAGGTAAGGATCCTTGACCCAGGCCATGATTTTGCTCTGCATGCAGGCCTGTGTTCACACCCGTTTAGGGATAGTCCATTTTTAAATTTTTGTTGTTCTTTCTTTCAGATACTGCTGCAACCCCCAGAACAATCTGTGCACCCATGGGACGTTATACCTTCCACAGAGGTACCCATACACCCGCCCCTGTTTTAAATACAGTTTTTCCAGTGCATTGAGACAGATGTTTAAAATAAAAAAATTAAAAATTTAATGTCCTGATGTTTGTTTTCCAGGGGAAGGCTCTAAGGCTGTGAGACCAAAATCACACACCAACACCAGCCACCAGAGAGGTAAGTCCTTTTAAAAAGCGCATTTTTAAAAATGTTTTTTCCCCAACAGCCTCCTATTGTCCTTTGGAAAGGTTTCTTAATGTGCTCTTTTTCCCTACAGCTGCCAACCCTCAAAAACGTGCCGTAACACAGAGCACATGTGAAGATGAGCCCCCGTGTAAAAAGGCTACTGACACTACCCCACTGCCAAGCATCAGCCATGAGCAAATGGAGACAGGATACATGTTTTCAGACTGCAGGAACGCCATACAGGAAAGAGAACGCTACCTCACCTCTTTGATCACAACACAAGTTTCAGCATTGAATGCCCGTTTGAAAGAACACTGGTCTAGATTCATAGCTGGGACTCTGGAAAAGGCTGAGCTTGTAGCATTCCTAGAAGAAATTAAACATGTCCAAATTTACCCAGGGGTTCTGAGCCAAATTGGGGCAGGGGTCCAACCCACACCAGAAAACCTGGTTGTTGATCAAGGACTCCCTGATTCAGTGGAATCTGATGACACCGGTTCTCCTTCCCCAGAGCTACCAGCCTCTCCAACAACATCTCACAGCTCTGAACCAGATCACGAACCCCCACATGTTCCAGAAACACAGGGTCCTGCTTCAGGAACATCTCACAGTGCTGAATCAGATTCCGATAATGACCCCTCAAAAGTCTATCTGGAGAGGGTGAATCGGTGGGAGTGGCATGCCCCCCATTTACCAGTTTTCCGAATTGGAATGTCTTTTCGGTTTCAAAACCTTGAGCAACTGGGCCACCCCCTTCTGGTGCAAGAGGCAATAAGCAATTGTATTCAACAGCTATTTGATGAATTAAATGGCCTCTTGCAAGATGGCGATCTGGTTCAGATGCGCCTAGAAGGTGGGGGGTTAAATGACCCACTCTTTTCTGTTAGAAGGCATAGAGGGGCTCTGAGTGCTCAAGATTTTTTGAACCAAATCTCACATCTTATGCAGAGCAACACTGAGATTCATCTTGATGGTACACTACGCCTCATAGTGAGTGTAATCAGAAATAAGGGGGGGTGTGGTAGACGCGTGGTCAGCTCTATACTCTATAGCCAAATCATACATAAAAAGCGGCGCCACCTTGTGGACCTTGGTAACATTGGTGATAACCTGTGTTTTGGGGGAAGTCTTCTAGCAGTCCTAGCACCTGGGAAAACTGTAACACAGTTAATGCAGGACACCCGACAAATGTATGACGAGTTGTGTATTACGCCTCAGCAAAAGTTAATGTTAACAGATGTGCCAATCTTTGAACGCCATTTACACGTGAATATCGGGGTGGTCATACACGGCAATAAAGGGTGGGGTATTTTTAGAACAGGGCCCCCTATATATCCTAAGTCCTGCTTTCTGCTGCTGCACGATGACCACTATTATGGGATCCTAAACATGAAAGGGTTCTTTGGTAGAAAAAATTACTGCACTCTGTGTGGAAATGCTTATACCCATACGCACAACTGTGCATATCACTGCCGTTTATGTTTGGAACCCCAGTGTGCACCGGGCAAAGCACAACGCTGTGACACTTGTAAATTATTAGCAAAATCTGCACGCTGCCTGGCAGGACATAAAGAACTGGCAGCTGAGAACAAGATAGATTGTGGTGCTAAAATTATGTGTGACACCTGTGAGGCATATCTCCCTAGAAAACACAGATGCACAGTAAAGTGCTGCAAGCAATGCCAAGAACCGCTTGGCCCTATAAAGAGTCACCAGTGCTTCATGCCCCCTCTTAAGGAAGTTGAGGTATCAGAACGGTATATCTTTTATGATTTTGAATGCTCTCAAGACACAGGTACCCATGTAGTCAACTACATTTTTGCAATGGGTATGGAGGAAAAAGATACCTGGGAGTTCAAAGGGGAGGGGTGCATTTCTGCCTTTGTTAAAAAGTTTATTGACAAAAAGTTCAAGAACTACACCTTTTTGGCCCATAACGCCAAAGGTTATGATTCTTATTTTGTAGTTCGGGAACTACTGGCTGAAAAAATGGACATAGATCTCATTGTGCAGGGGGGCAAGCTGATGTGTGTGGCCGTAAAACGACTGGGCATAAGGTTTATAGATAGTTTAAACTTTCTTCCCATGAAGCTGTCAAAACTCCCACAGGCTATGGGGTTTGAGGGGTGTAAAGGATTTTTCCCACATTTTTTTAACACTGCTGAAAACAGCACTTATGTGGGAACTTTTCCTGATAAAAAATATTATGGGCCTGAAAATATGATGCCAGGTGAGAAGAAGGATTTTCTCTCCTGGTATGAGGAGAACAAAAATAACACTTTTGATCTCCAGAGAGAGCTTGCGCACTATTGCCAGCAGGATGTAAAAATATTGAGGAAGGCCTCCCTCTTGTACAGGGAGGAAATCCTAGCTATGACTAAAGGAGAGGGTAAGAATGAGGGCATAGATCCTTTCCAGTTGTTGACACTTGCTAGTGTTTGTATGGCCATGTTTAGATACATGTTCCTAAAAAAAGAAACTATTGCTCTTCTCCCCTGGGACAATTACCACAGACAGACAAAGAGATTTTCCACTCCGGCCATACAGTGGCTTCAGCATCTTGAACATAAAGAAGGAATTGAGATCAGGCATGCTCTAAAAGGAGGTGAACACCAGGTGGGGAGCTATTTTCTGGATGGGTTTGCAGTTGTCCAGGGCAGGCCAACTGCCTTTGAATTTAACGGCTGTTTTTTTCATGGGTGTCCTAATTGTTACAATGAGAATGCTAGAAACCCCATGACTGGTACAAGCTTTCGTGACCTCCATTACAAAACCCAATTTAAAGCAGCCGATCTCAAAAACAAGGGGTTTGATGTCAGGACCATTTGGGAGCACGAGTGGCACCAGATGTGTCAAACAGATGCTGAGCTTAGGGGGTTTCTAAGTGAAAAAAATTCCCACAGGCTTTAAAACCCCGGGATGCGCTTTTTGGGGGCAGAACCAATGCCATAACTTTGTATTATAAGCCTACAGATGGTGAAGAGATCTGTTATTATGATTTCACAAGTTTATACCCCTTTGTCAATAAGACTAAACTTTATCCAATTGGGCATCCAGAAATCATATTTAATAATTTTGGACCTCTCTCTGACTACTTTGGTCTTGTGAAAACTAGAGTGCTCCCTCCAAGAGGTCTCTTTTTCCCAGTATTACCAGTGAGGGTGGGGGAGAAACTCATGTTTCCTCTGTGCCGCACATGCGCAGAGGCTAGGCAGCAGGAACCGTGCCACCACACAGATGACGAAAGAGCCCTAGAAGGCACATGGTGCAGTGTGGAGTTAATGAAGGCTATAGAAAAGGGGTACACAGTTTTGGAAATTTTAGAAATATGGCATTTTGAAAACAAATCTGAGGATCTGTTTTCAGATTACATTAAAATGCACTTGCGCCAGAAACAGGAGGCTTCAGGGTACCCAGGGTGGTGTACAGATGTGGAGAAACAAAACAAATATATTAATGATTACTATGAGAGAGAAGGGATTCAATTACGCCCGGATCATATCGCTGTGAACCCAGCAAAGCGTCAAATAGCAAAACTGTTTCTAAACTCTTTGTGGGGGAAGTTTGCACAGCGTTCAAACCTTCTGAATACCACCATTGTGAGGGACCCTACGGAGCTCATGGGTTATGCCTTTTCTCCAGACTATGAAGTCTCAGGCTTTGAAATTATTGATGATGAAACTGTGAGTGTATCGTGGCGCCATGCTAAGGAGCGTTTTACACTGTCTGGGAAAACTAATGTTTTGATAGGGGCTTTTACAACTGCATATGCCCGGTTGGAGCTTTATAACCTGTTAGACAGGTTACAGGAGAGGTGTCTGTACCATGACACAGACTCTGTGATATTTGTACACCGCCCAGGGGCGTGGTGCCCTCCCTTAGGCGACTATTTAGGGGATCTGACAAGCGAGATCCCGCCACCTGAGCGTATCACAGAGTTTGTTTCATCTGGACCGAAGACATATGCTTATTCTTTATATCCTTCTCAAAAACTGTCCATGAAGGTTAAAGGAATAACACTGACATCGGCTAATTCAGAGCATGTAAATTTTCATAGCCTGAAACAGATGGTTCTGGACTACGGGTCAAATCCTAAAGAAATTGTTGTACAGCAAATGGGTATTTTGAGAAATAAAAAGCAGTGGAATATTGAAACAGGGCCCCTAAAGAAAACACTAAAGGTAGTATATGACAAGAGGGTTCTGGTAAAAGATTTCAAAACCCTGCCTTACGGCTTTTAAGATGGATGTGCGCTGGAGGCACCTGTTTTCAGCCATTCTAGCTGGGCCTAGCCACTGCGGGAAAACATACTTTATAAAAAATATGCTGGATAATGCTGATACTGTGTTTTCTGTTATGGCTGAAAATATTATTTGGTGCTACAGCTGCTGGCAACCTTTGTACAAAGAACTCCTGTGTAAATACCCCCATATTCGCTTCACGGAGGGCCTTCCGGAATCCTTCAGTGATGACCAGTTGCTCCCCCCAAATAAAGTGAACTTTGTCATATTGGATGATCTAATGACCTCTGCTTCTAACAGCGCGGAAATTGGCGACGTCTTTACAAAATATGTACATCACCGTAATCTAAGTGTTTTTCTCATCACACAGAATATATTCTGCCAGGGGAAAACCAGTCGCACGATCACCCTAAATGCAAAATATATGGTACTGTTCAAAAACCCCAGGGATAAACTACAGGTCGTAACTCTGGCCCGCCAGATGTACCCAGGAAACAGTAAGTTTTTCATGGAGAGTTTCCAGGATGCAACCACCAAGCCTTATGGTTATCTATTGGTGGATTTGTGCGCAACCACCCCGGAAGCTTACAGACTAAGAACGGGGTTGTTTCCCCCTGATTGGCCTGTTGTATATATTATGAAAGAAACCACAACCCATAACAAAAGGAGGTGACTTAAGCACCTGGCTTCTCACTTGTAACTGCCCGCCAGCCCACAACATGTCTAACTGCGTTAAGAGAAATCTGCCCCTTTTAAAACTGCTGATCAAGGCTTCCCCGCGCCAGAGACACTTCATTCTGACTCATGCTTCATGTGACTTAATTTCTGCCATCTCAGAAATAGCGCTCAATACTTTAAAAGGCAACGTACCTCTATCTGCCCGGCAGATATCAGTGTTGAGAAAAAAACGTGCGTTTATCAAAAGACTGAGCAATAAAAGGCTGTCTTTGAAAAGAAAGAAGCAGCTTGTTAAGCAGTCGGGCGGTTTTCTTGGCCCCTTACTAAGTTTTGCTATTCCACTAATAACTGGCCTTTTAACTAGCCAGTAATGGAGTATGCTGAAAAAATGTACCTTGTGCCTAGCCACCAGCTAGAGCAACTCAAGGCACCTACTCCACGAGAGGAAAACATCAGGGCTGCAGCCATGTATTCCTTAGATGGTGAAATGCAAGGTGTTCTTCAGAGGCGGGATTTGTCCCAGGACGAGAAAGCTAAACAATATACTGCACTGCTTCAAAAATACCTGGTCCATGTCAAACAGGCTGACGCTGAAAAGGAAAAACTCAGTTTGTTTTTACCATCAGCCACTGAGCCCGGTGCTGTTGCTGCAGAATCCCCTGCAACTCACGCAGTTATCTTTCATGAGGTCTTGGACAGCCTGCCTGCCCGATTTAAGAACAAAGCGCGGCTGCTGTTAAACAAAATGAAGCAGAATCAAAGTATTTCATCCTGGGATGAAAAAGGTGCTTTTGTTTACAGAGGGGAACCTGTTCCTGGTTCCAATATGCTGGACTTGGTGAAGGGGATCACCCAGCTTCATGCTCTGCCTGCCCGGCGCATCCCTAAAGGATGGGATTTATTTCTCCAGGCCATGGCTGAACTTAATGTTCCATCCACAGTTGTTGGGAATCCCACCATCAAGGACATTTTGGAACACATGAAAAATCCAGGCCCTGTTACAGAGTTGCCACAGGTGCCCACCCCATCCAGGAGATCTTCTAGAAAGCAAAGACAATCTAACACCCTTAATTGGCTCAGCTTATGAATAAAATAAGCTTTTAACTCCACCCCCACTGCCTTTGCCTTGTTATTAACAAACAAACAAATAAACCAGACACATAAATTTCATTTTTAAGCCGGGGGGGGGCACTTTATTGAGAAACACGGCCATGAAAATCATTACAGGAGACACATGTCTGGGCATGTTGAAAAACACAGGGGGCAGATCGGTGCATGTTCCTCTCCTTTTTTACAAATTGCACCACCATCTGGTCATTCCTTGGTAAATCATCAGAATACAGTTCTTGAATCTGTTTAAAACTCCGGCCCCTACAGCGCTGGTCCAGAAAAAACACACAGTGGTACCCACAGGTCACAGCGTCTGGGGCCTGTAGTTGCCTTGTTTGGAATGTCGTTACAGAGGCGTTTTTTCTTAAAAATGTCATGATGGCTCTGGGGAGGCGGGGATGGTCTGGGGGGTGTCCATAGGAGTCAAAAAATTCACCGTGGTTGTCTTCTGTCAGGTATATTGCGAGCCAGTGTTCTCCAGGCAGGTTGTGTGGATGTGTGTTGACCACTAGCCCCAGTGGTCTCTGCAGAAGTTTCTTTTTAGGCAGCTGGTCAGAAGGAAATACACCTTTGAACATCTTCCTGGTATAGGAGTTTGTATCCATCAGGTGTGTTAACTGCAGCGTGTCCATCTTTACATATAATCAAACAAAACACTCCTCCTGTGGTTAATTTCAATAATATTGTCAAAAACACCATATACAATCATATTCACAGTTTGTGGGAGGGGCCTGGCAAACTGTATTTCTGCCCGCAGATTCCCTGTATTAATCAAGGAATAGTGACTGCCACATTCTTGATCGGGTGAGAGATCAAAGGCAAACAGGGTATAGCCTCTTGCATAATCTTCTCTGTTAATTAACAAGGCTTTGTCTTTCATGTGTTTACCAGATGCATGAACCAGGCTCATGTATTCCCTCACGCAGTTTCCTTCATCAAAGCGAGGTTGAAATGGTTTTGCCGGGATTTGATGTCCAGACTGGTAAATTGCAAAAAAGTTTATGTCATAATGCTTGAAATTAAAGGGGTTTTTATCATATGCGCCGCTGAATGAATCGTTATCCACAAGGCCTACCACAACAAGCTTAGGTAGTTGCCCCAGGAATAGGTTTTCTTGATTGGATATTCTGCTTCCAGCAGCAATGCTGAAAATTTTCATAGAAACTCTATCCACAGGGTATTTGGCTGTGGCCGTAAGCAATGCTTCAGCGTGACCCAGACGTACACCTGGGGCTACTCTGACTTTCTTTACAAACAGTGATGCAGTCAGGATTTGCAGTTTGTAGTGCACGCCGGGATCATCGCTCATAAGGCAGAATGCGTCTTTACTCCGCGTGAGCTTGATTTTCACGTCCACCCCATTTAACAGTAGTTTTTCTTGAAAAAACAAGTCTGCATGGAGGTGCCCCAGGAGGTCTATTTTTCTGCTTTCAGCAGTCAGGGCGGCTCTTCTAATAAAGCCTTGGTTATCCCCATCCAGGCCTGTTGATTCATGTTCCCCTGGGGTGTCTTTGTAAAACAGCCCTGCAGAGAATTGGGTTGAAAGTGTCTCACCCCCAAAATTCAAGATGGACTCAATAAAAGCTCTAAAAGGGTAGCAATTATTACTTTGACTTATGAGCCTGTCTCCTAGTGTCACATCCAGCTGGCTGAAGATGGCTGCGATCGGGTAATTCACCAGCCCCACCTCTGCAGCCCTGGCAATGTTGATTCCATCTTCTTTCACTATTTTGCAGCACAGGTATAATAGCGTATTATTCAAGTCTAGGTAGTCTTCACCATTTCCAGCTATGAAAAACTCAAGCGGTGCAGACTCTGTCACAGCTGCCAGAGGGGGCACCTTGATAAAAATGCTTCCTTCTACACTGGTCTGTGTAGGGGCTATTTGGAACAGGTCCAGTTCAGATTTAGTGCATTCTTCTGAAGCCCCATGAATAAAAGCCATGTTGGGTTAAAATATGTCTCTGGAGCGCCCCTTCTTTCTTCCCCGCTGTCTCTTTGCCACCCTCTTCTGTGTCACCTGGCGCCTTTTAGCCTTCCTTTTAAAGGGACGCGGCGGTCCTGTTAGCTGCGCCTGCGCTGCTTTCCTTTTAAGCCCTTTTCTTCTTTTCATATACACAAGGCCGGCCCCCTCTTGTGTATTCACTTTATTCAAAATGGCCTGAGAAACATTTCCCACCACGTCTCTGGCAATATTACGGGCCGCTGTTTTTACGTGGGGTCTGATAATCTCGAACCCCCTTCTCAAAAGGGGAACAGCTTTTCGAAAAAGACTTAGGAATACCCCTCCAACCCCTGCCCCATACATAACAGGGGCGCCTTGGTAGCCGGGGAGGCCATGTCCCGCCTGTGCCCTGTAATAGTTGCTATAAAGGGCAGGATCCCCATAACTTTTTAAAAGAACCATCTTTTAGAACAAGCAGGTTTTCCGGGGGCGAAAGTGAAGCTTCACAATCACTTTGCCAAAGCGAAATGACACGTTTTTGTTCTGATCTGTCTTTATCTCCACAGAGATGGTGTCTGCGTGATCTCTGTTCACAGAAAGGTAGTGAGGTTTGTCATACGTTATGGTTACGTTTTCGCTGCTCTCCCCGCGTATGGGCACACAGCGTAGCAGGGGCACATAATAGTCTCCCACGATCTGATGTGTTACAATATCTGAGTAAATGTACAAAGTGGAAAACCCTGCTGTTATATCTGCGGTGAAAGGTAGTTTCTTGACAGGGTTTCCAGGGAACAGCCCTAATATATAGGCCAGCTCCCCGTTTGCTAGAAATGTGTAAGTAAAGGGGGGTTTAAGCCTGACCTTCCTGGCCACGGTGTCATAGTGCAGAACCATTTCCGGGGGGTCCTCGTGGGCCTGCATGACATTGTTCATGTGATCCAGCAGCTCTGGTATGGATGCATAATAGCCCCTTTGTAGAAAAAACACCCACTTCTTCACCCCATTAGAAATTTCAAATGTTGCATCCTCAGTGATTGTATTCCAGCTGTGTGGGTAATGTATTTCTGCTAATCCAACTTCCCAGTCCCCCGTCAGTTCCAGGGGTCGTGCAAGCTGTGTGGTGAAAGAGGCGCTGGTGTTCTGAGGAAATACCTTAGCGCATGCGTTGCTAGGTAGCGTGATATAAAATCCATTTCCCCCCATTTTCTCACCTATGCAGGTTCACGCAGATCTGTACCCGCAACCCAACTGTTGAATTTGTCAGGCCAGCCTAACCATTTCACCAAGTGTTGCTTTTTGTTACCCCGCCCCTTCGTTGCTAAAACTTTTTCAATCCTGTAAACCTGGTCCTTGTTCTTCACCTTTTGTAATTCTTCAGGGTAGAATGTCCCAACAATTGGGTCCCCCGCATAATCTTTTAACCTGAATACAGGTCTTTTTGCTTTGTGGTGGACTTGGTCAACTATGAAAACCTCTGTGGTAAAACTTTGTTCATAACCTTTTTCGAAAACCCCCTTGAGCTTGGAGACCCGTACGTGATCTCCTTTTCTGAACAAGGGAGCAGCTTTTTTTCTGTGTAACCTGTCTCCATAAACTGTTCTCCAGACAGATAGTGTGTTGGATTTGTTAACATCCATGGGTCGTGTCTTGATTGTTCTGTGGAAAGAATGGTTATAGCTCCTTATAAGCTGTGGCAGCACTTCAATATACCTGAATGTGTTCTTAGCTGTAAAAAATCTCCACATTCTTGTTTTCAGAGTCCTGTTAAAACGCTCCACAACTGCGGCTTTGACTTCATTGTTGGTAACAAAGTGGTGAATGTTGTGCTTTTTTAGTAACTCCCTTACAGGCTTATTCAGGAACTCTTTGCCAGAATCAGTCTGTAACTTGCGAGGTATTCTTCCCTGTTTGAAGATATGTTGAAAAGCCCCAGACACCTGCCTTCCTGTTTTGTCTTCCAGGCTCCTAGCCCATGCATATTTAGACAGTATGTCCACCACCGTTAAGATATACTTGTGGCCGCTGTTGTACTTAGAGAACTGCTGCATGTCCACTAAATCTGCCTGCCATTGTGCATCCACTCCCGAGACAATAGTCTTGTTTCTTTTAAAATGGACTCGTGCCTGTTTGTGCAGTGTATAAGCATCCTGTTCTGAAAGCCATGTGCTAACTTGTTTTCTGGTCAGTGATTTACTTTGCTTTTTAGCCTCCTGGTAGAGGGGGTTCACCCCTCCGTAGCTCCCGACTGACCCTGGTGAATAATATATGCTCTTTAAAATTTGATCTGCCATGTTGTTGACTAGCACACATATGGACACAGGTGTCTGTTGTAAAATGTTTTTATTTACAGGTGATCCTTCTCCTTTTGCCACAACAGGTCATTCAGGGGCAAAGGCCTTTGCATGGTTGTCCTAGAGGCTCCCCAATAGACAGATTTTGGAAACTTCTAACCAGCTCATCTGTCTAGACAAAGAAAAAATGCTCTCAACACACAATATACACGATGGAATAGCAGGCCCCAATACATTGCCCCAAACTTCAGCCTCCATATATTTACCGGTGAAATGGGGCGACCGGGTCTTGCATTCCCCTCTAATTCCTGGCTTCCAGCCGCCGTGTGTACCCCAACAAGTGGGGGGATGCTTGCTTCTTCTTCTCCCTGTTCTAAAGCACGACTCCAGTATGTCACCCATTCTGGCGCTGTCATCCTGCGCTCCATTTCCTCCAACCTCTGGTTATAAAAAAATGTATAGTTGATCCATAAGCACAAACATCCACAGACCCCCCCCCCACACCCTTGTTATAAGCACACTTCCCATCACCCTTCTATGTCACAAGCACTTATTGTAAAGCGTGTATATTTACCATTGGTTTTGGCCAAAAGGGTCCTGCACCCATCTCTAATTCTTGGGATAAATCATTTTCCACACTGATGGGGTCAACAATTGTCTCATCTTCTGGCTCTAAAGCACGATTCCGATGTGTCAGCCATTCTGGTGCTGTTGTACTTTGCTCCATGTCCTCTGGCTCCTGGTTATAAAAATTGATTGTCGTTCCAAAACACTGGCCATCTGGTAAGTCAAGTTCCATGGGTCTCCCCAGTCCAAAGCACTCTGGCAAGTCAAGTTCCATGGGTCTCTCCATTTTTTTTTATTTTTTTTTATTTTTGCTTGTTTGTTGTGGTAAGTCTCTACTGGTTGCAAAAGAAAGAGGGTTTCTCCCCTCTCCCCGGCGGTTTAAATTTCCCCCCTCGTCCAGGCATGCCCTGGCATATCCTCGGGACCACCCTCCACACCACGCAGCGGTCCCGTGGTCCCTAAAACCCCCTCCTATTGGTCCGGGGTCCCGAGGGGCGTTCCTACAGGGGTCACATGGCACCCCATTTCCGGGGGGCGGCGCAGAAAATGGCGCCCTTCGGGCGCCACCCTCCCCCCTGGTCCTGCCGTTCTGAAACCTCCACCACGTGGTCAGGGGTCTCGTGAGGAGTTCCTAGAGGGGTCACATGCCCACCCTCCACCCCTTCCGGGGCGTGGTTTCCGCTGACGTATTTCCGCATCCGGTCACGTGCTTCCGGGGGCGGGGCGGGGGGAGGGGTTTCCGCATCCGGTCACGTGGTTCCGGTATTTTGACAGAAGGTGGGTCCCTTATACTACTCAGAGATCCTTCTGAAGATCTTTTCAGTCCCTTCTGGTCTTCACCACCCGGAAAAGTTTGGTGTCATCTGCAAACTTGGCCACCTCACTGCTGATCCCAAACTCCAGGTCATTCATGAAGAAGTTGAAAAGCAACAGTCCCAGGACAGATCCTTGGTGCACTCCACTTTCCACCTCTCTCCAGTGTGAAAATTCCCATTAACACCCACTCTCTGTTTTCTGGTCCTCAACCAGTTCCTAATCCAGGAGAGGACCTGCCCTCTATTCCCTGACCGTGGAGTTTTCTCAGCAGCCTTTGGTGAGGGACCATGTCGAACGCCTTCTGAAAGTCCAGATATATAATGTCCACGGGTACTCCCACATCCACATGCCTGTTGACCTTTTCAAAGAATTCTATAAGGTTTGTGAGGCTTATAAGGGTGGGGCTGGACTGACCTGAGGTTGGCCTCATAAGGAGCCTGGAGAGGGAAGAGGGAGGTCGCTCCTCTCCAGAGGGGTGGAAGGCCAGGGTGAAGCCAGAGGGGGAAAGTCTCCCCTGCCTGAGGGGAAAGAGAGAGGCCTCCAGAGGGAAGGGGCTGCGGTCCGCTATAGAGAGAGGAGGATGGGGCAGGGACCCCCCTGACCCAGGACCTGTCTGGACCCAGAGGCATGGTACCCTGGATTGACTGGGTTTTCAAGCTGGGCGCTCGCCGCCAACTATACCCCGTGGTGGCTAACTGACCGGGGATCCAGCACAGAGGTACCGTGAGCCCTCCCAAGGCCAGCCAGCCTGACCCCCAGCCAGCAGTGGCCCTCCAGAGCCTGGGCTCAGGGCCAAGAGACCCTGACTAGGAAGCTTGTGCTGGAACCACCAAGGAGCCGAAAGGGCCGGGTCCTTAGCCAATCAGATGACGATGGCACAAGTCAGCCTAGAGGGTGGTGGGTCGTGCAGTAATAGTCCACATGAATGTGAAAAGGTTGACGTGATTAAACCCCCTGTGAAGAGCTACCATACCTGCTTCCCGTCCTTTAATTCACTGCCGACCACTGCTCATCGACCGGGTAAGCCCCTCGCACTCAGTAACAACCCCAGGGAAGGGACCTCCTCCTGCCATGGATGTTACAGGGTGCTAGGTCATATGCAACCTCGACACATTATTTTGAAGTTGCAAAAATTCATATTAAGTTTCAAGATTATGAGGCTCAAGTTCCAGTTATAATACATCCAGAGCCCATACCGCCTCTGATTTTAGGAGTCTCTGATTTTAGATTTTAGGATTTGATGTCCTTTGTCGGACTATGCAAATTTTAGCTATTACCTGTGCACAGGCCATATATCAGGATGGAAGTAGTAATGTGGAGGGTGCAAGAACAACATTGTCTAAGAGTGCAGAAAGTGTAGAGGAGTTGGAAGATCAAGAACAACAACAATTGCGAGAGGCATGGACTATGGCATTGGAGAGTGAAGTGGCTCAGCATGAGTTTAGGGAATTGGTACAGTCTGATTTGTCATTGGCAGGTTGTAGAGAGAAGGCAGTATCAAGAGAAAAAGATATGGCAGAAATGAGTGAAGGTTTTTTGGAAACAAGGCCTCCTTTATCTGGTCTATGTGCGTAAAGGCCATTCTTTTGAATGGAAACCTGCCAGACAGCTTGTTGTGCCTGTGGCTTTTAGGGAACTGCTCCTGAATGCTGCACATGCATCCCCATGGGGGGCGCATTTGGCAGCTAAGAGGACTTTGGCTAGATTATCTGAGCGATTTTATTGATCTGGAATTTGGCGAGATGTTCAGCAGTAATATAAAGTATGTAAACTTGCCAATTTCAGGGAATACCAACTGATGAAACTAGGGCTCCATTGCAACACTATCCATTTCCCTCAGCACCTTTTGAAACAATTGCTTTAGATATTCTCAGGCCTTTGAGTCCAACTAGGACTGGGAAACGTTATATTTTGATTCTTGACCATTTTTCAAGGTATGTGGAAGGATTTGCATTCTCATCCATTACTGCTCCAGTAGTAGCAATGGTACTTCTTGATTTTTCAGCATGGTTAGGAGTGCCTTGCACATTGATTTCAGATCAGGGACCTCAATTTGTGAGTAAATTAATACAAAAAATGGCAGAGATATCAGGTATTCAACATCTTCCTGTAGCAGCATACAATCAGTATGGGAATGGGGGTGACAGAAAGAGCGATTCAGACTTTGATTCAAATGTTACGCTCATGTGGCTGATCATGGGGCAGATTGGGACCCTGGGCTTCCATTTTTACTTTCTGCATTTAGGGAAGCACCTCAGGAATCATTGGCCTTTAGTCCCAATCAGCTTGTTTTTGGACGCTCATTGAGGACACCTTTGGATTTACTTAAAGAACATTGGCAGGGTAAGCTTCAGCATATGCCGGCTCCAGTGAAGGACTATTTGACAATTCTTCAGTCAACAATAAAAACTGTGAGGGAATGTGCTGAAAAAAATTTGATGGGGGCACGTGCCTCTCAGAAAGAATGCTGTGATGCAAAATGTCGTATATGTTCATTGCACCAGGATCTAATGTTTTGGTGTTGAAACCGGACCGTTAAGATAAACTGCAGGGCAAATGGGAGGGTCCATATATTGTAAAGAAATGCTTGTCTAATGTCAACTGTTTGATTGTGCCAGTGGAGGGACATAAGAAACCAAAAGTTCTCCACCTTAATAGGTTAAAACCTTATTATGAACATGTTGTTTCTGTCTTAACCTTAAGATTGGAGGAGGAGGAGGACAGGATTGATAGAGATTTTCTTGCAGAGACTAAAGAACCAGATGGGGTGGACACAATGGAGTTTCCTGAGGATGTGACATGGAATCAGTAAGTTCAGTTACGAGATGTTTTACAGAAACATTCTGTTATTTTTAATAACAAACCAGGCAGAACCACTCTTGTTGAACATTCTATTCATACTGGTCACAGTGCTCCTATTCAGACTAAGTGTCGTCCTTTTTCTGGGAAGTTGAAGCAGATTTTAGAAAAAGAAATACAGGAGATGTTGCGATTAGATATTATTGAGCCTGCAGCTAGTCCATGGTCTAGTGTTCTAGTAGTGGTTGGTAAGAAGGGGTTGGATGAGAATGGAGATCCACAGTTTAGAATCTGTGTTGATTTCCGTCCAATTAATAAGATAACATTTGATGCTCATCCCTTACCAAGAGTGGATGATCTTTTGGACCAAGTTAGTGGAGCTCAGTATATTACTTGCCTGGACTTATCTAAAGGGTTTTGGCAAGTACCTCTAGCACAAGATAGTAAATGTAAAACTGCTTTCTCTACCCCATTTGGACAATTCCAGTTTAAAGTTTTGCCTTTTGGTCTTGCAAATTCTCCAGCTACATTTCAAAGGTTGATGAATTTAGTTTTGTGTGAATTTAGTACTTTTGCAACCACTTATTTGGATGATATTTGTATATTTTCAAACTCATGGGAGGAACTTTAGAAACATCTAGATTTGGTCCTCACTAAACTCCAGCAGGGGGGGCTTATGGTTACCTAAGTATCAGTTTGCCAAGTCATATGTAGATTTCCTTGGGTTTCGAGTAGGAAGGGGACAAATTCAACCATTACAGGCTAAAGTTAAGAGTGTATTAGATTGGGAACCTCCAAAAACTAAGAAAAATTTGTTAGCGTTTTTGAGCTTGTCGGGTTATTACAGGCGATTTGTACAGAATTATAGTCAGATTGCTGCTCCACTTACGGATTTAACAAGAAAGAATGCTCCTGAAAAGCTTAAATGGACTTCAGCTCGTCAGATAGCTTTTGATACTCTCAAGCAGTGTTTGGCTAGGGCACCTATTTTATCAGCACCAGATTATTCACAATGTTTTATTTTGCAGACTGTTGCAAGTTCTTGTGGGCTAGGTGCAATTTTGGCCCAGTATGATCATCAAGGTCAACTTAAGCCTATGGTTTTTCTTTCTCATAATTGTTGAAGCGTGAACAAGTGTATTCTACTGTGGAAAAGGAAACATTAGCTGTAGTTTGGGCAGTAATGAAGTTACACCATTTTCTTTCAGGCACCCATTTTCAGATCCAGAGTGTTCATAGTCTCCTTCAGAGTTTGGAGTGTATGTCTTCTAACCAAAGGATTTTAAGGTGGTCTTTGGATGGTCTTTAAGGTGGTCCCCCTCAGAAGGAAGATAAGCAGGGACGCTTCCCCTCATCTCCCCCAAGCCCAAGCACTTCTTCTCAGAATTGACTCACATTATCAGCAATGGGGCTTACTCTCAGGTAAGAGTAGACAGAATTGCAGCCTAAGAGAGAAGTAAGAAGAGGGTAAGGGTGCACATCAGAGAAGCGGCTGGGGGAGCAGCACTCTCCCTGGGTGCTCCCCCCCACATGCCAGGCTTGCCCTCCCTCCTCCCCCCCTCCTGGCTGCTCTCTTGGCAGCCAGGCAACCAGGGATCCCCCCTCACCCCAGCAAAGATATAAAGAGAGGACGTGCTAGCCAGGGCAGGAAAGGATCGCGACTTTCAGGCGATTTCAGAGAGGGAGAGAGGCTGTGATGCAGAGGACGAGAACGGCAGTGGGCTGGTGGTGGAGGTGATGCTGCTTTCAAGGCAGGCTCACAAGAGGAGAGATCATGCGGTCTGCCTCTACTCACCCAAGCCCTGTGTTCAGGTCTCTGCCTACTCTCCAGCCCAGTCCAGCTTCAGGGGGGGAGCTGCTCTGTCCTGCAACCCCAAGGAAGCCCATCCCGTCAAGGCAGCCAAACTGACAAAGGTTGGTGGGGAGAAGCCTGGCTGGCTTGTCCACGTCTCTGTGGGCCCTTCTTTGCCTGCAATCCAAGCCTGCACTCCGCGACTGGCCCCCCTGAAGGAAGCCTCCAAGTGCAAAGGGAGGTCCAGCTGGAAGGCAGCAACACGCTTTCTGGGGAAAAGCGGCACGCTGCTTTCTCTGCACATGTGCAAGCCGCTCTTAGTCACGTCTCAATGCCGGGAAGCTTAAAATGGTGACGCCCAGGTTTTGCTCGCTTCCCAAATGGCACTGCCTAGGTCTTCTGCCATCTTCCAAGATGGCTGCCCTCAGCTTCTCGCGACCCACCAGAAATCGGATCGTGACCCACCAAGTGGGTCCCAATCCACAGTTTCAGAACCACTGCATTAGCCTATATTTAAAATTTTGACTCTTTGCCCCTATGTGCATGATTCATATTTACTTACCTTAAAAAGCATCTGCCATTTTGCAGCCCATTCTCCCAGTTTGGAGTGATCCTTCTGCAGCCCTTCGCAAACTCTTCTGGTCTTTACCACTTGGAAAAGTTTGATGTCATTTGCAAACTTGGCCACCTCACCTCACCTGGACCTGTCTCCAGGTCATTGTTGATGAAAGTTGTGGAAAGCAGTGGCAGAAGCAGTTTCTAGTCCATCTCCCATACCAGGCTTAAGAGCCTGAATTAGAAAATTCACCTGACCTGGGGAGCCCTGCACTCCTCAGGCACCTTCCTGCCCACCCATTCCCAGGCCTGTTGCAACTGGATCACAGCAGCTCTCATTCTTCACCCTGTCTGTGGGACTCCTTCGTGCATCTTGTCATCCACTAATACTGGGCTGGAGCCGCATCAAATAGGCATGCGTTGGCCCATGGAGAATAGTTGGACACATCTGTGTCTGCTTCCAGACTATGCCCACCATCTTGGGCACCATCTTGAGCATTCCAGCTGAACATTCACAACCCTGGTGATGATGGGAGGTCTTTGGAAGACTACCGAAGGTTTGTTCTGGAGCTGGGGCCAACCAAGGGAAGGAGCCAAGAGACAGGTGGGGGAAGAGGACTGGTGAAGCAACCCCCCCCCGCTGAAATCTGAGGCCTTGTTGTTGGGCCAGCAACCTTCAATGAATCCAGGGTTAGCAAGCACAGAAAAATCATCGCCACAACATTCAGCGCACTGAGGGAATCTAACCCATTTTTCCCCATAGGCTCAATAATTCAGGATCTGCTAATTTGGTATTCTTTAGGTTTTCCAAGAAGCTATAATGGAAATGCACAAGATCCCTGGAGGAGATAGGATGCCAACAGTGGCGGTGTCAACAGTGGTCCCTTACTTTGGCAGGCAAGCATAAGGTGAATCTCAGGGCTCTAACTAGTAGTGGGTAGTTGCAGCTGCAGCCACTAGAGGCCACTAGGTTATAAAGGGATAAAAGCAGCACCTGATGAAGGGAGAGTTTGTTGGTTAGGAGGAGGAGAAACACTTGAAGGAAGGAACTGAACTGAACTGAACTGAACTGAAGGGAAGGATTAATGGACTGAGGAACTAAATGCTGATGATGGACTGGAACTACTGATGGTCTAAGTGACTAAAGGACAGGTGGGTGAATGGACTTTGGAGACTGGTGTGTGGCTGCTGCACCCAAGACCTGCTGATGACCAAGATGCTGCTGTAGTGGCAGGAGGAGCTTCTGGCAGGAGGAAGGAGGAAGGAGGACCTCTGCAGGTGGTGGAACAGGCCAGGTACCCTGGTAGTAGGGCTCAGCAGTGCTGCAGGGCAGAACTAGGGCCATCGTTGGGGAAAGAAGGGGAGCTAATTAGCTTAAAGTGGACATCCCAGTTCTCTAAGCAGAGCTTGGCCTTGCAATCTCACAAAACAGTAGTTAACTGTAGCAGATAATAAGAACTGATGGTATTTAATTATCATTAATTTTATTTTTTTACAATGGAGTTTATTTATTTATTACAGATACAGGTAAGGAAAATAGGTTAGACTTAGGGCTGGGATTACACAGGTTACACATGAGGGTATTGGCCATGGATTACAACATACATTAGTCCCCTCAAAAAAAAAAAAAAAAAAAAAAAAAAGAATAATGTCTAAAAAAAAATTATTCATCAATGCAAAGATTATCATATTTGTTAATCTAGTAATTAATGATTCAACTAAGTAATCAATATTCCTTATCTTAAATTATCTATCCAATCATAAAAAGGCTTCAAATTTTACTTATACACTCTTCTTGCCATTAAACTAATATTTAAAATAAAATATTTGATTCTTAATTTCTGATGTCACATTTAAGAGGAATGTTTCCAGTTTGAATGATAATACACACTTCAGTATCTCTTGTAACAGTTTATATATCATTTTCCAATATTTCTGTGCTTTTTCACATATCCACCACTAATAATAAAAATTTCCCTCAATTGTTTATTTATCCAAGATTTGTTTGATGACCCAGGGTACATTTTTACTATTTTCTCTGGAATTAAATACCATCTATAAAATATTTTATATAATTTCCCTTTTAAAAAATAACCCTTTTAGTTATCTTAATACCACTTTAATTTTTGCAATATTTGTGTTCTAAGTTTGTTTTCATTTGCTTCTACTTTGATTTGATATAATTAATGGAATACTCTTCAATTCTAAAAAGAATTCGGTTCATTAACATCTACAAAAAGAAAAAAATGTTCTACTTGTTGTTCAGCCATTTTCGCTTTCTGTCTTAGTACTTTCTTAGTTCTCTGTCTTATTGGTGTTTTCCTTCTTGCTCCTCCCGCTGCTCCTTCTTCTTTTTCTTCTTAACTCTCTTAAATTTCTTAATCCCTCTCTTTTCATTAATTATCATTAACTTTAATGTAGGGCAAAACCGCTGCCTTCCTTACCTAAAGGCTCCATCCTGTACACTCCTACCTGGGAATAACTGCCATTGAAACAAATGGGACTTGTTTCTGAGTAAACAGCCAAAGATTATCTCTCCTTCTCTGTGACTTTGCCCAGCCTTCAGTGCTCCACTACAGGAGAGGGTGCAGACCAGCCCCAGCCTCCCCCTGCACTTCTGTCACCACTTCTGAAGCTGCTTCTCACCAAGATGCCTGCTTGTGGCAGTGACACAGGGAGACCAGAAGGGAGTCCCTCCATGTGCAGAACCAGGTGGGGGGCCTTAGTTGCCCTCCCCAAGGGACAGGCCTGCTTAGTGGAACACCCATTTCTGCCTCAGATTAGGCTATTATTAGAAGTGTCCAAAATGGTTTAATTTTTCATGGATGGTGGTGTTATCTTAAAAAAAAAAAAAGGGGGGGGGAACTGAAAGTGGTGTGATGTGTTTTTATTCCAAATTCCATCTTTAAAGCATTTTTATCAGGTGTAATCACTGTCATAGAAGTGGCACGTATGTGTTTCAAGCTTGTGGCTGTCAGCAGACATAGTCACAGGAGCAAAACAGGCAGAAGACACATTATTCCCCTCCCCACACACAGACTGGGATTAAATTGACAAGATCCATTTAAGATTTGCAGGCTACTTGTATGAACAACTATACTGGACACCCCAATCCCATCCACGCTTTCCTGGGAGTAAGCCCCATTGACTCTAATGGGAGTTACCTCTGAGTAGACATGCAAAGGATTGGGCCCTTAATTTTTAAACTACACACTGATTTGTGTTTCTGCCACTGAGAACATAACAACTTGGACCAACAGAATTGAACACAGCATTGAATTTCTATGGAAACAAACTGGTTTCAAAGTGCGGGGGGGGGGGGTCACAGCAACACAGAAAGCAGCCATTAAACATTGTCTACTTATGAGTAAATGTGAATGCAAGTAGCTGTTTCCCTTTCCACATCGATCAGCTTGCAGGGAGATGGTTTGCCAGCATGTGACTCTACAAGCAAGTAGCTGCTGGGTCTTAAAGTATCTACGTAGGAGAGCACCTGTGGTAAAATAAGGGTGATCTGGAGAGCGAAGCCAGCAGAGCCTGAGAAGAAGATCCTGCAACTGCCTCAGAGAGAGAGCCTCAGGTGGGCTTGAGCATCAAACACCTGAAAGAAGGGGAGGAGGGTCTCTCCACAGAAGGAGGCTCCTGAGTGAGTGTAGAGATGGGCTCCTGTGTCAGCATCAGAAAAGGCCACCTGTCCCCCAGCACAGTCCAGAGACACTCGGATCCTCTGGAGCTCCTTCCTCAGGGACAGAGGAGTGTTAGCAGGGGGATTAAAAACTCTGTAAAGTCCCCACTTCCCCACAGCCCAGATCCCTTCCTGAGGACTAATACGAAACTTGCCCTTTCTGCTCACAGACTTTCTGGCCACCCCCACAGCCCACTATCCCTCCCCTCCCACAGTGACCTCCCAGAAGTGTCTGCCTGCTGTGAAGCCCTCACGGCCCAGCACAAAACGCCGAAAGTTAAATCTCTCAGGATTGTTGGGCAGAGCTTGACGTTTGTGTCCCCATCTCACACTTTCCTGATCTGCAGACAGGATGAGCCAGGGATGAGCCGTGTCTGGATCCAGAGTCACCTTTGCTTCTGAGCCTGGAGGAGGAGGAGGAGAAAGAAGCAGAATTAGGAGAGTCATCAGGAGCCACAGCGACAGGAAGGTCTGTGGGGCGGTGACCAGACCGCAGTCAGTTGTCCTGCCCCCCACAATAAGGTGTGGGGCAGAGGTGATGGACAGCTGATTGGCTGCCTGGCTGTTGCTGGGCGACATGGAGGACCAGACTGAGGGGACCATGACTTACCCTCTGCAATCGGGAGGGAGGGGGCAAAGCAGTCCCTTGGGGGCTGGAGCGTGGGGAAGACAGCCAGTTTGCTGGATGGACTCGCTCCCCATAGACTATGGTGGGCCTGGCTTCTGAGCAGAGATGCATTGCTTTGGGCCCAGGCTGCAGTCCTATCTACGTTCCCTGGGAGTAGCCCCATAGACTATGGTGGGGCTGGCTTCCAGATAGATGTGCTTGGACTGCAATCCCATTTGAATAGGTCTCATTGACTATGGCGGGACTCAGTGGCATAGCTAATGATCGTGTAGCCTGGTGCCAAGCGCAAAAGGATGCCCCGGAAGTGATGTCACAACCGGAAGTGACGTCACACCCAGGTTTTTTAAAAAGTGAAAATTGGGGGGAAAAACCTGCCTCCTCCCCCCAGAAGCTCTGCCACCCACTTGCTCTGCCACCAACCCTCAGACGGTGGCATAGCTAATGTGTCTATCTACCACCAGGGTTCAAAGAAGATTTGTAGCCCCCTCTCCACGACAATAAAATTTAATTAAGTAAATTGAAAGTGTGCCCCTAATTGGTTAGAGACTCTGTGCTGGGCTGAAGAGGGACAGTAATTCTCCCCCTGCTCAATAGAAGAGAAGCACCACTTGGAAAAGTGCCTCTTTATCCAGTTAGCAGGTAACTGAATTATGATACATGGAAATGAGAGCAGACTCATACGAACACCTTCTTGGTTCCATGTTGTATCATATAACGTCTCATTGGCTCTCAGAACAATCAGTCTCATAGGTTGGTTTTGAGTTAAGAAAATCCACTTTCTGTTCCATAAGGCTATTGTGTTTTCATTTTCTGGTTAATTGGCCATAACTTTTGATAGAATACAGATATTCCATTTGTTTCATTGCATTCTGCATTAAATTACCTTCCCAATGATATATAACATGGTGGTATTATTCGTACCTATCAAGCTTTTCACAATTTTGGCCACTAGTATCAAGCTCAGCTTGCTGCCCCCCTAAAACTACATGCCCGGTGCAACTGCTACCCCCTGCACCCCCTTAGCTACACAACTGGTGGGACTTGCTTCTGAGTGGACATGCATAGCATAGGGCTCTCAGGTGCTCTCTGAACTGGGTGCAGGTGCAGGGAAGTTTGCTGTGCTGGGACTTAAAGAATGGTGAGCTAACTTATTTTCAGGCTTGCATTCCCTTTGGGTCCCCCCTTGCCTCTATCTTTGCCAGGGGCCTCTGTCTCCCTGGTTGGGGGGAGGCGGTCCTCTGCTCAGTCCCTGCTGCTCACTGGGTGACATTCAGGCAAACATAGTTGTTCTACTAATAAGGTTGCAAAAAAAATCTGTTTTTGAACATTGATGAGCTCTCCCCACCTTCCTCTCAACCCTTGCACCATGAGAAGTCCTATCAAAACCTGTCCATCATATGCATCCTTGTACATCATTCTTGATTACCTGAGAATTGTTTCATGACACCCTTCAAAAGGGGTTTTACATCAAAGAATCCCCCGATTCTGCAGGTCAGCTCAGGAGGAAAAGCCACAGGATTCTCAAATGCTTCCTTCTTCTCATACCTAAATGTGGAGGAGGAAAATATCTGATCTCACACTCCATGCAACTAGAATTCATGACTGGAGTAAAAGGACGACATGGAGGAGAAGAAAAGAGCAGAAACCCTGAAGGCAAGGGCAAGAACAGATGAGAGGTGCTCAGGTGAGGAGGCTTCTCTAGCAATGGCAGTATACAAGTGCTTTATGCTAATACCCAAAGTCTATGAGCAAAGATGGAGGAACTGGAATGTTTGTTGACTAGGGAAAACATTAATATAGTGGGCATAACGGAAACATGGTGGAATGCGGAGAACCAGTGGGATACCGCAATCCCGGGCTATAAACTCTATAGGAGGGACAGAGAGGGGCGTGTTGGTGGTGGGGTGGCCATCTATGTTAAAGAAGGGGTGGAATCCAGCAAAGCAGAGATTGAAGGCAAGTCCGACTCCACCACAGAATCTCTGTGGGTTAAATTATCAGGTTTGAGGAGCGATGTAATAGTGGGGGCAAGCTATTGTCCTCTGGACCAGAAACCAGTAGAGGATCTTGAAATGAGGAAACAGATCAGGGAGGTGTCGAGGAGGGACAGGGTTGTAATCATGGAGGACTTCAATCATCCTCACATCGACTGGGTCAATTAGTGCTCTGGTCATGAAAGAGAGACCAGTTTTCTTGACATGCTAAATGACTGTGATTTAGAGAAACTAGTCATGGAGCCCACCAGAGGACAGGCGACTCTGAATTTAATATTGTGTAGCACACAGGACCTGTTTAGAGATGTAAATGTTACTGAGCCGTTGGGGAACAGTGACCATGCTGCAATTAGTTTCACCATGAATGTCGGGGACAAGTGCCAAACAAATCTGACAAAAAAAATCCGAAGGGCAAACTTCCCTCAAATGAGGATGCTGGTTAAGAAGTTGTAAGGGAAGGTAAAGAGGATCCAATCTCTCCAGAGTGCGTGGAAGCTGTTTAAAACAACAGTAATAGAGGCCCAGCAGAAGTGTATACCGCAAAGGAAGAAGGGCTTGACTAAGTCCAGGAGGGTGTCCACATGGCTAACAAGTCAAGACGGAGAGGCTGTAAAGGACAAGGAAACTTCCTTCCATAAATGGAAGTCTTGCCCTAATGAGGAGAATAAAAAGGAACATAAACTGTGGCAAAAGAAATGTAAGAAGGTGATACGGGAGGCCAAGAGAGACTATGAGGAACACATGGCCAGCAACATTAGGAGGGATAATAAAAATGTCTTCAAATATGTTAGAAGCAGGAAACCCACCAGAGAAGCAGTTGGCCCCCTGGATGGTGAGGGAAGGAAAGGGGAGGTAAAAGGAGACTTGGAAATGTCAGAGAAATTAAATGAGTTCTTTGCATCTGTCTTTACGGCAGAAGACCTCGGGCAGATACTGCTGCCTGAACGGCCCCTCCTGACCAAAGAATTAAGTTGGGCAGAGGTAAAAAGAGAAGATGTTGTTAGCTCTCTACCCATGCTGAACCAAAGACAAAGCCAACCGGTTGGTTTATGGAAAGTTGCAGGCAGCTGAGTCACATTGAGTCAGCAGAATTACTCTGCACCTGAGTCTGGCACACCCTAGTTAACAGGGCAGAATCTGATTGGATGTTCAGAGTACTTGAACCTCAGTCTGCAGCTCCACCAGTGCAGTAGGTGTTAAACTGAGATAATGCAGAAGACCTGCATTGTTAAACTGAGGTGTTAAACTGAGGGTGTTAAACTGAGATAATGCAGAAGACCTCAGGCAGATACCGCTGCCTGAACGGCCCCTCCTGTCCAAGGAATTAAGTCGGGCAGAGGTTAAAAGAGAAGATGTTTCAGAACTAATTGACAAATTAAAGACCAATAAGTCACCGGACCCTGATGGCATCCACCCAAGTGTTATTAAGGAACTGAAAAATGAAGATGCTGATCTCTTGACTAAAATATGCATCTTGTCCCTTGAAACAGCAGCAAGCAGTAAAGGGAGCCCTCGTCCCACTTCTCATGCGAGAGATTGAATAGTTGCCCTCACACTGAGAGCGATTACGTCAGGCCAGTGTGGGCTCCAGCAAGTCTCCAGAGGGCCAGAGGCTCATTGGGTTCTCCTGGATCCACAGCTGCTCCTGGAGTCCCAGGTGGCGGCAGTGGCCAGGGGAGCCTTTGCTCAGCTTCGGCTGATTCGCCAGCTGCGACCGTACCTGAGCTGCGCGGACCTGGCCACAGTAACCCATGCCCTAGTGACATCTAGATTAGATTATTGCAATGCGCTCTACGTGGGGCTGCCTTTGAAGACGGTCCGGAAATTACAACTAGTACAGAACACGGCTGCTCGTGTTGTTGTTGGGGCACGTCGGTTTGACTCTGTTGAGCCGTTGCTCCGGCGGCTACACTGGCTGCCTGTTCTGTTCCGGGCCCAATTCAAGGTGCTAGTTTTGACTTTTAAAACCCTTTACGGCTCGGGTCCGGGTTATTAGAGGGACCGCCTCCTTCCCTGCAATCCTGCCTGTGCTCTTAGATCATCTGGGGGGGCCCTTTTGACTGTGCCGCCACTAAGAGATGTGAGAGGGGCAGCGGCCAGGAAGAGGGCCTTCTCGGTGGTGGCCCCGAACTGTGGAATACCCTCCCCTTAGAACTGAGAACTACTCCCTCGTTGCTAACGTTTCGGTGTGGACTGAAGACCTTTTTATTTCAAAAAGCTTTTAATTGTTGACAGGCTGGCTGGCGTTCTTGCTTTTTATATGAAAATCCACGGGGTTTGTTTTGTTTTTAGCTTTTTAATCATTGTAAACTGTTAACTGTTTTTCATGTTGTATTTTAAAATTGTTTGTTAGCCGCCTTGTGTGCCCATTGGGCAAAAAGGCGGGGTGCAAATTAATAAAATAATAATAATAATAATTGGAGACTGGGGGCTCCCTGTGGAAAGGACTGGGAGTCCCCGAGGGACACAAACGGCTTCTGGGCTGGGGTTTCAGCACCCCTGCTGTAAAGGGACAGGAAGCTTCCTTCCATAAATGGAAGTCTTGCCCTAATGAAGAGAATAAAAAGGAACATAAACTGTGGCAAAAGATATGTAAGAAGGTTACGGGAGACCAAGAGAGACTATAAGGAAAGCATGGTCAGCAACATTAAGGGGAATAATAAAAGCTTCTTCAAATATGTTAGAAGCAGGAAACCACCAGAGAAGCAGTTGGCCTTCTGGATGGTGAGGGATGGAAATGGGAGATAAAAGGAGACTTGGAAATGTCAGAGAAATTAAATGAGTTCTTTGCATCTGTCTTTACGGCAGAAGACCTTGGGCCAATACCGCTGCCTGAACGGCCCCTCCTGACCAAGGTATCAAGGCGGGTAGAGGTTAAAAGAGAAGATGTTTCAGACCTAATTGACAAATTAAAGATCAATAAGTCACCAGGCCCTGATGGCATCCACCCAAGAGTTCTTAAGGAACTGAAGAATGAAGATGCTGATCTCTTGACTAAAATATGCAACTTGTCCCTTGAAACAGCCGCAGTGCCAGAAGATTGGAGGACAGCAAATGCCACGCCGATCTTTAAAAAGGGAAGGAGGGGGGACCAGGGAAAGTGTAGACCGGTCAGCCTAATGTCTGTTCCAGGTAAGATGGTGGAATGCCTCATCAAAGATAAAATCTTAAAACACATAGACAAACAAGCCTTGCTGAGGGAGAATCAGCCTGTCTTCTGTAAGGGTAAGTCTTACCTCTCAAACCTTTTAGAATTCTTTGAAAAGATCAACAGGCATGTGGATGTGGTAGAACCCATGGACATTATATATCTGGACTTTCAGAAGGCGTTGGACACGATCCCTCACCAAAGACTGCTGAGAAAGTTCCACAGTCAGGGAATTAGAAGGCACGTCCTATCCTGGATTAGTAACTGGTTGAGGTCCAGGAAGCAGAGAGTGGGTGTCAATGGGCAGTTTTCACAATGGAAAGAGGTGAAAAGCGGTGTGCCCCAAGGATCTGTCCTGGGACCGGTGCTTTTCAACCTCTTCATAAATGACCTGGAGGCAGGGCTAAGCAGCAAGGTGGCCAAGTTTGCAGATGACACCAAACTTTTCCAAGTGGTGAAGACCAGAAGTGATTGTGAAGAGCTCCAGAAGGATCTCTCCAAACTGGGAGACTGGGAAGCAAAATGGCAGATGCATTTCAATGTAAATAAGTGTAAAGTCATGCACATTGGGGCAAAGAATCAAAACTACATATAGGCTAATGGGTTCTGAGCTGTCTGTGACAGATCAAGAGAGAGATCTTGGGGTGCTGGTGGACAGCTCGATGAAAGTGTCGAACAATGTGTGGTGGCAGCGAAGAGGGCGAATTCCATGCTTGGGATCATTAGGAAAGTTACTGATAATAAGATGGCTAATATTGTAATGCCGTTGTACAAATCGATGGTTAGGCCACACCTGGAGTATTGTGTCCAGTTCTCATAGCCACATCTCAAAAAGGATATAGTGGAGTTGGAAAAGGTGCAAAAGAGTGCAAGCAAAATGATTACTGGGCTGGGGCACCTTCCCTATGAGGAAAGGCTACAGCGTTTGGGACTCTTCAGTCTAGAAAAGAGGTGCCTGAGGGGGGATATGATTGAGACATACAAAATCATGCAGGGGTGGACAGAGTAGATAGAGAGATGCTCTTTTCCCACTCGCATAACACCAGAACCAGAGGACATCCCCGAAAGTTGAGTTTTGGGAGAGTTAGGACAGACAGAAGAAAATATTTCTTTACCCAGCGTGTAATTAGTTTGTGGAACTCCTTGCCACAAGAAGTAGTTCTGGTATCTTGCCTGGATGTCTTTAAGAGGAGATTGGACAAATTTCTGGAGGAGAAGTTCATTACGGGTTACAAGTCATAGTAGGTATGTGCAAGTTCTTGGTTTTAGAGGCAGACTGCCCCTGATTGCCAGATGCAGGGGAGGGCACCAGGCCACAGGTTGTGTCTGTTGTCTTGTGTGCTCCCTGGGGTATTTGGTGGGCCACTGTGAGATACAGGAAGTTGGACTAGATGGGCCTTTGGCCTGATCCAGTGCGGCTCTTCTTATGTTCTTAGTGTAAATGGATATAAAATGCATCAGGTACAGCAGGCGCCTTTGTAGCTGAGGGAAGGGGACGGATGTCTGGCAGCCCTGATGGATGTGCAGATGGAATGTTGTAAAGAAGGCCCTGAGTGGAGCACTGGAGGGTGGGGAGTCCTGCATTCTCTCCCCAAGAGCCATGTTCCTCACAGACCATTCCCAGCATCAGGTGACAAGAAGGGAAATGAGTGGGATCCACGTACCTCTGCAAGGTCCTCCTAATATCCTGGGGAAAAAAAGAAAAAGATCTTAGTGCCTGCCACAAGCAAGTCAGACTTTTCACACCCTGCACAGATATGCTCTCTGGTCCTCCACTGTCCAGCTGGCAGTGATCCGTTTTGCACACTCCACTCAAGGACTGAGGTGCAGCTCCACAGAATAATCACAAGCTGGGCAAAGAAAAGTTTTCTTTTGCTTGTCCTGATCCTTCAATTCTGTGTCACACCTCCTGATCTATTATCAGACCCAGCTAATGGCCTTGACCTCTGTCCACAACCCGGAATCTCCATCAGTATAAGATAGAAGGGGAGGCAGAGCTTCCCTTCCTTTCTATTTTAGAGGCACACATGGCCTTCTAAATAAAAAAAAATATATAGTTACTTCCAAGGAAACTGCAGGCGGCATGTCTGGCTCTCAGAACGGTTCAGGGGGATGCATTGGGCATGGGGTTTGGCACCTCCAGGTGAGGGTAGCACCCCTGGAGGTGTGGCCCCAGGAGCCACAGTGGTTAGGAACACCACTGAGGGGAGGGCTCTGCTTGAGCTTCCCCTGCTGTTGTTGAAACCAAGTATGAGAAGGAAGAGAGACCCAGGACACCTTTCGCTTTAGTGTGGAGATGACACTGCTCCCCTTTCATGTCCCTCTCCCTTGCTCAGCTAGGACACCCCCCCCCCCCATAAATCCTTTGCTGACCAGCAATCCAGGGCAGTCACTCAGGCCCATGCTTCCCATTCATTCTTGTCTTCTTCAGGGTGAGATTGGGGAATGCCCAGGCAGGGATTCCCCTCCATGATCAGGCTTCCAGCACATGCATTCCGGATGCCCGGGTCTCTCTGTCTCTGCACAGACCCTGGACAGTGGGTGAGGCTCCACTGGAGCACCACAGAGCCCATTAGTGGGGCTTGAGAGCAGCAGAACTGAGCAGAGCTGGAGGGAAAGCACTGGTCAGGAAGTAGCCATGAGAACAGATTCCAGAATCTTGGGAACCTGCAGGCCACACTGAAATAAAATGAACTGACTGATTTCTCTTGAGTGCGCATGTACCTAAGAGAGGTCTTTCAGCCCATTCCTGAGCTGCCTGGTGTGTGGGACTGACGCGGTGCTGAAAACAGCTGAGCACAACAGGGCAGCTTCTGGTGGCTCCTCGACAGACAGGAATGTTTGTTCCCTTTTCCCAGGTAAGGAAAGTAGCCCCACAATGGGGTCCTGCAGTAGTTCTGGAGCTTCTGCAGAATCAAAGAGTTCCGTCTCAGACCATGCAGCCTGACAAGGAGTTCAGGATCTGGTGGAGCTGAGTTCCACAGGTCCTGCCCTCCACCCACCTGGCTGCCTCTACCCAGCACAAAATCTCCCCACCCCTCTACCCACCTCCCCCCGCCCTGAGACGCCGCCTCACTGCTCCCCCCATCTACCTCTCCACTGCCCTGGGGTTCAGTCGATTGCCAAGCAGCAGAGCAGCAGCTTTCCACAAGTGCAAGCCCAACTCTAGTTCGCGCTGGGCTAGCTCTGGTGCTTGGCCTGGTGCTAAGCCCTGCAAGTGTGTCTTATGGCACACTTGCGACAGTGCACACTTGTGGTAAGCCGGCATGCGTATCTCCAGATTAGGCTCTTCAACAGCATGACACACTGAGTCCTTCATTCTTGTGTAGGCCAAGGAAGCACAGAGCAGTTTCTTTCCCTGGGGAGGAACCTGAGCTATTTCTACCACCTCTCACCTGCAGGAGCTCACTTGCTGGCTGCTGGCATTTCTCCTCCATCTGCTGGATGAGACCTTCAAGGGAGGACAGTTCCTCCTCCAGTCTGGCCATGTGCTCCTCTCTTCTGGCTGCAATTTCCTTCTCCAGCTCTTCCAACTGCGAGAGGAGAGACGTCTTTTGTTTTTCCAGAAACTGGTATAGTTGGTTGAAAACAGCCTCTGTCATTGTCTTCTTTCCTTCTATTTGTCCCTGCGACAAGCAGTTGTAAAGAGGAAAGGAGAGAAATGTCCGGAATATTTAGGCTATTGGATGGGAAGCTTAAAGCCAGGAGCCCAAAGGTAGCGTTAAGAACATAAGAAGAGCCCCGCTGGATCAGGTCAAAGGCCCAACTAGTACAACTTTCTGTATCTCACAGTGGCCCACCAAATGCCCCAGGGAGCACACCCGGTGCCCTCCCCTGCATCTAGCAATCAGAGGCAGCCTACCTATAAAACCAAGAGCTTGCACATACCTACCATGACTTGTAACCCGTAATGAACTTTTCCTCCAGAAATCTGTCCAATCTCCGGAAGTGCTGCCTGTTCCACATGCAGGGCCAGCTAGGCAGGCTGAGATCAGGGGTCTCAATGCGTGGATGAGACAGTGGTGTAAGGAGGAGGGGTTTAGATTTGTTAGGCACTGGGGAACTTTTCTGAACAATCAGGGCCTGTACAAGAGGGACGGGTTTAACTTGAACCAGAATGGAACCAGACTGCTGGCACGTAACGTTAAAAAGCTGGCCAAGGAGCTTTTCAACTGACCCTTGAGGGAAACCGGACAGGAGCTGAGGGGCATCTGGTTTGGAACTCCTCATCCCATAGGGATGAGGATAGGGAGGTTAGAGAACAAAAAGGTAGTGACAGTAGGAGTAGGAATTGGGAATGGAAGCATGATAGGATCTGATAGACAGTTTGGCACAATGAGAGGCTGCAGGGATAGAGGAGCTAATAAGCAGCCCATTTTGGGGAACTTCGTATACAAGGGCTTGCTGGAGGTGAAGTGACCATTTATGTTAAACAAGGGGTAGAATCCAGAAAAGTAGAGGCTGAAGGGCGGGTCAGACTCCAACACAGAATCTCTGTGGGTTAAATTACCAGGAGCAAGGAGTGATAGCACGCTGGGGGCGTGCTATAGTCCTCCAGACCAGAAACCTGAAGGAGACCTTGAAATGAGGAAACAAATCAAGGAGGTATCGAGGAGGGACAGGGTTGTAATCATGGGGGTTTTTAATTATCCTCACATCGACTGGGTCAATTTGTACTTTGGTCATGAAAGAAAGACCAGATTTCTTGACATGCTGAATGACTGCTTTAGAGCAGTTAGTCATGGAGCCCACCAGAGGACAGGTGACTCTGGATTTAATATTGTGTGGTACTCAGAACATGATTAGAGATGTAAATGTTACTAAGCCGTTGGGGAAAGTGACCGTGCTGCAATCTGTTTTGCCATGCATGTAGAGGGAAGAGTGGCAAGCAAATCTGATACAAAAACCCAGACGTCCCACAAATGAGGAGAGTAATTAGAAAAAGGTTCAAAGGGAAGGTAAAAAGAGTCTGATCTCTCCAAAGTGCATGGAGGCTGCTTAAATCAACAGTAACAGAGGACCTGCAGAAGTGTATACCACAAAGGAAGAAGGGCTTGACTAAGTCCAAGTGCTCCAAGGATCTGTCCTGGAACCAGTGCTTTTCAATCTGTTCATAAATGACCTGGAGGCAGTGAAAAGCAGCAAGGTGGCCAAGTCTGTGGATGTCACCCAACTTTTCTGAGTGGTGAAGACCAGAAGAGACTGTGAGGACCTCCAGAAGATCTCTCCAAACTGGGAGACTGGGCAGCAAAAAGGCAGATGCATTTCAATGTAAGAAGATGTAAAGTCATGCACATTGGGGCAAAGAATCGAAACTTCACATATAGGCTAATGGGTTCTGAGGCTGTCGGTGACAGATCAGGAGAGAGATCTTGGGGTGGTGGTGGACAGCTCAATGAAAGTGTTTCCCAAAAGATTTTAAAGTAGGCATCTATGAAGAAGATACAAGTTTTGATAAAATATTATTGATTGATGATGGAAAATATATTAAGAAAATGTATAATTTTCTTCTTGAGATAAAGATGGAAGATGAGGTAGTGACTCAATGGTGTTATGGGCAAAATTTTTTGGATATAATATTTCGATTGAAGGTTTACAGGTTGGCAACCTTCAGTCTCGAAAGACTATGGTATCGCGCCCTGAAAGGTGGTTCTGGCACAGCGTCTAGTGTGGCTGAAAAGGCCAATCCGGGAGTGACAATCCCTTCCACACCGGGAGCAAGTGCAGTCTGTCCCTGGTCTGTCTCCCTGGCTATGGGCCTTCCTTCTTTGCCTCTTAGCCTCAGACTGTTGGCAAAGTGTCTCTTCAAACTGGGAAAGGCCATGCTGCACAGCCTGCCTCCAAGCTGGCTGCTCAGAGGCCAGGGTTTCCCACCTGTTGAGGTCCATCCTAAGGCCTTCAGATCCCTCTTGCAGATGTCCTTGTATCGCAGCTGTGGTCTACCTGTAGGGCGCTTTCCTTGCACGAGTTCTCCATAGAGGAGATCCTTTGGGATCCGGCCATCATCCATTCTCACGACATGACCAAGCCAACGCAGGCGTCTCTGTTTCAGCAGTGAATACATGCTAGGGATTCCAGCATGTTCCAGGACTGTGTTGTTTGGAACTTTGTCCTGCCAGGTGATGCTGCGGATGCGTCGGAGGCAGTGCATGTGGAAAGCGCTCAGTTTCCTCTCCTGTTGTGAGCGAAGAGTCCATGACTCGCTGCAGTACAGAAGTGTACTCAGGACGCAAGCTCTGTAGACCTGGATCTTGGTATGTTCCGTCAGCTTCTTGTTGGACCAGACTCTCTTTGTGAGTCTGGAAAACGTGGTAGCTGCTTTACCGATGCACTTGTTTAGCTCGGTATCGAGAGAAAGAGTGTCGGAGATCGTTGAGCCAAGGTACACAAAGTCATGGACAACCTCCAGTTCATGCTCAGAGATTGTAATGCAGGGAGGTGAGTCCACATCCTGAACCATGACCTGTGTTTTCTTCAGGCTGATTGTCAGTCCAAAATCTTGGTAGGCCTTGCTAAAACGATCCATGAGCTGCTGGAGATCTTTGGCAGAGTGGGTAGTGACAGCTGCATCGTCGGCAAAGAGGAAGTCACGCAGACATTTCAGCTGGACTTTGGATTTTGCTCTCAGTCTGGAGAGGTTGAAGAGCTTTCTGTCTGATCTGGTCCGGAGATAGATGCCTTCTGTTGCAGTTCCAAAGGCCTGCTTCAGCAGGACAGCGAAGAAAATCCCAAACAAGGTTGGTGCAAGAACACAGCCCTGCTTCACTCCGCTTCGGATGTCAAAAGGGTCTGATGTGGAGCCATCGAAGACAACAGTGCCCTTCATGTCCTTGTGGAAAGATCTGATGATGCTGAGGAGCCTGGGTGGACATCCAATCTTGGGGAGAATCTTGAAGAGGCCGTCTCTGCTGACCAGGTCGAAAGCCTTTGTGAGATCTATGAAGGCTATAAAGAGTGGCTGTCGTTGTTCCCTGCATTTCTCCTGCAGTTGTCTAAGGGAGAATACCATATCAGTGGTGGACCTGTTGGCTCGGAATCCACACTGCGATTCTGGATAGACGCTCTCTGCAAGTACCTGGAGCCTCTTTAGTACAACTCGGGCAAACAGCTTTCCTACAATGCTAAGGAGAGAGATGCCGCGGTAGTTGTTGCAGTCACCCCTGTCACCTTTGTTCTTGTACAGCGTGATGATGTTTGCATCCCTCATGTCTTGAGGTACTCCACCTTCTCTCCAGCAGAGACAGAGGATTTCATGCAGCTCAGTGACGATGATCTCTTTGCAGCATTTTAGGACTTCAGCAGGGATGCTGTCTTTTCCAGGTGCCTTGCCAAAGGCAAGGGAGTCCAGGGCCACGTGAAGTTCTTCTAGGGTTGGTTCACTGTCAATCTCTTCCAGCACAGGCAGGCACTCAATGTTGTTCAGTGCTTCTTCGGTGACTACATTTTCTCTGGAATATAGCTCAGAGTAGTGCTGCACCCAGCGTTCCATCTGCTGCGCCCGATCCTGGATGACCTCGCCTGTGGCAGACTTCAGAGGGGCATCCAGCCTTCCCAGCATCAAGATCACACGCAGTTATCATGGTGCTGCCTGCGATACTGACCACTCCCTAGTGTGCAGCAGAGTGAAACTGCAAACAAAGCAACTGTATCACACGAAAAAGGAAGGAAGACCTCGCATTGATACCAGCAAGACCCGGGATCAGAGAAAAGTGGAGGAATTTGCACAAGCGCTTGAGGAATCTCTTCCAGGCCCGGCCGACGCAAACACATCCAACAGATGGGAAATTTTCAAGAATACCGTTTACAACACCGCCTTGTCCATATTCGGCAAGAAGACCAACAAGGCGGCAGACTGGTTTGAAGCCCACTCTGAGGAGTTGACACCAGTCATTGAGGAAAAGAGGAGAGCTCAAGCAGCATACAAGGCCTGTCCCAGTGAGCGCAACCTGCAGGTCCTCCGAACTGCTCGCAGCAAAGTCCAACAGACTGCCAGGAGATGTGCTAACGACTACTGGCTCCAGCTCTGTTCCGAGATACAGATAGCAGCTGACACGGGCAACATCAAGGGGATGTATGATGGTATCAAGCAGGCCCTAGGTCCAACACAGAGGAAAAAAATGACTTGGTCATGTCATGAGAATGAGCGATGGTCGGATCCCAAAGGATCTTCTCTATGGAGAACTCGTGAAAGGAAAGCACCCTATAGGTAGACCACAGCTGCGATACAAGGACATCTGCAAGAGGGATCTGAGGCCTTAGGAGTGGACCTCAACAGGTGGGAAACCCTGGCCTCTGAGCGGCCTGCTTGGAGGCCGGCTGTGCAGCGTGGCCTTTCTCAGTTTGAAGAGACACTTGGCCAACAGACTGAGGCAAAGAGGCAAAGAAGGAAGGCCCATAGCCAGGGAGACAGACCAGGAACAGACTGCACTTGCCCCCAGTGTGAAAGGGACTGTCACTCCCGGATTGGCCTTTTCAGTTACACTAGACGCTGTTCCAGAACCACCATTCAGAGCGCGATACCATAGTCTCTCGAGACTGAAGGTTGCCAACTACTAACTAATACTCACTTCCAATGCAACAGGGACACTTACGAGCAGCTCTCGGCTTTCCTTTTCTGTTCCTGCTTTGCTTGCCAGAATGATCTCTCGCTCCTTCCTCAGAACTTCCAGACAGCTACACATTTGGGCCTGCAGCAAAGAGAAAAGTTGTCTTACGTGCTCCCTGGGGCATTTGGTGGGCCACTGTGAGAAACAGGAAGCTGGACTAGATGGGCCTTTGGCCTTATCCAGCAGGGATGTTCTTAATATCCCTTAATATTAATCCCTTCACATCTTAATAATGTGAAGCTATGTACCACTGGGACTCATTAGAAGGCCTGCATAGAAGGACATTTCTGACTTTTTACAGACAAAATCAGCTGTGAGCAGCAGAAAACAGACAAGATTCCATTTTTGGATTGGTCTTTAATGAACATGATTGGGGAGTTCTGGCCATGTTGACTCTTCTGCCTTTTATATGACACTTTTTACAGATATGGGTTCTAGTAGCTGTTCACTTCCAATGCAACAGGGACACTTACGAGCAGGTCTCGGCTTGCCTCTTCTGTTCCTGCTTTGCTTGCCAGAATGATCTCTCGCTCCTTCCTCAGATCTTCCAGACGGCTACACAATTGGTCCTGAAGCAAAGAGAAAAGTTTCTGTTTGGATTCTTTTTCAGGGGAGGGAAGGGGGTTTACTATCTAAGGTGTGTTTGAACTCTGCATAAGAATGGGAAAGCAGTTGAGGTGTATGCTTGCTCCTTGCATTTCAGTGCCTTCTGGGCAGGTCTCTGGACTTGGTGTCTGATAATGGCATCTTACATGAGCAGAAGGAGATTGCAGTTGGGACTAGAAGTCAATTAGTGTTTAGCCCTGAGATGGTGATGGGAAAGAATGCCCTTCAACCTCCCCTTGTGTCCAATCCTGACATCAGGAGCACTAATTCTAAAGATGTGTCATAACCTGGAGCAGGCAAACCCTTTTTCTGCTGTGGGCCTCCAGGTTACAAGCCTTCCCTCAATGACTTCTCTCCAACCAAGCTGCATGCTACACCCATCACTGGCCCTGGAGATTTACATTCACTCACCTTGCATTCCTTGGCAGCCTCTTCCAAAAGCAGGAAAGTATGTGATTGATGTTCTGGGGATCTCTCACAAATCAGACACACCAACTCTTGGTCTTCTTTGCAGAACAGGTGGAGTTTTTCCTTGTGTCTCACACATAAATGTTCTTTTCCCAGGTAAAATGACAGACATTTAATTTTTTCTACTATATTTGCCAGTTGCCTGTTTGGCCGGAAATTCCCTCTCTTGACTTTAGCTTGGCAAAGGGCACACTTCAAGTCCCCCTGATCTTTCCACTTCTCACAGTAGTTGGTGATGCAGCCCCTGCAGAAGTTGTGGCCGCAGTCCAGGGTCACTGGGTCTGTCAGGTACTCCAAGCAGATGGGACACTTGACTTCTTCCTCTACTTCCATGGATGGTGAGGCTGAGGCCATGGCCGATGACGACTCCAGGGATGGATTCAGGCAGCTTCTGAGACCTGTACAAGAACAGTGGGTGGGTGTTGGTGAGCAACAGAAGAAATACCACCTGGGGAATAACTATTTCGCAGACTGCCCATTGCAGAAGATCTTTGAATTTTCCACAGTGGTGCCCAGTTTGTAGGACTAATAATGGGAGGTGTTTGTTTTTGTTGATAATCACATAAACACACAAAACACCACATTTTGGTATTTAAGAGATCAAAATGAAAACAGAAAACACTCAGTGTTCAAGAAATTTTCCAGAAATTAAAATACCTGTAGATAACTTTTCTAGTTAGAAGGAATACCAGGGCCACATCTCCTGACACTCTGTCACCTGCCTGGTGCACTTTTAAAGAATTTAAAATTAATAAAATTGAGAACTTAGGAATAAAACTTTCTGTCTGTTTCATTGTTTCAAATCACAAAACCTGTGAAAAAATAAATCCATTTTCAAACACCTCTACGAATAACCAAAGGAAATTCACTGACTGACTTTTCCTGAAACTCAAGACCTTCCTATAAGGAAGGTTTCTGCTGTGACTTGAAAGCTACAGATTACTCAGTGCTTTTTTTGTAAAAGAAAAGGTGCAGGAACTCACAACTTGTTAATCTTTTATTTATTTATTTATTTATTTATTTATTTATTTATTTATTTTTAAACCATTTTTTATTGGAGAAATAAAATCTTTTTTATGTGCTTCCCCCCTAAAGATGAACTTAGTCTGAGTAGACATGCATAGGATTGGGCTGTCAATCTCCACATCGCCTTCCCCCTAGCTACTTTTTCTACACCTGGGGAAAAATACTGTACAGGTGCACTTGTAGCGTGTAGTATGTAGTGTGGCACTACTTCGAGGAGAGGAAGCAGTGAATAGATTCTGAAAAATGGCTTACATGAGTTCCATGTAGTAAAATTACTCTAAGCAACTGTGGGAGTAAGAACAAAAAAGAATTCTTACACGAGAGGGGTCCTTAGGTGCACATAGAAACAGCTACGTTTGCAAACAAGCGATTAAATATGGTTTAATTCAGGTATCAGAATACTCTGTGTCTTTGGGAAGGTGCTTGGCATGCAATTGTATGTTCTCTGCTGCCCTGAGCAGCTGCTGTGCATTGCTGGAGATCAGCTGCAAATGCTGGCTGGCAGAGGGCATGGGGGAAGGATGAAGAGGATCTCTGGCAAGGCTGGACAGCACGCTGTACACACGTAGAATCCCTTTTCACCTGCCCTTAGCATGTGAAAACAGGTGCAGATATAGATCTCTGCCAGGATTAAGAGCCCAATCCTAGGTATGTCTACTTTGAAGTAAGTCTCGTTCTAGTCAATGGAGCTTACTCCCAGGAAAGTGCCTAGGATTGCAGCCTAAGAGCCCAATCCTATGCATGTCTACTCAGAAGTCCACTTTAGTGAATGGGGCTTACTGTGGATAGGATGGCAGCCTCAGGGCCCAATCCTGTGCCTGTCTCCTCAGAAGTCAGTCCCATTAAAGTCAATGGGGCTTCCTCCCAGGAAAGTGTGGAGAGGACTGCAGCCTCAGAGCCAAAGCCTATGGCTGTCTCCTCATAAGTCAGTCCCAGTAGAGGCAGTGCCAGCACCTACCCAGCGAATGCCTCTGTTTCCCCCCCAATGCCTCCGAAGGGGAGGGGCCCCTGCAGAAAGGTGCCGGAACTCCGTCCCCCCGCATTCCATTAGAAAAAAAGCCCTGAGATTACTAATTGGCTGAATTGCTACTACATCTACTACTACTATTACTTCCAATTTTATTTACAGGGACAAAGCAAACAAAGGAACTCCTTCATTCATCCATCCTGTTTAAAAAAAGCAGAGGTCTCGCATGTCTGCATTTGACAAAACTGCATAAGAAACACAGTAAGGAGATCCCCACCCCGTGCACTGCGGCCAAGGGGAAGAGGAGACGTGCTGGATCAGGCCAAAGGCCCATCTAGTCCAGCTTTCTGCATCTCACAGTGGCCCACGAGATGCCTCAGGGAGCAAAAAGACAACCAGATACCTCTATCCTGTTGCTACTCCCTTGTGTCTGGCATTTCAGAGGGAGGCTACTCCTAAAACATGGAGGTTGCATACAGTCCTCATGGCTTGTAAACTATGGTGGACTTTTCCTATATCAATTTGTCCAAAACCCTTTCAAAGACATCCAGGCCTGCTGCCATCACAACATCCTGGCACAGGGAGTTCCACAGATTCATTATTCACATGGTAAAGAAGTAGACCCTTTTCTCTGTTCTGACTCCAGTCATCAATTTGGTTGTTCATTTTGGTGCTTCTCTTTTTCTTGAAAGAGTTGGAGGCATGCAAATCAACCCCCAAGTGCGTGCACACAAAGACGCGCACTATCCAGTTCGGAAATAGAAGTTACTACTCCTGGATTTAGAAGTAGCCTATCTCTGCAGCCGGCTGCAGCCCTGCCCCCCCACTCAAAGTCATGATGGACGGACGGATGGATGGAATAAGAATATTCAGAGGCATCATATAACTCAATACTGCCTGCTGAGATGAAGGCAAAAAGGGAAGGTGGTGCCTTTGGACTCTTGGTCTGACCCTGCAGGATCATCCTCTCCGCTTTGATCTTCACAGTAGCCCTGAGAAGACTAGTTAGTTGGCAACCTTCAGTCTCGAAAGACTATGGTATCGCGCTCTGAAAGGTGGTTCTGGAACAGCGTCTAGTGTGGCTGAAAAGGCCAATCCGGGAGTGACAATCCCTTCCACACTGGGAGCAAGCGCAGTCTGTCCCTGGGCTGTCTCCCTGGCTATGGGCCTTCCTTCTTTGCCTCTTTGCCTCAGTCTGTTGGCAAAGTGTCTCTTCAAACTGGGAAAGGCCATGTTGCACAGCCTGCCTCCAAGCTGGCCGCTCAGAGGCCAGGGTTTCCCACCTGTTGAGGTCCACTCCTAAGGCCTTCAGATCCTTCTTGCAGATGTCCTTGTATCGCAGCTGTGGTCTACCTGTAGGGCGCTTTCCTTGCACGAGTTCTCCATAGAGGAGATCCTTTGGGATCCGGCCATCATCTATTCTCACGACATGACCGAGCCAACGCAGGCGTCTCTGTTTCAGTAGTGCATACATGCTAGGGATTCCAGCACGTTCCAGGACTGTGTTGTTTGGAACTTTGTCCTGCCAGGTGATGCCGAGAATACGTCGGAGGCAGCGCATGTGGAAAGCATTCAGTTTCCTCTCCTGTTGTGAGTGAAGAGTCCATGACTCGCTGCAGTACAGAAGTGTACTCAGGACGCAAGCTCTGTAGACCTGGATCTTGGTATGTTCCGTCAGCTTCTTGTTGGAGAAGACTAAGCTGAAACAAAGGGTCAGCCAGGGAGCCTCATATCTGACTGGGGATGGGAACCACAAGTCCAGCACTTGATCCTCTGTACCAGTGTTTCTCAGCCAGTGGTACACACACCACTGGCGGTACTTGAGGTGATCAGTTTCTGTCCATTTATATTCTCTTGTGTAAAGGTTAAACTGTTTGCCCTGTGTGGGCAGCAGGGGGCAGTGCTGGGAGAGGGCAGCAGGCATCACACTGCAGTGTGGGTCTCTAATGCTGGTGCTGATGTCATCTGTCCCTATGAAGACATTGCCAGAGCAGATCTCTGGGCACAGCCAGAGCCAGCCAAGCAGGTGCCTCTCTGGCTCTGTGATCTTGGGGCACCAGGATCGAGGCAGAGGCTCAGTCACCCTCAGGGAAACAGAGACACTCTGAGTGTGAACCTAGGAATGCAGCAGGAATGGGAAAGAATAGTGGCTCCTCACGGTCTGTCCAGGTATTGCAGGAGAGATTTCTCAGCTATAGCAGGAATTGCACTCACTCAGAAGGGGCCGGTGGAGGGAAGCCATTGCTGGGAGAGTGTTCTCTCAGGGAACCAGCTTCCCACTGTGTGACCAGTTGTGGAAATGCCCCAGAACTGGAATTGCAAGAACTGTGACAGCAGCAGGTCTCTTCACCTAACCCTGTGATCTCTATCTCTGATCATGCACTTGTTTCATTGAGTCTTCAATTATTAGATGAGGTTAAACCTCAGCAATTGTGGCAACTGAAAGTGTCACTTCTGAATGATGAAGATTTTAAAGAACAAATGACCAAGGAATTAACAGAATACTTCATTATTAATGAAGGCTCTACTACTTCCAGAGTTACTGAACATAAGAACAGCCCCAATGGATCAGGCCATAGGCCCATCTAGTCCAGCTTCCTGTATCTCACCGCGGCCCACCAAATGCCCCAGGGAGCACACCAGATAACAAGAGACCTGCATCCTGGTGCTCTCCCTTGCATCTGGCATTCTGACATAGCCCATTTCTAAAATCAGGAGGTTGCACATACAAATCATGGCTTGTAACCTGTGATGGATCTTTCCTCCAGAAACTTGTCCAATCCCCTTTTAAAGGCGTCCAGGCCAGATGCCATCACCACATCCTGCGGCAAGGAGTTCCACAGACCAACCATACGCTGAGTAAAGAAATATTTTCTTTTGTTTGTCGTAACTCTCCCAGCACTCAACTTTTGTGGATGTCCCCTGGTTCTGGTGTTATGTGAGAGTGTAAAGAGCATCTCCCTATCCACTTTATCCTTCCCATGCATAATTTTGTATGTCTCAATCATGTCCCCCCTCAGACATCTCTTTTCTAGACTGAAGAGGCCCAAACTCTATGCTTGATCCAACAAAAAATTCTTTTTAGAGTCTATTGGGACTCCTAAATGTTTGTTTAATAAGCGATTTAGCAAGGAATCAAATTGTTAGCAATGTAGCGAAAATAATGCATCATTTCAACATATGTTTTGTTCTTGTGTTATTATACAAGGTTTTTGGATAGATGTCATTAATAATACTAATCAGGTTTTGGAGAAATCACTCTTTTTAAAAGATATGTATATTCTTTTGAATTATATTCCAACTTATGGAAACTTTCTGAAGGTCAGCAAAGGTGGATTCTCTGTGCCCTGACTATGGCAAAAAGACTGATACTTAAATCCTGGAAGGACAAATGCCCATCCACTAGCACCCAATGGAGGGAAGCTCTCCTGGTGTTATCTATATTTGAATCTGTTGTATATTGAAGACAATTTTGTGTTGATAAATTTTTTGATATTTCAAAACCTTCTTTAGATATTTTTGTACAGTTTTTTTTTATTCTGTCACTTTTCTTATTTTTCTCACTCTTTTTTTTTCTTTCCTTAAAGACTTTATTATGCACTAAAATTGTATTTCTTGTATTAAGTTACATATGAATAAAAGGGCGGGAGTCTCTTCACCTAACCCAGACTTTGGCTTCTGGCAAAACTCCTGGTTCTTCATTGCCCACCTCAAGTTGTAAATGATGTGCTATAATTATAATATCCTGGTGATGGGTGGGACAGCGGGGGGGGGGTACACATGCACAGATCACCTGAAAGCCTGTCAGGGATGGTTGACTATGAGAGTCAAGCCCTGAAAGAAATGCAAGAGCATAAGAAAAACACTTGAGTTCCTCCTCTACCTCCATGGTTGGTGAGGCTGAGGCCATGGCTGATGAAGACTCCATGGATGAATTCAGGCAGCTTCTGAGACCTGTACAAGGACAGCAGGTGGGTGTGGGTGAGTGACAGAGCTCAGGATTGGGCTCACAGTAAGGACATCCCCCACCCACAGGCACTGTGGCAGAGGTGGCAGAGGAGCCCAGCTTGATCAGACCAAAGGCCCATCTAGTTCAGCTTTCTGCATCTCACAGTGGCCCCCCAGATGCCTCAGGGAGCGAGAAGACAACAAGATACCTCTTCCTGTTGCCACTCCCTTGTATCTGGCATTGTAGAGGCAGGCTACTTCTTAAACATGGAGGTTGCATATGGTCCTCATGTCTTGTAACCTGTGGTGGACTTTTCCTATATCCAGTGCTTTTTTTGTAAAGAAAAAAAAAAAAAAAGGTGCAGGAACTCACAACTTGTTAATCATTTATTTATTTATTCTTAAACCATTTTTTATTGGAGAAATAAAATATTTTTATGTGCTTCCCCCCTAAAGATGAACTTACTTCTGAGTAGACATGCATAGGATTGGGCTGTCAATCTCCACATCCCCTTCCCCCTAGCTACCTTTTCTACACATGGGGAAAAATACTGTACAGGTGCACTTGTAGCATGTAGTATGTAGTGTGGCACTACTTCGAGGAGAGGAAAATGGCTTACATGAGTTCCATGTAGTAAAATTACTCTAAGCAACTGTGGGAGTAAGAACAAAAAAGGAATTCTTACATGAGAAGGGTCCTTAGGTGCACATAGAAACAGCTACGTTTGCAAACAAGCGATTAAATATGGTTTAATTCAGGTATCAGAATACTCTGTGTCTTTGGGAAGGCGCTTGGCATGCAATTGAATGTTCTCTGCTGCCCTGAGCAGCTGCTGTGCATTGCTGGAGAGGAGCTGCAAATGCTGGCTGGTGGAGGGCATGTTTGTGGGGGAAGGATGAGGAGGATCTCTGGCAAGGCTGGACAGCACATTGCACACACGTAGAATCCCTTTTCACCTGCCCTTAGCATGTGAAAACGGGTGCAGATATATATCTCTGCCAGGATTAAGAGCCCAATCCTAGGTATGTCTACTCTGAAGTAAGTCTCGTTCTAGTCAATGGAGCTTACTCCCAGGAAAGTGCCTAGGATTGCAGCCTAAGAGCCCAATCCTATGCATGTCTACTCAGAAGTCCACTTTAGTGAATGGGGCTTAGTGTGGATAGGATGGCAGCCTTAGAGTCCAATCCTGTGCCTGTCTACTCAGAAGTAAGTTCCATTATAGTGAATGGGGCTTACTGTGGATAGGATGGCAGCCTCAGGGCCCAATCCTGTGCCTGTCTACTCAGAAGGCAGTCCCATTAGAGTCAATGGGGCTTCCTCCCAGGAAAGTGTGGAGAGGACTGCAGCCTCAGAGCCCTTCCTCTGCCTGTCTACTCAGGCTGCAAAGCTATGACACTTTTCCAGGAGCAAGCCCCATTGAGCACAACGAGACTTACTTCTGAGTAGACACGCCTAGGCTCGTGCTGCAGGTTGGCACGGGGCTGCACCAGCCAGCTTCCTTCCCCTCCTCCTCCGCCAAGCCAGTACCTGGGCGTTCCGTGGGTGCCGCAGCCCGTCTCCCTGGCTGACTGGCTGTCTGTCTGTCCGTCCTCCTCAGCACCTGTCCCCCGCGCCCTCCACCAGCTTAGAAGCTGCGCGGGGAAGCAGAGTGCGGGGAGGGGAGGGGAGGGGAGGTGGGCTGGGCTCAGGTGTGAGCTTGGAGATGGGGCAGGAGGGGTCATTGTCAGGTCAGGCAGGGGTCAGGCGCCCGCCCACCCTGCACCCCCCAGCACCCACCCAGCGAATGCCTGTTTTGCTCCCCCCCTCCTGGAATGCCTCTGAAGGGGAGGGGCCCCTGCAAAAAGGTGCCGGAACTCCGTCCCCTGCGTTCCATTAGAAAAAAGCCCTGCCTATATCTATCTAAGACATTCAGACCAGCTGCCATCACAACATCCTGCTATGAGGAGTTCCATAGATTAATTCTACACATGGTGAAGAAATACACATGGTGAAGAAAGTTGCAGATCTTTTGACTAAGGTATGCAACTTGTCCCTCAAAATGGCCATGGTGCCAGAAGATTGGAGGATAGCAAATGTCAGCCTAACATCCATACCGGGTAAGATGGTGGAATGCCTCATCAAAGATAGGATCTCAAAACACATAGACGAACAGGCCTTGCTGAGGGAGAGTCAGCATGGCTTCTGTAAGGGTAAGTCTTGCCTCACAAACCTTATAGAATTCTTTGAAAACGTCAACAGGCATGTGGATGTGGGAGAACCTGTGAACATTATCTATCTGGACTTTCAGAAGGCGTTTGACACGGTCCCTCACCAAAGGCTACTGAAAAAACTCCACAGTCAGGGAATTAGAGGACAGGTCCTCTCGTGGATTGAGAACTGGTTGGAGGCCAGGAAGCAGAGAGTGGGTGTCAATGGGCAATTTTCACAATGGAGAGAGGTGAAAAGCGGTGTGCCCCAAGGATCTGTCCTGGGACCGGTGCTTTTCAACCTCTTCATAAATGATCTAGAGACAGGGTTGAGCAGTGAAGTGGCTAAGTTTGCAGACGACACCAAACTTTTCCGAGTGGTGAAGACCAGAAATGATTGTGAGGAGCTCCAGAAAGATCTCTCCAGACTGGCAGAATGGGCAGCAAAATGGCAGATGCGCTTCAATGTCAGTAAGTGTAAAGTCATGCACATTGGGGCAAAAAATCAAAACTTTAGATATAGGCTGATGGGTTCTGAGCTGTCTGTGACAGATCAGGAGAGAGATCTTGGGGTGGTGGTGGACAGGTCAATGAAAGTGTCGACCCAATGTGCGGCGGCAGCGAAGAAGGCCAATTCTATGCTTGGGATCATTAGGAAGGGTATTGAGAACAAAACAGCTAATATTATAATGTCGTTGTACAAATCTATGGTAACGCCACATCTCAAAAAAGACATAGTGGAAATGGAAAAGGTGCAAAAGAGAGCGACTAAGATGATTACTGGGTTGGGGCACTTTCCTCATGAGGAAAGGCTACAGCGTTAGGGCCTCTTCAGCCTAGAAAAGAGACGCCTGAGGGGGGACATGATTGAGACATACAAAATTATGCAGGGATGGACAGAGTGGATAGGGAGATGCTCTTTACACTCTCACATAATACCAGAACCAGGGGACATCCACTAAAATTGAGTGTTGGGCGGGTTAGGACAGACAAAAGAAAATATTTCTTTACTCAGCATGTGATTGGTCTGTGGAACTCCTTGCCACAGGATATGGTGCTGGCGTCTAGCCTAGATGCCTTTAAAAGGGGATTGGACAAGTTTCTGGAGGAAAAATCCATTACGGGATACAAGCCATGATGTGTATGCGCAACTTCCTGATTTTAGAAATGGGTTATGTCAGAATGCCAGATGCAAGGGAGGGCACCAGGATGAGGTCTCTTGTTATCTGGTGTGCTCCCTGGGGCATTTGGTGGGCCGCTGTGAGATACAGGAAGCTGGACTAGATGGACCTATGGCCTGATCCAGTGGGGCTGTTCTTATGTTCTTATGTCCTTTTGTTTCTGTTCTGACTCCAACCCATCCATTTCAGTGGTTGTCTCTTGGAGCTGGAGTTGTGCAAGAGAGAAAACGTGTTCCATCTCTTGACTCTGTCCACCCCATGCATAATTTTATGTCTCAGTCATGTCCCACCCCTTACAGGAACGTTTTTTCTTTGCTGAAGAGCCCCCAACACTGCAGCCTTTCATCACAAGGAAGGTGCCCTAATCCACAAATCATTCTGGTTTTTCTCTTTTTCTTGAAAGAGTTGGAGGCATGCAAATCAACCCCCGTGCGTGTGCTCACACAAAGACACACACTACCCAGTTCTGAATTGTTTTCAGAATCCAGCAGGAGTTCCTACTCCTGGTTTTAGAAGTAGCCTATCTCTGAATGCCAGGAAGAGCCTGCCCAAGATCCTGTGACCCCTGGGCTGGCATGCCAAATGTTGTCCCTCTTTCCCAGCCATGTACCAGCCTCTGCTCCTCTCACTCTCCAAAGTATCCACTCTCTGTCCCCTCTTCCTTTTCCAGTGTAAGGAATGGAAAGAGGAGGAGAAAAAGTGGAGGCCGGAAGGTGGACAGAGGAGAGCCCTCCTCACTAATCCGCTGCCTCATAGGACAGCTTCAGTTGGCCGCATGGATGGGCCAGCCCTGCCTGGGACCTTGTTTTGCTGCAGAGTGAAGCAACTACACACAGAAAGCCAAAGGACGGGGGAGGGGCTTGTTTCTGTCTGCAGTTTGCAAACTCTATAGATGGAGTTTGGGGACATCATGCAGATTGGGACGTATGACTATGTCAATCTCCTATAATGTTTATTTATTATCCAAGGTTTATTATCCATTCAGATGAGACACTTCTTCTGCATCCATGGATGGAGAGGCTGAGGCCATTGCTGATGAAGGCTCCAGGGATTGAGTCCTGTAACATTCTCTTGCTATCCATTTTGGTGTCTTTCTGCCACCCTCAACCTTTCATGCATGCTACGAAAGCTCTGCCTAGAAATGTGTCAGACCCACTTAGCGAGGACAGCTGGCTACAGCCCCTCCCCCCACTCCACTTAAAGTCATGATGGATGGATGGATGGATGGAATAAGAACGTCCAGAGGCATCTTGTAACTCAATACTGCCTGCTGAGAGAAAGGCAAAAAGAGAGGTTGGGGCCTCGGGACTCTTGGTCTGACCCTGCAGGATCATCCTCTCCGCTTTGATCCTCACAATAGCCTCGAGAGGACTAAGCTGAAACAAAGGGTCAGTCAGGGAGCTTCATGTCTGACTGGGGATAGGAACCCCCTGTCGCTGGAGCCATTCTGGGAGGTGAAATCAATGCCGAGGAGACCCCTGTGCATTGCTTTCACCTCCTGGAGCGGCTCTGACAACCAGGGGGAGGGCGGCTCACAGGCTGCGATGAGGCGCCCTGCAAAACATACTGCTGCCCCCCCACTCTGCGAATGCCACTGCCAATTAGTTCAAGAGATTCAAGAGTTGTGAGGGAGGGAGACAATCTCTCTATTCCTTTCTTCACAGCATACCTGATTTTGTGCACCTCAGTTGTACCTGCGTTTTCCCCATCCCCCCCCCCATACTCGAGACCAGTGGTTTTCAAACTTTTTCATCTCACGGCACACTGACAAGGCACTAAAATGGTCAAGGCACACCACCAGGTTTTTGACAATTGTCAAGGCACACCATGCTGCCAGTGGGGGCTCACATCTCCCATTGGCCCTATTAATAAATGACCTTCCCCCAAATTCCTGTGGCATTGCGGCAGCGAAGAAGGCCAATTCTATGCTTGGGATCATTAGGAAGGGTATTGAGAACAAAACGGTTAGTATTAGCTGATATCCCCTCTTTCTACTCCCTGCAAATGTGTGAAGGAAGAAATTTCCCTTATTGGGTGGTTTGGATGATGACTGGTCCATCTGGCTCAATACTTCTCTGGCTGCAGCTGGCAGCAGCAGTTTCATTAATGACCCTCTAGCAGCCCTACCTGGACACGCCAGGGATTGAATGAGGGACCTTCTGCATGGAAAGAAGCTGCCCTACCCCTGTGTTCCGGCACCCCCTGCTAAGCGCCTTCCTTGCGCTCTGTCTAGCAGAGAGAGCAGTTTTCAGTGAAGCAGCCAGAGGGGGAGAGAACTGCAGGCACAAGTTCAAACACTGGCCAGAGGATTCCTTGCTTATTCTCCATCAGGCCTCTCTGCTCCAGGCTGCATTGGCCCCCTGCAGCTCTCAGCAGCAACCACCTTCCCAAACAGCGGAGATGCCCTGGAGCCAGAACATGCCCCAGCTAAGACTCCATGGCTTTGGGGGAGGAAGAAGAGTATCTCTGAGCATATACAGTGTGTTCTCCCCATATCAGCGCGTTCTTTCTTCCACAATAGGAATGACTGGCTTCTGTGGTTTGTTTTCTGGCCTGCCTTTCCTCCAAGCAGAACCAAGGAGGGAGCACTGGACTGCTGGCTGGGAGCTCCCATCCCCCAGTGGCCCTACTAAGGAAGCGTTGTTAAATGTTAGCCTCACAACAACGCTGCAGGGTAGGCCAGGCTGGGAAATGAGGATTTGCTGAAGACCCGTCAAAGAGTTTTATAGCCAAAAACAGAAAATTTTCCACCTCTGGTGTTCCTGTGGAGGGGACGGGACACTAAGTTTCTTCAGGCACCTGGCTGCTGGTGTAAAGTGGCCCCTCTGCCTTGCCTTCAGAGCCAGTCCTGACTGCAGAAGCTTTTGAAGTCCATAGGTGTGAACAACTGACAAAGTGGACAACAACAACAACCGTATTTATATACCGCTTTTCAACAAAAAGTTCACAAAGCGGTTTACAGAGAAAATCAAATATCTAATGGCTCCCTAGACACTTTGCCAACAGTCTGAGGCTAAGAGGCAAAGAAGGAAGGCCCATAGCCAGGGAGACAGACCAGGGACAGACTGCACTTGCTCCCGGTGTGGAAGGGATTGTCACTCCCGGATTGGCCTTTTCAGCCACACTAGACGCTGTGCCAGAACCACCTTTCAGAGCGCGATACCATAGTCTTTCGAGACTGAAGGTTGCCAATACAAATAATGGCTCCCTGTCCCAAAAGGGCTCACAATCTAAAAAGATGCGACACCAGCAGACAGCCACTAGAAAAGACACTGCTGGGGTGAGGTGGGCCAGTTATTCTCCCCCTGCTAAATAAAAGAGGATCACCCACTTGAAAAAGCGCCTCTTAACCAGTTAACAAGCTGGACCTGAATGCAACCAGAAGGGATGAGGCTTGGGGGACATCTCACTGTCCAGTTCCCAACTGCAGGCCTTGCGAGGCACTGCTGGATTCCTCTGGGGTGGAGGAAGATGTGATGAATCTGTCTTGTGTTCCCCAAGATTATGTGGCACATCAGCCCCGGAAGGGTGCAGGGGCCCCATTATGGCCTTATGTAAATGTGTGTGTCTATGTCTGTGTGTGCTTGTGCATGAGTGTCTGTGCAGAATATAAGGTATTAAAATATTCTTAAATTAAGATATTCTACCAAACTCAGATTAATAAATTTAAGGTCGGTGGTGAAGTAAGAGTGTTCGTGTCGGGTGGTGAGCCATACGTGAAGGCGTTGGATCCGGTGGAGCAATGCTCCACCAGTCCCACCTCCTTCCCTCCCCACACCTCCCCCCCCGCCCTCTCCCCGCCCTCTGCCTCCCCATCACACCTCCTTTGATGATAGGTACAAAACACTGTTTCAAAGCAGCATTTTCATAAATCTGAAACTAAAATGCTGCGCCTTCCCCACCCCCGCCCCCCAGCCCCACACAGAACTTTGTGCTTAGCCTCTTGGCAGAGATTTCTCTCATTTGGAAAATAGAAGAGCAGAGGCAGCTGCAGAAAACAGAACGGATGGAAAGACTACAAGGGCTTGTTGAAGCAAGAGGCAGGAGCAGCATCCAGCCAGTCTCCAGTACCACACTCGGCAGCCTGAATCAGAAAACTCCCCTGTGCTCTCGTCAGGCACCCTCCCTGCACACCCACTCCCAGGCCTGTTGCAACTGGGTCAGAGCAACTCTCCTCTTTCTCCTCACCCAAGACTCTGTCTGTGGGAGCCCTTCATGCATATAAGTATGTAAGGGGCATAGAGGGTGATAGCTCACTTACAGTCATTTCTATTTATATACATACTTCACATAAAAGCAAGAGGAAAGATATGCAATTCCAATACAGTAACACCATTAGAACATTAGTTTTTACAATATTAATGAATTTTATTAATTTTTACAATATCGATTAAGCAAAGTACAGAAGATTTGAATTTATTGAATCTGCCTAACAGAGCTGAATTATCCTCTTTTTCTGAGAGTTGAATCTCCTTAGAACCAGGGTGGATCCAGTGCCTGTATTTGGGGGGTGGGGCATGAACAGTACCTTCAGAGCCCAGGTCCACCAGCCAGGTAGACCTGGGCTCCTTATTGAGCTTCTAGCCTCTGTGGCTATTTGCTGAGCAGCTAGACCTGGGCTTCTGCCTGGACTTGGAGCCCTGGTCTACTTGGTTGGGTAGACCTGGATTCCTGACTGAGCTTATATTGAGCTCTGTGGCTATTTGCTGGGTGGGTAGACCTGGGCTCCCATTCCAGCCAATCTCCTTGGTGCCTGTCCAGTGGGTGTATCCTGGCACCCAATTTTGCTCTCCATCTGGGTGGGTGCCCTTCCCTTATGACAGGACAGTTTGGGGGGGGCATGCACCAATGGCCCCCCCCCCCGATCCACCCCTGCTTAGAACCTTTTCCACACTGAAGTTCTTGGTTCTCTTTAGCTCAAATGCTTTCCATGCTTTCTCCCACCAGAAAAAGGGTCTCCCAAGCAGCAGCCATTAATTTTAATAATGTATCTGAAAGGCAAAACCCCCACCATGTGCTCCATGTGCTCTGGACAAGGGCAGGGTGACCGGATGTCATAACTTCCAAGGAGCCCCTCAGTCTCTCCCCCCATCCCTGCCAGAAGCCCCAAGCCCTCTTCCCTCCTGCGCATGAAAGAGACATTGCAAAAAGGGCTTCAACTCCCCCCAGCTGACGCCAGACCAGAGCTCAGCAGGAGCAGCTCCAGGACCCTGCATTGGGCATGTTTGCCACCACACAGCTCCCAGGAAAAGATGGAGCGCACCAGAGAGCACGTGGAGCTCAGCAGGCACCTTCATGTCCTGCGACTATCAGGGGATCGCTATGATTGGCCCTAAACTGGGTTATTAGGAGCCTGAGCACATTGGAGGAGGCTGCCTGTGAGAGGGGCTGAGCTCTCAAGGGAAAAGAAGCCTGAAACGGAGGACATTTCGGAGGACAAGAAGCTGAGAAAGAGGACATGTCTGGACGAATGCGCAGTCTGTCAGGGAGAGAGCCTCAGGTGGGCTTCAGCAGACACCTGCAAGATGGGGAGGAGGGTCTCTCCGCAGAATGAGGCTCCTGAGTAAGTGTAGAGGTGGACTCCTGTGTCAGCATCAGAAAAGGCCACCTGCCCCCCAGCACAGTTCAGAGTCACTCGGATCCTCTTGAGTTCCTGGCTCAGGGACAGAGGAGTGTAATCAGGGGCACTAAAAGCTCTGTACTGACCTCCCCACTTCCCCACAGCCCAGACCCCTTCCTGAGGATTAAGAAGAAACCAGCCCTTTCTCCTCACAGACTGTCTGGCAACCCCCACAGCCCACCTTCCCTCCCCTCCCACAGTGACCTCCCAGAAGTGTCTGCCTGCAGTGAACCCCTCATGGCCCAGCACAAAATCCCAACAGTCAAATCTCTCCGGACTGTCAGGCAGATCTTGGTGTTGGTGTCCCCATCGCACACTCTTGCCATCCTCAGACAGGATGAGTTTGGGATGAGCCGTGTCTGGATCCAGAGTCACCTTTGCTTTGGAGGCTGGAGCAGGAGGAGGAGAGAGAAGAATCAGGACACTCATCCAGAGCCACAGAGAGATTAGCAGGCCACAGTTGATTGCCCTGCCCCCCCCCCCACGATGGCACAGGCAGAGGCGGGAGACTACGGGCAGCTGGCTTTGTGGCTTGGCTGGCAGCAAGGGGTGTGTGGACCCTCACGGCATCCTACAGCCAGTGGGGCTGTAGTGGGGCTGTAGCCTCCTCCCAGCCAGCATGCCCTGTCTGAGTGTGGCAGGTGCGCATGGTTGCCTGGGAGTGAGCCCCACTGACTTGCTTCTGAGTGTAGATGCTTAGCTTTGGGTCCAACCAGTAGTCCTGTCTGCGCTTGCTTGGGAGTAAGCCCCATTGACTGTGGTGGGGCTGGCTTCTGAGTGGACATGCATAGCATAGGGCTCTCAGGTGCTCTCTGACTGGGTGCAGGTGCCGGGAAGTTTGCCATGCTGGGGCTTACAGAATGGTGAGCTGCCTCATTTTCAGGCTTGCATTCCCTTTGGGTCCCCCCCTTGCCTCTTTCTTTACCAGGGGCCTCTGTCTCCCTGGTTGAGGGGTGGCAGTCCTCTGCTCAGTCCCTGCTGCTCACTGGGTGACATTCAGGCAAACATAGTGGTTCTACTAGTAATGTTGCAAAAAATATCCTGTTTTTAAACCTTGGTGAGCTGGACCAACCTGGATTGGCCAAGTGGAAGTAGACAGACCAAGTGGTCTGACTCAGTATGTGGCAGCTCCTAGTTTCGCTCCGCTGGGTGGCGTCTGAGCTTGTGGGCAGCCTCTGGTGTGTTTGTCTGGGTTTTTGACAACTATAGGGGGTGGTTGCCCCCCTCTCCTGTTTGTGTTTGACTGGGCCTAAGAAAGCTCAGAGGTTGGGAGGAAGGCTCCCAAGCCCCCTGCCCCTTGCATACTGGAGCTCACTTTTTCCTCTGAGGTTGGTAATGACATGGGGGAGGTGATGGCTCTTATGGCCCAAGCTGAGATGATTATGAAGAGGAGGCTGCCTGCAGGGCTGGAAAAGGGAAGGTGTGGGGCATCCAATGAAGGTCCACAAAGAGGCCGGACAAGCCCCAACTAGACTGAGGCTCAAGAGCGCCAGATGGCCAATGAAGGCCCAGGAGAACAAACGTTTTAAACCTACTTCCTGATGTAGGACTGATGTTCCAAGGACCCACCTGTAGTTTCCCAGATCCCCCCTGCTTCCTTTTTTAAAGATTGGTGTGACATTAGCTGTCCTCCAGTCCTCTGGCACAGCGGCCCTTTTAACAAACAAGTTGCATATTTTTCTCAGAAGGTCTGCAAATTCTTTAGTTCTTCTTGAGTTGATGCCTTCAGCTTCTGGTGACTTACTGATATTTAGTTTGTCAAAAGTCTGAAATGTCTTCTCTTTTAACCTCTGTCTGACTTACAGGGCAATCCTATGCTTCCCTATCACCAAAAACGGCCACCTCTGAATCCAGTGGTCTCTGGGGTTAAGGAAACAACTTTCCCTTACTGCATATTGAGCAATGGCAGCCCCAATGGGTCTCCCTGGATCCGCGCCTGCTATTGAGGGTGCCTGTCGGGCAGCAGTATCTGCCCAAGGTCTTCTGCCTTGCAAATACAGAGGTCCTCCCTGAGCTGGAAGGCGGCTATGCTGGTATTAGACCCACAACATGCTCTGGATGGGGTAGCGCTCCCTCTGAAGGAGCAGGTTCACAGCCTGGGAGTCCTCCTGGACCCACAGCTGTCCCTGGATGCTCAGGTGGCAGCTGTGGCCAGGGGGGCTTTTGCCCAGCTTCAGCAGGTGCGCCACCTGCAGCCATACTTGTGCCAGTCGGACCTGGCCTTGGTGATCCATGCCCTAGTGACATCTTGGTTAGACTGCTGTAATGCCCTCGACATGGGGCTACCCCTGAAAACGGTTCAGAAGTTGCAGTTGGTGAAGAATGCAGCAGCTTGGTTGGTGACTGGGGCTCGGCATGCGGAATCTGCTATGCCATTGCTGCAGGGGCTTCACTGGCTGCCCAGTCCTTTGCAAGGTGTTGTTTAAAGCTCTGTAAGGCATAGGACCAGGCTGCCTCAGGGATCGCCCGCCTTCCCCCACACATTCCTGCACATCCCCTGTGGTCATCAGAGAGGGCTCTTCTCAGGATACCGCTGCCATCTGAAGCCAGAGGGATGGAGGCAAGCTGCAGAGCCTTCTCAGATGTGGCACCACAGCTCTGGAACCAGCTGCCAGAAGATCTGAGAGCAGCTTCTTCAGTACATGGTTTCGGGCAGGGTTTGACGACCTCTCTGTTTCGCCTGCCTTTGGGGAGGGAGGTGCTCCTTAGGGACCCCTTAATTTTTTTAACCTTTTAAAGCTTTTATGCTGCTTTATATTATTTATTTCCTATCTGCTCATTTATTCTTGTTGTTTAAATTGTTTAATGGTTTTTGATTTTAATAATTTTTTTTGATGGTCTTTTGTATTTACACTTCACTGTAAACCAGTTTGGATGTTTAGAAGAGCGGTATAAAAATCTTTTAAACAAATATATAAATAAATAATTCATTCATTTAATTTCTCTGCCACCCCATGTCCCCTTTTATCTCCCCTTTCCCTGCTTCACCACCCAGCAGGCCAACCACTTTTCTGGCAGATTTCCTGCTTCTATCAGATTTGAAAAGGTGTTTATTATTCTCCTTAACGCTGTTGGCCATTCGCTCCTCAAAGTATTTCTTGGCCTCTCATATCAACATCTTACATTTCTTTTGCAAGAGTTTGCAATCCTTTTCATTCTCCTCATTAGGGCACGACTTCCATTTCCAGACGGAAGCTTCCCAGCCTCTCTACCTTAGCCATGCTGGCATCCTCCTGCATTTAGTCGAGCCCTTCTTTTCCAGTATACGTTTCATCTGGGCCTCTATTACTACCGTTTTAAACAGACTGTATTCACACTGGAGATACTGGTCTCCTTTTACCTTCCCTTTCATTTTCTTTCTAACTAGTCTCCTCAATTAAGGGAAGTCCACTCTTTGGAATTCAAGGGCTTTTGTGCTGGATTTGCTTGGCAGTCTTCCCCCGCCATGCATGGTAGAGTAGCTTATCCTAGGCTACCTTGGGTGTGTGATTGGGAGAAATTGGTCCAGTTGGCTTGAAGCCATCCCTGCCTCAAGGAATGACTGACTTCATGCTATGGGTCAGAGCTTATGGATCAAAGCCTTGCAAGTTGGATGATCAGGAGGAGAGAGAGCAAGAGGAAGCCAATTAGGGACACAGTCCCACAGGTGAGGGGGACAAAGTCAAGGTCTGAGACAAGGAGCCTCTGAGTCACCTGCTTCCAGGACAATACGCTGCCCCCAGTGTCCTGCAGGTGGCATTACACCCATTTCCCAACAGGGTTTTTTGTTTTACACACACTGAAGATTATTGAGCCCATTTTCTAGGAATTTCTCCCCCCCCCTCCTTTCCTGCCCAACATCCTTGCACATCATTCTTGATTACAGAAGTCAGTCCCTTTATAGTTAATGTCTACTCAGTCCCTTTATAGACACAGAAGGCTCTTCAAGATTCCTTTGAGAAGTCCCATTGGGGATCAGGTGGTGGCCAAGGAGGTAAGTAAAATCTTCCTTAATTTACCTTTCCTGGCCAGCTGAGTCCCCACGCGGGCACTGTGTCAGTGAGGAGAAAAGGAGAGAAATGTCAGGAATATTGTCAGCCTTTGCAGGGAGGTGGTGGGAAATCTCTAGTCAGAAACATGGCAGGAAGAGATTCTCGAGGAGCTGGAGGGAAGTGGACCTGCCATGACTGGGCGGTTCTGTTGTCTCTTCTATCTTTTCTATGACAGTGGACAGTGAACAAATGTCAGGAATATTGTCAGCCTTTGGAAGTAGGTGGTGGGAGATCTCTGGTCAGAAGCATGTCGGGAAGCTGGAGGAGCTGGAGGGAGGCGGATCTGCCAGGGTCTCCTCCATCACTGTACCGTCACCACCGCCAGGTAACATGCGAGTGAATTGGTCCTCCTATGGCCCAGTCCTACCCATGCAGTGCAGCATTGCAGCAGGGCCCAGAAGGCTGCACTCACCACAGATCGGCCACTAACGGAGTTCTGCTGGTGCTAGGGATGCGTCGAAGCAGAGATCAGGGGAAAATCGGACATATATACCAAATCCAGAACCCCTGTTCCAGCCCCAGAAGGCTCTTCAAGACTCCTTTGAGGAGTGCTGTTGGGGATCAGGTGGTGGCCAAGGAAGTAAGTAAAATTGTCCCTTATTTATCTTTCCCAGCCAGCTTGGTCTCCACCCGGACACTGTGCAAGCAGCCTGGCACCATTCAGGCCAGCCCAAAATAGGGTTGGGCTGCTAATATTTGACTCAGGACTCATTAGAGGGCCAGCCCTGCAAGGAAGGCACTTCTGACTTTTTGCAGGGATCAAAAAACTGTGAGCAGCACAAAACAGACAAGACTCCACCTTGAGAACGGCCTTTCACAAACATTTCTGGAGACATGAGGCTCTTTTGACTCTTCCCTGTTTCATGCTGCAAGTTTACAGAGATGGCTTCTAGTGGCTCTCACTTCCAGTGCAACAGGGACACTTACGAGCAGGTCTCGGCTGGCCTCTTCTGTTCCTGCTTGACTTGCCAGAATTCTCTCTCTCTCCTTCCTCAGGACTTCCAGGCGGCTGCACAACTGGTCCTGAAGCAAAGAGAAAAGAAAAGTTTCTGGTTGGTCTATCTTTTATCTTTTGGGGGTGGGGTTACTACATAATGTTGCTCCATAAGCATGAGAAAGCACTTGCTGTCTCTCCTGGCCTCCCATCTCAGTGTGTTCCACAGGTCTCTGGGCTTCATGTCCTACAAGGGAATTTTACATGAGCACAAACAGATTGAATGGACTCTAAGATCCAAGTGCAATTTGTGTTGAGCCCTTCCTGAGGTGAAGGGAAAGAATATCCTTCACCCTTCCCTTGTGTCCAACCCAACATCAGGACTGCTGCTTTTAGAGCAGTGTGGTATCCTAGAGCAGGCAAACCCTTTTCCTGCTCTGGGGCTTAAGCACTTCCCTCAATGGCTTCTCTCCAAAGCAAGCTGCATGTTACACCCATCATTAATCCTGAAGGTTTGTAACCACTTACCTTGAATTCCCTGGCAGCCTCTTCCACAAGAAGGACTGTATTCGATTGATGTTCTGGGGATCCCTCACAAATCAACTCCTTGTCTTCTTTGCAGAACAGATGGAGATTTTCCTGGTGTCTTGCACATAAATCCTCTTTTCCCAGGTAAAATGACAGACATTTAATTTTTTCTACTACATTTGCCAGTTGCCTGTTTGGTCTAAAATTCCCTTTCTTGATTCTAGCTTTGCAGAGGGGACACTCCAAGTCCCCCAGATCTTCCCACACCTCACAGTAGGTGGTGATGCAGCCCCTGCAGAAGTTGTGACCGCAGTCCAGGGTCACCAGGTCTGTCAGATACTCCATGCAGATGGAACTCTTGAGTACCTCCAAGGTTGGTGAGGCTGAGGCCATGGCTGATGAAGACTCCAGGGATGGATTCAGGCAGCTTCTGAGACCTGTACAGGGACAGCAGGTGGGTGTGGGTGAGTGACAGAAGAAATACCATATGGGGAATTTCACAGGCTGCACATTGCAGAAGATCTGTGAATTTTCCACTGTGCTGCCCAGTTTGTGGGAGTAATAACTAGAGGTGTTTGTTTTTGTTGATAACAACATAAATGCACAAAACGCCACATTGTGGTCTTTAAGAGATTCAAATAAAAAGAGAAAACACCTTATTTTAGTGTTTAAGATATTTTCCAAAAATAAAAACAGATTAGTTTTCCAGTTAGAAATCACACCATGGCCGTGTCTGCTGACACTATATCACTTACTGAGTACACTTTTAAAGCATTTAAAAATAATAAATTGAGAACTCTGTATGAGAATGTGGAATAAAACCATATAATCGCTTTCTGGGACAAAACAAAGGAAGTCCTTTGTTGATGCCATCCTGTTCAATAAAGAGAGAAGTGTTGCTTGTCTGACAAACTGCGTAAGAAGCACAGAAAGGACACCATAGAACTGAATCCCGCCTGCTGGGAGAAAGGCAGAAAGGGAGGCTGGTGCCTCGAGACTCTGGATCTGATCCTGCGGGATCATCCGCCCCACTTCGATCCTCACAATAGCCCCAAGAGGACGAAGCTGAAGGGTCAGCCAGGGAGCTTCACGTGCAACTGGGGAAGGGAACCTCAAATCCAGCACTCGATCCTCTGTACCAGTTTCTTAACCAGTGGCACACATACCAGTGGTGGTGCTTGAGGTGGTGACAAGTGGAATGCACGGAATCCCCGGACACCCACCACTCGGCAGTGAGACCAGCAACGTAATGTCTCAAGCAGTGGTAGGAGGTTTGGGTCAGTGGGCAGAGCTCCAGAGCGCACTTTTCACAAACTTGAGAAAGCCTCCCACCCACGTTAAGCCTCTTCCTGGTGTTTGTCACATTGTGTCTGCCCTCCTGACTCAGAAGAAACTGGTTATGATATTAAGTCCAGTGGTCCTTCCCAAAGGTGGACCATGCAAAGTGGTGCAGTGGGGGGCAAACATTGAGAAATGCTACTCTGTTCCAGTGTTCTTCAACCTGTGGGTAGCAATCCCAATGGGGTCGTGAAGCTTCATATGGGGGTTGTGGCAACCTTTCAAAACCTGCCTCTTACAGTGGTTGGAGGAACCTGCGGGAGGGCCTGGAACGGCGCCAGCATGCTCACAAATTACCACACCCGGAAGGGATGGGATGAGATGCTACAGTCAGTGGCTTCATTTCAGGACAGGGGACTACTGGGAGGGGATGGCCAGAGCAGGTGGCTTCCTCACTGAAGGATAAGCTTCCACTGTCCCAGGGGGAGAAAGAGGGAAGGAGCTTGTTAAAGCTGGGCAGGCACCTGCAATCCTGGCCACGGCTACCTTCTGTGGTCCCTGACATCAGGCAGTGCAGAAGGCAGTGCAGAGCCAAGCAGCTGGCAAGAGAATGATCTGGAAGTGACGCGAAGCTGGAAGGTGAGGACTGGCTGCTGTGAGGTGGGTTGCCAGCCTCTCATTCATTCATTTATTCATTCATTCATTGCGGAACATGACATGAAAAAGATTGAAGACCACTGGCCCTTGTTACATACACCTTCTTTCCCGAACACGTGTGCAGTTCAAATGGACTTCATCTTGGTTTCAGAGCTGGGCAGAACCCCTCCCCTGCTCTGCGAAAGGGGAATGTGCCAGAGGACTGGAGGATAGCAAATATCGCATCGATTTTTAGGGGAAGGAAAGGATTTTTAGGGGGATCTGGGAAATTACAAGTTGGTCATCAAAACATCTGATCCAGGCAAGATGGTAGAATGCCTCATCAAAGATAGAATCTCAAAACACATAGACAAATAAGCCTTGCTGAGGGAGAATCAGCAGGGGTAAGTTTTGACTCATGAAAGCTCCACAGTCAGGGAATTACAAGGCAGGTCCTATCCTGGATTAGGAACTGGTTGAAGACCAGGAAGCAGAGAGTGGGTTTCAATGGGCATTTTTCACAATGGGGAGAGGTGAAAAGCGGAGTGCCCCAAGGATCTGTTGGGGACTGGTGCTTTTCAACCTATTCATAAATGATCTGGAGACAGGGCTCAGCAGCGAGGTGGCCAAGTCTGCAGATGACACCAAACTTTTCTGAGTGGTGAAGACCAGAAGAGATTGTGAAGAGCTCCAGAATGATCTCTCCAAACTGGGAGACTGGGCAAACTGGGAAAATAGCAGATGCATTTCAATGTCAGTAAGTGTAAAGTCATGCACATTGGGGCAAAAAATCCAAACTTTACATATAGGCTAATGGGTTCTGAGCTGTCTGTGACAGATCAGGAGAGAGATCTTGGTTTTAGAGGCAAGCTGCCTCTGATTGCCAGTTGCACGGGAGGGCACCGGGACGCACATTGTGTCTGTTGTCTTGTGTGCTCCCTGGGGCATCCAGTGGGCCACTGTGAGATACAGGAAGCTGGACTAGATGAGACTGTGGCCTGATCCAGCGGGGCTTCTTCTCCTTAAATAGTGCTACTGTGTTTCTTTTCTTCTACCTCAGCAAAGTCCTCATTTGCTTTTTCTTCTTCTTCTAATGCAGGAGCATCCAAGGACTGGCTTTCACCATCTCCCTCATTACTATGCGGTAACTTTGAAACCAACCCTGGTGAAACAAACTTGCCTGGTCTTTTGTTTTCCTCTTTTTCTTTTCTGTGCTCCAGACTTATATTTGTGCTACTCCACACTGTTAATTTCACCTTTGAACCTTGCCAAAACACATGCAGACATGATCCAAGGCCACATTTTCTATCTAGACACACACTAAACTATGACAAGAGGTGGAGGTGGCTATTGGAGCCTGGAAATTATGTGAACTACCTCTGGGACCTAGACGTTCTGGTCTGAAGGCGTAAGTTGCACCTTCCTGTGATAGAATTGTACTAATACAAACTGATGCTTACGGAGCAGACCTGGGCTGCATTTCCACTATAGATTTCATCCACTTTCAGTGCACTTCTACTTCCCGAATGAAGGGTGACCAGATACAATGGAGGGCAGCGTGTCTACACCTTGTATACAAGAGGGAATTTTGGCAGGTGCAGTTCAACATGGAAGGGCTTTTAAAGCTACACCGGTCAAAATGCCTTCTTCTCTGTCCTCCATCATATCTGGTCACCCTTGTTGGGAAAATGTGGGTTAACCCGGAATAGATGGGCATGTGAGAGAGGTAGAAATTTACTCCAAGACGAGAACTGCACTGGGCTCAGGTGAACAAGAAGAGATGGGAAAATTTCTTATCTAGAAAAAAAGATTTTAAGAACTTTAGCACAGAAAAGAGCAGAAAAACAGATTAGATTAGATTAGATTAGATTAGATACAATCTCAAAAGAGGGTCTCAGCTATGCTGGCTACAAGCTGCCCTCTGCATTTCCTTCCCTCCAGCAGCTGCCCGGGATGAAGCTGTAGAACAGGCAAGCAGAGCCAGGAAGAGAGTGGTGCAGCTCAGGCAGTGAGGAGCCTTGCTGAAAGGCTGGAGCGGAAGCTGGATCGCAGGTTCTTTCTTTCAAGGTGGAAAGTATATCAGCTCTTTAGGATCCGAGTGCAGCTCTCTCGTCCAGATCTGCCACTCAACAGCTCCTCAGGCTGGACCTGAGGACCTTTTATAGGCCTTGCAAGGCCTCTTGCTGAACCTGAGAAACCCAGTCTTCAGTCAGGTCTGGGACTGAATGCAGTTACTGGTTAGTGCACAAGCTCTAGAACTCTTTCCGAACACCCTGCCCAAATGCGTTCTGGGGACAGTAGTTTGTGGAGGTATCTGAGAGCTGTTAGGGCTCCCCTTAACAAATGGCAGTCTCTAGAAAACACTGGGGGAACAGACGTGCATTGGAAGTGGTAAAGCAACCTGGAATAAATTTCTTTTGTACTGTCCAGTTTGTGTTGTCATGACCCTGGCCCCCTGGAGGCCCAGGCCCCAGGGATTTTGTCCCTCTGCCCCCCTTCTCCTCAGGCCTGCCACTGCCCCAAGAGAAGAGCCAGGGAAGCGGCTCGTTAAGGGAAGTGGCTTGCACCTGGAATCTCAGCCACAGCCATCTCCTGCGACCCCTGATGTGGGGAGCCAGCAGCTGGCAAGAGGGCAGACTGGAAATGAAGTGCCGCTGAGGCTGAACTGAGTTACTGAGAACTGAGAGCAGGAAGATCTTCACAACCCTCCCTGTCCTTCTCCCTGGTCCAGCCCTCTCTGCAACCCGCCCTCTTCAATCCCCTGCCCATAAATCCTGGATCCTTCTCTCCCTTCTTCTTGACAGGCAAGCACAGGCTGAGGCAAGTTCTTACTTTTGCCGTGAATAGTTCCAGCGTTACAGGAAAGGGCAGTTTCAGGTCTCCTGGCAGCAGGCACCCCACACTCCTGCCGCTCCCCTTGGCTTCTTCTGGGAGAAAGAGCTGCCACTTCCTTGTCACGCCTGCCCATGCGTGTCAGTGCATCGTAAGTTAGGACAACCCATTTGATAGATAAGCCACATTTCCTCACACATGTAATAAACTTATGAGTCCAAAGTCTGATCAGAAGCTAATAACTCCCATGGCACACCTGTAGACCATCTGTGGCACACCAGTGTGCCACAGCACAGTGGTTGAAAATTGCTGGTCTGAAGTGTACACAATTCACAGAACAAAACGCTGAAAAGGCTTGTCTGTTCAGCAAGGACATTCATGAAAAGACTAGGAGCCCATCTGTGTTACCTACGAAGGCCACTGATGCTGCAATCCGATGAACACTTACCTGTTGTACTCAGTGGGACTTACTTCTCAGCAGACATCCACAGGATTGTGTTACAGTTTTCAGATAAAGTGTTTTCCCCACTTGGCAGAGCACAGGGGGATAGAGGAACATGGGAAAAAGGACATTGCAGAGGCCCAAGAGTGACAAGGTGCAAGTCAGTTGCTCTTGTTTTGTAGATTTAAAATGTTATTATTATTATTATTATACAGTATTTATATACCGCTTTTCAACAAAAAAAGTTCACAAAGTGGTTTACAGAGAAAAATCAAGTCTCCAGTGGCTCCCTGTCCCCAAAGGGCTCACCATCTAAACAGCTGCAGAAGAACAGCAGCAGGCAGCCACTAGAAAAGGCACTGCTGGGGTGAGGTGGGCCAGTTACTCTCCCCCTGCAAAAAGAGGAGCACCCACTTGAAAAAGAGCCTCTTACCCAGTTAGCAGGAGCACCACACGTACTCTTATGATGCATAACAGCAGCAGTGGCGTCACCAGGGTCCGCATCGCACGTGTGGGAGGCCTGCGCGTCACCCCATGTAGTGGGCACAGCAACGTCCCAGGTGGTGGGTGTGGTGATGTACCGTCGCCCCGCCCCCACTGGTCTTTTGGCTGTACCTTTCGATAGAACACAGATATTTCAATGTGTTTTGTTTCACTGCATTCTGCATGAAACTACACATTGATTGATATATAACATGATGGTCGTATTCTTACAAACGGTGATTTTAGTGATTTCGGTCACTAATGGTGTCACCCCCCCCGGGGGTGTCAACTTACTAACACCTTTTTGCAGCAGTTCTCAACTTTTAGCACCAGGACCCACTTTTTAGAATGACAATCTGTCCAGGACCCATTGGAAGTGATGTCATGGCCAGAAGTGACATCATCAAGCAAATTAAAATAATTATAAATAATTAAAGTAAAATAAATAAGGGGGAGTCAGCACTGTTCCACCAAGTGAATTTTCTCTGTATCCTGCCTGCAATACCCCTCCCATGATGTGTACGTGAAACCTCCTGATTTTTGAAATGGGCTATGTCAGAATGCCAATGCAAGGGAGGGCACCAGGATACAGTTCTCTTGTTATCTAGTGTGCTCCCTTGGGCATTTGGTGGGCTGCTGTGAGATACCGGAAGGTGGACAAGATGGGCCTATGGCCTGATCCAGTGGGGCTGTTCTTATGTTCTTATGACATAAGGGCAATGCAGCTCCTAGGTAAGGAAACAAACATTCCCTTACTTTGGGGAGGCCTCTGTGAGTGCCACCCAACTGCAGGATACAGCAAACATCCCATTGCCACTACTATGCCAGTGCTGGAAAGTGGGTTAGGATTTGGGCCTAGGGGAGGTTGAAAGGCATTCTTTCCCTGATCCATTTCAGGAAGGGCTGAACACAAACTGAATGCACGTCAAGACCCAAGTGCAATTCCTGCTCATGTAAGATACCACTATAAGATGCCAAGTCCAGAAACCTGCCCAGAAGGCAGTGAAATGCAAGGAGTAAGCAGATACGTCAACTGCTTTCTCATTCTTATGGAGTGTTCTAAAGCACCTTTAGATAGTAACCTGCCCAACCAACCCTGAAAAAGAATCCAAACAGAAATGTTTTTCTTTGCCTCATTGTGTAGCCATCTGGAAGATTTGAGGAAGGAGAGAGAGAGATTTCTGGCAAGTCAAGCAGGAAAAGAAGAGGAAAGCCAAGACCTGCTCGTAAGTGTCCCTGTTGCATTGGAAGTGAACAGCTACTAGAACCCATGTCTGTAAAAGTGTCATATGAAAGGAAGAAGAGTCAACATGGCCAGAACTCCCCAATCATGTTCATTTCAGGCCACTCTAAAGGTGGAGTCTTGTCTGTTTTCTCCTTCTCATAGCTGATTTGGTCTTGCTGCAAAAAGTCTAACGTGCCCTTCCTTGCAGGGTTGTCTCTCTAAATGAGTCCCAGTGGGTGCATAGCTTCATATTGGAAGAATCAACTCACTCACCTGTTACCTCGTGGTAGTGCCTGTGTGCTGATGCAGGAGACCCTGGTGATCTGCCTACCTCCAGCTGCTCCAGTGTCTCTTCCTGCCATGTTTCTGACTAGAGATTTTCCCCCCACCTCCCTGCTAAGCCTGACAACATTCTTGTAAGGTAAGGGAATGTTTATTTCCTCACCTTGGAGCTGCATTGCTCTTATGTCTGTGCTGGAAAGTGGGTTAGGAAGCGCCCTAAAATTTTCATTACTGGCCTGCTACCAGTTATAATTAGAGCAATAATCATGAACATGTATATTGATATATAAGAAGAAAATCAACACCACTGGTAATTGGTTGTTTGTTAAGAGGTATGTGTCCAGAAATAGCAATAAAAAATCCTAAAGTTGGCATAACATATACAGCCACTTGCCACAAGTTCCTTTGCTTCAGGTGTCTGTTTACATTACCCTGCAGGCATGGTTCTGCTTTTACTTACTATGGACTATTTCTATGTTATTTGAGGTGTTTAAGAAATAGTATTGCTAGTACTACTTCATAAGTGACAGATCCGAGCTAGGGCTGCAAGTAAAACCTGCCCTTATGGACTTAGCACTCATCGTCTCATTGATGAGATGGAGGCTTGCAGCAGAAGTTCAACTTGGTATACCACAGCGATTTTCGACCAATATGCCATGGCACACTGGTGTGCTGTGAATGGTCTACAGGTGTGCCGTGGGAATTTGGGGGGTGATCATTTATTAGTAGGGCCAGTAGGGAATGTGAGCCCCCACCAGCAGTATGGTGTGCCTTGTCAATTAAAAAAAACAACAATTAATGGTGTGCCTTGACAATTTTAGAGTCTTGCAGTGTGCCATGAGATGAAAAAGACTGAAAATCACTGGCACAGCATGCTGCAAAATACACATCACACACCCTCTCCACAATCTCCCACCCCACCCCATCCCATCCCATCCCACTTAAGTTAAAGTCCAGGGAGTAAAACCAGCCAAGCTGTCCACCCTACTGGAGCAGTCAAGCAAAACTCTACAGTGAGGTGCAGAAAACTAATTATGGGGCAGCATCCCACAAACATCTGGCATAGCTTAGGATGCCAGATGAAGGATTCAGAGCCCCATCCTCTGCCTGCCTACTCAGAAGTAAGTCCCACCAGTCAATGGGGCTTCCTCCCAGGAAAGTGTGGCCAGGACCGCAGCCTGGAGAGGGCAGTGCTTTCTCTAGCCAGCCTCACATCACCAACCGTGAGGTGAGTAGCCAAGCCAATTCCCTCGCTGCTGCGTTCATCTCGGAGGCTTCCGTGCCTCTTCCTCCTCCTGCTGGTGCTGCTCAGACAGACTGAAGCTGCCCACCAATGCAGCCGAGTGCCTGCTTTTCTGCCTATTCAGAGGTGAGTGCCGTTCTAGTTCATGGAGCTTACTCCAAGGAAAGTGTGGCACGGATTGCAGCCTGAAAGGGGAGATGTCAGGATGCCCCCGCCTGCTGCTGCTTCTGGTCCATTCATTCCCCAAGGGGCAGCCGGGGGAGGGCAAGAACAAAAGGCTCCCCCGCAGATCATGGACCCTCCAGGTGGTCTGGGGCCAGGACAAAGCCGCTGCCTTTCCCGGGCGCCAAGGCGGCTGGAGGGGAAAGGGACGAGGCTGCACAGGCAGGCTGGGCTGTGATTCGTGCTGCAGGGCTTGGACTGGCCACCAATCCACGAGCAGCTGCTGCTCCAGCCCTTCCGAGCAGGCAGCAGTCCCACAGCCCAGCCCAGCCCAGCCCGCAGCTCGTTAGCAAACGGTTCTCAGAACTGCTTCCTATAATAGCTAGGGGTTCTACAGAGCCAGTGAGAACCGGCTGAATCCCACCACTGGACGTATTGTATGTTTGGCTGTGGAATAACATCCCGTCCTTATGAAAACCCTACTCAGGTAAGTGTTAAGCCTCCGCTTAGTGGCATCCAATCTATTGGAATTCCTAACCCCTCTCCAAACCTAGGGGGCAAACAGGACCAGAGGATAGAATCCCCAGGGCACTCAAATCACATTCAAATCTTGCTGGACCTGAAACCTCCAGGACAACGATGTACTCTGGCTGAGCTTGTTTTCACCTAGATGAAGGACTACCTGGGGAGGTGGATGGGAATTCAGATATTCAACAAATGCTGGTAGCAGTTGGCTCTAATTCATGCCCTTCTTTGCTTCCCAGTCAACGCAGGTTGTCCAGGCCAAGCTGGGTGCTGAAGCCATGCGAAATTGCTTATTTCTGTGCCCCTCACAAGACGGAGTGTCCGCAAAGGAGCACCTGCACCAGATATGCCCAATCAGGACCTGCCAAAAGAAACAAGAGTGATCGTCTGTCCTAACAAAAGAGGAGCAATCACAAATAACCTCATTTAACTACCCCAAAATGGATCAATGAAGGCCCAAAATACCTAGGAACCCTTACGGCAACAATGAAGGCAAAATGGATGCACCCGCAGATACCCTGAGACCACCAGACCAATGAAGGTCAACTGGACCCACCAACAGGTGGACCAAGAAGCTGTAAAAACCAGCACCAATGAAGGCATGACAGGGTAATATCCCCCAAATTTTGACCAGTAACAGCAAAAAAGAGAGGTCCCCTCAGGGACAAACAGCAAAACAAAGAAGGGGTGGGGGTGCTGCTCCTCTTTTCTAATGTAATACTTAAGCACCCCAGACTGCCTCCTGTAAATCCTCCGAATTTATAATTTATAATTGTGTTTAATACACACACACACACACACACACACACACACACACACACACACCCCTCTGATCAGACTTAGGCTTGCGGATCGTAATATTCAAACCACTGGGCACAAAATGCAGGTCACCTACCTGCAGCGCCCGCCCTGAAGTATCGGATTTCAAAGGGCTCAGCACTTTGCCTGGCCTAAAATCCCCAAAGAACGTTACCAGGCAGGCAGCTTGAAATAAAGCACCTTCCGTGGTGAAGCACGCAGGAAATCGAAAGCTCTGTGCAGACCTAATAAAATCCAGGGGGGTGACTGAGGTCTGCAGGGAAGTAGACTGTCTCAAGGCCTGAACACGCTCACTTGCTTTCTACCTGACTCCACTTCTCCAACGGCCTCAGAATGCTCTTGTCCTTCAGAGCATCTCCTCACCAACAGCTAAAGACGTGACTAGTTCCAGTTCCAGTTCCATGAGATCCTCCCAGCAGCCTTAAGGAATTCATTTTGCAGAAAACCAAATATACCCACCACTCTCCAGAGGGGCACATGCCAAGTTCTGGTCCCAATCCCTGCTAAGTTCTGGTTCCAACCCCTGGCCAACCACTGGGGGATGCCTTGTTTAAGACTCAGTTCAGCTGTGAGTTGCTCAGCAGCCTCTTGACCTCTGTATTCCCCTGGCATCCTTACGTTCCAGTTAGGAAGCCCCAATAGCACCTTTCCATTGCCCCACAGGAAAGGGGACTGTGAAATCCCAGAAACCCAATTCCCAAGTCCCTCATGAAAAGGGAAGGTCAGCAAGGACTTTGCTTGAGCAGGTTCGAAAGAGTGCAGGAGGTGCCTTTGTTTCTTCTAGGAGAGTGGATCTTCATGCAGGGACTGTCGAGGTAGAAACCGGCTTTCTTTTCTTTTACTTTGCCTATAAACCATGTGTTGTCCTCTGCCTCTTCTTTCAGTCTCAAAACACATCTTTTCTATATTTTGAAAGCATCCTGCCTGTCCGGAAAAAGACAAGAGCTAAGAGCTATTAGCCTCCTTGTTCGCCGAGTGATTTGACCAAAAGCTACAAGATGTGTGACCAGGAGCAGAAAACAGCCTTGTCCATTTCTCTCCCACAGCAACTTATTTGGTGTTAAGAGACTGACTGTTCAGTCATTCAAAAGCTACAAACATTTGACCCATCTGAGGAAGAAGTGACACCGTGAGGCCCACTCCATTGGCTTGGCTGAAATCAACGGCAGTTTGGCTCCTTCCTTCCAGAATGGTCTGCATCTGAGAGAGAGGAAGGCAGCAAGGCTCATGCCATCCACTGTCCTTTGGTTCCTCCCCCTCTCAGAACTGACACCCTCACTGGACATTCCATCTGGGCATGAGAACAATTGTGTTGCATCCTATATGAACGTAAACTTGAATTTGCCTGCGTCCACATCAGGCAGGCCGAGGAAGGCATATGAGACTCCTTAACGCAATCTGGGAGGAAACTGGCCTGCTACAGTAGCTCTTTGGCTTGTGGCTCTGCTTACCATGAAGGAGTGTAGAGGAACTGTGGGCACAGTTGCAGGGCTACAGCAGCTGCAGAACTTAGTGGGTAAAGGACTGAAGCATCCAGTCCAAGTCCACAGTCTCTAGAGTACAGTCCAGTCTTCCCAGTTCAGTCTTCTGCAGCGGAGTCACTCCTCTGTGTCCTCTCCAGCAGAGTGTCTCCTTCAGCAGGGTCCTCCAGCAGAGTCCTGGCAGTCCCCTTCTCCTGTAGGTCCTGGTTTGTCCGTGTCCCGTAGGTCTGGGTGGGACTTTTGCTCCTTCTGAAGCTGCCTTTTATCCTTGGATGTTCCATCTTCCAAAATGCAGCTCAGCTGTGAGCTGCCATGTTAGCACATGACCATTCAAAGTCCCATCGAGGTCAAATGAAGCTCAAGTGTCCATCAGAGTCTCCATTGGCCTTGGTGGATTATAGCTGTACAACCAGCCCTTCCCTTCCCAGAGTTGTCAAACAGCTGTCAAAACATGGGAATCACTGTCATCCACCTGATGATCTTCTGATCTTCCATTGCAATGACCTACCAACAGATCCCAACCCACAGTTTGGGAACCACTGCCTTAGCACATCACTTCTGGTTTTTTGGGCAAAACAGGAAGCAACATATTAAGACCTTCTGAGGCTGCATGCAGCATCCCTGAGTCTCAAACACCCTCCAGACATGACCAGAGCACAGCTCCAGTCACGTTCTGGGGGGTAATTGCTGTAGGAGCAGCACTGCCACACCCCCAAAACTTTGCCCAGAAGCACAGCATCTCCTGTGCCTGCCCATCTACAGAGGGAGCCTGTTTTTGACATACAAAAGGGGCATTCAAGAGTAAGTGGTTCAGGAAGAGGCTCATTAGCTTGTCCTGTAGAAAAGGCTGGGATGAGGGTGACAGAATTTATTGTAGCTTTGAACACACAAAGGCTCAGGCAATTCAGTTACTGGCCTAGATGGTGTTTGTTTTGCACTTAGAGAGGAAATGTCTTTGGGCGCAATCCTGCCCTTCACTTAGGCTGGTGCAAGTCCCTTGCGCTGGCCCAGGAGGGTCGCAAACGTTGCAAAGCACCTCCTTAGCAGGTGCGGGGGGAAAAGAAGCAGGGGGACCGCGGGTGATGGGTTACCCCGGGGGGGGAGCGGTCCATGGACCACACTTTGAGCACCCCTGATGTATGTGAGCTTGCAAGCTAAGCTAGAAACTACTTTATTCTTCTTTTGAACTTGCCTCAACCCCTCATATAGATTTGGGGAAGACATCAAAGCTTTTTCTTTCATTAGGAAAGGATTTGTGTGAATTATCCTGTTAGAAATGGTCAACGTTTATGCATACAAGTTCTGAGCATATTTTCAGAAGTTCTTGTTAGACAATGTAAGACAATGAGGGCACAATTCTAACCAGGTCTACTGAGAACTATGTCCTATTTTGTTGAATGGGGTTTACTCTAAGGGAAATGTGGTTAGGATTGCAGCCTGAGTTGGGCAATTATGCCTTATTTAAGAAGACAGTTCAACTCACCTCAGAATCCAGGCAGAGCATGTAAGGCCCACATTCAGAGGCTTAAAGGAAAAAATAAAGTATAGCCCAGTGTACTCCATGCTTTAAGAATCCCTTCTTTCAATGATCAGCTTTCAAGGCAGAAAGCAGGTTTGCTACTCCATACCTCTATGGCCAAAGCTTTTGGGGATTAATAGCCCCACAGGAAAAGGTAGGAAGCAGTGACTATTCTGGCTCCTGTGCTGCCTGGGGTCAGGGTTAAAAAATGCTGGTTGTGTCTGGAGGCCTTCTGAGGATCTGAAAATATCACTTCCAGTTTTCCAAGAAACCGAAAGTGATGTTTTAAGGCCCTCTGGAGTGCAGCCTCTCCGGCCCTCAGAAGGCCTCCAGATGGAGAGGCAGTGGAACTTGGTGACCCTTGGGGCAGCACAGCTTTGGGGGCTGCACCGCCTCAGCCGGAAACACTTGCACCCGTGGACCCACCCCTTGTTTAGCTCCCACATCCCCTGGCAGTCACATGATTGGAAAAAGACAAGGTCTACTGCAGGAATCTTTCAGATGCTGAAACACCACCGAAGCCTCCAGGGGATCAAAGTGCCCCAAACCAGAGAAGAACGGGCAGGAAATGGCAGAGAGAGCTCAGCCTCCACTGTGATGATGCAGGTGCTGTGGCTTCTGGGTAGCCTGTGGCTTCTGGTCGCCCAACACAGAGGCTCTTGATTCTACGCTAACCTTTGAGTTGCCATAGAATCAAGGAGCCCCATTGTGGGACTCCTCGCTTTACCCAGGGGAAGGGGATGAAAGTGCCATGGCCAACCTCTTGTTCCCTGAAAGCCTCTGGCCCACTCATCTGAACATGACCAGAACTGTGCTCTGATTGTGTCTGGAGGGTGTTCTGAGGGCCAGTGAGGTTGAATGAATGAGCCCATTCATTTATTCACTCATCTAAGTTCCATCTCTAATTTGTTTATTTAAATTTTATATTTAAAACTTTTTCCGGCCCTACACACCATGCCAGATATTTGATGCGGCCCTTTGGCAAAAAGTTTGGAGACCCCTGCTTTAGAGTAAACCATAGTAGAACGGGAGGATCTAGGAGGCATAGCAGTGCACCCCTTCTGAATGAACCAGGCAAGAAAAACAGTCAAAACTAGGTTTATTGAAGAGCGGAGGAAACAAAGTAATAAGCAGAGGGAGTGCAAAGGACCCAAGAGAGGCATTTATCCAAAGCCAAACATTTGGGGGGTGGTTCGGGGATTATCCCCCCACAGTCAGCTTCCAGTTGCATCTTCCACAATTAGCACCTCTGCTGTGCTGGACATCTTCACACCACATTATTTTCAGAACTTGCTTCCGGATGGAGAGTAAAGGGCGCAGGTGTTTGCAGGATAGCAAAAGCAAGCAGAAAAACACAAACCACCTTGTAAAAACCACCTCAGTCGCACTTCACCTCCACTTTCCACTACAAAACACCTTGCACATCTCTGTTGAGCCATGATAGCCACCTATTTGCTCACCACTGATAAAATCATGTGCCTCCTGCTCCTCTTTTGAACATACAGCAAACTTGAAGTGCAATCCCAGGCATGCAGGCAGGTCTATTCAAAAGGAGTCCCCACTGAGTTTAATGCGTCTCCCCCAAGGACTAGTATAGGATGGCAGTCTCAGTGTTTGCTGACAGTGTGTTAGGCACTGAGCACAACTTAGAAGTGAGTGACACAAACCCTCCTTAGGAGGTCATGGTTCTAACTAGGAAAAACCGGAAAGTACTGTAGGAAAACAGCCAATGGTTTCTGGTGCGACTAGATGGAACCAGGATCTCCAAAGATGCTTAGGAGTTTCCACTATCTAGAAGTAGTTTTTACTAGTTGGAATAATTAGTAATGCTGATTTTTGGTTGTTATTGCAATGCGTGTGTGTGTATACATACACACACACACACACTTTTTATTATTATTATTATTATTATTATTATTATTATTATTATTATTATTATTATTATTATTATTTCAAATCACAGAGTGATACAGGAGGAAGAGGCATATGGGAGCAAATGGGAAGAACAAATTCCTCTTTTTGGAATTTGCGGGCCTCTTTTTGTGGTATGTGCTCCGTGAAACACCTGGTGGGACACCAGCACAATAGCCTGTGGCAAGGCATTCCATGGATTAATTAAATAATTGGGTAAAGAAATTGTTTCTTTTGTCTGTTCTAATTCTCCCAACAGTCAGTTGTAGTGGATGTCCCCTGGTTCTGGTGTTTTGGGAGAGGGAAAAGAACATTCCTCTACCCACTCTATCCACCCACTGCATAATTTACATCTCAGTCATGTCCCCCCCCTCCCCTCAGGCACTTTTTTGGTAGACTGAAGAGCTTTTAAGATGTGTAAAAATCAGGAAGCAGATCAGCAAGAAATCAGCCACAGAGTTCCTCAAGCTGGTTACAGGAGAGTGTATTTGGAAAGAGCGGGGAATACATCAGTGTACAGATGGGTTAGACATGGCATGTTTCATTTCTTGTCCAGACAGGGTCCTTTTGAAAGATTTACTAGTAGTAATAAGGGGGACTGTTTGCATTACAGTTGTCAGTGTTGCAGCACTTGGTAACCTCTACATTATACTGATACTGATCCATCACTGTTGTGTTACATTCATTGATATCAATCATCTGAGTGCAGCCAGCCTCCCAGGTTGAGCGCTTGCTAGCTGAATGGGAAAAGAAAGCAATTGGAAATGAGGGGATTAGTAAACATCACGGAAGGGAGTTGGAAGAAGGGAGGGCAGCCCCATCTAAGTCCCAACCCAGCTATCCCAGTTGACTCAGTTAAGCCTGCTGATTGGGGGTAACAAGAGCTTACCTCTGTAGTATGCCCATCTGTAACATTGTTCCTGTCCACAGGCATAGCAATCACTATAATGCTCTTCTGGACTCTTATACCTGGTGTCACGGCACCAAAGACCCTGTGCTGAAAGAAAGAGAGAGAGTGTCATGGCAGAATGGAAATGTGCGCATCTCCTAGATTTGGCTTTTTTTGTATTATGCTTCCTAATGATTAAAGAAGAATACAAAATGGCCCAAGCCAGCCTGCCACCCTTACTGGTTTTGCAAGGCCTTTCTCTGCAGGTTTGGGGGGCCTCATTCATAAGTGACCTGACACTCCTTTTATTCTCTTCCTTTTGATTTTTCTAGGGAAGGAGCCCTACCCTGAAAAGTCAAATCAGACACTGAGGATTCCAGGCAAGAGTGCAGGTGGGGTCTGGTCACTCATATGCCAAAGGCGCACTTTCCCGAAGGGGTTCACCTCTGTGCCTGGCCACCCCTCACCTGGCCTGCTGCTGTTGCTCCTACGCCCTCCCCCCACCCATGACTCTGTAGGCATCCTGTGATGAACCAGATGATCAGGTACGGAACAAGACCAGCTTGTACTCCTCCTTGCTGGGCAATTCCTGAGTGCCCTGGCCCTGAGCCAGCCAAAGGGAGGAAGGAGCTGCAGCCACAGTGGACGGTGGACTCCCTGGCACTCCTGCAACAGCCACACAAAGGAAAACTCCTCTCTGTCTTTTTGGGTACATGGGGGGAGGCAAAGCTGTTAAGCATGTTAAGAAGAGCATATGGTTTTTGCCCGAGGATCACCAGAAAGCTGCTGGAAATGTTAAATTAAAATACTATCAAGGCAGACACAACAACACAACACAACACAACTCTGGTATCGCTGATGGTGTCTTTCAGTAGGATGTGCTTACAGCAACTGCACTCGCTTACACTGACATTTTACACTTGAGAAACTCACCATCTATTTTGAACAGATTGCACAAGAAAGACAACAGCTATTCACTAGAATTGGGGTAATAGTTAAGGGGCAAGGCTGAAGGTCTGGAGGGGGTGAGCAAACATGGTATCAAACACCAGAAAAAAATGCACGGTAATGGTTTTTCTTTTATAAAACAGCTGTTTTCTCTGCCATATATTTATTTATTTATTTATTTATTTTTAATTAGTACACACAAACATACAAACATATAACATACATTTAAGAGTGCTAAATACCATATCCCATTACTCATTAATCATACTATATCTCCTAATCTACTGCTCATCTACTTCTGCCTCTTACTAGTTTCTCCATTTATTTATATAATATAAGCTGTCTTCGGGGTCTTTGATTCAAACTTTACATTAGACAGTAATTATACGTTGTAATTGCTTTAAAAGTGTACTAGGTAGGTGAAAGAGGTGGTATAGTGTCAGCAGATGAAGCCACAGCCATTGCCCAGGCACCCTACCAATCAAAACAAATTAAACCATTTTTCCCCAGCGTTGTATATGCACAACAGGGATCAAAAGTGTGGCCTATGGCCTGGGCAGAAATGGGTTAAAATGATTTTATTTTTTCACAGATTTCAGGTGTGTTTTTTTTTAACAAAAATGAGAAGTACAGAAAGTGTTGTTACGCGTTTTTATTTCGTTATCACCCACCTCACCCAATTGCTTCAGTGTGAGTTTGCCCTTTGGAGCCAGCATGGTGGGGGTCGCATCCACTTGACATTGAATAGGGGTGGAATGTTGTACATTATGCTGGAACTCCCTCCCTTTGGCCCCCACCTGTCAGGAACTTTGTTCTTCAGTGAAAGACCTTCCTATTGGTTGGCCTTTGCTGTTGAATCACTTCACTGTGCCTAAGGGGGTCCCGTGCTAGGGTCATATACTCTAGTCCTGCGATTTTCAGCCTTTTTCAGCTCACGGCACACTGACAAAATTGTCAAGGCACACCCTCAGATTTTTGACAATTGACAAAGCACACTGCGCTGCTGCTGGGGGACTCGCATCCCCCAATGGACCTATTAATAAATTACCCTCCCCCAAACCCCAAAGGGATTCTTATGAACCATTCGCAGCACACCAATGGTTGAAAATGGCTGTCTTACCTGCAATTTTATATTTAAAATGTACTTAGATCCATTTGGTCCATTGACTCACATGCACTTTTTAAGCATGCATTTTAACTGCATTCCATTCTACCACAGAGATATAAAGGCTAGAATAAATATTGTTTCTATCTCTAAGATTACACAGACCTCAGCTGTGAACCTGGGGCTCTGCCACAAATGTTTCCAGTTGGGCCTGCAGCTCCTAAGACTGGCCCTGAGCCTCAGGGTTAACTCAGTACTCTTTGCCACCCTCCCAACACAATCTTCTCTCATGGGAAACATGTTCTGAAGCATCTTTTGATCTGGAAATGCTTTGCAGACACTTCTGGACTATTCCAGGCATGACCTGCTTTTCACTGCCCCCCCCCCCGTTTACTCACCCACAACACCAAAAAGCAGAGCAGAGAAGCCCAGGAGAACAATCTTGTTCATCTTCTCCAGTTGCAGAGGTGGGATTATCCAGGAGAATCAGGCAGGACTCTAGTCTCTCTGAAGGTCCCAGGTGCCTCTAGGCAGGTGCAGGATTCCAATTTATCCTCTAAAGGGAACGGGTAATGCATGCAAGGTGAGGGCGGGCCTGGGAATTCTTCTGGGAAGAAGCACAATGTGATGATCACAATGTATCTGATTTGTCAGCAAATACACAAAGCTCCTTCTGGAAAGAGCAGCAGAATAATAAACAGTTCTTTGTGAAACACAATATTGCACCATACCCAGCCAGGGAGCTGGCCAGGTGCAAGTCAGGTCTCCAAGGAGTTGTGCTCACTGTCCACCAACCCCACTGAACAGTGGAGACAAGTCCAAGGAAGACCCCACCCCCACTGAATATTCATTTCTGGTTTTCTTGCCAGAAACACTGCCCCCAGAGACATTCCCTGTACTCGCCCTGCCACTTGCTACCTATTGCAAAACAAAGTCAAAATACAACTTTGACACAGGATTTTAATTTCTTTATTCATCTGCTTTCCCACCAAAGACGCATCCAAAGTGGCATACAATAAGAAATGAAGTCAGTGGGGCAAGATTTGGACAATCTGTCTACTTATTCAAGACATCATCCACAGAATCCATGGGAAGAAGCACTGAGAACAAAATCCAGGGCAAGAGAACAACAGGGAGGGGGAAGTGATTCAACAGCAAAGGCCAACCAATAGGAAGGTCTTTCACTGAAGAAGAAAGTTCCTGACAGGTGGGGGCCAAAGGGAGGGAGTTCCAGCATAATGTACAATATTCCACCCCTATTCAATGTCAAGTGGATGCGACCCCCACCATGCTGGCTCCAAAGGGCAAACTCACACTGAAGGAAAAATTCCTTCTTGGCTCCTGCGGGTGACCCACTAATAATAATAACTCAGTATTTATATGCTGCCTTTCTGGTCATCGGATTACTCCTCTACATAAGAACATTAGAACAGCCCCACTGGATCAGACCATAGGCCAATCTAGTCCAGCTTCCTGTATCTCACAGCGGCCCACCAAATGCCCCAGGGAGCACACCAGATAACAAGAGACCTCATCCTGGTGCCCTCCCTTGCATCTGGCAGATCCTTAGGGCACACCGCTTTTCACTTCTCTCCATTGTGAAAATTGCCCATTGACACCCACTCTCTGTTTTCTGCTCTTCAACCAGTTCTCAGTCCACGAGAGGACCAGCCCTCTAATTCCATGACTGTGGAGTTTTTTCAGTAGCCTTTGGTGAGGGACCGTGTCGAACGCCTTCTGAAAGTGCAGATATATAATGTCTACGGGTTCTCCCACATCCACATGCCTGTTGACCTTTTCAAAGAATTCTATAAGGTTTGTGAGGCACGACTTACCCTTACAGAAGTCATGCTGATTCTCCCTCAGCAAGGCCTGTTCGTCTATGTGTTTTGAGATCCTATCTTTGATGAGGCATTCCACCATCTTACCCTGTATAGATGTTAGGCTGACCGGCCTATAGTTTCCCGGGTCCCCCCTCTTTGCCTTTTTAAAGATAGGCGTGACATTTGCTATCCTCCAATCTTCTGGCACCGTGGCTGTTTTGAGGGACAAGTTGCATATTTTAGTCAAGAGATCAGCAACTTCATTCTTCAATTCCTTAATAACTCTTGGGTGGATTCCATCAGGGCCTGGTGACTTATTGATCTTTAATTCATCAATGAGGTCTGAAACATCTTCTCTTTTAACCTTTACCCAACTTAATTCCTCGGTCAGGAGGGGTCATGCACTCTGGAGAGATTGGACTCTTTTTACCTTCCCTTTCAACATCCTTCTAACCAGCCTCGTTTGAGGGAAGTCTGCCTGTCGGAAGTTAAGAGTTTTTGTGAGAGATTTGCCCGGTACTCTTCCCCCGTGCATGTCGAAACGGATCGCAGCATGATCACTGTTCCCCAACGGCTCCGTAACATTGACATCTCTAACCAGGTCCTGAATACTGCACAATATTAAATCCAGAGTCACCTGTCCTCTGGTGGGCTCCATGTCTAGCTGCTCTAAGGCACAGTCATTTAGCATGTCAAGGAATCCGGTCTCCTTTTTGTGACCGGAACACAAATTGACCCAGTCTATATGAAGATAATTGAAGTCCCCCATGATTACAACCCTGTCCCTCCTTGTCACCACCCTGATCTGTTTCCTCATTTCAAGGTCCCCTTCCGATTTCTGGTCTGGAGGACTATAGTACGCCAACAGTATTACATCGCTCCACAGGCCTGGTAATTTAACCCACAGAGATTCTACAGTGGAGTTGGACCCACTTTCAAACTCGACTTTGCTGGATTCTATCCCTTCCTTAAAAGAAACAGCCACCCCACCTCCAACACACCCCTGCCTGTCCCCCCTGTAGAGTTTATAGCCCGGGATTGCGGTATCCCACTGATTCTCCACATTCCACCAGGTTTCTGTTATGCCCACTATGTCAATGGTTTCAGTTGTCACTGGTAGAGGGTGGAAGGGTACTGATTTGCAGTACAGCTGGGAGGAGGGTGGGCTATGACAACAGCTCAGAACTGCTTCCCATTGGTTCAAACTGCGGTCGGCCTCCACCATCTGTCAGTCATCTCTTCCAGGAACTAGAGAATTGCTACTCACCACATACTTGGTGGATACCATAGTGCCATTGGCCATCTGCTTCTTCCTCTACCCTAAGAGACTCCCATGTTTCTGTTCAACCAGATTTGCAATACCTGCACTGTTACTGATTCATGTGTTCTTTTTAGAGGGTGTCATTCTGCTTTTTCAACTTTCTGAAATCAAGCAGGATGATGGTCTATCTATAGGTTTCCAGTACATCAATATCTTATTACATCATCTAAAGGGCAGATGCTAAAGGTTGATGTGGAGTATGTCAATCATTTGAGTATGTCAATCATTTGAGAAGACACAATGTTCTCAACATGAGATTCCTCCGTCCAAGAGAAAGGCATCTTCAGAGAACTGTGTGATAAAACTTCCTGCTATTATGAGAACTAAAGAACTCTTTCGCCAACTAATTTAGTCTGAACTCTCTTCATTTTACATGATGGGAACTTACACCACTGTGTGCTGACAAGCAAGCACAGACTCTGTGCCCAGGTGCCCTCCATATGGAGAAAGCTGCCTCTGGAAGAAAGTGGATATGTGAACGGGTGCAGTTTTTGTCCCTTCTCTGGCACCAGATCCAGAACTACACATCAGGCCTCCTGACCCGAGCCGGGCCTTTCTACTCTTTGCTGGCTAAAAAGACAGCTCAAACTTGAGTAGTCCCATTGTGGGGCCTGCTCCCTTACCCAGGGCAAGGGGACAAATATCCCCTTTTCCTGATGAGCAGTCGGAGGCTGCCCAGCGCACTCAGGTTGTAGCCATTTTGGTACCACTGCTCCTCTGGTCATAGGGTAGCTCAGGACTGGGCTGTAACACTCCAATGTCTGAATTATCTCTTGATGGTTTCTATTTCAATACAAACCATCAGAATCTGCCAGCTTTTATATAGTATAAAACAGCTTCCCAGACTATTTAGCTCCAGGACCCACCTTTTAAAATGAAAATCCATCGCAACTCACTGGTTCTGAAAAAGAAAGAAAACTTGGAGAGAATTCATAGTGCTGGTCTTTTGGCCCCAAGGCTGCTAGAGACCTTACATGTAGTACGTGTGTGTGTGTGTGGGGGGGTGTTTGTTAGACCAGTGGTGCTCAACTTGCATCCGCTGCATGCCCAGAATGCAGTCCCTGGCATGACTGGCACTTTCAGCTCCTGAGCGCTGCAGGAATTCTTGTCCCCAGATTGGCTGGTCTGGCCAGTCACATCTGTGGTGCAATGCCCCAGCAGGCATTGCACCCAGATGTCCACCAAGATGCCACTTGCCAGAGCATCGCGTTGTCCCGATCTGGGGACATGAAATCCTGCTGCGCTCTGGAATGGTGAGTGCCAGTCACAGGAGGAATGGATTTGGCTGAATGCCAGATCTGGCCCACGGGCCACGGTTTGTGCAGCACTGTACTCGACCCTCTCTAGAAATGGAGTTCAAGGACTCAGACCTTTACCGTCATTCCAGGGTACCCAGGACTGAAGAGCAAGATGTTTGGTGAGGGACTTCCAGACCACAAAAAAAGGCGGAAACTGGGTTCACACGTGATCTGTGGCACACCAATTACTAGAGAAAATAGGAAAATGAGACATTTTAATTTGGGGGTGTAAAGATTACCTCATACCGCAGTTTAGCAGTTCAGCTACTATTTTTCCTGTAAAACAGACACGGGTGCTTGCAAAGCTGGTTTTTTAAAAAAGTTTCCAAAACTTTTTGCGACCCACCAAGAATTGGCTTGTGACCCACCAGTGGGTCCCAACACACAGTTTGAGAAACTCTGCTATAAAAGATCACGCTTGTCCATATGCATGTGTTGTACAATATGAAATGCCATCAAACCCCTACAGAGGCATATGAAGGTGATTCGTCACCCGGGGCCCATAAATATTTGGCACCCACATACTACACTTAGGGCTCAATCCTATAAAGTGCACGTCAGCTTATTGCCGGCACACACTGTCACAAATACGCTGTAAGACATGTGTGCGGCCCTCAGCACTGGTGCTAGCGTTCCAGGACGGGGAGGAGGGGGATGGTGGGGAGGAGGTGTACTGGGGAGGTACTGGTGAAGGAGGGCCAGCGGCCCAACACAGAGGCTCTTGATTCTACGCAAAACCTTGTGACATGCACTGGATTAGGCTTTTACTTTGGAGAAAGTTCTATTGAAGGCAGTGGGACTTCTGAGAGGACATGAGTAGGATTGTACTGCAAGTCCTTTGGGCTTTACTATCTAGTTTAGTAGCATGGCTGTTTCAGAGGGTCGAGAAAGAAAACAAAAGACCATGCTAAAAACAACAGAACCCAAGGAAAAGTCACTCTTGCCTGCACACTGCAAAACTCCCCCCCTCCCCACACTGATCAAATCCTGGAAGGCTTTTCCCCACTTTCCCTCAGAGCTGCCAACCTGACCAGTTAGAAAGCACAAGATATCCAAAGAGGTTGACTACTGGACCCTTTGGCAACATCCCAGGTCATGTAGAACCATTCAAAGGCTTCATCTTATTCTGTGAGCCTGTAGCTTCGACCCTTATAACTACCAATCAAAATAAAACTATTTCTTCAAGACACACGTCTGCTTTTTCTCTTTTTGATACTATTCAGCTAGTTGGCTCACTATGTACTTTTAGATTTGGAAGAATATTGCTTATTTACTCTCCTCTTTCTGGGAATTAGTTGGGGTTCCACTTTGGCTCTTGCTACATTGATACCAAATTATGTTGTTAGAATAAGCTTCCGATATCCTGCTGATGTCTCTATGCCAGTTTAGACATGTTCAGGAATCTATGTTATAGATAGAACTCCAATGGTGATCCCTATTTTTCTTTGAACTTGCTTCAAGTTATTTTGAGAACCAGATCTGACCATTTTGACCCCATTTCTCAGTTAGGACGTTTTAGACTCTTGTGCCAGTTGGAGAACTGGTGAGCATTTCGTGCTGACGCCATTGCACTGGTCTGTGTTGTACAGTTTATGCTCCTCATCATTACTCAGGCTTTTGAAAGGTGTAAGCAGATACAGGATGTTCCATACGTGCTATACTCCCAACGCTTTCATTGTTTATGCAGCATTTCATTATTTAACTGTGTTTTTTTAAGCTCATAGTGTTTTGAAATGTCTCAACATTTTTATATTCATTTTAGCATTCACCTTTAACTAAACCAAAATATCTACCAACCAAAATATCACTTTGAATTTAATTTTTATTTATCTGCTTTTCCACCAAAGATGCCTCCAAAGTGGCATGCAGTAAATAATGAAGGCATTGGGGCAAGATACACCAATACGTGCCATAAGAAATGAAGCACACACTCAAATGGACTCCATTCCCCCATCCCACACCACGTACAGGTTCAGGAGTAAATAACTCAGAATCAGCACGTCACAGGACACACTCAGAGGGCCAGGGAGGCCTCGTTGACCCTCAAAAGCCTTCTAAGAGCTTCAGAGGACCCCAAAACGGCATTTTTGGTTCTTAGGGAAAACCGGCCAGACGCCAACACCACAACCTGTGGCAAGGAGTTCCACAGACCAACCACACGCTGATTAAAGAAATATTTTCTTTTGTCTGGTCTTCAGAGTTTTACTTTAGAGTACTTGGGAGTTTTTGAGTTTGAGAGTACTTGAGAGTACTTGAGAGTTTTACTTGAGAGAGTACTTGAGTTTTACGTGAGAGTACCCATCGCAACAAAGAACTGAAGGAGCTGCAGCAGGCCAGCCCTCTCCCTGATCAGGATGTGGGGGATGAAGGAAAGCAGACTTTTTTGCAAGGATCAAGAAAGAGGAAATAGCTTAGCTGTTCATCACACCGCACTTGTCACAGCTCTCCCTCTCCTTGTGTGTGGCACTGAAGGTGCTACCTCTGCCCCTTGCTTGCACTGAGTAGGAGAGACAGCAGCAAAAGCTGTCTGCTTTTGTTTCATCTTCTGCTGCATCTGCCTAGGATGTGGGGGAGGGAAGAAGAAAGACAAAGCCATGGTGGGGGGAGATGCCAACTATATATATTCTGCTTTGTGTGCCTACTCAAAAGAGAGTCCCGTAGCATAGAATAGGGCAGGGGTGCTCAATAGGTGGATCGCGAACTACCGGTAGATCGCGAGGCAAAATGAGTAGATTGCTGAGTGCCGACCCCCCCTTCAGGTGCCTCTGGGAGGAAACGCCGGGAGTAAGGCCCATTGTACTCGATGGGGTTTACTCCCAGGTAAGTGTGGCTAGGATTGCAGCCTCACAGCCTAATCCTAGGCATGTCTACTCAGGAGTAAGTCCTGTTATACTCAGTGGGGCTCAAGGTACACCAACATACATTGTACACATAAATGTTATATGTTATGATGGCGCAAACTTTGTAAAAAAAACTCTGGTAGATCTCCGGGCCTTGCTGGGTTTCAAAGTAGCTCTCGAGCCAAAAATTGTGAGCACCCCTGGAATAGGGCATGCTCCCAGGAAAGTGTGATAGGATTGCAGCCCAAGACACAAGGAAGGAGGCTCACAATCTGACCTGCAAATCCCTGCTTTTCCACTTGCTGCAGTCTTCTTGCCTGCACTGTATTATCTGCGCTCTTTTATTTTATTTCGCATATGGCAAATAATGCATGGACTTGTATGACAGTGAAACTAGATCAAATGTCAATGTCCAGTTTGTCCAGCCATTCAAGGACAGAGTTACCTTCGTTGAAAAAGTCAGACCATGGGCCAGTATATGCCCTCAGTTTGCCATCAGATACCATGTGGTATATGGTTTGACAGAAGAATCTGCAATCACACTGTGGGGTAGATGCTAGCCCCCATTTAGACATTAAGTCCTGACAAACGCCAGGTAGGGTACGGATCCTATTCAAAGTTTTCCATCAGTCCTAATGCTGGTGTTCTGAGAGTAGTGGCTGAAGCTCCCCATCTTGTTCCTCTCAATTTCTGGAGTATGTTGTTCCTGGTATTGATTTTTGCGGCCGTGTTCTCGAGGTGTGACTTATAAGAGAGAGTTCGGTCCAAAGTTACTCCCAGATATTTTGGATGGGGATTTTAAGGGAGAAGGTTGTTATTTAGATAGACCTTCGGGGCTTCATTAGCTAGTTTATTATCAAGGAGGAAGCATGTAGTCACCATTTTGCTGATACTGGGCGTTAACTTCCAGTCAGTAAAATATTTTCCCAGGATCTTAAGGTCTTCTGAAAGGAGGCCATCCAACACCTCCATGTTTTTTCCCTGCACTGCTAGAGCCAAGTAGTCGGCATATCCCAATTTCTGTCCCCTTGTTACCGGCAAGCCTGAGATGTGCAGGTTACATAGTTTGGGTGCCATTACAGAGCCCTGTGGGATGCTGTGGTTTAGCCTTCTAACCTTACTTTCATTGTCCCCCATTCTGATCTGGAAAGATCTGTCACTTGGCATATTGTTGACTAATCGATACAGTTTTTTACAGGGGATGATGTGACCCAATTTATATAGCAGTCCCTCCCTCCACACTGTGCCATATGCTGCAGTTAGGTCAATAAATACAACTGTAGTTTTTAAACCTTGTTGGAAGCCAGCCTCAGTGTAGCTCAGCACCTAATCAACACAGCTATGATTCTGTCAAAAGCCCACTTGTTCTACAGGCAGATATTCATCTATTATAGGGCCAATTCTGTTTATGGTTAGTTTCTCCAAAAGTTTGTAGAATGAGCTCAAAAGGGCAATTGGGCAATAACTGTCCACTCTGTCTTGCAGTTTACCGGGTTTCAGAACTGATATTACTTTATCTTTTTAAATTTTCTGTGGAAGATGTCCTCTAGAAAGTATGTCCAAGAAGAATTTGGCAAGCCACTTCCTTGTGTGTCTCCCAGAACGTATGAAAAATTCAGGATGGATGCCGTCAAAGCCAGGGGCTTTGCCACACTTCAGACTGCTGATGGCTGCATCGATCCGTCCATTGAAAACTCGTGAGGCCACTTGATCAGGGGTTACACTGGGTATTTCTCGTGTGGGTTGACTGGCACCACCCAGGAAAGGCTGGCAGGAAAGGCTCCAAGCTTTCCTGCTTGAACTCTGGGCTGTTTTCTTACTCCTGCTCATTTTTCTTCACTAATCAGAGACCACCATCCAAAATATGACTAAAGACACAGGATGTGTGTGTATTGTTTCCATTCCTGGGAGCAGCAGCCTGTACTTGGGATGGGGGATTTTTTGTTAGGGATGTGCTGGTAGGGACTGTAAACGATGATTGTCTTATGAGTTATGAGAGGATGGGTTATCATCATCATCCTCATCCTTGTGAGGATGAGTTATGAGGATAAACTCATAAACTCATGAGGGGGATTGTTAGGTAGGGGTGTGCTGGTTGGAATTGTAAAAGATGCCGTTGTACATATCGATGGTAAGGCCACATCTGGAGTATTCTGTCCAGTTCTGGTCACCGCATCTGAAAAAAGACATAGTGGAAATGGAAAAGGTGCAAAAGAGAGTGACCAAGATGATTTCTGGGCTGGGGCACCTTCCTTATGAGGAAAGGCTGCGGCGTTTGGGCCTCTTCAACCTAGAAAGGAGACGCCTGAGGGGGGACATGATTGAGACATACAAAATTATGCAAGGGATGGACAGAGTGGATAGGGAGATGCTCTTTACACTCTCACATAACACCAGAACCAGGGGACATCCACTAAAATGGAGTGTTGGGAGAGTTAGAACAGACAAAAGAAAATATTTGTTTACTCAGCGTGTGGTCGGTCTGTGGAACTCCTTGCCACAGGACGTGGTGATGGTGTCTAGCCTGGACGCCTTTAAAAGGGGATTGGACAAGTTTCTGGAGGAAAAATCCATTACGGGGTACAAGCCATGATGTGTATGCGCAACCTCCTGATTTTAGAAATGGGTTATGTCAGAATGCCAGATGCAAGGGAGGGCACCAGGATGAGGTCTCTTGTTATCTGGTGTGCTCCCTGGGGCATTTGGTGGGCCGCTGTGTGATACAGGAAGCTGGACTATATGGGCCTATGGCCTGATCCAGTGGGGCTGTTCTTATGTTCTTTTGTTCTTATGTAGGGATGTGCTGGAGTTACTGAGCCTGAGTTGCGCAGCCATTGTGAATCAACCCAAGCCACATGTGCAGCGCAATTCTATATTGTGCTGGAACAGGCAGGCCAGGAGACTTGCACTTATCCTGCGCAAGATAGGGCTCCAAAGTGGCTCAGCCAAAAGTAAGGGTTTTCTCAGACTTCAGACTTATGCCACCTAAAGAAAGAAAGAAAGAAAGAAAGAAAGAAAGAAAGAAAGAAAGAAAGAAAGAAAACTGTCTGGAACCAAAACCTACCCTCCTCCCACCACATCTTCTCCTGCCATCCTTCTCAATGCCAGTTTCAGGATCTCCCACAAGGACTTTGTTGTGGTGTGGAATTGGCAAAGAAAGTAAGCCAGAACACACACAAGATAGGGATTCGGGGTAGTACTCATTTGGAGTCCCATGGCCCTGAGTCGTGAGTGGAGTCGGGGTCAGCAACATCCATAACTCAAACCAAAACAAGTCATGAGAAAACAACATTTTCACAACTTGACCTGGGTGCCCACCCCTGGGTGCTGCTGGGCTTCTTTACTGCCTGTGCAGAGATAATTAAATCTTCAGAATAAATAGCTCCCCTGACTCTCCTAGCAGACAGAAAACAACTTCCGCCTCTTTGCAGCACCCGCATGGGAAGACGTTCTCTGCTTGTGTGTCAGCACAAGTTCTCCTCATGCAAAACGAGTCTGGTGATGAGAAAACATTTCAGAATAATTAAGTTTCTGGTTCTCAAGATATCAGGGAGTTCCATCACACCTGTTCCCCGAAGCCGCCTTCCTCTGGGACGGAGGAATCACATTTGAGAACGTTGTGTCTTTTCACATGAACTTAATCTTCTGTCCTCATCCTTTAGCCTGTCTCTTTAGCAAATAAATTGAGATCTGGCTGTACTTGGAACCTATAGATAGTTCACTTGAAACCTATAGATAGGCCAGAGTCCTGCTCCTTTGTACTTCTTTGCACCTGTGAAAGCACAGAAGATGAATAAGATTCTTCTCCTTGGGTTATCTGTCCTGCTTCTCTGTGTTGTGGGTGAGTAACTAAAGGCATATATCAGTGGAAGGAGGTTATATCTAGGAATGCAAATGGTTCTGGGAGCAGCGTGTATCTTGACCCAAAGTATCTAGAAAGTCTGTTCTCAAGGCACAGGGCACAGATGCCAAGAATAAGCTGGTGGTTTGGTACTGAGGTTGGTCCAGAATCTACCAGACTCCAGAACTGAATGTTGCTGTGATAGAAGGGGCCCAAGCTCTTCAGTGTGTGTGTGTGTGGGGGGGGGTGTTGCTTGTTTATGATGTTATCTCACTGGTCAGTCAAAGCTTGGCTCCAGAAACATTCACTGCAATTCTCATCCAATTGGAATAAGAACTAAGGGGAAGGGAGAGGGATCCTCCACAGAAGCTGGGTTAAGGCACAAGATGCTGGGGATCCCATTGTCAGATTTCCTCTGGATGTTGTGTATGGCAACAGCCCCCAAGGCAGAAGGTGTTTCAAGAGTGGAAGGGGAGGATCCTGGTGGCAGCTGCACACACCAAAATCCCCCCTTTCCCCACCCCAATGTGCCCCTGACTGTCTTCAGAATTATGCAGAGGAGACCCATCAGAGGCCAGGGAGGATCTCCTCCAACCAGAGCATGCAGCATATGCTCTATCAGTGGGGCTGCATGCTATGCAATAGCAGGGGATTTGAGTGTGATACCTAATAATAATGCTTTGAATTTGCATAGTACTTTGAGTGTTACTGGCACTTGCATGATTATTGCAATCTGTACAACACCACCTTGAAGTAAGGCAATTGTGTAGATACTTACCCAGAAGAAAGTCCCTTTGAACTTGACTGAAGGGCAGTTATTTATTGCGCCACCTCATTCCTCACTCCGTGTGCCGAAACACAGAGGCTGAATCCAGCCTCCACAGTGGCTTACTCTGTGAGCCTTGCATTGGCCCAGCTGGGCTGATGCAAAGCTCTGGGGTGGGTGGGAGGGAGGTGGGAGGGAATTGTTCCTGTGGGGGGAGGGTGGGGAGCGGGAGGGTGGGATGGGATCCCGCAGTTATGCCGGATTCCCAACCCCGTTCCCGGGGAGAGCGGAGCAACTTCAAGCCGCTCTGCTCTCCTCTGACTTATGGCACCTCAGGAGGTGGCGCAAGTCAGAGAAGACCCATTGGGGCCAGGATGCCTTACCCAGGGTTAAGGGGAAAAGTTTCCCCTTGCCTCTAGCTGAGCTGCCTTGTGCCGCTATCCTGCGCTGGATAAAGCACAAGCCTCTTGGCTTGCCTGTTTCAGCACAGGGTAGGACTTCGCCCTTAGATGTGCATAGGATTGCAGTGTTAGTGTTAATTTTTAAAATACATACATACATACATACATACATACATACATACATACATACATACATACATACATACATAGCCATCTGCTTATTTGCATCATGCCATTCTATTGACTATCGTGGAACTTGTTTGTGAGAAGACATGCATAGGATTGGGTTCTCCTATCCAAGTTTCCAGCATCAATGCAGCCCCAAGTTGTGGCAGGAACAAATGTTTCTTTACCTTGAGAACATCTCTGAGACTACTCCCCCCACCACAGGATGCAGCACATGCCCCACTGGCAGGGCTGCATCAGTGCTGGAAAGTTGGATAGGATCGAGCCCTCAGTCTTCTAAACATGGCACTACAGTGCACTAATCTTCTCCTTGACCTGAGTTCATATTTTATTTCGGTATTTGATGTTGGCCAGTCTTCCTTAGAATTTAATTGTGTTTTATTTTCGTTATATATTTCTTAAGATATATAGTGGGATACTTTGCAGTATTAAAAACTGAAAGCATCAGGAGAAAACAAAATGCCCAAAGTCCTTGATTTCCAAATGTTTGAGATAAAAATTTCACTTTTAAAATGGCACATTTGAATGGAAGTGGAACAAATAAACGGAGATATGATGTGTGTTTTGTACATTTGAATTTCTCTCTTTTCACTTTCTGTATTTTTCTCTTAGTGCAAGGACTTCTCTGCAAAAACTGCCCTTTCTTAAACCCTGAGAACTGTGAACAATCACGTGAAAAATCATGCAAGGCTAAACTTTCTTGTTACTCAATATCAGTCTACAATCGTAAGTAGACACACAATCATAGGGAGGTTCGATCCATGATCCACCGTGATTTGTAGAAATGTCTCTGCATTACTGTCATCCAGAGTCCTCCTCAGACTACGTCCCATCTGCTTTCACAATGTCTGCAGTTGCTTAAAAGCTCAGTCCTATTTCTTGCCACCAGTGCTGATGCAGCCACACCAGGGAGACAGGCACTGTATCCTATGGTGAGGGGAAAAACAGAAGCCTCCTCTGGGTAAGGGGCATATTGTTGTCTTACCCCAGATAAGCCCTCTGCCACCCTATGGATCTTGGCAGAGACACACAAGTCCGGAAACGAGGGGACATGGCAAAGCCGGGCAGGGGGTACAGCACATTGGTGGTACCACTGCCACTGATAACAACCCACTGCCCACCCAGTGATGCCTCCTGGCAGCCCCCCTCCCTGCCCCATTTCTCTCCTTCCCTGCTCCTTCAAGCCTCCTCCCTGCCCACTGCCCTACGCCCATGCCAGCTTATCTGCACTGGGGCAGGTTGTGGGCTGCAGCACAAAGCCCCCAAAGACTGTTGCCACTTCGTAACAGTGGCTCAAAAACGGCTACCAGTGGTGAGTGCTGATCTCTGACAGTGAGAGAGTGCCCCAATGAATAGGATTGGCCATAAGCAAAGCAGGCAGAGAGATAAGTACACAAGTAGCTATGGGGAGGGAAGCTGTGAAGCTGTGAGGGCTGAGAGGCAGGTGGCTGAGAGTCACTCACAGTAACAAATATTCAGAGGAATATGCACCTGAACTTCCATTTAGCCATCCTGACTCATAGTGATAGGCCGATCCTCCATTAAGTGGTCAAACCTCCTTTTGAAGCCACCCTGCATCTTGTGGCAGCAAATGCCACCAATTCATTGCCTGTTGTATGAAGGCATATTAAACTTGGAATCTGCAGCCAGTCACTTTCACTGGGTGACTTTTGGCTGCAGCCTGAAGAGTGTGGGAGCCTTATGTCCTTCCATCCTCTGTCTGGACGCTGGGCCTGATTTGTTCTAAGTCTATTGTATTCAATCCCCCTCAGTCATCGCTTTTCAAAGTAGATCCAAACCCTTTCAATCAAAAACCCTCCGAGGACCTTCCCAGGATCGTGGCTCCTGCGTTTAATTAGCCAGGTTGTGTTTTCAGGGGCTTTGGCGTCACATTCCTCTGGGAGGCTGGAAATGTCCAAAAATAGCCATCAAAGGGGAAAACACAGAGGGGAAACATGAGAGGAAACATGGGAAAACATGAGAGGTCACACACGGCTTCTCTGCTGGTTTTGGATGTCACCTGTTACTGAATCAGGCACACCTTGACTCTCACTGTTGTTTTTCTTTAGTAGATGGAACTTTTGCTGGCGTGAAATACGGATGCCACAATTATCCACCTGGAGAAGAGCTCTGTAACACCACTTATAGGTCCAACTGGGACATTAGAGTTGAAACCTGTTGCAACACTGACCAGTGCAATGGAAAACGTGCACTGTTCCCTCCTCCTGAATGTGGGAGCCCTCCCTTGGCAGCAAGAGTGGGTGGAAGAAACCCCAGGCTCCAGATCCGCCTGCCTTCTTCTCTGTGAAGAGAGATCCAGACAGTGGCCATCACTTGATCCTGTGGGTCCTTTGCTTCCACTGTCTCTGTCTTATAATTTGTGCCCAGACATTTGATCTGTCAAGAAGTGCAAGGAGGAAGAATAAACCTGCACCCTGATGCACCGTGTCCTTTCTCTCCTCTCGCTTGACATGAAATCTTTCTCAGTCAGCAGTCTGGTTGAAGGTGTGGAAGTCTCTGTAACGGTGATGGTGGTTTTTCCTAGTTGGAGCATCTGTGAGGCACCTGTGCCTTTGCAGTTGGTCTGTTTCTCATACATTCAGTGGCCACGGTCCAACCGTAGCTCAGCACCTACTGGTTCCTCTGATTTCATGAGTTTTTAGACAAAAGGTTTGAAGACCCTGCAGGTCAAGCTCTTAGCCAGAGAAAGAAATAAGCCACCCCTGGTCTCTTTGGATGATCGATGTGCTTTTGCTAAAGAGTAGTTTGTCTTTCCCTTGGACTCTAAATGGTGCACTCCTAAGCCATCAGCTGCAGGAAGCCAATGTATAATCCATTCATGCCTTCTCAGAAGGGCTTCTGTCATCTTGGGGTGTGTGTAGATAGCGCAATTAAAACATCAGCACATGGTGTGGCTGCTGTGAAGAAGACAAATTCCAAGCTAGGGTCATTAGGAAAGGGATGGAAAATAAGATAACTTGTATTATATTGCCCCCATAGAAACTTGAGTTGTGGACACGTCTGCTGGAGCACAGACTCAGTCAGCAAGAGTTTATGGACTTAAATAAAAGAAACCATGGGGAATTCACAGGAAAGAAGCTCTGACTGCAGCCTCTTTCCTTTCACAACTACATCTCCTTTCCCCCCACTACTCAAGCAATTTTTGAGCCAGTTAACACTCGGCTTCCCCAAAATGGGTCTCCAAAAGATTTTATTCCTGAACTTCTCTTGCAGTTGGAAGTTGCGTTTCATGCAGGAATCACGGAGACACACCCAGGGCTGGTGTCAGGCTACTTTGTGCCCTATACAAGGCTATAAACACACACACACACACACACACACACACACACACACACACACACACACACACACACACACACACCCGCAGATATGGAAATGGTGGATACAGGAGACACTATTCAAATACTGAAGCAGCCTCCCCGCCTCCCCATGCCCATTTCATTTTCTCGGGCTCCCCAAGACTCGTAAATTCTAAAAGTAAAGCTAAGCAAAGACGTTCTTTCTCCCCTAAACTGGTATCCTTTCATTAGATGTTGGACTCAATATTCACAGATTGAAGTTGCTGGCATTTGATTTTAGCCAATAAAGGATAAAAGAGACTGTGCTATGAACAAAACAGCCAAGTGAGCATTTTACTCTGTGTCAAGAAACACAGAGATGAAATGACAGATCTGCAGCTGAATAACCAGGGCCTTGATGTTCATCAAGGAACCAGAGAGTTCCTTGATGAACATCAGCCAGGCTCCAAACACATAGATAACAAATGTGCATAGAGAAATCTGTGGGGCTGGCAAAAGGACTTACTGGTAGGCACCTCTGGCAGAAAACTATTCACCCCATTTCATAGCAGCCCTTTTTTAAAAGTTAGGAACTAGACTTGGTAGAGATAAAATGATGACATCTCTGATGAACTCATTAGCTAATCTCATAACTAACAGACCTCCACATAGGACCTAAATCTACTTCCTCCCAATAGCAGTGCTGTCTGGGGTGGTGACACTGTAATGCCACTTCCAGGTTTGGAGGAGGGCAGCAGCTGCTTCGCAATGTGGCTGCCACCACCCCACCCCTTCTGCAGCAGCTTCCCGGCCAATTGTCAGCTTCTGCCGTGCACAAGCTTCTTGCAGGAGCTTGGCGGAAGCTGAGAGTCAGATGGGAAGCTGTTGCTCAGTGACATCCAAGGCATGTGTCCTCCCTTAGACGCGCCACTGACAATTTGCTTGGACCTCTCTCTCTAAACATGGCAATTCTTTGTCACTTGGACCGTTGACAAGGGATAAGATAGTGCAAGTACTCCCTAAAAATGGCTGGAGTTCAATAGCAGCAGATACCCTTCAGAAGCAAAAAAATAAGAAAGAAAGAAAGAAAGAAAGAAAGAAAGAAAGAAAGAAAGAAAGAAAGAAAGAAAGAAAGAAAGAAAGAAAGAAAGAAAGAAAGAAAGAAAGAAAGTTAAGTGTTTGTAAGTCCAGACTTGGACCACTTTAACACATACATCTACCCAAAGAGAAAATTACTCCTCATTTTCTTACATAGTATAATGAGAAAGAAGTAGAAGTGACCAGAGATTGGAGAAGGGATACAATGGCTTTCTACCTATCTGTCTTAGGTCCCAATCCTAACCAACTTTCCAGCAGTGATGAAGCTGCAATTCAGCCTTAAAGTAAGGGAACAAATGTTCTCGCTCACACAGGGGAAGCCTCCCTGACTGACCCTCCCCCACAGCGGGATGCAGCTAGGCCCTGTTGGCACAGCTGCATCACTGCTGGAAAGTTGGATAGGATCAGGCCCTTCCAGTGGGAGGGATGACCAATCCTGTACGAGGCAGGAAAGTGGAGGACCCAGAGCAATACAGGTCTGTTCCAGACAGAATGGGAGACTGCAGTTCACCTCTTGGACAGGAAGCAATCTCACTCCGAGAACCAGCAATTTCACTAAGGCAGTCAGTCACTGCTGCTGAGGTGTGTTCAACACGCTCCCTGCTGATGGTACACACACAAGGTCAGCACACCACCCAATCAAGTCAGGTTTTTGCCTCTGAAAGCATGGGATGTTCCTACTGGTCTTGAGGATCAGTTAGGGAGCATTCCGGTATATCGGAACACAGTGGGAAGTATCCTATAGGTGAGATTTCAAGGGGGGAACTTTGGGTGAAGACACCTTGGCATTACAGGGTCGGGAGCAGCTTAGCTGAAGGAGTGCCACCCCAGGGCACATCTTCCAGGGCTGTCCCCTGATGTGGGCAACCCTGTACTCTGAATGTGACTGCCCACACACGGCCTCCCTGGGTCTCAGAAGGCCTTCCAAGGCCTCAGCACAGTGGTTCTCAAACATTTTAGCACTGGGACCCACTTTTTAAAATGACACTCTACCAAGACCCACCTAGCTTTATAAGGCTGCAATCCTAACTACACTTTCCTGAGAGTAAGCCCCATTGTACAAAATAGGACTTACTTCTGAGTAGACCTGGTTAGGATTGTGCCCTAAGACTTTTTAAAAAAGAGAACTAGAAAGAAGTAGCAACCACCCTTAAACATTTACGTTTAGAGAAGGGCTGGGGGTGGTGGAGGGAAATGGTGAATTTTGTTTGTTTGTTTTGGCTTTAAACTTGCAGGGTTGCAGAAGTAACAACTTTTGCAAAAGTAACAGTTTGAGCTGGGTGGGTACTCCGTGTGAGGGTCCTGCAGGTGTACAGAACACGGGGGAGGGAGGGGCTTCTTCTTGTCCCCCAGGCCATGCATGGGACGGAGGATGTGTGTCTCTGGGAGAGGGAGGGGGAAGGAGGAGTCATTTTTCGCCATAGGGACAAGTAGGTTTTGCAAGTGGGGGGGGGGCTGGAGGAGGCAAAGGGAAGCTGGGAGGAGGCGGTTCCTGGAGGGATAGAAAAACAGCCACCCATGGCTCGCATGCGCATTGTGTCACTCGCTCCCACGCAGCAAGCAACAGTGCTGTCTGTGCGCTCTCTCTCTCTCTCTCTCTCTCTTGTGTTCCTAGAACAGCGGCCATCCAGGCAGGCAGCACCCACAGTTTTTGGCTAGGCAGGCAGGTGGGGCGTCGTTGGGATATTCTGCTGCTGCAGCAGCACCTTTATTTTTGGGGGTGCTTCTTATCCTAATCAGGCAGGGTTGCTTTCTTCTACTCAGGTTTTTGCTTTAATGGTACACACAGCAATGCACAGTGTTTCCCAACAATATTTCCATTTGCAGCCCGGTAGCTTCAGCTTCTGTCTGTTGTGTTCCTGGCATCAACTCTGATCTCTCATCGTCAGCCAACCTGGGCAACAATATATGACTTTCTTTTAGAGATTGCATTAGGTAGCCAAATGAGCATTTACTAGTCTCCTGTCAGCTCCAGCAGGCAGTGATCTGCTGTGCTTTACTGCAGCACAGAAAGGGCAGGCTCTCTCTCTCTCTCTCTCTCTCTCTCCCTCCCCGGTTGTGGGTAAGGGGTGAAGAAGCTAAAGCTCCGCTTCTCTCCACCAGCCAAGACAAGCATTCTGTTTTTTGGGGGTGCAGAGGAGTCAAGACCCAGGCTCTCACACTCCATGCTGATGATTAGTTTAGAATATTGATGGCTAATTATTGATTAGCGCCAGAGGCTAGGGGTTCAAATCCCTATTCGGAAGAAATTTTTTTTGTTAGGTGGGGAGGTGCTCCATGGCTGCAAAATATAAAGGTTGGTTGCCAGTTGCCAAAAGGGGGGACAGTTGAGGCTGCAAAACCCCTCAAAGTTCAGTCCCAGGCAGGCTTTTTTTAACCTTTTTTTTTTAAGTCCCAGGTAGGACTTAACCCACAGTTAAGCTCCTGGAGTGAGCCCCCTGCTGGAGGCTGTGGGTTAAGTCCTACCTGGGACAGATTACAGAACTAAACATTAAGAAACTCACAGATGAAATATCACTTGATTTGGACAGATGGGCCTCTCTGAATCTGTCGTTATGGGGTAAAGTAAATACTATACTGGTTGAAAATGGCTGCCCGAGACTCTATAGTGCAGCCATTTTCAACCCCTGTGCCGTGGCACACTGGTGTGCCACAAATGGTCCCTAGGTGTGCCGTGGGAATTTGGGAGAGGGTCATTTATTAGTAGGGCCAGTGGGGATGTGAGCCCCCCATTGACAGCACAGTGTGCCTTGTCAATTGTCAAAAAGATGATGGTGTGCCTTGACCATTTTAATACCTTGCCAGTGTCCCATAAAATGAAAAAGGCTGAAAATCACTGCTTTAGGTGTTGGTTTCAGGCAAAAAAGGTTATTTCTCTTCTACCCAGGCTGCTCGCAATCCAAGGCACAAAAACTCAAACCCCAAAAATTTAAGACCAAAGGCAGTTTACTCACAATCTGATGCAGACTTACACAAACATTTTTCTCACATCAAAGCTGCCCCTGGATGCATGTAAGGATGATAAAACATTGTTTAAAAACAGAGATTAAAATACACTCTCTGGTTCTACTAAAGTCAGCAGACAAGAAGCTACATATAGACAAAGAGGAATCAGCAAAGGGACACACCCTTTAGAAAGAGCATTAAAGGGACCACATACCATTTCTTCTTTAAAGAACTAGCTACTCAACTGATAACTACTACTCAGTGTTGTTATTCCCCAACAATAGTGGCACGAGTTCAACTTGGCCCTTGAAGGCGAATCAGGCGGGCACCACTGCTGCCGAAACCGCCCCCTTCCCAGGCCTAATCTGCCCACCCTGCCCCATCTCCTCCTGGATCTGCCTGTCTGCTGCTCCATTCCACCCCCCTGCCTCCCTCCCAGGCCCTGCTTGGCCTAACCTGGTGGGTAGGCCTGGTCCATCCTCGGGTGCAGTAGCAGCCAGGCCACACACGCTTTCTCTCCCTTGCTCTTGTTGGAGCTCTGCCAGCAGAATGGCTGGCATAGATTCAAGGAGACCAGGCCTGGGGGGGGGCAAAATCCCTGGAGTCCAGGCTTCTGGGGGTGGGTGGGGCAGTGGCAGAACAAGCAGTAGGAAGGGGCAGTCATTCATCTTGCCCAGCGACTAATACCAGTTCTCAGCGGCCCTTGGGGGGACCCACTTGGTCAGCAGAGTCTTGCCTCGGGCTCAGGGAACAAACATTGCCTTGCCTTGAGGAGACCTCCATGATTGCTCCCCACCCCCGCGGGATGCATCTTGCAGGGCTCCTAACACTCTGAGCACTACACAGCTTTCCTTTACCTCTTCACAAGGCAGAGCCAGACAGAATCCTGCAGCAAACTTGTCCTGGAGCCTCCTGGTCCTGCTGGGAGGGGCCGAGCCTCCGTTCTGGACTCCTGTTTTCTGGGCTCTGGCACTTAGTGGAGAGCAAGTGTCAAATGTCAAAGATTGTTTATTGTATTAGCTAATAGCCATCACAATAAGATAAAACATGTAAATCCAAAAATACATCAAAGATACAAACAATGATAAAATGAGGTCAAAATCAAGCACAAAAGGCACCTACACCCATCATATTAAGGAATCTCCTTTACAATCTACCGCTATTTCCCCCAGGTAGTTGGCACGAATAGTTCTGGCAGCTTTGGCAAACAGCGCCACACTATATGTGACCAATGGGTCATAATCGGAAAGTAACCAATACAATTTTGTAAGTGTGTTCTCCCTTGAAGGGTAGCCAAAATAGGCTCCAAAAATCTTATCCTAGGATTTTGGTAAAGCTGACAATGAAGCAGGTAATGTACAATATCTTCAATCTGTCCTGCTCCGCAAATACAAAGCCTCAAATGCCTGGGAATGGACATATATCTGCCATCTAGAACTGCAGTCGGCATGGTTTGAAAACGCAGTTCAGTGAACGCCTTTCTCAAGGAGGCAAAGGTAAGTGAATATAAATATTGCACTCTTGAGTGACTTGGTTTCAAGAAACAGTACAACTGGGAGAAATTTGAAGATCTTACTATATCTAAATCCTGATCATTATCCAGTTTAAACATCCATTCCCTTAGCATTTGTTTTATTTCAGAAAAGACAAAAATGTCAGTAGAAAGGGCTTTAGATTTTAGGAGCATTTGCACCTGAGTGGCCCAGCCTCCTCTTCTCCACTGCTCAGCCAAACAGAGTTTAGGAAGACGATTTCCCCACATGTCCAGGACTCTCTTGTAATAAGAAATTATAGCTACGGCAGCCCTGGCCTTAATAGATACCATACCTGTCTCCATTCTAAGAAAAGCTGCCGGATTAGATGGTGGAACAGCTAAAATGTGCCTCAAAAATTTATTTTGAGCAACTTCGGGAATATATATGTTGTTCTGTTTAATACCCCAGATCTCTATACCATATAACATTTGGGAAATTACTCTCCCCGAGAAAAACTTTAAAGCTGGAATTACCAAGTTGCCTCCTCTAGAATGGAAAAATATTAATAAGGCATAACTTGATTTTTGTGCTAATGTTTTAACATTCTGAAGTTGGAATTTCCAGCTGTTTCTTTTGTCGAAGAATACACCCAAATATTTCAAGGCAGGAACTTGTTCAATCTTGCGATCACCCAAAGTCCAACTAAATTTTGGAGAATGCTTGCCAAAAACCACTATTTTGGATTTGGCGTAATTCACCTTCAATTGCTCCGAATCACTGAAATCTTGCAGCTTATTTAGGATTCTCTTAAGCCCTTTCCTATTCAAAGATAATAAAACAATGTCGTCTGCATAAATGAGGGTTGCAATCTTATGATTTCCAATTGAGGGGGGGGGAAATGATCTGCATGAGTTAGAACATTTACAATGTTGTTGATATAAAGATTGAAAAGAAGTGGGGCCAACAAACACCCTTGTCTAACACCTTTGGTAGAACAAATTTCCTCCGTCAGTCTACCATCTGCACTTACCCTCAAGGTGGTATTGGTATATAATTCTTGCATTAAAAGCAGCAACCTCCTATCAATATTAGTCCCAGCAAGCTTATCCCATAGACGATCCCTAGGGACTGTATCAAATGCAGAAGAAAAATCTATAAATGCTGCAAAGAGCCATTTAAATGGCCTACTTGTATATTTACAGATTAAATGATGAAGGACAAAGATTTGGTCCACTGTACTATGGCCTTTCCTGAACCCAGCTTGTTCTTGATGCAAAATATCATTTTCCTCAACCCACTTAACCAACTTCAGAAGGAGATAACGATAGTAAATCTTAGAACTAATATCCAGTAGACTGATTGGGCGATAATTCTGGGGGTTGGAATTATCCCCTTTTTTATAAACTGGAAAAATAATACTCTGTCTCCAGCCTTCTGGGAAAAATCCTGTGGCATTAATGTAAGTAAACAATTTGGCAAGGAAAGGGGCCCACCATTCAATGTTGGTCTTATACACCTCAGGAGGAATCATGTCCTCAGCAGGTGCTTTTCCTGTTGCTAAAGCATCTATAAGTTCACCAACTTCCTGTTCCGTGACTGGGGGCCATTCCGGTGTTAATGCCAAAAGTGACTGACTATTGCTAACATTATTTTGCCTGGCATTGGCATCACTGTCAAATATATTACTAAAATAGGAACACCATGTACCGGCAGCAATACAGTCGTTCATTTTACAGCTAAGACCCGGGTTGGGAGGTGAAATTAAAGACCAAAACTTTTTTTTGTTCCTTTCCATGGCAGCCTTCCCCAATTCCTTCCACTGAGCTGACATGTAAGCACTCTTTTTTGCTTCAGAAGTTCCTTATATGTTGAACGAAATTGGGTCAAAGCATCTAAGTCTGAGGCTAGCCGAGTTTGTCTTAACTTCCTAATCAATTGAGTCAGATGTTTTTTGGCCAATCTACATTCCTTATCAAACCAGCTACTCTGGTAACGGGCAGAACCAGGTTCCTGTGACTTCTGAACTAATAAAGGCCTTAACTTTGAGATAATATAGTTAAGGCCTTCAATAGGATCCATATATCCTTTAACTACGTCCCTATGCAAAGCCACAAAATTAGGACTGTTTAATAATTCCCTGATTGATAAATCAATAGTGGGGGACCATTTCAATCGTTTCCCCACAACAATAGTCCTCTCAGCCCAATCAGTAGAAATAAAAGGCAGCTCAGGTAGTGGAGAGCAGAAACCTCCCCCCTCCCTCCAGGGTGACAAACCAAAAGTCAGTGCTCTTGGTCAATCAGGCCTCCCTCCCTCCCTCCATTTCCTCCCTCTGTCATCACTGGAGCATTTCCTCTGGAAAAATCAGCAAGGGTGATAGAGACTGAACAGCCATGGCCAAGAAGGGAATCTGAGCTGCGAGCTCTGGATGAGATGGAAGCTCCTTCCTTCTGGGCTGCTGCTTCTGTGAAAAGAGCAGTGGAAGGTGTCCTCTTCCTGTAGCAACGCCAACCTTGAGATCTCTGTCCAGTTCTTCTCCTTCTCCTCTTCCAAGTCTTCCAAGTCTTCCACACCTTAGGAGGGTGTGCACATTGTATGAAGAAAGGACATGAAAACTCACTCTCAAATACAGGGTGGAGCGAGCAGGCAGGTTCCCTTGTCTCCTGCTAACCATATTAAGCCTTATTATTATTAAGAGAAATTAAGCCTCCCGCCTCTCCTCTTGCATTTGATGGTCCGTGTTCTTTGCCCTCTTCCACGCGTGGGGAGGATTGCCCTGCATACACCTGATGAAGGCGACTAGTCAAGGAAAGCCAACACACTAATAAAAGTGTTCATCTTCAAGGCTGTTTTCACTACTACAAGATTCTGCCTGGTTTTGGATTCCAAGCAGGGGACAGTGCGAGGCCAGCAGGGGGTGGAGACATTCAGAGGTCCACATTGTCACTAACCCCTCAGCATCAGAGCTCTACACTAGCCCTGTGAGATTCACACCTGCAAGGGTTGTCCTCCCGAATTCTCAGTAGACTGAATTAGCCAATGGTGTCAATAATCAATAATGGAGAAAATGTGTAGTATAGAATATACTTTGGCTAATGTTACATCAATCACTTTTTCCTGCCACCTCCTATATTATTGCTCAGGGATCATAAGTGTTGTCATCCTGTCAGGCTAACCGAGGTGATGAAAGAGAGATTGCCAACTGGGAATCTCCCCTGAAGTGGCACTAAAAAGGTCATCAGTGCAGTTTGTCATCATAGGTTAAAAAAAGAAGGGAAAATGAGAATTGAAGAACACACAAGTGATTGTCAAACACACCAGATGGGAACAGCACTGGGACAAAATTTTCAGGAATACGTTCAATTCTTCCATCTTTTAAATTTTCCATTTTTGTACGGAACCCCAGAATGTTCTGCGTCTCAGATGTACTGATTGGGTCGTGTGCCTGGCAGGTCTGCATTGGGATTCCACCAAAACAGGAACAGCTACAGCAACACCCGCTCTGAATCTATTCACCTGCAAGGATACACGTTTACGCACTAAAACAGAACACAGTGAGAATTAGATTGTAGCAACATGGGCAGCCTTTGTCACGTACCACAACCCTCTGTGTGTGTGTGTGTGTGTGTGTGTGTGTGTTGCATCAAGTTTCCACAAGCTGCTCAGGGCCTTCTGGGGCCCTGCAAGGCCCCCACCAATGTTTCCTTTAATTCCTCCCCCCCCAGAATGTGTGGAGCCCATCTGTGGCTGTGTGGACACAACTGTGGAGCACTCAGGAATATCATCATCATCATTGCCAAGCTCCAGAGTGCAGAGAGGAAAGCTGCACAGGGCTTCAATCAGAGCTGCACAGCTGCATGGCCATCCTGCTCACACACTGAGCTCAGGTAGCTGGTATCTTGTCCCTTGTTACAACCCTCTACACTCAGTAAATCCCCTGAAGCTTTGAAGGTGCTTCCTGGTCAGTCTCTTGCCTTGATTCCCACAGGCACTAGTCTCTGCTACATGTCCAGGATACCTCCTTTTACTGGCTGCATCTATAGGGAAGGTCAAGATTGCAGAGGACTTACTGCCCCGATTGTTCAGAAGCTGACCCCTCTCTCTTGGAATAATTGCGAGCACAATGTGGACTTCGACTAACCCTGCAATAGACACTCTTTTTTTTGTTTTAAGCTTGCTCAGGAAGGGCTCTGTGCACTTCAATGCTGGCTGTCAGCATATTGGACACAAATAGATCCAGTCCCAGTGCTACCTCACCATTAAAGAAGAAGAGGCTGTGATCAGGGGGGTAATCAAAAGGGATTCATTCTAGCTGCCATGTGTGCTTAAATGTCAGCAGCACTGGTGTGAAGCTGGCCAGCCAAGAACCCTTCCTGAAAGCCTTTTTGATCTGAAAGTCCTCAACCACAGGTCCTTTCCAGTAACTCATCACAGGCAAAATGGTCAGATGCTGCCACCTAGTGGTTTGTTGAGGACAAGCATTGAGCTGATATCCCCTCTTTCTACTCCCTGCAAATGTGTGAAGGAAGAAATTTCCCTTATTGGGTGGTTTGGATGATGACTGGTCCATCTGGCTCAATACTTCTCTGGCTGCAGCTGGCGGCAGCAGTTTCATTAATGACCCTCTAGCAGCCCTACCTGGACATGCCAGGGATTGAATGAGGGACCTTCTGCATGGAAAGAAGCTGCCCTACCCCGGTGTTCCGGCACCCACTGCTAAGCGCCTTCCTTGCGCTCTGTCTAGCAGAGAGAGTAGTTTTCAGTGAAGTGCCCAGAGGGGGAGAGAACTGCAGGCACAAGTTCAAACTCTGGCCAGAGGATTCCTTGCTTATTCTCCATCAGGCCTCCCTGCTCCAGGCTGCATTGGCCCCCTGCAGCTCTCAGCAGCAACCACCTTCCCAAACAGCAGAGATGCCCTGGAGCCAGAACATGCCCCAGCTAAGACTCCATGGCTTTGGGGGAAGAAGAAGAGTATCTCTGAGCATATGCAGTGTGTTCTCCCCATATCAGTGCGTTCTTTCTTCCACAATAGGAATGACTGGCTTCTGTGGCTTGTTTTCTGGCCTGCCTTTCCTCCAAGCAGAACCAAGGAGGGAGCACTGGACTGCTGGCTGGGAGCTCCCATCCCCAGTGGCCCTACTGAGGGAGCATTGTTAATTGTTAGCCTCACAACAACTCTGCAGGGTAGGTGAGGCTGGGAAGTGAGGATTTGCTCAAGACTCCTCAAAGACTTTTATAGCCAAGAACAGAAAATTTTCCACCTCCTGCAGGGTGTTCCTGCAAGGGGGGGAGCGTGGAGGGGCACTAAGTTTCTTCAGGCACCTGGCTGATGGTGTGAAATGGCCCCTTCGCCTCGCCTTCAGAGCCAGTCGAGACTGCAAAGCTTTTGCAGCCCATAGGTGTGAACAACTGGCAAAGTGGGCCTGAATGCAACCAGGAGGGATGAGGCTTGGGGGGCATCTCACTGTCCAGTTCCCAACTGCAGGCCTTGCGAGGCACTGCTGGATTCCTCTGGGGGAGTGGAAGATGTGATGAATCTGTCTTGTGTTCCCCAAGATTATATGGCATGTCAGCCCCGGAAGGGTGCGGGGGCCCCATTATGGCCATATGTAAATGTGTGTGTGTGTTGTGTCTATGTCTGTGTGTGAGTGTGCATGAGTGCTTGTGCAGAAAATAAGGTATGGGATATTCTTAAGATATACTAACAAACTCAAATAAATTTAAGGTTGGTGGTGAAGTAAGAGTGTTTGTGTCGGGCGGTGAGCCATACGTGAAGGCGTTGGATCTAGTGGAGCAATGCTCCACCAGTCCCACATCCTTCCCTCCCCACTCCCCCGGCACACCTCCCCCCACCCTCTCCCCGCCCTCTGCCTCCCCATCACACCTCCTTTGATGATCGCCTCCTTTGATGATGATGACCCCTTTGACAGGTGACCCCTTTGTCTGCCGTTGTTGTGAGGCAGACAACACCAAACTTTTCCGAGTGTTGAAAACCAGACATGATTGTGAGGAGCTCCAGAAGGATCTCTCCAAACTGGCAGAATGGGCAGCAAAATGGCAGATGCGCTTCAATGTCGGTAAGTGTAAAGTCATGCACATTGGGGCAAAAAATCAAAACTTCACAATATTAAGCAACGTACAGAAGTTTTGAGTTTATAGAATCTGCCTAGTAGAGCTGGATTCTCCTCTCTTTCTGAGAGCTGAATCTCCTTAGAACCAGGGGCAGATCCAGTGTCTGTATTTGGGGGGCGGGGCATGAACAGTGCCTTCAGAGCCCAGGTCAACCAGCCAGGTAGACCTGGGCTCCTTATTGAGCTTCTAGCCTCTGCGGCTATTTGCTGAGCAGCTAGACCTGGGCTTCTGCCTGGACGTGGAGTCCTGGTCTACCTGGTTGGTAGACTGAGCTTATATTGAGCTCTGTGGCTATTTGCTGGGTGGTTAGACCTGGGCTCCCATTCAAGCCAATCTCCTTGGCAACCGTCCGGTGGGCATTCCCCTGGCACCCAATTTTGCTCTCTGTCTGGGTGTGTGCCCTTCCCTGATGACAGAACGGTTTAGGGGGGACATGCACCAATGCCCCCCCCAGATCCGCTCCTGCTTAGAACCTTTTCCACAATGAAGTTCTTGGTTCTCTTTAGCTCAAATGCTTTCCATGCTTTCTCCCACCAGGAAAAGGGTTCCCCCAGCCCCCAAGCAGCAGTCATTAATTTTAAAAATATATCTGAAAGGCAAAACCCCCACCATGTGCTCCATGTGCTCTCCATGAGCTATGGATAGGGGCAGGGTGACCAGATGTCATAACTTCCAAAGACCCTGTTTTACTCACTCTACACACATGCGCTCTCAGTCTCTCTCTCCCCCCATCCCTGCCAGAAGCCCCAAGCCCTCTTCCCTCCTGTGCATGAAAGGAACATTGCAAAAAGGGCTTCAACTCCCCCTAATGGATGCCAGACCAGAGCTCAGCAGGAGCAGCTCCAGGACCCTGCACTGGGCGTGCCACGCAACTCCCGGGGAAAAAAGGAGTGCACCAGAGAGCATGTGCAGCTCAGCAGGCTTTTCATGCCCTCCTCTGTTGTGTCCTGTGACTATCGGGATCGCTAGGACTGGCCCTAAACTGGATTACTAGGAAACAGGAGCCTGAGCGCATGGGAGGAGGCTGAGCCCTCAAGGGAAAAGAGGCCTGAAACGCTGGGAGGACAAGAGGCTGAGAAAGAGACATGTGTAGACGAGCGCTCAGTCCATCAGGGAGAGAGGCTCAGGCAGGCTTCAGGAGACAGAAGAAAGAAGGGGAGGAGGGTCTCACTGCCGAGAGAGGCTCCTGAGTGAGTGTCAAGATGGACTCCTGTGTCAGCCTCCGAAAAGGCCACCTGTCCCCCAGCACAGTCCAGAGTCACGCGGATCCTCTGGAGCTCCTGGCTCAGGGACAGAGGATGGTAATGGGGGCCATTAAAAACGCTGTACTGACCTCCCCACTTCCCCACAGCCCAGATCCCTACCTTAGGACTACAAGAAATGTCACATCTAATACGAAACATGCCCTTTATACTCACAGACTTTCTGGCAACACCCACACCCCACCCTCCCTCCCCTCCCCCAGTGACCTCCCAGAAGCCCTCACGGCCCAGCACACAAGACCACCAGTCAGATCTCTCAGGATTGTTGGGCAGAGCTTGACGTTTGTCTCCCCATCTCACACTTTTGTAAGGCTTCTGTAAGGGTAAGTCTTGCCTCACGAACCTTATAGAATTCTTTGAAAAGGTCAACAGGCATGTGGATGCGGGAGAACCCGTGGACATTATATATCTGGACTTTCAGAAGGCGTTTGACATGGTCCCTCACCAAAGGCTACTGAAAAAACTCCACAGTCAGGGAATTAGAGGACAGGTCCTCTCGTGGATTGAGAACTGGTTGGAGGCCAGGAAGCAGAGAGTGGGTGTCAATGGGCAATTTTCACAATGGAGAGAGGTGAAAAGCGGTGTGCCCCAAGGATCTGTCCTGGGACCGGTGCTTTTCAACCTCTTCATAAATGACCTGGAGACAGGGTTGAGCAGTGAAGTGGCTAAGTTTGCAGACAACACCAAACTTTTCCGAGTGGTAAAGACCAGAAGTGATTGTGAGGAGCTCCAGAAGGATCTCTCCAGACTGGCAGAATGGGCAGCAAAATGGCAGATGCGCTTCAATGTCAGTAAGTGTAAAGTCATGCACATTGGGGCAAAAAATCAAAACTTTAGATATAGGCTGATGGGTTCTGAGCTGTCTGTGACAGATCAGGAGAGAGATCTTGGGGTGGTGGTGGACAGGTCGATGAAAGTGTCGACCCAATGTGCGGCAGCAGTGAAGAAGGCCAATTCTATGCTTGGGATCATTAGGAAGGGTATTGAGAACAAAACGACTAGTATTATAATGCCGTTGTACAAATCGATGGTAAGGCCACACCTGGAGTACTGTGTCCAGTTCTGGTCGCCGCATCTCAAAAAAGACACAGTGGAAATGGAAAAGGTGCAAAAGAGAGCGACTAAGATGATTACGGGGCTGGGGCACCTTCCTTATGAGGAAAGGCTACATAGTTTGGGGTTTTCAACCTAGAAAAGAGGCGCCTGAGGGGGGACATGATTGAGACATACAAAATTATGCAGGGGATGGACAGAGTGGATAGGGAGATGCTCTTTACACTCTCACATAATACCAGAACCAGGGGACATCCACTAAAATTGAGTGTTGGGCGGGTTAGGACAGACAAAAGAAAATATTTCTTTACTCAGCGTGTGGTCGGTCTGTGGAACTCCTTGCCACAGGATGTGGTGCTGGCGTCTAGCCTAGACGCCTTTAAAAGGGGATTGGACAAGTTTCTGGAGGAAAAATCCATTATGGGGTACAAGCCATGATGTACATGATGTGCAACCTCCCGATTTTAGAAATGGTCTATGTCAGAATGCCAGATGCAAGGGAGGGCACCAGGATGAGGTCTCTTGTTACCTGGTGTGCTCCCTGGGGCATTTGGTGGGCCGCTGTGAGATACAGGAAGCTGGACTAGATGGGCCTATGGCCTGATCCAGTGGGGCTGTTCTTATGTTCTTATGTACTCTTGCGGTCCTCACACAGGATGAGGCAGGAATGAGCCGTGTCTGGATCCAGAGTCACCTTTGCTGTAGGGGTGGAGGGAGAGCAGAAGAGAGAAGCATCAGGAGACTCATCCGGAGCCACAGGGACAGGAAGGGCTGTGGGGCGGTGACCAGGCCTGCCCCCCACAATAAGGCGCAGGGCAGAGGCGGGAGACTTCAGGCAGGTGATTGGTTGCCTTGCTGGGCACCAGGAGCACACTGAGGGGACTGTGACTTACCCTCCACATTCGGTTGGGCTGTGGGCCAAAGCAGTCCCTTGGGGGCCGGAGCACGGCTGAGGGAGCCCATCTGTTGGGGGGACAGACAAGCAGGGGCGTGCCCCTGAGTCCCTTCCTTCCTGGGCTGTGCTCCTTGTCACTTCTGGGTCTGGCTGCTGGCTGGGGACCTTATGGAGGCTTTTAATTCTCACGAGAGTGTCTGTTGGGCTGCAGTTCAGTCCACGCTTGCCTGGGAGTGAGCCCCATAGACTATGGTGGGGCTGGCTTCTGAGCAGAGATGCACTGCTTTGGGCTCAGGCTGCAATCCTATCCACATTGTCTGGGAGTAGCCCCATAGACTATGGTGGGGCTGGCTTCTGAGCAGAGATAGACTGCAGTCCTATCCACATTGCCTGGGAGTAGGCCCCATATTATAGTAGTCTCCTGAGATGTCACTAGGGCATGGACCACTGCAGCCAGATTAGTGACAGTGCAGCTGCAGCTATAATGCACTCTATGGGTGGCTATCCCTGAAAACGGTTTGGAAGTTGCAGTTAGTGCAGATTGCGGCAGCTTGGTTGGTCGCTGGGGCTTGGCGTGCGGAATCTGCTATGCCGTTGCTCCAGCGGCTACACTGGCTGCTTATTCTTTTCTGAGTCCTTTTCAAGGTGATGGCCTTTAAAGGCCTATACGGCATAGGACCAGGATACCTCAGGGACTACTTTCCCCCATACATGCCTTCACGTCCTCTGTGCTCATCAGACAGGGCGCTTCTCGGGATACCACCACCCTCTGTAGCCAGGGGGATGGCAGCAAGGCGTAGGGACTTCTCGGTTGTGGCACCACAGCTCTGGAACCAGATGCCAGAAGATCTGAGAGCAGCTTCTTCAGTACATGGTTTCCGGCTAGGTTTGAAGACCTACCAGTTTCACCTGGCCTTTGGGGAGGGAGGTGCTCCTTAGGGACCCCTTAACTTTCTAAACCTATTAAAGCTTTTATGCTCTCTATATTATTTATTTCCTATCTTCTCATTTATTGTTGTAGTTTAAATTGTTTTACGGTTTTAATGGTTTTTGATCTTAATAATTTATTTTGATGGTTTTATGTATTTACGCTTCTATGTAAACCAGTTTGGATGTTTAGAAAAGTGGTGTAAGAATCTTTAGAATAAATAACTTATTCATTGAATTTCTCTGCCACCCCATGTCCCCTCTTATCTCCCCTTCCCCTTTCCCAACCACTTTTCTGGCAGGTTTCCTGCTTCTATCAGATTTGAAGAAGCTCTTATTATTCTCCTTAATGTTGCTGGTCATTCACTCCTCCAAGTCTTTCTTGGCCTCCCACATCAAGTTCTTACACTTCTTTTGCAAGGGTTTGTGTACCTTTTTGTTCTCCTCATTAGGACAAGACTTCCATTTCAGAAGGAAGCTTCCCTGCCTTTTACAGCCTCTCTACCTTTGCTCTTTAGCCATGCTGGCATCCTCCTGGATTTAGTCAAACCCTTCTTTTTTTGCTGTATACATTTCCTTCCTCTATTACTGCTGTTTTAAACAGACTCCATTCACACTGCAGATACTGGTTTCGTTTTACCTTTCCTTCCATTTTCTTTCTAACTAGTCTCATTAGAGGGAAGTCTGCCCTCCGGAAGTCAAGGGCTTTTGTGTTGGATTTGCTTGGCAGTCTTTCCCCGCCATGCATTTCTCCCCCACCCGCCTTCAAGGAATGGTTTACTTCATACTGCTGGTCAAAGCTTATGGAGCAAAGTCTTGCATGCTGGATGATCAGGAGTGGAGAGAGCAAGAGGAAGAAGAAGCCAATTAGGGACACAGGTGAGGTGGACAAAGTCAAGTTCTGAGACAGGGAGCCCCTGAATCACCTGCTTCCAGGACAATACGCTGCCCCCAGTGTCCTGCAGGTGGCATTACACCCATTTCCCAACAGGGTTTTTTGTTTTACACACACTGAAGATTGTTGAGCCCATTTTCTAGGAATTTCTCTCCCCCCCCCCCATTCCTGCGCAACATTCTTGCACATCATTCTTGATTACCTGGGAATTGCTCCATGACACCCTCCAGAAGGGGTTTTACATCAAAGAATCCCCCGATTCTGCAGGTGAGCTCAGGAGGAAAAGCCACAGGATTCCCAAATGCTTCCTTCTTCTCATACCTAAAGTGGAGGAGGAAAAGATCTACTCTCAAAATCCATCCAATGGGAATTCCTGACTGGAGTAAAAGGACGGCATGGAGGAGAAGAGCAAAAGCTTGAGCAGAAAAGACAGAAAAGGCAAAGGCAATGGGCAGACGGGGGAGGGGGGTGTTCAGGGGAGGAGGCTTCTCTGGCTATGGCAGTGTACATGGATATAAAATACAGCAGGTACAGAAGCACCTGTGTAGCTGAGGGAGGGGGACAGAGGTCTGGCATGTGCAGATGGAATGTTGTAAAGACAGGACCTAAGTAGAACACTGGAGGGTGGGGAGTCCTGCATTCTCTTCCCAAGAGCCACGACAGAGCCACTTTCTTCACAGACCATTCCCAGCATCATGCAAGGAGGAAAATGAGTGGGATCCACATACCTCTGCAAGGTCCTTCTAATATCCTGGGGGGAAAGAAAAGAAGGAGACCTCAGCACCTGCCACAGACAAGTCAGTGTTTTCAGACCCTGAACAGAGGTGCTGTCTGGTCCTCCACTGTCTAGCTGGCAGTGATCCGTCTTGCATGCTCCACTCAAGACTGAGGGTGCAGCTCCACAGAATAAACAAAGGGTAAAGAAATATTTACCACAAACAGAATGGGTAAAGAAATATTTTCTTTTGCTTGTGCTTGTCCTGATCCATCAATTCTGTGTCACACCTCCTGCTCTATTATCAGACCCGAATGTCCACAGCCTGGATCCCAATCACTGCAAAATAAAAGGGGAGGCAGAGGCATACCTGAAGGGGGCAAAAGGGTCAAAGCTCCAGGCACCAGGTTTGGGGGTGGCAGTGCTGTGCAGCAAATTCCTACCCCTTCATCACCCCTCTTCAGCACTTATTTAGCCACCAATAGTATCAGTGAGCCAATGTGTGGGCAACCCCCAGAGGCATTCTGAAGGTTGGGGAAGCTGTGGATGGCCTAATAAGTGCCAAAATAGTCACTTAAGGGAAAGCTGCAGGTGGCCTATCTGGCTCTCCAAACAGTTTTGGGGGGTGGCAGTGGGTGCAGGGGATGGCAACTCCACATGGTGGGTGGCACCCCAGAAAGTGTGGCCTCAGCTGCCACAGTGGCTATGAACACCATTGAGGAGAGGGCTCTGCTGGAGCTTCCCTTGGTGTTGCTGAAACCAAGTTGCTCTGATCCATGCTTCCATGGTTGCTCTGGTTCATATCTTCCTCAGAGGGAAACTGAGGCATGGCCAGGCAGCGACTGCCCTCCATTATCAGACTTCCAGCAAATGCATTCCAGATGCCCTGTGACTCTCCCTGCACAGCCACCACACAGTTGGCCACGAGATGGCACTGGAACACCACAGAAGCCCATGAGTGGGGTATGAGGGGAGCAGGACAGAATTGGGGGGTGGGGAGATCAGTGGTCAGGAAGGAAACATGAGAACAGAATTGGGGACATTCAGACTACAGTGAAATAAAATAAACTTCCTTATTTCTCTTGGATGCTCCAGTACATTAGAGAGGTCTTTGTCAGCAACACACACTGAGTCCCTTCATTCTTGTGTAGGCCAAGGAAGCACAGAGCAGTTTCTTTCCTTCCCTGGTGAAGAACCTGGGCTGTTTCTACCACCCTCTCACCTGCAGGAGTTCACTTGCTGGCTGCTGGCATTTCTCCTCCATCTGCTGGATGAGACCTTCAGGAGAGGACAATTCCTCCAGCAATCTGGCCATGTGCTCTTCTCTTCTGGGTGCAATTTTCTTCTCCAGCTCATCCAACTGCGAGAGGAGAAATGTCCTTTGATCTTCCAGAAACTGCTGTAGTTGCTGGAAAACAGCCACTGTCCTTGTCTTCTTTTCTTCTATTTGGCCCTAAAACAAGCAGATGGAAAGAGGAGAAAAGGAGAGAAATGTCAGGAATGTTGTCAGCCTTTGCAGGGAGGTTGAGGGAAATGTCTACTCAGAAACATGGCAGGAAGAGACTCTGGAGTAGATGGAGGGAGGCAGATCTTCCAGGGTCTCCTTCATCACCGCACTACTGTCATGTAACAGGCGAGTGAGCTGGTTCTCCTAATGTGAAAATATACACCTACTGGGATTCATTAGAGCGCCAGCCATAAGAACATAAGAACAGCCCCACTGGATCAGGCCATAGGCCCATCTAGTCCAGCTTCCTGTATCTCACAGCGGCCCACCAAATGCCCCAGGGAGCACACCAGATAACAAGAGACCTCATCCTGGTGCCCTCCCTTGCATCTGGCATTCTGACATAACCCATTTCTAGAATCAGGAGGTTGCACATACACATCATTGCTTGTTCCCCGTAATGGATTTTTCCTCCAGAAACTTGTCCAATTCCCTTTTAAAGGCGTCTAGGCTAGATGCCAGCACCACATCCTGCGGCTAGGAGTTCCACAGACCAACCACACGCTGAGTAAACAAATATTTTCTTTTGTCTGTCCTAACCCGCCCAACACTCAATTTTAGTGGATGTCCCCTGGTTCTGGTATTATGTGAGAGTGTAAAGAGCATCTCCCTATCCACTCTGTCCATCCCCTGCATAATTTTGTATGTCTCAATCATGTCCCCCTCAGGTGTCTCTTTTCTAGGCTGAAGAGGCCCAAACACCGTAGCCTTTCCTCCTAAGGAAAGTGCCCCAGCCCAGTAATCATCTTAGTCGCTCTCTTTTGCACCTTTTCCATTTCCACTATGTCTTTTTTGAAATGTGGCGACCAGAACTGGACACAATACTCCAGGTGTGGCCTTACCATCGATTTGTACAACGGCATTATAATATTAGCCATTTTGTTCTCAATATCCTTCCTAATGATCCCAAGCATAGAATTGGCCTTCTTCACTGCCGCCGCACATTGGGTCGACACTTTCATCGACCTGTCCACCACCACCCCAAGATCTCTCTCCTGATCTGTCACAGACAGCTCAGAACCCATCAGCCTATATCTAAAGTTTTGATTTTTTGCCCCAATGGAAGGGCACTTTTGACTTTTTGCAGAGATGAAATCAGCTGTGAGCAGCGGAAAACGGACACGACTCCACCTTTAAGAATGGCCTTTAATGAACATGACTGGGGAGTTCTGGCCATGCTGATTCTTCTGCCTTTTCGATGACAGTTTTTCAGATATGTGTTTTAGTAGCTGTTCACTTCCAATTCAAGAGGGAGACTTACAAGCAGGTCTTGGCTTTCCTTTTCTGTTCCTGCTTTAATTGCCAGAATTCTCTCTCTCTCTCCTTTCTCAGATCTTCCACACAGATACACAACTGGTCCTGAAGCAAAGAGAAAAGTTTCTGTTTGAATTCTTTTTTGGGGAAGGGATGGTATTTACTATCTAAAGGTGCATTAGGACTCTCCATAGGAATGAGAAAGCAGTTGAGGTATCTGCTTGCTCCTTGCATTTCAGCGCCTTCTAGGCAGGTCTCTTGACTTTGGATCCAACAGTGGTATCTTTCATGAGTAGAAGGAGATTGCAGCTGAAGTTCACTGAGTTTGTGTTTAGCCCTTCCTGAGATAGAGAAGGAAAAGGATGTCCTTCAACCTCCCTTTGTGCCCATCCCTGACAGCAGGAGCACTCCTTGTGAGATGACATCTCCTGCAGCAGATAAACACTTTTTCTGCTCCAGGGCTCAAGGCCTTCCCTCAATGATTTCTCCCCAACCAAGCTGCATGTGACACCCATCACTGGCCCTGGAGATTTGTATCCACTCACCTTGCATTCCTTGGCAGCCTCTTCCAAAAGCAGGACTGTATGTGATCGATGTTCTGGGGATCTCTCACAAAACACACGCACCAACTCCTGATCTTCTTTGCAGAACAGGTGGAGCTTTTCCTGGTGTCTTGCACATAAATTCTCTTTTCCCAAGTTAAATGATAGACTTTTAATTTTTTCTATTACATTTGCCAGTTGCCAGTTTGGCCAGAAATTCCCTTTCTTGATTCTGGCTTTGCAGAGGGGACAAAGTCCCCCAGATCTTCCCACTTGTCACAGTAGTGGGTGATGCAGCCCCTGTAGAAGTTGTGGCCGCAGTCCAGGGTCACCAGGTCTGTCAGGTACTCCATGCAGATGGGACACTTGAGTTCCTCCTCTACCTCCAAGGTTGGTGAGGCTGAGGCCATGGCTGATGAAGACTCCAGGGATGAATTCAGGCAGCTTCTGAGACCTGTACAAGGACAGCAGGTGGGTGTGGGTGAGCGACAGAAGAAATACCATATGGGGAATTTCACAGACTGCCCATTGCAGAAGATCTGTGAATTTTCCACTGTGGTGCCCAGTTTGTGGGACTAATAACTAGACGTGTTTGTTTTTGTTGATAACAACATAAATGCACAAAACACCACATTTTGGTCTTTAAGGGCGCAATCCTAACCCCTTATCTGGGTGCATTCCAGCAGTGGCATGGCAGTGCCAATGGGACATATGCTGCATCCTGCAGTTGGGTGACACTCACAGAGGCCTCCTCAAAGTAAGGGATGTTTGTTCCCTTACCTCAGAGCTGCATTGCCCTCATGTCAGTGCTGGAAACCTAACTGCCCACGCTAAGCCTCTTACTGGTGTTCGTCAGGTCGTGCCTGCCCTTCCAACCCAGAAGAAACTGGTTATGATATTAATTCCAGTGGTCCTTTCAAAAGGTGGACCATGCAAAGTGGTGCAGTGCAGGGGAAATGTTGAGAAATGCTACTCTGTTCTAGGGTTCTTCAACCTGTGGGTAGCAACCCCAATGGGGTCGTGAAGCTTCATATTGGGTTGTGGCAACCTTTCAAAACTTGCCTCTTACAATGGTCGGAGGAACCTGCGGGAGGGCCTGGAACGGTGCCAGCATGCTCACAAATTACCAGACCCGGAAAAGGGCAGGATGAGATGCTACAGTCAGTGGCTTCATTTCGGGCCAGGGAACCACTGGGAAGGGATGGCCAGAGCGGGTGGCTTCCTCACTGAAGGATAAGCTTCTACTGTCCCAGTGGGAGAAAGAGGGAAGGAGCTTGTTAAAGCTGGGCAGGCACCTGCAATCCTGGCCATGGCGACCTTCTGTGATCCCTGACGTCAAGCAGTGCAGAAGGCGGTGCAGAGCCAAGCAGCTGGCAAGAGAATGGTCTGGAAGTGACGCGAAGCTGGAAGGTGAGGACTGGCTGCTGAGAGGTGGGTTGCCAGCCTCATATTCATTCATTCATTCATTCATTCATTCATTGGGGGACGTGACATGAAACAGATTGAAGACCACTGGCCCTTGTTACATACACCTTCTTTCCCGAACATGTGTGCAGTTCAAACGGACTTCATCTTGGTTTCAGAGCTGGGCAGACCCCCTCCCCTGCTCTGTGACAGGTGAATGTGCCAGAGGACTGGAGGATAGCAATTGTCACACCGATTTTTAAAAAGGAAGGAGAGGGGATCTGGGAAATTACAGGTTGGTCATCAAAACATCCGTTCCAGGCAAGATGGTGGAATGCCTCATCAAAGATAGAATCTCAAAACACATAGATGAACAAGCTTTGCTGAGGGAGAGTGCTACTGTGTTTCTTTTCTTCTATCTCAGCAAAGTCCTCATTTGCTTTTTCTTCTTCTTCTAATGCAGGAGCATCCAAGGACTGGCTTTCACCATCTCCCTCATTACTCTGCGTTAACTTTGAAACAAACCCTGGTGAAATAAACTCACCTGGTCTCTCTTCCCCTTTTATTTTTTTCTGTGTTCCAGACTTAGATTTGTGCTTCTCCATACTGTTAATTTCACACTCAAACCATGCCAAAACAAATGCAGACTAGACATGATCCAGGGCCATGTTTTCTAGACACACACTAAACTATGACAAGAGGCGGAGCTGAATATTGGAGCCTGGGAATTATGTGGACTACCTCTGGGACCTAGAAGTTCTGGACTGAAGGCGGAAGTTGCACTTTCCCTTGTTTGAATTGTACTAGTACACACTGATGCTTTCGGAGAAGACCTGGGCTGCATTTCCACTATAGCTGTCATCCACTGTCAGTGCACTTCTACTTCCCGAATGCAGGGGGACCAGATATAATGGAGGTCAGAGTGCCTACACCAGGGGTCGGCAACCTTAAACACTCAAAGAGCCATTTGGACCCATTTTCCGGAAAAAAGAAAACCTTGGGAGCCACAAAACCCTTTTGACATCTAAAATGAAGATCACTGCATAAATAGTTTGCGCTCCCCTCTTATAGGTCCCAGTTATATAATACACTCCCCTCTTGTAGGTCACAGTTGTATAATACACTCTCCTCTTATAGGTCCCTCTAAAAATCAGGTCCAGACCCACAGTTGGAGAACAACTGTTTTAGATTGTGCACAGGTGAACTGCTTGTGAAGGATACTGTCATTATTTACAGTCATTTACTTCTGTACTTTTGTAAATGCCTTTACACACAATACTACCTCTGAACAAGACCACTTAGTACTACTTAACACTGTTCACAAAAGTGAACAAACAAGCTAAGAGTTCAAAACTGCATAAAATAAAAGGCATACTAACAGTGATTACTTCCCAACAATGAAATATGCTTTGGTGCTACATATACAGTATGTTACACATACAGTATACATATACAGAATACCATCTGGTGCAGGGGTCTCCAAAACCGTTTCAAGTTTCCAAGTGAAGGAAATGGAGCAGTGAGAGTGTGAGTGAGTGACGGGGGAATGCTTAGTAGGGAGCTTGAAGGCTGTAATCCTGTGCACACATTCCTGGGAGTAAGCACAATGGGACTTACTTCTGAGGAGACACACAGGATTGTGCTCTGAGCTTGGGAGGACAGAGCAGCTGCACTCAGGAAATGGGGCAGAGAGGGCGAGTAAGCGATGGGGGAATGCTAAGTGGGGAGCTTGAAGGCTGTAATCCTGTGCACACTTTCCTGGGAGCAAGCACAATGGGACTTACTTGGGAGGAGGATGGAGCCTCCCCCCAGACGGGTTGGCCCCGGAGGGAGCTGCAGCAAAAGGCTGAAAGAGTGGCTTGCAGCTCCAGAATGGCAGGTTGCTCTCCCCAGGCCTACACCTTGTATACAAGAGGGAATTTTGGCAGGTGCAGTTTGTGACAAAAAAGGGAAATCAAGGACCAGGTAATATCTGAATAAGGAAAGATCTGCTTGTAGCCATGTTGGTAGGCCCCAGTGTCAGACCCCAGCAGTATCCAACATTAATTAGTGCATACCAAACCTGGGAGAACTGTGGAGGAGGTTGCTTCACAGGGCCTCTGATATCGTACCAAGCTACCAAGTGGGCTCCAAGGCCAGCTTGATTTACAACAGGGTTCAGCTGTGAGTGTCTCGGGATGGGAGGGGGGATTCCACCATGAGTAAGGAGGCTGGTGGCACGTTCACCCCTAGAATGTTTGGCTGGCACCGAGTTCTGATTGGTGGATGGGTCAGGAGGCCTATAAAGGTGAGGGAAGGGACGCTTATGCTGGGCTGACTTTGTCTCTGGCTGAGGGGGCCTGAGATCCTGGACCGCTCTGGCAGGAGTGAACCCAACTTGACTGCAGCAAGATGGGCTAGATCAGATTTCGGAATGCTAAGACTTTGGTGAGTGATAGAGTTAGGAGGTAGTTGTTATTGTTTTATTAGACTGAGTGTTGTATTGTAATGCTATACTCTTTGCCTAAATTCCTAAATTTTAGACTATGCAGTGCTGTCTGTATAACCCTGCTTTAAGCCTTTATGTAATAAATCCTACTTATTACAACTGACTGGATTATTGGGATTAGAAGGGAGTACAGGGACTGGTTGTGGGAGGCAATCCAGTGTGGCCGGGGTGGACCCTGGAGACCCTTTATGGGAGTCTACTCCTTTTTATTAAGCTGAGTCCAAGAGGGTGTCAGCTGGAGTACGACTCAAGGGGAGGGTTCCCCAAATTTATCCTGGCTATCAGGAGTGGAAGCTCTGTGGTTTAGGAGCTATTTGGCAATCGGTCTTGGAGAGATCTGCGGGTGCCCAGTGACCATAAGGGTTTGTGGCCACTTGTTCACCCTGAGGGTAATAAAAAGATTACCCGGCCATAAAGGGGTGAGATCTGATTTCCTTCACACAGTTCAGCATGGAAGGGCTTTTAAAGCTACACCAGTCAAAATGCCCTCTTCTCTGTCCTCCATCATTTCTGGTCACCCTCTTTGGGAAAATGTGGGTTAACCCGGAATAGATGGGCATGTGAGAGAGGTAGAAATTTACTCCAAGAGGAGAACTGCACTGTGCTCAGGTGAACAACAAGAGATGGGAAAATTTCTTATCTAGAAAAAAAGATTTTAAGAACTTTAGCACAGAAAAGAGCAGAAAAACAGGACAGTAGATTAGATACAATCTCAGAAGAGGGTCCCAGCTATGCTGGCTACGAGCTGCCCTCTGCATTGCCTTCCCTCCAGCAGCTGCCCGGGATGAAGCTGTAGAACAGGCAAGCAGAGCCAGGAAGAGAGTGGTGCAGCTCAGGCAGTGAGGAGCCTTGCTGAAAGGCTGGAGCGGAAGCTGGATCGCAGCTTCTTTCTTTCAAGGTGGAAAATATATCAGCTCTTTAGGACCCGAGTGCAGCTCTCTCGTCCAGATCTGCCACTCAACAGCTCCTCAGGCTGGACCTGAGGACCTTTTATAGGCCTTGCAAGGCCTCTTGCTGAACCTGCGAAACCCAGTCTTCAGTCAGGTCCGGGACTGAATGCAGTTACTGGTTAGTGCACAAGCTCTAGAACTCTTTCCGAACACCCTGCCCAAATGCGTTCTGGGGACAGTAGTTTGTGGAGGTATCTGAGAGCTGTTAGGGCTCCCCTTAACAAATGGCAGTCTCCAGAAAACATTGGGGGAACAGACGTGCATTGGAAGTGGTAAAGCAACCTGGAATAAATTTCTTTTGTACTGTCCAGTTTGTGTTGTCATGACCCTGGCCCGCTGGAGGCCCAGGCCCCAGGGATTTTGCCCCTCTGCGCCCCTCCTCCTCAGGCCTGCCACTGCCCCAAGAGAAGAGCCAGGGAAGCGGCTCGTTAAGGGAAGCGGCTTGCACCTGCAATCTCAGCCACAGCCATCTCCTGCGACCCCTGACGTGGGGAGCCAGCAGCTGGCAAGAGGGCAGACTGGAAATGAAGTGCCGCTGAGGCTGGAAGGGGCAGTGCTGGTCGCTGCGAGGTGGTCGCCATTCTCCTGTGTGTTTATTGGGTGCTGTGGCACAAAAAAGGTTCAAGACCACTGGCCCTCTCTTTGAAGGCAAAGAAATGGAAGAACATACTCTTGCTTGACTGTGTTGGGGGGGGGGGGAGAAATCAGCACATGACTTGACATTCAGTCTTAAGAACTGAGAGCAGGAAGATCTTCACAACCCTCCCTGTCCTTCTCCCTAGTCCAGCCCTCTCTGCATCCCACACTCTTCAATCCCCTGCCCATAAATCCTGGATCATTCTCTCCCTTCTTCTTGACAGGCAAGCATAGGCTGAGGCAAGTTCTTACTTTTGCCCTGAATAGTTCCAGCGTTACAGGAAAGGGCAGTTTCAGGTCTCCTGGCAGCAGGCACCCCACACTCCTGCCGCTCCCCTTGGCTTCTTCTGGGAGAAAGAGCTGCCACTTCCTTGTCACGCCTGCCCATGCGTGTCAGTGCATCGTAAGTTAGGACAACCCATTTGATAGATAAGCCACATTTCCTCACACATGTAATAAACTTATGAGTCCAAAGTCTGATCAGAAGCTAATAACTCCCATGGCACACCTGTAGACCATCTGTGGCACACCAGTGTGCCACAGCACAGTGGTTGAAAATTGCTGGTCTGAAGTGTACACAATTCACAGAACAACAAAACACTGAAAATGCTTGTCTGTTCAGCAGGGACGTTCATGAAAAGACTGGGAGCCCATCTGTGTTACCTATGAAGGCCACTGATGCTGCAATCCGATGAACACTTACCTGTTGTACTCAGTGGGACTTACTTCTCAGCAGACATCCACAGGATTGTGTTACACTTTTCAGATAAAGTGTTTTCCCCACTTGGCAGAGCACAGGGGATAGAGGAACATGGGAAAAAGGACATTGCAGAGGCCCAAGAGTGACAGATTTGTAGATTTAAAATGTTATTATTATTTATTATACAGTATTTATATACTGCTTTTCAACAAAATAGTTCACAAAGTGGTTTACAGAGAAAAATCAAGTCTCTAATGGCTCCCTGTCCCCAAAGGGCTCACCGTCTAAACAGCTGCAGAAGAACAGCAGCAGGCAGCCACTAGAAAAGGCACTGCTGGGGTGAGGTGGGCCAGTTACTCTCCCCCTGCAAAAAGAGGAGCACCCACTTGAAAAAGAGCCTCTTACCCGGTTAGCAGGAGCACCACACGTACTCTTATGATGCATAACAGCAGCAGTGGCGTCACCAGGGTCCGCATCACACGTGTGGGAGGCCTGCGCGTCACCCCATGCAGTGGGCACGGCAACGTCCCAGGTGGAGGGTGTGGTGATGTACCATCGCCCCACCCCCACTGGTTTTTTGGCTGTACCTTTCGATAGAACACAGATATTTCAATGGGGTTTGTTTCATTGCATTCTGCATGGAACTGCACATTGATTGATATATAACATGATGGTCGTATTCTTACAAACGGTGATTTTAGTGATTTCGGTCACTAATGGTGTCACCCCCCCCCCGGGGGTGTCAACTTACTAACACCTTTTTGCAGCAGTTCTCAAACTTTTAGCACCAGGACCCACTTTTTAGAATGACAATCTGTCCAGGACCCATTGGAAGTGATGTCATGGCCAGAAGTGACATCATCAAGCAAATTAAAATAATTATAAATAATTAAAGTAAAATAAATAAGGGGGAGTCAGCACTGTTCCACCAAGTGAATTTTCTCTGTATCCTGCCTGCAAAACCCCTCCTATGGTGTGTACGTGAAACCTCCTGATTTTAGAAATGGGCTATGTCAGAATGCCAATGCAAGGGAGGGCACCAGGATGCAGATATCTTGTTATCTAGTGTGCTCCCTTGGGCATTTGGTGGGCCGCTGTGAGATACCGGAAGGTGGACAAGATGGGCCTATGGCCTGATCCAGTGGGGCTGTTCTTATGTTCTTATGGCATAAGGGCAATGCAGCTCCTAGGTAAGGAAAGAAACATTCCCTTACTTTGGGGAGGCCTCTGTGAGTGCCACCCAACTGCAAGATACAGCAAACATCCCATTGCCACTACTATGCTAGTGCTGGAAAGTGGGTTAGGATTTGGGCCTAGGGGAGGTTGAAGGGCATTCTTTCCCTGATCCATTTCAGGAAGGGCTGAACACAAACTGAATGCACTTCAAGACCCAAGTGCAATTCCTGCTCATGTAAGATACCACTATAAGATGCCAAGTCCAGAAACCTGCCCAGAAGGCAGTGAAATGCAAGGAGTAGGCAGATACGTCAACTGCTTTCTCATTCTTATGGAGTGAGTGTTCTAAAGCACCTTTAGATAGTAACCTGCCCAACCAACCCTGAAAAAGAATCCAAACAGAAATGTTTTTCTTTGCCTCATTGTGTAGCCATCTGGAAGATTTGAGGGAGGAGAGAGACAGATTTCTGGCAAGTCAAGCAGGAACAGAAGAGGAAAGCCAAGACCTGCCTGTAAGTGTCCCTGTTGCACTGGAAGTGAACAGCTACTAGAACCCATATCTGTAAAAGTGTCATATGAAAGGAAGAAGAGTCAACATGGCCAGAACTCCCCAATCATGCTCATTTCAGGCCAATCTAAAGGTGGAGTCTTGTCTGTTTTCTCCTTCTCACAGCTGATTTGGTCTCACTGCAAAAAGTCTAACGTGCCCTTCCTTGCAGGGTTGTCTCTCTAAATGAGTCCCAGTGGGTGCATAGCTTCACACTGGAAGAATCAACTCACTCACCTGTTACCTGGTGGTAGTGCCTGTGTGCTGATGCAGGAGACCCTGCTGATCCGCCTCCCTCCAGCTGCTCCAGTGTCTCTTCCTGCCATGTTTCTGACCAGAGATTTCCCCCCACCTCCCAGCCAAGCCTGACAACATTCCTGCCTTTTCTCTCCTTTTCTCCTCTTTCCATCTGCCTGTTTTAGGGCCAAATAGAAGAAAAGAAGACAACGACAGAGGCTGTTTTCAACCGACTACACCAGTTTCTGGAAGAACAAAAGACGTTTCTCCTCTTGCAGCTGGAAGAGTTGGAGAAGGAGATTGCAACCAGAAGAGAGGAGCACGTGTCCAGACTCATGGAGGAGCTGACCTCCCTTGAAGGTCTCATCCAGAACATGGAAGAGAAATGCCAGCAGCCAGCAAGTGAACTCCTGCAGGTGAGAGGAGGGTAGAAATAGCCCAGGTTCCTCATCAGGAGGGAGGGAAAGAAACTGCGCTGTGCTTCTTTGGCCTACACCAGAATGAAGGGACTTGTTATGTGGTGCTTGCAAAGCACCCAAGATAAAAGGAGCACCCAAGAGAAATAAGGAAGTACATTTATTTCCCTGTGGCCTGGAGGTGCCAAAGATCATGGTATCTGTTCTCATATTTACTTCCTGATCATGGATCTCTTCCCCCCCCCCCAATTCTGCTCAGTTCTGTCCTGCTACCCTCATGCCCCCCCATTGGGCTTCTGGGGAGGTCCAGTGCAGCCTCATTGTCCACTGTCTGGTGGCTGCGCAGGGAAAGAGAGTCCCAGGGCATCTGGAATGCATGTGCTGGAAGCCTGACCCTGGTGATCCGCCTCCCTCCAGCTGCTCCAGTGTCTCTTCCTGCCATGTTTCTGACTAGAGATTTCCCCCCACCTCCCTGCTAAGCCTGACAACATTCCTGTAAGGTGAGGGAATGTTTATTTCCTCACCTTGGAGCTGCATTGCTCTTATGTCTGTGCTGGAAAGTGGGTTAGGAAGCGCCCTAAAATTTTCATCACTGGCCTGCTACCACTTATAATTAGAGCAATAATCATGAACATGTATATTGACATATAAGAAGAAAATCAACACCACTGGTAATTGTTTGTTTGTTAAGAGTTATGTGTCCAGAAATAGCAATAAAAAATCCTAAAGTTGGCATAACATATACAGCCACTTGCCACAAGTTCCTTTGTTTCAGGTGTCTGTTTCCATTATCCTGCAGGCATGGTTCTGCTTTTACTTACTATGGACTATTTCTATGTTATTTGAGGTGTTTAAGAAATAGTATTGCTAGTACTACTTCATAAGTGACAGATCCGAGCTAGGGCTGCAAGTAAAACCTGCCCTTACGGACTTAGCACTCATCGTCTCATTGATGAGATGGAGGCTTGCAGCAGAAGTTCAACTTGGTGTACCACAGCGATTTTCCACCAATATGCCATGGCACACTGGTGTGCTGTGAATGGTCTACAGGTATGCCGTGGGAATTTGGGGGGTGATCATTTATTAGTAGGGCCAGTAGGGAATGTGAGCCCCCACCAGCAGTATGGTGTGCCTTGTCAATTAAAAAACAACAACAACTAATGGTGTGCCTTGACAATTTTAGAGTCTTGCAGTGTGCCATGAGATGAAAAAGACTGAAAATCACTGGCACAGCATGCTGCAAAATACACATCACACACCCTCTCCACAATCTCCCACCCCACCCCATCCCATCCCACTTAAGTTGCAGTCCAGGGAGTAAGACCAGCCAAGCTGTCCACCCTACTGGAGCAGTCAAGCAAAACTATACAGTGAGGTGCAGAAAACTAATTATGGGGCAGCATCCCACAAACATCTGGCATAGCTTAGGATGCCAGATGAAAGATTCAGAGCCCCATCCTCTGCCTGCCTACTTAGAAGTAAGTCCCACCAGTCAATGGGGCTTCCTCCCAGGAAAGTGTGGCCAGGACTGCAGCCTGGAGAGGGCAGTGCTTTCTCTAGCCAGCCTCACATCATCAACCATGGGGTGAGTAGCCAAGCCAATTCCCTCGCTGCTGCGTTCATCTCGGAGGCTTCCGTGCCTCTTCCTCCTCCTCCTGCTGCTGCTCAGACAGACTGAAGCTGCCCACCAATGCAGCCAAGTGCCTGCTCAGAAGTAAGTGTCATTCTAGTTTATGGAGCTTACTCCCAGGAAAGTGTGGCACAGATTGCAGCCTGAAAGGGGAGATGTCAGGATGCCCCCGCCTGCTGCTGCTTCTGGTCCATTCATTCCCCAAGGGGCAGCCGGGGGAGGGCAAGAACAAAAGGCTCCCCCGCGGATCATGGACCCCCCAGGTGGTCTGGGGCCAGGACAAAGCCGCTGCCTGTTTCCCGGGCACCAAGGCGGCTGGAGGGGAAAGGGACGAGGCTGCACAGGCAGGCTGGGCTGTGATTCGTGCTGCAGGGCTTGGACTGGCCACCAATCCACGAGCAGCTGCTGCTCCAGCCCTTCTCCGAGCACGCTTGCAAGGATAGAGCAGGCAGCAGTCCCACAGCCCAGCCCAGCCCGCAGCACGTTAGCAAACGGTTCTCAGAACTGCTTCCTATAATAGCTAGGGGTTCTACAGAACCGGTGAGAACTGGCTGAATCCCACCACTGGACGTATTGTATGTTTGGCTGTGGAATAACATCCCGTCCTTATGAAAACCCTACTCAGGTAAGTGTTAAGCCTCCGCTTAGTGGCATCCAATCTATTGGGATTCCTAACCCCTCTCCAAACCTAGGGGGCAAACACGACCAGAGGATAGAATCTCCAGGACACTCAAATCACATTCAAATCTTGCTGGTCCTGAAGCTTCGAGGACAACGATGTACTCTGGCTGAGCTTGTTTTCACCTAGATGAAGGACTACCTGGGGAGGTGGATGGGAATTCAGATATTCAACAAATGCTGGTAGCAGTTGGCTCTAATTCATGCCCTTCTTTGCTTCCCAGTCAACGCAGGTTGTCCAGGCCAAGCTGGGTGCTGAAGCCATGCAAAATTGCTTATTTCTGTGCCCCTCACAAGACGAAGTGTCTGCAAAGGAGCACCTACACCGGATATGCCCAATCAGGACCTGCCAAAAGAAACAAGAGTGATAGACTGTCCTAACAAATGAGAAGCAATCACAAATAACCTCATTTAATTACCCCAAAATGGATCAATGAAGGCCCAAAATACCTAGGAACCCTTACGGCACCAATGAAGGCAAAATGGACGCACCCGCAGATACCCTGAGACCACCAGACCAATGAAGGTCAACTGGACCCACCAACAGGTGGACCAAGAAACTGTAAAAACCAGCACCAATGAAGGCGTGACAGGGTAATATCCCCCAAATTTTGACCAGTAACAGCAAAAAAGAGGGGTCCCCTCAGGGACAAACAGCAAAACAAAGAAGGGTGGGGGTGCTGCTCCTCTTTTCTAATGTAATACTTAAGCACCCCAGACTGCCTCCTGTAAATCCTCCGAATGTCCTCCACTGAAAACCCCAAACTGGCCGCTGTAGAGGCTGCTCCGATCTGTAGCGAAGGTCTGGGTGGGACTTTTGCTCCTTCTGAAGCTGCCTTTTATCCTTGGATATTCCATCATCCAAAATGCAGCTCAGCTGTGAGCTGCCATGTTAGCACATGACCATTCAATGTCCCATCAAGGTCAAATGAAGCTCAAGTGTCCATCAGAGTCTCCATTGGCCTTGGTGGATTACAGCTGTACAACCAGCCCTTCCCGTCCCAGAGTTGTCAAACAGCTGTCAAAACATGGGAATCACTGTCATCCACCTGATGATCTTCTGATCTTCCATTGCAATGACCTACCAACAGATCCCAACCCACAGTTCGGGAACCACTGCCTTAGCACATCACTTCTGGTGTTTTGGGCAAAACAGGAAGCAACATATTAAGACCTTCTGAGGCTGCATGCAGCATCCCTGAGTCTCAAACACCCTCCAGACATGACCAGAGCACAGCTCCAGTCACGTTCTGGGGGGTAATTGCTGTAGGAGCAGCACTGCTACACCCCCAAAACTTTGCCCAGAAGCACAGCATCTCCTGTGCCTGCCCAGCTACAGAGGGAGCCTTTTTTTGACATTCAAAAGGGGCATTCAAGAGTAAGTGGTTCAGGAAGAGGCTCATTAGCTTGTCCTGTAGAAAAGGCTGGGATGAGGGTGACAGAATTTATTGTAGCTTTGAACACACAAAGGCTCAGGCAATTCAGTTACTGGCCTAGATGGTGTTTGTTTTGCACTTAGTGAGGAAATGTCTTTGGGCGCAATCCTGTCCTTCACTTAGGCTGGTGAAAGTCCCTTGCGCTGGCCCAGGAGGGTCGCAAACGTCGCAAAGCACCTCCTTAGGAGGAAGCCGTGCTCAAAGAAGTGGGGGGACAACAGGTAATGGGCGGCCCTGGGGGGGTGGGGAGCGGTCCATGGACCACACTTTGAGCAACCCTGATTTATGTGAGCTTGCAAGCTAAGCTAGAAACTACTTTTTTCTTCTTTTGAACTTGCCTCCAGTCTCAACCCCTCATATAGATTTCGGGAAGACATCAAAGCTTTTTCTTTCATTAGGAAAGGATTTGTATGAACTATCCTGTTAGAAATGGTCAACATTTATGCATACAAATTCTGAGCATGTTTTCAGAAGTTCTTGTTAGACAATGTAAGACAATGAGGGCACAATCCTAACCAGGTCTACTGAGAAGTATGTCCTATTTTGTTGAATAGGGTTTACTCTAAGGGAAATGTGGTTAGGATTGCAGCCTGAGTTGGGAAATTATGCCTTATTTAAGAAGACAGTTCAAATCAGCTCAGAATCCAGGCAGAGCATGTAAGGCCCCCATTCAGAGTCTTAAAGGAAAAAAAAATAAAGTATAGCCCAGTGTACTCCATGCTTCAAGAATCCTTTCTTTCAATGATCAGCTTTCAAGGCAGAAAGCAGGTTTGCTACTCCATACCTCTATGGCCAAAGCTTTTGGGGATTAATAGCCCCACAGGAAAAGGTAGGAAGCAGTGACTATTCTGGCTCCTGTGCTGCCTGGGGTCAGGATTAAAAAATGCTGGTCGTGTCTGGAGGCCTTCTGAGGATCTGAAAATATCACTTCCAGTTTTCCAAGAAACCGAAAGTGATGTTTTAAGGCCCTCTGGAGTGCAGCCTCTCCAGCCCTCAGAAGGCCTCCAGATGGAGAGGCAGTGGAACTTGGTGACCCTTGGGGCAGCACAGCTTGGGGGGCTGCACCGCCTCAGCCGGAAACACGTGCACCCATGGACCCACCCCTAGTTTAGCTCCCACATCCCCTGGCAGTCACATGATTGGAAAAAGACAAGGTCTACTGAAGGAATCTTTCAGATGCTGAAACACCACAGAAGCCTCCAGGGGATCAAAGTGCCCCAAACCAGAGAAGAACGGGCAGGAAATGGCAGAGAGAGCTCAGACTCCACTGTGATGATGAAGGTGCTGTGGCTTCTGGGTAGCCTGTGGCTTCTGGTCGCCCAACACGGAGGCTCTTGATTCTACGCTAACCTTTGAGTTGCCATAGAATCAAGTAGCCCCATTGTGGGACTCCTCGCTTTACCCAGGGGAAGGGGATGAAAGTGCCATGGCCAACCTCTTGTTCCCTGAAAGCCTCTGGTCCACTCATCTGAACATGACCAGAACTGTGCTCTGATTGTGTCTGGAGGGTGTTCTGAGGGCCAGAGAGTTTGAATGAATGAGCCCATTCATTTATTCACTCATCTAATTTCCATCTCTAATTTATTCATTTAAATTTTATATTTAAAAATTTTTCCGGCCCTACACACCATGCTAGATATTTGATGTGGCCCTTTGGCAAAAAGTTTGGAGACCCCTGCTTTAGAGTAAACAATAGTAGAACGGGAGGATCTAGGAGGCATAGCAGTGCACCCGTTCTGAATGAACCAGGCAAGAAAAACAGTCAAAACTAGGTTTATTGAAGAGCGGAGGAAACAAAGTAATAAGCAGAGGGAGTGCAAAGGACCCAAGAGAGGCATTTATCCAAAGCCAAACATTTGGGGGATGGTTCGGTGATTGTCCCCCCACAGTCAGCTTCCAGTTGCATCTTCCACAGTTAGCACCTCTGCTGTGTTGGACATCTTCACAACACATTCTTTTCAGAACTTGCTTCCGGATGGAGAGTAAAGGGCGAAGGTGTTTGCAGGATAGCAAAAGCAAGCAGAAAAACACAAACCACCTTGTAAAAACCACCTCAGTCGCACTTCACCTCCACTTTCCACTACAAAACACCTTGCACATCTCTGTTGAGCCATGATAGCCACCTATTTGCTCACCACTGATAAAATCATGTGCCTCCTGCTCCTCTTTTGAACATACAGCAAACTTGAAGTGCAATCCCAGGCATGTAGGCAGGTCTATTCAAAAGGAGTCCCCACTGAGTTTAATGCGTCTCCCCCAAGGAGGCAGTCTCCGTGTTTGCTGACAGTGTGTTAGGCATTGAGCATAACTTAGAAGTGAGTGACACAAACCCTCCTTAGGAGGTCATGGTTCTAAAGAGGAAAAACCAGAAAGTACTGTAGGAAAACAGCCAATGGTTTCTAGTCTGGACTAGATGGACTAGTCTGGACAGATGGAACCAGGATCTCGAAAGATGCTTAGGAGTTTCCACTATCTAGAAGTAGTTTTTACTAGTTGGAATAATTAGTAATGCTGATTTTTGGTTGTTATTGCAATGTGTGTGTGTGTATTATTATTATTATTATTATTATTATTATTATTATTATTATTATTTCAAATCACAGAGTGATATAGGAGGAAGAGGCATATTGGAGCAAATGGGAAGAACAAATTGCGGGCCTCTTTTTGTCCTATGTGCTCCATGAAACACCTGGTGGGATGCTAGCACCATAGCCTGTGGCAAGGCATTCCATGGATTAATTAAATAATTGGGTAAAGAAATAGTTTCTATAGTCAGTTCTAATTCTCCCGACAGTCAGTTGTAGTGGATGTCCCCTGGTTCTGGTGTTTTGGGAGAGGGAAAAGAACATTCCTCTACCCACTCTATCCACCCACTGCATAATTTACATCTCAGTCATGTCCCCCCCTCCCCTCAGGCACTTTTTTGGTAGACTGAAGAGCTTTTAAGATATGTAAAAATCAGGAAGCAGATCAGCAAGAAATCAGCCACACAGTTCCTCAAGCTGGTTACAGGAGAGTGTATTTGGAAGGAGCGGGGAATGCATCAGGGTACAGTTGGGTTAGACACAGCATGTTTCGTTTCTTGTCCAGACAGGGCCCTTTTGAAAGACCGGCTTATTCACTAGTAGTAATAAGGGGGACTGTTTGCATTACAGTTGTCAGTGTTGCAGCACTTGGTAACCACTGCAATATACAGATACCTCATTGTTTTGTTACATTCATTGATATCAATCATCCGAGTGCAGCCAGCCTCCCCGGATGAGCGCTTTCTAGCTGAATGGGAAAAGAAAGCAATTGGAAATGATGGGATTAGTAAACATCACGGAAGGGAGTTGGAAGAAGGGAGGGCAGCCCCATCTATGTCCCAACCCAGCTATCCCAGTTGACTCAGTTAAGCCTGCTGATTGGGGGTAACAATAGCTTACCTACGTAGGATGCCCTTGTGAAACATTGTTCCTGTCCACAGGCATAGCAATCAGTATAAGACTGTCCTTTAATCTCATGCCTGGTGTCACGGCACCAAAGACCCTGTGCTGAAAGAAAGAGAGAGAGTGTCATGACAGAATGGAAATGTGAGCATCTCCTAGATTTGGCTTTTTTTGTATTATGCTTCCTAATGACTAAAGAAGAATACAAAATGGCCCAAGCCAGCCTGCCACTCTTACTGGTTTAGCAAGGCCTTTCTCTGCAGGTTTGGGGGGCCTCATTCATAAGTGACCTGACACTCCTTTTATTCTCTTCCTTTTGATTTTTCTAGGGAAGGAGCCCTATATATACTATCAAGGCAGACACAACAACACAACACAACTCTGGTATCGCTGATGGTGTCTTTCAGTAGGATGTGCTTACAGCAACTGCACTCGCTTACACTGACATTTTACACCTGAGAAACTCACCATCTATTTTGAACAGATTGCACAAGAAGGACAAGACAATAGCTATTCACTAGAATCGGGGTGATAGTTAAGGGGCAAGGCTGAAGGTCTGGAGGGGGTGTGCAAACATGGTATCAAACAGCAGAAAAAAATGCACGGTAATGGATTTTCTTTTTTAAAAACAGCTGTTTTCTCTGCCATTTCTTTCTTTCTTTCTTTCTTTCTTTCTTTCTTTCTTTCTTTCTTTCTTTCTTTCTTTCTTTCTTTTTAATTAGCACACACAGACATACAAACATATAACATACATTTAGGAGTGCTAAATACCATATACCATTACTCATTAATCATACTATATCTCCTAATCTACTGCTCATCTACTTCTGCCTCTTATTAGTTTCTCCATTTATTTATATAATATAAGCTGTCTTAGGGGTCTTTGATTCAAACTTTACATTATACAGTAATTATACATTGTAATTGCTTTAAAAGTGTACTAGGTAGGTGAAAGAGATGGTATAGTGTCAGCAGATGAAGCCACAGCCATTGCCCAGGCACCCTACCAATCAAAACAAATTAAACCATTTTTGGCCAGCTTTGTATATGCACAACAGGGATCAAATGTGTGGCCTACGGCCTGGGCAGAAATGGGTTAAAATGATTTTATTTTTTCACAGATTTCAGGTGTTGTTGTTTTTTTTTTTAACAAAAATGAAAAGTACAGAAAGTATTGTTATGCGTTTTTATTTCGTTATCACCCACCTCACCCAATTGCTGCCAATTGGGCCCTGTGCCTAAGGGGGTCCCGTGCTAGGGTCATATACTCTAGTCCAGCGATTTTCAGCCTTTTTCAGCTCACGGCACACTGACAAAATTGTCAAGGCACACCCTCAGATTTTTGACAATTGACAAGGCACACTGCGCTGCTGCTGGGTGACTCACATCCCCCAATGGACCTATTAATAAATTACCCTCCCCCAAACTCCGAAGGGATTCTTACGAACCATTCGCAGCACACCAATGGTTGAAAATGGCTGTCTTCCCTGCAATTTTATATTTAAAATGTACTTAGATCCATTTGGTCCATTGACTCACATGCACTTTTTAAGCATGCATTTTAACTGCATTCCATTCTACCACAGAGATATAAAGGCTAGAATAAATATTGTTTCTATCTCTAAGATTACACAGACCTCAGCTGTGAACCTGGGGCTCTGCCACAAATGTTTCCAGTTGGGCCTGCAGCGTCTAAGACTGGCCCTGAGCCTCAGGGTTAACTCAGTACTCTTTGCCACCCTCCCAACACAATCTTCTCTCGTGGGAAACATGTTCTGAAGCATCTTTTGATCTGGGAATGCTTTGCAGACACATCTGGCCTATTCCAGGCATGACCTGCTTTTCACTGCCCCCCCCCCCGTTTACTCACCCACAACACCAAAAAGCAGAGCAGAGAAGCCCAGGAGAACAATCTTATTCATCTTCTCCAATTGCAGAGGTGGGATTATCCAGGAGAATCAGGCAGGACTCTAGTCTCTCTGAAGGTCCCAGGTGCCTCTAGGCAGGTGCAGGATTCCAATTTATCCTCTAAAGGGAACGGGTAATGCATGCAAGGTGAGGGCGGGCATGGGAATTCTTCTGGGAAGAAGCACAGTGTGATGATCGCAATGTATCTGATTGGTCAGCAAATACACAAAGCTCCTTCTGGAAAGAGCAGCAGAATAATAAATAGTTCTTTGTGAAACACAATATTGCACCATATCCAGCCAGGGAGCTTGTCAAGTGCAAGTCAGGTCTCCAAGGAGTTGTGCTCACTGTCCACCAACCCCACTGAACAGTGGAGACAAGTCCAAGGAAGACCCCATCCCCACGGAATATTCATTTCTGGTTTTCTTGCATTGCCATTTTGGTACCACTGCTCCTCTGGTCATAGGGTAGCTCAGGACTGGGCTGTAACACTCCAATGTCTGAATTATATCTTGATGGTTTCTATTTCAATACAAACCATCAGAATCTGCCAGCTTTTATATAGTATATAGACCCCATTTTATATAGACCCCATTTCTCAGTTAGGGCGTTTTGGACTCTTGTGCCAGTTGGAGAAATGGTGAGCAGTTCGGGCTGACGCCATTGCACTGGTCTGTGTCCTTCAGTACATGCTCCTCATCATTACTCAGGCTTTTGAAAGGTGTAAGCAGATACAGGATGTTCCATACCTGCTATACTCTTTCAATAACACTTTCATTGTTTATGCAGCATTTCATTATTTAAATGTGTTTTGTTAAGCTCATAGTGTTTTGAAATGTCTCAACATTTTTATATTCATTTTAGCATTCACCTTTAATTGTGATTAAACCAAAATATCTACCAACCAAAATATCACTTTGAATTTAATTTTTATTTATCTGCTTTCCCACCAAAGATGCCTCCAAAGTGGCATGCAGTAAATAATGAAGGCATTAGGGCAAGATACACCAATACGTGCCATAAGAAATGAAGCACACACTCAAATGGACTCCATTCCCCCACCCCACACCATGTACAGGTTCAGGAGTAAATACCTCAGAATCAGCACGTCACAGGACACACTCAGAGGGCCAGGGAGGCCTCGCTGACCCTCAAAAGCCTTCTAAGAGCTTCAGAGGACCCCAAAAGGGCACTTTTGGTTTTTAGGGAAAACCGGAAGAGATGTTTTCAGGCATTCTGAGGGCTAGGGAGGGAAACTTCAGATGAGCCTCTTCCCTCGCAAAAGGAGTTTGCAACTCATTTGCCAAATGCCAGATCTCCCTCCAGCATTTTTGGTGTTCTTGGCCATGCTCCGAACATTAATCTGCACCAGGTTTCTTTTAAGAACATAAGAACAGCCCACTGGATCAGGCCATAGGTCCATCTAGTCCAGCTTCCTGTATCTCACAGCGGCCCACCAAATGCCCCAGGGAGCACACCAGATAACAAGAGACCTCATTCTGGCGTCCTCCCTTGCATCTGGCATTCTGACATAGCCCATTTCTAAAACCAGGAGGTTGCACATGCACATCATGGCTTGCAACCCATAATGGATTTTTCCTCCAGAAACTTGTCCAATCCCCTTTTAAAGGCATCCAGGCCAGATGTCATCACCACATCCTGTGGCAAGGAGTTCCACAGACCAACCACACGCTGAGTAAAGACATATTTTCTTTTGTCTGTTCTTGAGAGTTTTACTTTAGAGTACTTGAGAGTTTTTGAGAGTATTGAGAGTTTTTGAGTACTTGAGAGTTTTTGAGTTTGAGAGTACTTGAGAGTACTTAAGAGTTTTACTGGAGAGAGGACTTGAGTTTTACTTGAGAGTACCCGTAGCAACCAAGAGTTAAAGGAGCTGCAGCAGGCCAGCCCTCTCCCTGATCAGGATGAGGGGGATGAAGGAAAGCAGACTTTTTTGCAAGGATCAAGAAAGAGGAAATAGCGTAGCTGTTCATCACACCGCACTTGTCACAGCTCTCCCTCTCCTTGTGTGTGGCACTGAAGGTGCTACCTCTGCCCCTTGCTTCCACTGAGTAGGAGAGACAGCAGCAAAAGCTGTCTGCTTTTGTTTCATCTTCTGCTGCATCTGCCTAGGATGTGGGGGAGGGAAGAAGAAAGGCAAAGCCATGGGGGGGGGGGAAGATGCCAACTATATATATTCTGCCTTGTGTGCCTACTCAGAAGAGTCCCGTAGCATAGAATAGGGCATGCTCCCAGGAAAGTGTGCATAGGATTGCAGCCCAAGACACAAGGCTCACAATCTGACCTGCAAATCCCTGCTTTTCCACTTGCGGCAGTCTTTTTGCCTGCACTGTATTATCTGCGTTCTTTTATTTTATTTAGCATATGTCAAATAATGCATGGATTTGTATGACAATGAAACTAGATCAAATGTCATTGTTCAGTTCGTCCAGCCATTCAAGGACAGAGTTACCTTCATTGAAAAAGTCAGACCATGGGCCAGTATACGCCCTCAGTTTGCAGTCAGATACCATGTGGTATATGGTTTGACAGAAGAATCCGCAATCACACTGTGGGGTAGATGCTAGCCCCCATTTAGACATTAAGTCCTGACAAACGCCACGGAGGGTACAGATCCTATTCAAAGTTTTCCATCAGTCCTAATGCTGATGTTCTGAGAGTAGTGGCTGAAGCTTCCCATCTTGTTCCTATCAATTTCTGGAGAATGTTGTTCCTGGTATTGATTTTTTTGTCCGCGTTCTCACGGTGTGACTTATAAGAGAAAGTCCGGTCCAAAGTTACTCCCAGATATTTTGGATGGGGATTTTAAGGGATAAGGTTGTAATTTAGATAGACCTTCGGGGCTGCATTAGCTAGTTTATTATCAAGGTGGAAGCATGTAGTCACCATTTTGCTGATACTGGGCATTAACTTCCAGTCAGTAAAATATTTTCCCAGGATCTTAAGTTCTTCTGAGAGGAGGCCATCCAACACCTCCATGTTTTTCCCCAGCACTGCTAGAGCCAAGTATTCGGCATATCCCAATTTCTGTCCCCTTGTTACTGGCAAGTCTGAGATGTGCAGGTTACATAGTGTGGGTGCCATTACAGAGCCCTGTGGGATGCTGTGGTTTAGCCTTCTAACCTGACTTGCATTGTCCCCCATTCTGATCTGGAAAGATCTGTCACTTGGCATATTGTTGCCTAATCGATACAGTTTTTTACAGGGGATGATGTGACACAATTTATATAGCAGTCCCTCCCTCCACACTGTGTCATATGCTGCAGTAAGGTCAATAAATACAACTGTAATTTTTAAACCTTGTTGGAAGCCAGCCTCAGTGTAGCTCAGCACCTAATCAACCCAGCTATGATTCTGTCAAAAGCCCACTTGTTCTACAGACAGATATTCATCTATTATAGGGCCAATTCTGTTTATGGTTAATTTCTCCAAAAGTTTGTAGCATGAGCTCAAAAGGGCAATTGGGCAATAACTGTCCACTCTGTCTTGAGGTTTACCAGGTTTCAGAACTGATATTACTTTATCTTTTTAAATTTCCGATGGAAGATGTCCTCTAGAAAGTATGTCTGAGAAGAATTTGCCAGGCCACTTCCTTGTTTATCTCCCAGAACGTATGAAAAACTCATGATGGATGCCGTCAAAGCCAGGGGCTTTGCCACACTTCAGACTGCTGATGGCTGCGTTGATTCGTCCATTGAAAATGGGTGGGAAAATTCCGGATATATTTGGGACGACCGCCGAAAAGCTGTAAGGGCTCTCTTGATGGTAATTGAATGTGCTTTCCCCCTTGGGGCATTGGGAAGGGATACAACTCATGAGGCCACTTGATCAGGGGTCACACTGGGTATTTCTCATGTGGGTTGACTGGCACCACCAAGTTTCCTGCTTGATCTCTGGGCTGCTTTCTTACCCCTGCTCATTTTTCTTCACTAATCAGAGACCATTATCCAAAATATGACCATCATCTAATATCAGAGATCATCATCCAAGACACAGGTTGTGTGTGTGTTGTTTCCATTCCTGGGAGCAGCAGCCTGTACTTGGGATGGGGGATTTTTAGGTAGGGATGTGCTGGTGGGAATGTGTTGGAGTCACTGAGCCCGAGTTGTGCAGCCATTGTGACTCAACCCAAGCCACATGTGCAGCGCAATTCTATATTGTGCTGGAACAGGCAGGCCAGGAGACTTGCACTTATCCTGCGCAAGATAGGGCTCCAAAGTGGCTCAGCCAAAGGTAAGGGTTTCCTCAGACTTCAGAGTTATGCCACCTAAAGAAAGAAAGAAAGAAAGAAAGAAAGAAAGAAAGAAAGAAAGAAAGAAAGAAAGAAAGAAAACCTTCTTTAACCAAAACCTACCCTCCTCCCACCACATCTTCTGCTGCCATCCTTCTGAATACCAGTTTCAGGATCTCCCACAAGGACTTTGGTGTGGTGTGGAATTGGCAAAGAAAGTAAGCCAGAACACACACAAGATAGGGATTTGGGGTAGTACTCATTTGGAGTCCCATGGCCCTGGGTTGTGAGTGGAGTCGGGGTCAGCAACATCTGTAACTCAAATCAAAACAAGTCATGAGAAAACAGCATTTTCACAACTCGACCTGGGTGCCCACCCCTGGGTGCTGCTGGGCTTCTTTACTGCCTGTGCAGAGATAATTAAATCTTCAGAATAAATAGCTCCCCCGACTCTCCTAGCAGACAGAAAACAACTTCCGTCTCTTTGCAGCACCCGCATGGGAAGACGTTCTCTGCTTGTGTGTCAGCACAAGTTCTCCTTGTGCAAAATGAGTCTGGTGATGAGAAAACATTTCAGAATAATTAAGTTTCTGGTTCTCAAGATATCAGGGAGTTCCATCACACCTGTTCCCCGAAGCCGCCTTCCTCTGGGACGGAGGAATCACATTTGAGAACATTGTGTCTTTTCACATGAACTTAATCTTCTGTCCTCATCCTTTAGCCTCTCCCTTTAGCAAATAAATTGAGATCTGGCTGCACTTGGAACCTATAGATAGTTCACTTGAAACCTATAGATAGGCCAGAGTCCTGCTCCTTTGTACTTCTTTGCACCTGTGAAAGCACAGAAGATGAATAAGATTCTCCTTGGGTTATCTATCCTGCTTCTCTGTGTTGTGGGTGAGTAACTAAAGGCATATATGGGTGGAAGGAGGTTATATCTAGGAATGCAAATGGTTCTGGGAGCAGCGTGTATCTTGACCCAAAGTATCTAGAAAGTCTGTTCTCAAGGCACAGGGCACAGATGCCAAGAAAAAGCTGGGGAGTTGGTACTGAGGTTGGTCCAGAACCTACCAGACTCCAGAACTGAATGTTGCTGTGATAGAAGGGGCCCAAGCTCTTCAGAGTGCATGGGGGGGATGTTGCTTGTTTATGATGTTATCTCACTGGTCAGTCAAAGCTTGGCTCCAGAAACATTCACTGCAATTCTCATCCAATTGGAATAACAACTAAGGGCAAGGGAGAGGGATCCTCCACAGAAGCTGGGTTAAGGCACAAGATGCTGGGGATCCCACTGTCAGATTTCCTCTGGATGTTGTGTATGGCAACAGCCCCCAAGGCAGAAGGTGTTTCAAGAGTGGAAGGGGAGGATCCTGGTGGCAGCTGCACACACCACAATCCCCCCTTTCCCCACCCCAATGTGCCCCTGACTGTCTTCAGAATTACGCAGAGGAGACCCATCAGAGGCCAGGGAGGATCTCCTCCAACCAGAGCATGCAGCATATGCTCTATCAGTGGGGCTGCATGCTATGCACTAGCAGGAGATGGGAGCGTGACACCTAATAAAAATGCTTTGAATTTGCATAGTACTTTGAGTGCTACTGGCACTTGCATGATTATTGCAATCCGTACAACACCACCTTGAAGGCAAGTAAGGCTGCAATCCTGTACATACTGACCCAGAAGAAAGTCCCATTGAACTTGACTGAAGGGGGGTTATTTATTGCGCCTCCTCAGGAGTAAGTCTCCGTGTGCCAAAACACATAGGCTGAATCCAGCCTCCGCAGTGGCTTACTCTGTGAGCCTTGCATTGACCCGGCTGGGCTGATGCCAAGCTCTGGGGTGGGCGACAGGGAGATGGGAGGGAATTGTTCCTGTGGGGGGAGGGTGGGGAGCGGGAGGGTTGGATGGGATCCCGCAGTTATGCCAGATTCCCAACCCCGTTCCCGGGAGAGCGGAGCAACTTCAAGCCGCTCTGCTCTCCTCTGACTTATGGCACCTCAGGAGGTGGCGCAAGTCAGAGAAGACCCATTGGGGCCAAGACGCCTTACCCAGGGTTAAGGGGAAAAGTTTCCCCTTGCCTCTGGCTGAGCTGCCTTGCACCCCTATCCTGCGCTTGATAAAGCACAAGCCTCTTGGCTTGCCTGTTTCAGCAAAGGGTAGGACTTCGCCCTTAGATGTGCATAGGATTGCAGTGTTAGTGTTAATTTTTAAAATACATACATACATACATACATACATACATACATACATACATACATAGCCATCTGCTTATTTGCATCATGCCACTCTATTGACTATCATGGAACCTGTTTGTGAGAAGACATGCATAGGATTGGGTTCTCCTATCCAAGTTTCCAGCATCAATGCAGCCACAAGTTGTTGCAGGAACAAATGTTTCCTTACCTTGAGAACATCTCTGGGACTACTCCCCCCACCGCAGGATGCAGCACATGCCCAACTGGCAGGGCTGCCTCATTGCTGGATAGTTGGATAGGATCAAGGCCTAAGTCTCCTAAACATGGCACTACAGTGCACTAATCTTCTCCTTGACCTGAGTTCATATTTTATTTTGGTATTTGATGCTGGCCAGTCTTCCTTGGAATTTAACTGTGTTTTATTTTCGTTATATATTTCTTAAGATATATAGTGGGATACATTGCAGTATTAAAAAATTGAAACCATCAGGAGAAAACAAAATGCCCAAAGTCCTTGATTTCCAAATGTTTGAGATAAAAATTTCACTTTTAAAATGGCACATTTGAATTGAAGTGGAACAAATAAATGGAGATATGACATGTGTTTTGTACATTTGAATTTCTCTCTTTTCACTTTCTGTATTTTTCTCTTAGTGCAAGGACTTCTGTGCAAAAAATGCCTTTACTTAAGCCCTGAGATCTGTGAACAATCACCTGAAAAATCATGCGAGGCTAAACTTTCTTGTTACTCATTATCAATCTACAATCGTAAGTAGACACACAATCATAGGGAGGTTCGATCCATGATCCAAAGTGATTTGTAGAAATGTCTCCCCATTACTGTCATCCAGAGTCCTCCTCAGACTATGTCCCATCTGCTTTCACAATGTCTGCAGTTGCTTAAAAGCTCAGTCCTATTTCTTGCCACCAGTGCTGATGCAGCCACACCATGGAGACAGGCACTGTATCCTTTCGTGAGGGGACAAACAGAAGCCTCCTCTGGGTAAGGGGCATTTTGTTCTCTTATCCCAGATAAATCCTCTGCCACCCTATGGGTCTTTGCAGAGACACACAAGTCCGGAAACGAGGGGACATGGCAAAGCTGGGCAGAGGGTACAGCACATTGGTGGTACCACTGCCACGGATAACAACCCACTGCCCACCCAGCGATGCCTCCTGGCAGCCCCACTCCCTGCCCCATTTCTCTCCTTCCCTGCTCCTTCAAGCCTCCTCCCTGCCCACTGCCCTATGCCCGTGCCGGCTTATCTGCACTGGGGCAGGTTGTGGGCTGCAGCACAAAGCCCCCAAAGACTGTTGCCATTTCGTAACAGTGGCTCAAAAATGGCTACCAGTGGTGAGTGCTGATCTCTGACAGTGAGAGAGTGCCCCAGTGAATAGGATTGGCCATAAGCAAAGCAGGCAGAGAGATAAGTACACAAGTAGCTATGGGGAGGGAAGCTGTGAAACTGTGAGGGCTGAGAGGCAGGTGGCCAGAGAAGGAGGCTGGGAGTCACCCACAGTAACAAATATTCAGAGGAATATGCACCTGAACTTCCATTTAGCCATCCTGACTCATAGGATAGGCCGATCCTCCATTAAATGGTCAAACCTCCTTTTGAAGCCACCCTTCATTTTGTGGCAACAAATGCCACCAATTCATTGCCTGTTGTATGAAGGCATATTATGCTTGGAATCTGCAGCCAGTCACTTTCACTGGGTGACTTTTGGCTGCACCCTGAAGAGTGTGGGAGCCTTATGTCCTTCCATCCTCTCTTTGGACCAGGGGTGCTCAATACGTCGATCCTTAGCTACCAGTCGATTGCGAGGCAAAATGAGTCAATCATAGGCTTCTCTCCCATCCACACATCCCTAGGAGTGAGCCCCTGGCAGGCTTGTGAGCTCAGGGAGGTAGCCTAGGGAGGGAGCCCAGAGAGTGAGACCAGGGAGTGAGCACCTGGCAGGCTCCTCCCCGGGAGAGGAGCTGCTGGCAGGCTTCTCTCCCGTCCATACATCCCTGGGAGTGAGCCCCATTGACTCTACTGGGGCTGACTTACCTTTCCCCTTTTTTTGCACTGGTGTGTATGGAAATCTGCCCCCCCCCAACTTCCATCTGTTGGTTCTGTGTGCAAGGGGTTTTGCACAGGTCTTGCTGTGATGTCTATACAGAGATCTTCCCTCTCCCACACCTTTCCCCTGCTTTTGCACTGGTATGTATGGAGATCTGCCCCCCCCCCAACTTCCATCTGTTGGTTCTGTGTGCAAGGGGTTTTGCACTGGTCTTGCTGTGATGTCTATACAGAGATCTTCCCTCCCCCACACCTTTCCCCTACTTTTGCCCTGGTATGTATGGAGATCTGCTCCCCTCCCCACTTGTATTGGAATCGAGGAAGATCTGGTGAGGAGGTAGATGTGGTGTCAGCAGTGGCCCCTTTAAGGGTAAGGCCTGGGCATCCAGCAGAGTGTGCTGCACAGCTGCAGCCACTTGAAGGCAATAGGGCCCTCAGGGATATAAGAGCACCCGAGGCAGGAAGGGCTCCACTTATTTATGTGAGTCCGCCTTTTCCTACAAGAAGATCATTAAGTCCAAGTACCCTTCCACCATGACTGATGAACATTTGGAAGTGTGCTTGAGGCTGGCTGTCAGCAGCTACTGTCCGGACTATGCATCCTTGGCTGATTCACTTCAGTGCAAGTCATCAAAGTAAACTCAAGTAATTACAAAAAAATGTTTATAGTTAATTATGTTGTGTTGTGCAATATTGGCTCAATCGGTTATGCAAGGTACACCAACATACATTGTACACATAAATGTTATATGTTATGATGGCGCGAACATTGTAAAAAAACTCTGGTAGATCTCCGGGCCTTGCTGGGTTCCAAAGTAGCTCTCGAGCCAAAAAAGTGTGAGCACCCCTGGTCTGGACGCTGGGCCTGATTTGTTCTAAGTCTATTGTATTCAATCCCCCTCAGTCATCACTTTTCAAAGTAGATCGAAACTCTCCGAGGACCTTCCCAGGATTGTGGCTCCTGCATTTGATTAGCCGGGTTGTGTTTTCAGGGGCTTTGGCATCACATCCCTCTAGGAGGCTGGAAATGTCCAAAAATAGCCATCACAGGGGAAAACACAAAGGGGAAACATGAGAGGAAACACGGGAAAACATGAGAGGTCACACACGGCTTCTCTGCTGGTTTTGGTTGTCACCTGTTACTGAATCAGGCACACCTTGACTCTCACTGTTGTTTTTCTTTAGTAGATGGAACTTTTGCTGGTGTGAAATATGGATGCAACAATTTTCTATCTGGAGAAGACCTCTGTAATACCACTTATAGGTCCAATGGGGACATTACAGTTAGAACCTGTTGCAACACTGACCGGTGCAATGGAAAACGTGCTCCGTTCCCTCCTCCTGAATGTGAGAGCCCTCCCATGGCAGCAAGAGTGGGTGGAAGAAGCCCCAGGCTGCAGCTCCCCCTGCCTTCTTCTCCATGAAGAGAGATCCAGACAGTGGCCATCACTTGATCCTGTTGGTCCTTTGCTTCCACTGTCTCTGTCTTATAATTTGTGCCCAGACATTTGATCTGTCAAGAAGTGCAAGGAGGAAGAATAAACCTGCACCCTGACACACCCTGTCCTTTCTCTCCTTTCGCTTGACATGAAATCTTTCTCAGTCAGCAGTGTTTGGTTGAAGGTGTGGAAGTCTCTGTAACGGTGATGGTGGTTTTTCCTAGTTGGAGCATCTGTGAGGCACCTGTGCCTTTGCAGTTGGGCTGTTTCTCATACATTCAGTGGGCACAGTCCAACTGTAGCTCAGCACCTGCTGATTCCTCTGATTTCATGAGTTTTTAGACAAAAGGTCTGAAGACCCTGCAGGTCAAGCTCTTAGCCAGAGAAAGAAATAAGCCACCCCTGGTCTCTTTGGATGATCAATGTGCTTTTGCTAAAGAGTAGTTTGTCTTTCCCTTGGACTCTAAATGGTGCACTCCTAAGCCATCAGCTGCAGGAAGCCAATGTATAATCCATTCCTGCCTTCTCGGAAGGGCTTCTGTCATCTTGGGGTGTGTGTAGATAGCGCAATTAAAACATCAGCACATGGTGTGGCTGCTGTGAAGAAGACAAATTCCAAGCTAGGGTCATTAGGAAAGGGATGGAAAATAAGATTACTTGTATTATATTGCCCCCATAGAAACTTGAGTTGTGGACACGTCTGCTGGAGCACAGACTCAGTCAGCAAGAGTTTATGGACTTAAATAAAAGAAACCATGGGGAACTCACAGGAAAGAAGCTCTGACTGCAGCCTCTTTCCTTTCACAGCTACATCTCCTTTCCCCCCACTACTCAAGCAATTTTTGAGTCAGTTAACACTTGGCTTCCCCAAAATGGGTCTCCAAAAGATTTTATTCATGAACTTCTCTTGCAGTTGGGAGTTGCATTTCATGCAGGAATCACTGAGACACACCCAGGGCTGGTGTCAGGCTACTTTGTGCCCTATACAAGGCTAGAAACACACACACACACACACACACCCGCAGATATGGAAATGGTGGATACAGGAGACACTATTCAAATACTGAAGCAGCCTCCCCGCCTCCCCATGCCCATTTCATTTTCTCTGGCTCCCCAAGACTCGTAAATTCTAAAAGTAAAGCTAAGCAAAGACATTCTTTCTCTCCTAAATTGGTATCCTTTCATTAGATGTTGAACTCAATATCCACAGATTGAAGTTGCTGGCATTTGATTTTAGCCAATAAATGTTAAAAGAGACTGTGGTATGAACAAAACAGCCAAGTGAGCATTTTGCTCCGTTTCAAGAAACACAGAGATGAAATGACAGATCTGCAGCTGAATAACCAGGGCCAGAGAGTTCCTTGATGAACATCAGCCAGCCTCCAAACCCATAGGTAACAAATGTGCATAGAGAAATCTGTGGGGCTGGCAAAAGGACTTACAGGTAGGCACCTCTGGCAGAAAACTATTCACCCCATTTCATAGCAGCCCTTTTTTAAAAGTTAGGAACTTGACTTGGTAGAGATAAAATGATGACATCTCTGATGAACTAATTAGCTAATCTCATAACTAACAGAGAGTAACATAACTTTCCTGAGAGTAAGCCCCATTGTACAAAATAGGACTTACTTCTGAGTAAACCTGGTTAGGATTGTGCCCTAAGACTTTTAAAAAAAGAGAACTAGAAAGAAGTAACAACCACCCTTAAACATTTATCTCCCTATATTTAGACCTGCTTACAAACTGCAGGAGCTGAGCTCTTTGCAGGATAGTTAGCAGCTACAGTGTCTGAGTTTTCAATAGTGTCAGGGCTTGAGGCAGTTATTTGATCTTTCTATCACCCTTTGGCAACCCACCAAACATCAGGTCATGACCTGCCAATAGATCCCACCCCACAGTTTGGGAACCACTGCCTTAGCACATCAATTCTGGTTTTTCGGGCAAAACAGGAAGCAACATATTAAGACCTTCTCAGGCCGCACGCAGCATCCCTTGGTCTCAAAACACCCTCCGGACATGACCAGAGCACAGCTCCATTCATGTTCTGGGGGCTGATTGCTGCAGGAGCATCATTGCCACCCCCCCAGACTTAGCCCAGAAGCACAGCATCTCCTGTGCAGTCCCAGATACAGAGATACCGTGTTTCCCCGATAATAAGACACTGTCTTATCATTTTTTTTGGACAGAAAAACACCAGAAGGCTTATTTTCAGGGGAGGGCTTATTTTAATGAACATTGACAGCAATTTTAATAAACAGGTAAATGTGAACAAATCATGCCCCCTGAGTTCTTCTTTTATCCTCCATCATGCCCCCTGAGTGCTTATTTTATCCTCCATCATGCCTCCTGAGTTCTTCTTTTATCCTCCATCATGCCCCCTCACTCCCGCTTACATACCGGGTTTTTATGTTGTCCTGCCTCAGCTCTCCTCTGCGGCACTGCTCTCAATGGCGCCAGCAAGCAAATCACTGGGGAAGAACAGGATGCCGCGCTCACTGCTGCAGCTCTGATTGGATGCAGCTCGGAGCGCGGTGTGTGTTTCACCCGGGGGGGGCGGTGCATACAGAGGGTACCATAATGTAGCGTGTAGCGCAGGGGATCACCTTCACTACAGTAGCAATCTCAATAGGGCTTATTTTCGGGGGAGGGCTTATTTTAGAGGAATCTTACACAGTAAGGGGAGGGCTTATTTTCGGGATAGGTCATTATCGGGGAAACACGGTAGCCTGTTTTTGACATACAAAAGGGGTAAGTGGTTCAGGAAGAGGCTCATTAGCTTGTCCTGTAGAAAAGGCTGGGATGAGGGTGACAGAATTTATTGTAGCTTTGAATACACAAAGGCTCAGGCAATTCAGTTACTGGCCTAGATGGTGTTTGTTTTGCAGTTAGTGAGGAAATGTCTTTGGGGTGAATCCTGCCCTTCACTTAGGCTGGTGCAAGTCCCTTGTGCTGGCCCAGGAGGGTCACAAATGTCCCAAAGCACCTCCTTAGGAGGAAGCCGGGCTCAAAGAAGCAGGGGGGTGGTGGCAAGCGATTGGTGGCTCTGGGGGCAGGCGGGCGGGTGGGGAGTGGACCATGGACCACACTTTGAGCAACCCTGATCTACGTGAGCTTGGAAACTAAGCTAGAAACGACTTTATTCTTCTTTTGAACTTGCCTCCAGTCTCAACCCCTCATATAGATTTGGGGAAGGCATCAAAGATGTTTCATTCATTAGGAAAGGATTTATGCGAACTATCCTATTAGAAATGGTGAACGTTTATGCATACAAGTTCTGAGCATATTTTCACATGTTCTTGTTAGACAATGTAAGACAATGAGGGCACAATCCTAACCAGGTCTACTGAGAAGTAAGTCCTATTTTGTTGAATGCAGCTTACTCTAAGGAAAGTATGGTTAGGATTGCAGCCTGAGTTGGGCAATTATGCCTTATTTAAGGAGACAGTTCAACTCACCTCAGAATCCAGGCACAGCAGGTAAGGCCCACATTCAGAGGCTTAAAGAAAAAAAAAAAAAAGTATAGCCCAGTGTACTCCATGCTTTAAGAATCCTTTCTTTCAATGGTCAGCTTTCAAGATAGAATGCAGAGTTTGCTACTCCATACCTCTATGGCCAAAGCTTTTGGGGATTAATAGCCCCACAGGAAAAGGTAGGAAGCAGTGATGATTCTGGCTCCTGTGCTGCTTGGGGTCAGGACTAAAAAATACTGGTCATATCTGGAGGCCTTCTCAGGATCTGAAAATATCACTTCCAGTTTTCCAAGAAACTGAAAGTGATGTTTTAAGGCCCTCTGGAGTGCAGCCTCTCCGGCCCTCAGAAGGCCTCCAGATGGCGAGGCAGTGGAATGTGGGTGACACTTAGGGCAGCGCGGCTTGGGGGGCAGCACCCCCTTAGCCATGCCCCGAGGAAAATTTGCACCCATGGACCCACTCCTCAGGTACGCCACTGAGTCAATCACATCTTCCAGGCAAAGCAAGTTCACAGAGCTCTCCTCCCTGGAGAGCAATGAAAAAAATCACTATTTTTATTCAATAATTATAATAGAATAATTTCCATTTGTATCCAGAGCAGAGCTGTCCATTTGTCCACAACACTGTTGCTAACTTTGAGAGAAGGTCCACTTGAGAAGCAAGACGATTGTGTGATGCCACAACAGTTGTCCTTGCAGGACTAAATATTCTGGAGGAATATGCTGTTGAATGTGTCCATTCAATTGCTGAATTGATTGCTGGTCAAATGGGAATGAATTCTGTTCTGCAATCCCTCTGTGCCTTTCTTGAACTGGACCAGATGAGTCAATGTTACCATAAAGATGTTGGTCACATGGACGTGCTGTACATTTTCTCTCGCTCATCTCCTGCTCATGGACCTTTCCAAGAAAGAGGTGAGGGTGGAAGCAGCCAGAGACTGCTTGGACTGCCATCCTGGATGTCGTCCAGCTGGAGCAAAGGTGGCCACCCTATAAGAATGCTGTATGGCAGGCAAGGGAGAGTTGGGTATGCAGGGCAAGAATCTGTAGGGCTGGCAGGCCTGGCTGTGCTTGCTTCTGTCCGGGAAAAGTGCCAGAGTCTAAATAGACACAAACTCCTCCCCACAGCTGCAGCAAGGAGTACACAAAAACAGCTCTGTCTCCACACAGGAAGACAGAGGAAGTTATGAAAATGGGACACATGATAGTAGTTTTCACAGTTCTTGAAAACTGCATTTGCTTCTGACTTCTCTTTTCTGTCATAGTTTTTGTTTGGAAAGAATTGAAAATTTCAAGATCTGTTAAGTTTCTCTGCGTATAAAAAATGTTCTCACTTTCTTTTCCTCTTGCTTTCGCTCTCCTATCCCTTCCTCAGATTACAAACAGATCTGAGTTTCTTATCCTTCTTCTGACCTGTGCCTCAGTTTCCCCTAAGAGCCCTTCCTTCCTTCCTTCCTTCCTTCCTTCCTTCCTCAAGGTTCTCCTCTCACCCTCCCTTGCACAGTTTGTGACCATCTAGCTCAGTTTTATTCCTTCCTTTCCATTTCCCTCCATCTCTCTCTTATTCCCTCTTCCTTCATGATGAAACCTTTCTACCGCTTGACTCCTTTAGAGCGCAATCCTAGGTGCTCATTGGGCTGGCACAAGCCCCTTGCGCCACCCCAGGAGTGTTGCGGACATGCTGAAAGGCACATCTGCACCTTCTTGTGAGTTGGCTGGGCCAGAGCGAGGTCGGGTGCTGGCCTGCGGAGGCCAGATCCAGCCTCTGTGCCTACACAGCCAGGTAAGTTTGGGTCGGCCTCCCTTGGTCAGCACGGGGTTTTAGGTGCGTACGGGGAGGGCGGAGCAATAGGTAGACCAACCTGAAGAGGAGGGTGGGACCAGCATCCAGCACCCTGTCCCCGGCCCAGTCGGCCTTACTCAGGCAGGCTGGCACAGTGATTTTGCTGGCACTAATCCGAGTAACCCCATAGGGCTGGCTGGGATGTTTCTTGGGGTGACACAAGCCCCTTACTCCAAGTTGTGCCCCAGCCCGCACCTCAACTGCGCTGGATACAGCACAGGCCAGTGTGCCTACCTGTTCCCGCACAGGTGAAGATTGTGCTGCCCTTCCCTTTCCCTCCTTCCCTTCCTCTCCTTTCCAGCCTCCTCCCTAAATTCACCACCATCATCCTCTTTTCTTCTTCCTTCCCTCTTCAGTTTGGGTGAACTGCATTTGGCCGCACTGAGCTCTCCTCCTTCAGCATTTTCTTTCTCACACTCGTTGGCTCCATATGCCACCACATCCTGCTCTTTTCTTCCTTTCTTTCTCAACCACAGAGCTCTCCCCTGCTTTCCTCCCTACATTCTGAGGCTCGCTCTCTTTTATTATTTCTTTTCTCACAGTGCCAGGCTCAATCTGCTGCCAATGGCTCCATTTTCTGCCCTCTTTTCTTTCCTCCATCATCAGGGTTAATTTGGCCTCTACTTATTTAATTTTTCTGACTTATCAGGCTCAAACTGGCCACACTGAGCTCTCTTTGCTTCCTTCTATTCTTGTTAAGTTACCAGTCTCTTTTTGGCCACTGTTGATCTCTCCTCTATTCCTTTTTGTTTTCCCACCAGTCAGCTCCTCTTTATTCCTTGTTTTCTTTCTTTCTTTATCAGGCTTCCTTTGGCCACTGCTCTGGGTCTCTTCCCCTTTTCTGCTTCCCACTGAGCTTTCCTGATTCCAACCCCCCCCCCCCCATGTTATCAGGCTCAAATTTGCCACACACAGCCTCTTTTATTCCTCCTTTCCTTTCCTCCCCAATCAGGCTCAATTGTTGGGCCATCACTGACCTTGGTCTCATTTCTTTTATTTCCTACTGGGCTCTCCCTCATCCCATCTTTTTTCCTATGTTAGGAGGCTCCATTTCTCCACACTTCTGTCTCTTTTATTCCTTCTCTTCTTCTTACATTATGAGGCTTTATTTGGCCACCACTTAGCTCTCCCTTTTGTTCTTTCCCAGGGAGAGGTCCCATTTTCCTTCTCTTTTTTCCTGTTTACCTGGTTAAAAATGGCTCTCTCTTACCTCTTTTGTATTCCTTCTTCCCTTTCTGACATTGCCAGGCTAAGTATGGCCACACTTCCTTTTCTTTTATTCCTTCTTTTCTTCTGACCTTCTCAGGCTCAGTTGGGCCAACACTTACCTCTGTCTTATTCCACTTTCTTTACCACCAAGCTCTCCCCTATTCCTCCACTTTCTATCAGGCTCAGTTTGGCTACATTTAGTGCTACTGTACTCTTCATTTTCTTTCTTAGATTTTCGGGCTCTTTTTGGCCACTACTTACCTGTGTCTTCTTCCTAGTTTCTTTTTCCCACTGAACTCTCCTTCCTTTTTTCTCCAATATCATCAAGCTGAAGCTGGCCAAATTTAGCTTCCTCTGATTCCTTCTTTTAATTTGGTCACCACTTCCCTCTCATTCCATTTCTTTTTCTTTCTCAATTGGTTCCTAACAGGATCAATGTCCTCACACTTAATTCTCCTTTATTCCTTTTTTCTTCCTTAATTTTTTTCCCACTGGGCTCTCCCTTATTCCCCCCCCCCTATTTTGTGTTTTTATTGTTGTTGGTATCAGACTCAATTTGACAACCACTCAGCTCTGTCTGTTCTATCTTAAATTAAGGGCTGCATTTGACCTGTACATACTTATGGTTGCAATCCGAACCACACTTTCCTGAGAGTAAGCCTCACTGAACAAAATAGGATTTACTTATGAGTAGACCTGGTTAGGATTGTGCCCTATGTGTCCTTACTTTTTTCCTTCCCACTGACCTCTCCCTTAGTCCAAGCTCTCCCTTATTTCAAATAGGTTATCAGGCTCAGTTTGGCCACACTTTGCTTTCTTCTATTCCTCCTTCTTTAAACATTACCAGGGTCAACTGTGCCACAACTTTCCAGTGTTATTTATCCCCCTTTTCAAGTCAAGTGACAAGAATCCAAGCTGTGAAAACGCACATTTTTTTGCTGACTCGTGTGAAATCGAGTCATGTGTGTCAAGCACTCAGACAAACACTCGAATCCGGGGCTCCTAACCTGGGAGCCGCCATGAATTAGGGCAACTTGAGTTGCACACAGGCAGCTTGGGGTTGCGCCGCCTCCGCCTTGCCCAAAAGACCTCTTGCATTGATCCGGAAGCTGGGATTTGATCATGTGAGCAGCAACAAGCACAGCAGGGAACGTTACCTTTAGAGACGGGCTGGGGGTGGTGGAGGGAAATGGTGAATTTTGTTTGTTTTGGCTTTAAACTTGCAGGGTTGCAGAAGTAATAACTTTTGCAAAAGTAACAATTAGAGCTGGGTGGGTACTCCCGGTGAGGGTCCTGCAGGTGTAAGGAACACGGGGGAGGGGGGCTTCTTCTTGTCCCCCGGGCCATGCATGGGACGGAGGATGTGTGTCTGGGAGAGGGAGAGGGAAGGAGGAGTCATTTTTCGCCATAGGGACAAGTAAGTTTTGCAAGTGGGGGGGGCTGGAGGAGGCAAAGGGAAGCTGGGGGAGGCAGTTCCTGGAGGGGTAGAAAAACAGCCACCCATGGCTCGCGTGTGCATTGTGTCACTCGCTTCCACACAGCAAGCAACAGTTCTGTCTTTGTGCTCTCTCTCTCCCTCTCTCTCTCTCTCTCTCTCTCTCTCATGTTCCCAGAACAGCAGCCATCCAGGCAGGCAGCGCCCATAGTTTTTGGCTAGGCAGGCAGGGTGGGGCGTCGTTGGGATATTCTGCTGCTGCTGCAGCGCCTTTATTTTTGGGGGTGCTTCTTATCCTAATCAGGCAGGGTTGCTTTCTTCTACTCAGGTTTTTGCTTTAATGGTACACACAGCAATGCACAGTGTTTCCCAACAATATTTCCATTCGCAGCCCGGTAGCTTCAGCTTCTGTCTGTTGTGCTCCTGGCATCAACTCAGCCAACCTGGGCAACAATATATGACTTTCTTTTAGAGATTGCATTAGGTAGCCAAATGAGCATTTACTAGTCTCCTGTCAGCTCCAGCAGACAGTGATCTGCTGTGCTTTACTGCAGCACAGAAAGGGCAGGGTCTCTAGTCTTCTCTCTCTCGCTCTCTCTCTCTCCCCAATTGTGGGTAAGGGGTGAAGAAGCTAAAGCTCTGCTTCTCTCCACCAGCCAAGACAAGCACTCCATGCTTATGATTGGTTTAAAATATTGATTGCTAATTATTGATGAGTTCCAAATACTTTGAGCCTAAGAGGTCTTATGGCTCAATGGCTAAAGTGCTGGTTTGTGGAGCCAGAGGCTAAGGGTTCAAATCCCTATGCCGAAAAAAAAATTTTTAAAGTCCTACCTGGGACAGATTACAGAACTAAACATTAATAAACTCACAGATGAAATATCACTTGATTTGGACAGATGGGCCTCTCTGAATCTGTCGTTATGGGGTAAAGTAAATACTATACTGGTTGAAAATGGCTGCCCGAGACTCTATAGTGCAGCCATTTTCAACCCCTGTGCCGTGGCACACTGGTGTGCCACGAATGGTCCCTAGGTGTGCCGTGGGAATTTGGGAGAGGGTCATTTATTAGTAGGGCCAGTGGGGATGTGAGCCCCCCATTGACAGCACAGTGTGCCTTGTCAATTGTCAAAAAGCTGATGGTGTGCCTTGTCCATTTTAATACCTTGCCAGTGTCCCATAAAATGAAAAAGGTTGAAAATCACTGCTTTAGGTGTTGGTTTCAGGCAAAAAAGGTTATTTCTCTTCTACCCAGGCTGCTTGCAATCCAAGGCACAAAAACTCAAACCCCAAAAATTTAAGACCAAAGGCAGTTTACTCACAATCTGATGCAGACTTACACAAACATTTTTCTCACATCAAAGCTCTTAAAACTAGAAGACCAGGAGCCCTAAATAGCTGCCCCTGGATTCATGTAAGGATGATGGTTAAAAACAGAGATTAAAATACACTCTCCTGTTCTACTAAAGTCAGCAGACAAGAAGCTACATATAGACAAAGAGGAATCAGCAAAGGGACACACCCTTTAGAAAGAGCATTAAAGGGACCACATACCATTTCTTCTTTAAAGAACTAGATACTCAACTGATAATTACTACTCAGTGTTGTTATTCCCCAACAATAGTGGCACAAGTTCAACTTGGCCCTTGAAGGCGAATCAGGCGGGCGCCACTGCTGCCGAAACCGCCCCCTTCCCAGGCCTTATCTGCCCACCCTGCCCCATCACCTTCTGGATCTGCCTGTCTGCTGCTCCATTCCACCCCCCGCCTCCCTCCCAGCCCCTTCTTGGCCTAACCTGGTGGGTAGGCCTGGTCCATCCTCGGGTACAGTAGCAGCCAGGCCACACACGCTTTCTCTCCCTTGCTCTTGTTGGACCTCTGCCAGCAGAATGGCTGGCATAGATCCAAGGAGACCAGGTCTGGGGGGGGCAAAATCCCTGGAGTCCAGGCTTCTGGGGGTGGGTGGGGCAGTGGCAGAACAAGCAGTAGGAAGGGGCAGTCATTCATCTTGCCCAGCGACTAATACCAGTTCTCAGCGGCCCTTGGGGGGACCCACTTGGTCAGCAGAGTCTTGCCTCGGGCTCAGGGAACAAACATTGCCTTGCCTTGAGGAGACTTCCATGATTGCTCCCCAACCCCGCGGCATGCATCTTGAAGGGCACCTAACACTCTGAGCACTACACAGCTTTCCTTTACCTCTTCACAAGGCAGAGCCAGACAGAATCCTGCAGCTAACTTGTCCTGGAGCCTCCTGGTCCTGCTAGGAGGGGCCGAGCCTCCGTTCCGGACTCCTGTTTTCTGGTCTCTGGCACTTAGTGGAGTGCCCCAGGGTGACAAACCGAAAGTCAGTGCTCTTGGTCAATCAGGCCTCCCTCCCTCCCTCCATTTCCTCCCTCTGTCATCACTGGAGAATTTCCTCCTGAAAAATCAGTGAGGGTGATAGAGACTGAACACTGCTAGAGACTGAACAGCTGTGGCCAAGAAGGGAATCTGAGCTGCGAGCTCTGGATGAGATGGAAGCTCTTTCCTTCTGGGCTGCTGCTTCTGGGAAAAGAGCAGTGGAAGGTGTCCTCTTCCTGTAGCAACGCCAACCTTGAGATCTCTGTCCAGTTCTTCTCCTTCTCCTCTTCCAAGTCTTCCAAGTCTTCCACACCTTAGGAGGGTGTGCACATTGTATGACGAAAGGACATGAAAACTCACCATCAAATACAGGGTGGAGCGAGCAGGCAGGTTCCCTTGTCTCCTGCTAACCATATTAAGCCTTATTATTATTAAGAGAAATTAAGCCTCCCGCCTCTCCTCTTGCATTTGATGGGCCCTGCAAGGCCCCCCACCAACGTTTCCTTTAATCCCCCCCCCCCAGAATGTGTGGAGCCCAACTGTGGCTGTGTGGACACAGCTGTGGAGCACTCAGCAAGATCATCATCATCATCATCATCATCATCATCATCATCATCGGCAAGCTCCAGAGTGCAGAGAGGAAACACACTCACACACACACACACTCACACTCACTCACACACTCCTGCTCACACACTGAGCTCAGGTAGCTGATATCTTGTCCCTTGTTACAACCCTCTACACTCAGTAAATCCCCTGAAGCTTTGAAGGTGCTTCCTGGTCAGTCTCTTGCCTTGATTCCCGCAGGCACTGGTCTCTGCTACATGTCCAGGATCCCTCCTTTTACTGGCTGCATGTATAGGGAAGGTCGAGATTGCAGAGGACTTACTGCCCCGATTGTTCAGAAGCTGACCCCTCTCTCTTGGAATAAATGCAAGCACAATTCGGACTTCGACTAACCCTGCAACGGATAATTCTTTTCATTTTAAGCTTCAGACACTGAGCTCAGGAAGGGCTCTGTGCACTTCAATGCTGGCTGTCAGCATTTTGAACACAAATTGATCCAGCCCAAGTGCTACCTCACCATTAAAGAAGAAGAGGCTGTGATCAGGGGGGTAATCAAAAGGGATTCATTCTAGCTGCCATGTGTGCTTAAATGTCAGCAGCACTGGTGTGAAGCTGGCCATCCAAGAACCCTTCCTGAAAGCCTTTTTGATCTGAAAGTCCTCAACCACAGGTCCTTTCCAGTAACTCATCACAGGCAAAATGGTCAGATGCTGCCACCTAGTGGTTTGTTGAGGACAAGCATTGAGCTGATATCCCCTCTTTCTACTCCCTGCAAATGTGTGAAGGAAGAAATTTCCCTTATTGGGTGGTTTGGATGATGACTGGTCCATCTGGCTCAATACTTCTCTGGCTGCAGCTGGCAGCAGCAGTTTCAGGAATGACCCTCTAGCAGCCCTACCTGGACACGCCAGGGATTGAATGAGGGACCTTCTGCATGGAAAGAAGCTGCCCTGCCCCTGTGTTCCGGCACCCCCTGCTAAGCGCCTTCCTTGCGCTCTGTCTAGCAGAGAGAGTAGTTTTCAGTGAAGCAGCCAGAGGGGGAGAGAACTGCAGGCACAAGTTCAAACACTGGCCAGAGGATTCCTTGCTTATTCTCCATCAGGCCTCTCTGCTCCAGGCTGCATTGGCCCCCTGCAGCTCTCAGCAGCAACCACCTTCCCAAACAGCGGAGATGCCCTGGAGCCAGAACATGCCCCAGCTAAGACTCCATGGCTTTGGGGGAAGAAGAAGAGCATCTCTGAGCATATGCAGTGTGTTCTCCCCATATCAGCGTGTTCTTTCTACCACAATAGGAATGACTGGCTTCTGTGGCTTATTTCTGGTCTGACTTTCCTCCAAGCAGAACCAAGGAGGGAGCACTGGACTGCTGGCTGGGAGCTCCCATCCCCCAGTGGCCCTACTAAGGGAGCGTTGTTAATTGTTAACCTCACAACAACGCTGCAGGGTAGGCGAGGCTGGGAAGTGAGGATTTGCTCAAGTCTCTTCAAAGACTTTTATAGCCAAGAACAGAAAATTTTCCACCTCCTGCAGGGTGTTCCTGCAAGGGGGGGAGGGTGGAGGGGCACTAAGTTTCTTCAGGCACCTGGCTGATGGTGTGAAATGACCCCTTCGCCTCGCCTTCAGAGCCAGTCGTGACTGCAAAAGCTTTTGCAGTCCATAGGTGTGAACAACTGGCAAAGTGGGCCTGAATGCAACCAGAAGGGATGAGGCTTGGGGGGCATCTCACTGGCCAGTTCCCAACTGCAGGCCTTGCGAGGCACTGCTGGATTCCTCTGGGGTGGAGGAAGATGTGATGAATCTGTCTTGTGTTCCCCAAGATTATATGGCACGTCAGCCCCGGAAGGGTGCGGGGGCCCCATTACGACCTTATGTAAATGTGTGTGTGTTGTATCTTTGTGTGTGAGTGTGCATGAGTGCTTGTGCAGAAAATAAGGTATGGGATATTCTTAAGATATACTACCAAACTCAAATTAATAAATTTAAGGTTGGCGGTGAAGTAAGAGTGTTCGTGTCGGGCGGTGAGCCATACGTGAAGGCGTTGGATCTGGTGGAGCAATGCTCCACCAGTCCCACCTCCTTCCCTCCCCACTCCTCCCCCGCACACCTCCCCCGCCCTCTCCCCGCCCTCTGCCTCCCCATCACACCTCCTTTGATGATAGGTACAAAACACTGTTTCAAAGCAGCATTTTCATAAATCTGAAACTAAAATGCTGCGCCTTCCCCACCCCCGCCCCCCAGCCCCACACAAAACTTTGTGCTTAGCCTCTTGGCAGAGATTTCTCTCATTTGGAAAATAGAAGAGCAGAGGCAGCTGCAGAAAACAGAACTGGATGGAAAGACTACAAGGGCTTGTTGAAGCAAGAGGCAGGAGCAGCATCCAGCCAGTCTCCAGTACCACACTCGGCAGCCTGAATCAGAAAACTCCCCTGTGCTCTCGTCAGGCACCCTCCCTGCCCACCCACTCCCAGGCCTGTTGCAATGGGATCAGAGGAACTCTCCTCTTTCTCCTCACCCAAGACTAAGTATGTAAGGGGCACAGAGGGTGGTAGCTCACTTACAGTCAGTTCTATTTATTGTATTGGCAACCTTCAGTCTCGAAAGACTATGGTATCGCGCCCTGAAAGGTGGTTCTGGCACAGCGTCTAGTGTGGCTGAAAAGGCCAATCCGGGAGTGACAATCCCTTCCACACCGGGAGCAAGTGCGGTCTGTCCCTGGTCTGTCTCCCTGGCTATGGGCCTTCCTTCTTTGCCTCTTAGCCTCAGACTGTTGGCAAAGTGTCTCTTCAAACTGGGAAAGGCCATGCTGCACAGCCTGCCTCCAAGCGGGCCGCTCAGAGGCCAGGGTTTCCCACTTGTTGAGGTCCATCCCTAAGGCCTTCAGATCCCTCTTGCAGATGTCCTTGTATCGCAGCTGTGGTCTACCTGTAGGGCGCTTTCCTTGCACGAGTTCTCCATAGAGGAGATCCTTTGGGATCCGGCCATCATCCAGTCTCACGACATGACCGAGCCAACGCAGGCGTCTCTGTTTCAGCAGTGAATACATGCTAGGGATTCCAGCACGTTCCAGGACTGTGTTGTTTGGAACTTTGTCCTGCCAGGTGATGCCGAGGATGCGTCGGAGGCAGCACATGTGGAAAGCGCTCAGTTTCCTCTCCTGCTGTGAGCGAAGAGTCCATGACTCGCTGCGGTACAGAAGTGTACTCAGGACGCGAGCTCTGTAGACCTGGATCTTGGTATGTTCCGTCAGCTTCTTGTTGGACCAGACTCTCTTTGTGAGTCTGGAAAACGTGGTAGCTGCTTTACCGATGCGCTTGTTTAGCTCGGTATCGAGAGAATGAGTGTCGGAGATCGTTGAGCCAAGGTACACAAAGTCATGGACAACCTCCAGTTCATGCTCAGAGATTGTAATGCAGGGAGGTGAGTCCACATCCTGAACCATGACCTGTGTTTTCTTCAGGCTGATTGTCAGTCCAAAATCTTGGCAGGCCTTGCTAAAACGATCCATGAGCTGCTGGAGATCTTTGGCAGAGTGGGTAGTGACAGCTGCATCGTCGGCAAAGAGGAAGTCACGCAGACATTTCAGCTGGACTTTGGATTTTGCTCTCAGTCTGGAGAGGTTGAAGAGCTTTCCGTCTGATCTGGTCCGGAGATAGATGCCTTCTGTTGCAGTTCCAAAGGCCTGCTTCAGCAGGACAGCGAAGAAAATCCCAAACAAGGTTGGTGCAAGAACACAGCCCTGCTTCACTCCGCTTCGGATGTCAAAAGGGCACTGTTGTCTTCGATGGCTCCACATCAGTTCTATTTATATACTTCACATAAAAGCAAGAGGAAAGATATGCAATTCCAATATTGCCATTAGAACATTAGTTTTTACAATATTAATTAATTTTATTAATTTTTACAGTATTAAGCAAAGTACAGAGGTTTTGAGTTTATAGAATCTGCCTAGTAGAGCTGGATTCTCCTCTCTTTCTGAGAGCTGAATCTCCTTAGAACCAGGGGCGGATCCAGTGTCTGTATTTGGGGGGCGGGGCATGAACAGTGCCTTCAGAGCCCAGGTCAACCAGCCAGGTAGACCTGGGCTCCTTATTGCGCTTCTAGCCTCTGCGGCTATTTGCTGAGCAGCTAGACCTGGGCTTCTGCCTGGACTTGGAGCCCTGGTCTACTTGGTTGGGTAGACCTGGATTCCTGACTGAGCTTATATTGAGCTCTGTGGCTATTTGCTGGGTGGGTAGACCTGGGCTCCCATTCCAGCCAATCTCCTTGGTGCCTGTCCAGTGGGTGTATCCCAGCACCCAATTTTGCTCTCCATCTGGGTGGGTGCCCTTCCCTTATGACAGGACAGTTTGGGGGGGGGACATGCACCAATGCCCCCCCATCCACCCCTGCTTAGAACCTTTTCCACACTGAAGTTCTTGGTTCTCTTTAGCTCAAATGCTTTCCATGCTTTCTCCCACCAGAAAAAGGGTCTCCCAAGCAGCAGCCATTAATTTTAATAATGTATCTGAAAGGCAAAAACCCCACCATGTGCTCCATGTGCTCTGGACAAGGGCAGGGTGACCGGATGTCATAACTTCCAAGGAGCCCCTCCCGTGACCCTTTTTTATTCACTCCACACACATGCACTCTCAGTCTCTTACTCTCCCCCCATCCCTGCCAGAAGCCCCAAGCCCTCTTCCCTCCTGCGCATGAAAGAAACATTGCAAAAAGGGCTTCAACTCCCCCCAGCTGACGCCAGACCAGAGCTCAGCAGGAGCAGCTCCAGGACCCTGCATTGGGCATGTTTGCCACCACACAGCTCCCAGGAAAAGACGGAGTGCACCAGAGAGCACGTGGAGCTCAGCAGGCACCTTCATGTCCTGCGACTATCAGGGGATCGCTATGATTGGCCCTAAACCGGGTTATTAGGAGCCTGAGCGCATTGGAGGAGGCTGCCTGTGGGAGGGGCTGAGCTCTCAAGGGAAAAGAAGCCTGAAACGGAGGACATTTCGGAGGACAAGAAGCTGAGAAAGAGGACATGTCCGGATGAATGCGCAGTCTGTCAGGGAGAGAGGCTCAGGTGGGCTTCAGCAGACACCTGCAAGATGGGAAGGAGGGTCTCTCCGCAGAATGAGGCTCCTGAGTAAGTGTAGAGGTGGACACCTGTGTCAGCCTCCGAAAAGGCCACCTGTCCCCCAGCACAGTTCAGAGTCACTCGGATCCTCTTGAGTTCCTGGCTCAGGGACAGAGGAGTGTTAGCAGGGGCACTAAAAACTGTGTACTGACCTCCCCACTTCCCCACAGCCCAGACCCCTTCCTGAGGATTAAGAAGAAACCAGCCCTTTCTCCTCACAGACTGCCTGGCAACCCCCACAGCCCACTTTCCCTCCCCTCCCACAGTGACCTCCCAGAAATGTTTGCCTGCAGTGAATCCCTCACAGTCCAGCACAAAAGCCCAACAGTCAAATCTCTCTGGATTGTCAGGCAGATCTTGGTGTTGGTGTCCCCATCGCACACTCTTGCCATCCTCAGACAGGATGAGTTTGGGATGAGCCGTGTCTGGATCCAGAGTCACCTTTGCTTCGGAGGCTGGAGCAGGAGGAGGAGAGAGAAGAATCAGGACACTCATCCAGAGCCACAGAGAGATTAGCAGGCCACAGTTGTTTGCCCTGCCCCCCACGATGGCACAGGCAGAGGCGGGAGACTACGGGCAGCTGGCTTTGTGGCTTGGCTGGCAGCGAGGGGTGTGTGGACCCTCACGGCATCCTACAGCCAGTGGGGCTGTAGTGGGGCTGTAGCCTCCTCCCAGCCAGCACGCCCTGTCTGAGTGTGGTTCCCGGCTGGTGCGCATGGTTGCCTGGGAGTGAGCCCCACTGACTTGCTTCTGAGTGGAGATGCTTAGCTTTGGGTCCAACCAGTAGTCCTGTCTGCGCTTGCTTGGGAGTAAGCCCCATTGACTGTGGTGGGGCTGGCTTCTGAGTGGACATGCATAGCATAGGGCTCTCAGGTGCTCTCTGCTGGGCGCAGGTGCTGGGGCTTAAAGAATGGTGAGCTGCCTCATTTTTAGGCTTGCATTCCCTTTGGGTCCCCCCCTTGCCTCTTTCTTTACCAGGGGCCTCTGTCTCCCTGGTTGAGGGGTGGCAGTCCTCTGCTCAGTCCCTGATGGTCACTGGGTGACATTCAGGCAAACATAGTGGTTCTACTAGTAATGTTGCAAAAAATATCCTATTTTTAAACCTTGGTGAGCTGGACCAGCCTGGATTGGCCAAGCGGAAGTAGACAGACCAAGTGGTCTGACTCAGTATGTGGCAGCTCCTAGTTTCGCTCTGCTGGGTGGCGTCTGAGCTTGTGGGCAGCCTCTGGTGTGTTTGTCTGGGTTTTTGACAACTATAGGGGGTGGTTGCCCCCTCTCCTGTTTGTGTTTGACTAGGCCTAAGAAAGCTCAAGGTTGGGAGGAAGGCTCCCAAGCCCCCTGCCCCTTGCATACTGGAGCTCACTTTTTCCTCTGATGTTGGTAATGACACGGGGGAGGTGATGGTTCTTATGGCCCAAGCTGAGATGATTATGAAGAGGAGGCTGCCTGCAGGGCTGGAAAAGGGAAGGTGTGGGGCGTCCAATGAAGGTCCACAAAGAGGCCGAACAAGCCCCGACTAGACTGAGGCTCAAGAGCGCCAGATGGCCAATGAAGGCCCAGGAGAGCAAACGTTTTAAACCTACTTCCTGATGTAGGACTGATGTTCCAAGGACCCACCTGTAGTTTCCCAGATCCCCCCTGCTTCCTTTTTTAAAGATTGGTGTGACATTAGCTGTCCTCCAGTCCTCTGGCACAGCGGCCCTTTTAACAAACAAGTTGCATATTTTTCTCAGAAGGTCTGCAAATTCTTTAGTTCTTCTTGAGTTGATGCCTTCTGCATCTGGTGACTTACTGATATTTAGTTTGTCAAATGTCTGAAATGTCTTCTCTTTTAACCTCTGTCTGACTTACAGGGCAATCCTATACTTCCCTATCACCAAAAACGGCCACCTCTGAATCCAGTGGTCTCTGGCGGTAAGGAAACAACTTTCCCTTACTGCATATTGACCAATAGCAGCCCCAATGGGTCTCCCTGGATCCGCGCCTGCTATTGAGGGTGCCTGTCGGGCAGCAGTATCTGCCCAAGGTCTTCTGCCTTGCAAATACAGAGGTCCTCCTGAGCTGGAAGGCGGCTATGCTGGTATTAGACCCACAACATGCTCTGGATGGGGTAGCACTCCCTCTGAAGGAGCAGGTTCACAGCCTGGGAGTCCTCCCGGACCCACAGCTGTCCCTGGATGCTCAGGTGGCAGCTGTGGCCAGGGGGGCTTTTGCCCAGCTTCAGCAGGTGCGCCACCTGCAGCCATACTTGTGCCAGTCGGACCTGGCCTTGGTGGTCCATGCCCTAGTGACATCTTGGTTAGACTGCTGTAATGCCCTTGACATGGAGCTACCCCTGAAAACGGTTCAGAAGTTGCAGTTGGTGAAGAATGCAGCAGCTTGGTTGGTGACTGGGGCTTGGCATGTGGAATCTGCTATGCCATTGCTCCAGGGGCTTCACTGGCTGCCCAGTCCTTTGCAAGGTGTTGTTTAAAACTCTGTAAGGCATAGGACCAGGCTGCCTCAGGGATTGCCCGCCTTCCCCCACACATTCCTGCGCATCCCCTGTGGTCATCAGAGAGGGCTCTTCTCAGGATACCGCTGCCATCTGAAGCCAGAGGGATGGAGGCAAGCTGCAGAGCCTTCTCAGATGTGGCACCACAGCTCTGGAACCAGCAGCTTCTTCAGTACATGGTTTCGGGCAGGGTTTGACAACCTCTCTGTTTCTTCCTGCCTTTGGGGAGGGAGATGCTCCTTAGGGACCCCTTAATTTTTTTTAACCTTTTAAAGCTTTTATGCTGCTTTATATTATTTATTTCCTATCTGCTCATTTATTCTTGTTGTTTAAATTGTTTAACGGTTTTTGATCTTAATAATTTATTTTGACAGTCTTTTGTATTTACGCTTCACTGTAAACCAGTTTGGATGTTTAGAAGAGCGGTATAAAAATCTTTTAAACAAATATATAAATAAATAACTCATTCATTTAATTTCTCTGCCACCCCATGTCCCCTTTTATCTCCCCTTTCCCTGCTTCACCACCCAGCAGGCCAACCACTTTTCTGGCAGATTTCCTGCTTCTATCAGATTTGAAAAGGTGTTTATTATTCTCCTTAACGCTGTTGGCCATTCGCTCCTCAAAGTATTTCTTGGCCTCTCATATCAACATCTTACATTTCTTTTGCAAGAGTTTGCAATCCTTTTCATTCTCCTCATTAGGGCATGACTTCCATTTCCAGACGGAAGCTTCCCAGCCTCTCTACCTTAGCCATGCTGGCATCCTCCTGCATTTAGTCGAGCCCTTCTTTTCCAGTATACGTTTCATCTGGGCCTCTATTACTACCGTTTTAAACAGACTGTATTCACACTGGAAATACTGGTCTCTTTTTACCTTCCCTTTCATTTTCTTTCTAACTAGTCTCCTCAATTAAGGGAAGTCCACCCTTTGGAATTCAAGGGCTTTTGTGCTGGATTTGCTTGGCAGTCTTCCCCCACCATGCATGGTAGAGTGGCTTATCCTAGGCTACCTTGGGTGTGTGATTGGGAGAAATTGGTCCAGTTGGCTTGAAGCCATCCCTGCCTCAAGGAATGACTGACTTCATGCTACGGGTCAGAGCTTATGGATCAAAGCCTTGCAAGTTGGATGATCAGGAGGAGAGAGAGCAAGAGGAAGCCAATTAGGGACACAGTCCCACAGGTGAGGGGGACAAAGTCAAGGTCTGAGACAAGGAGCCTCTGAGTCACCTGCTTCCAGGACAATACGCTGCCTCCAGTGTCCTGCAAGTGACATTACGCCCATTTCCCAATAGGGGTTTTACACTCATTGATGATTGTTGAGTCCATTTTCTAGGATTCCCCCCCCCCCCCGTTCCTGTCAGCCCTCACACCATGGCAAGTCCTGTCCAAACCTGCCCAATATATGCATTGTTGCACATCATTCTTGATTACCTGGGAATTGCTCCATGACACCCACCAGCAGCTGTTTTACATCATAGAATTCCCTGATTCTGCAGGTCAGCTCAGGAGGAAAAGCCACAGGATTCCCAGATGCTTCCTTCTTCTCATACCTAATGTGGAGGAGGAAAATATCTGATCTCATAATCCATCCAATGGGAATTCCTGACTGGAGTAAAAGGACGGCATGGAAGAGAAGAGCAGGAAGCCTGGAGGCAGGACAAGAGCAGATGGGCGTGTTCAGGAGAGGAGGCTTCTCTAGCTATGGCAAGGCAAATGGATAGAAAATACAGCCGGTACCTGTGTAGCTGAGCAAAGGGGACAGAGGTCTGGCATGTTCAAGTGGAATGTTGTAAAGAGAGGCCCTGAGTGGAACACTGGAGGGTGGAGATGCCTGCATTCTCCCCCAAAAAGCCATGAAAGAGCCACGTCCTTCACAGACCATTCCCAGCATCAGGTGACAAGGAGGGAAATGAGTGGGATCCACGTACCTCTGCAAGGTCCTCCTAATATCCTGGGGAAAAAAAGAAAAAGATCTCAGTGCCTACCACAAGCAAGTCAGACTTTTCACACCCTGCACAGAGACCTGCTCTCTAGAGCTCCATCTAGAGCTGGCAGTGATCCATCTTGCACTGATGGATATCAGTGAGGCAATCCGAGGGCAACCCCAGAGGCATTCTGAGGGCCAGGGAAGCTGCAGATGCCCTTCTAAGTGCCAGAAATAGTCACGTCAGGGAAAGCTGCAGGTGGCTTATTTGTCTCTCAGAACACTTTCAGAGGGAGGCAGTGGGTGCGAGGATGGCACCTCCAGCTGGGGGGTGGCACCCCTGAATGTATAACCCCAGTTGCCACAGTGGCTATGAACACCACTGAGGAAAGGGCTCTGTTGGAGCTTTCGTTGGTGTTGTTGAAACCAAGTCACTCTGGTCCATGCTTCCTAGTCACTCTTATCTTCCTCAGAGGGAAACTGAGATGTGTGCAGGCTTCTAGCATTATGCATTCTGGATGCCCTATGACTCTCTCTGCACAGACACCAGATGATGTGCACTGGAACACCACAGAAGCCCATTAGTGGGGTGTTAGGGTAGCAGGACAGAACTGAGCAGAATGGGGAGAGATCAGTTGTCAGGAAGGAGACATGAGAACAGATTCCAAGATCTTTGGGACCTCCAGGCCTCAGTGAAATAAAATGAACTTCCTTATTTCTCTGGTGTTTTCCTGTTCATAAGAGAGGTCTTTGTCTGCACCACACACTGAGTCCCTTCATTCTTGTGTAGGCCAAGGAAGCACAGAGCAGTTGCTTTCCTTCCCCTGGTGAGGAACCTGGGCTATTTCTACCACCCTCTCACCTGCAGGAGTTCACTTGCTGGCTGCTGGCATTTCTCCTCCATCTGCTGGATGAGATCTTCAAGAGAGGACAGTTCCTCCTTGAGTCTGGCCACGTGCTCCTCTCTTCTGGTTGCAATTTCCTTCTCCAGCTCTTCCAACTGTGAGAGGAGAGACGTCTTTTGATCTTCCAGAAACTGGTGCATTTGGTTGAAAGCAGCCACTGTGCTTGTCTTCTTCTCTTCTATTTGGCCCTAAAACAGGCAGATGGGAAGCGGAGAAAAGGAGAGAAATGTCAGGAATATTGTCAGCCTTTGCAGGGAGGTGGTGGGAAATCTCTAGTCGGAAACATGGCAGGAAGAGATTCTCAAGGAGCTGGAGGGAAGTGGACCTGACATGACTAGGGAGTTCTGTTGTCTCTTCTGTCTTTTCTATGACAGTGAACAAATATCAGGATTGTTGTCAGTCCATCACCGCCACATAATAGGTGAGTGAGTTGGTTCACCTATGGCTCAAACCTATCTATACAGTGCACCATTATAGTAGTGGTCAGGAGGCTGCACACTGCTGATAGACCCCACAGATTAGCCATTGACATGCTAGGAATGGATCGAAACCGGAATCAGGCTGGGGTGGGGGCAAATCAAGTGCAGATCTCAACCGCACTGACATATATACCAAATCCAGAACCCCTGTGCCAGCCCAGACATGCCCACAGAAGGCTCTTCAAGATTCCTTTGAGAAGTCCCATTGGGGATCAGGTGGTGGCCAAGGAGGTAAGTAAAATCTTCCTTAATTTACCTTTCCTGGCCAGCTGGGTCCCCACGCGGGCACTGTGTCAGTGAGGAGAAAAGGAGAGAAATGTCAGGAATATCATCAGCCTTTGCAGGTAAGTGGTGGGAAATCTCTAGTCAGAAACATGGCAGGAAGAGATTCTCGAGGAGCTGGAGGGAAGTGGACCTGCCATGACTGGACGGTTCTGTTGTCTCTTCTGTCTTTTCTATGACAGCGGACAGTGAACAAATGTCAGGAATATTGTCAGCCTTTGGAAGTAGGTGGTGGGAGATCTCTGGTCAGAAGCATGTCGGGAAGCTGGAGGAGCTGGAGGGAGGCGGATCTGCCAGGGTCTCCTCCATCACTGTACCGTCACCACCGCCAGGTAACATGCGAGTGAATTGGTCCTCCTATGGCCCAGTCCTACCCATGCAGTGCAGCATTGCAGCAGGGCCCAGAAGGCTGCACTCGCCACAGATCGGCCACTAACGGAGTTCTGCTGGTGCTAGGGATGTGTCGAAGCAGAGATCAGGGGAAAATCGGACATATATACCAAATCCAGAACCCCTGTTCCAGCCCCAGAAGGCTCTTCAAGACTCCTTTGAGGAGTGCTGTTGGGGATCAGGTGGTGGCCAAGGAAGTAAGTAAAATTGTCCCTTATTTATCTTTCCCAGCCAGCTTGGTCTCCACCCGGACACTGTGCAAGCAGCCTGGCACCATTCAGGCCAGCCCAAAATAGGGTTGGGCTGCTAATATTTGACTCAGGACTCATTAGAGGGCCAGCCCTGCAAGGAAGGCACTTCTGACTTTTTGCAGGGATCAAAAAACTGTGAGCAGCACAAAACAGACAAGACTCCACCTTGAGAACGGCCTTTCACAAACATTTCTGGAGACATGAGGCTCTTTTGACTCTTCCCTGTTTCATGCTGCAAGTTTACAGATATGTGTTTTAGTAGCTGTTCACTTCCAATTCAAGAGGGAGACTTACAAGCAGGTCTTGGCTTTCCTCTTCTGTTCCTGCTTGACTTGCCAGAATTCTCTCTCTCTCCTTCCTCCGGACTTCCAGGCGGCTGCACAACTGGTCCTGAAGCAAAGAGAAAAGAAAAGTTTCTGGTTGGTCTATCTTTTATCTTTTGGGGGTGGGGTTACTACATAATGTTGCTCCATAAGAATGAGAAAGCAGTTGCTGTCTCTCCTGGCCTCCCATCTCAGTGCCTTCCACAGGTCTCTGGGCTTCATGTCCTACAAGGGAATTTTACATGAGCACAAACAGATTGAATGGACTCTAAGATCCAAGTGCAATTTGTGTTGAGCCCTTCCTGAGGCGAAGGGAAAGAATATCCTTCACCCTTCCCTTGTGTCCAACCCAACATCAGGACTGCTGCTTTTAGAGCAGTGTGGTATCCTAGAGCAGGCAAACCCTTTTCCTGCTCTGGGGCTTAAGCACTTCCCTCAATGGCTTCTCTCCAAAGCAAGCTGCATGTTACACCCATCATTAATCCTGAAGGTTTGTAACCACTTACCTTGAATTCCCTGGCAGCCTCTTCCACAAGAAGGACTGTATTCGATTGATGTTCTGGGGATCCCTCACAAATCAACTCCTTGTCTTCTTTGCAGAACAGATGGAGATTTTCCTGGTGTCTTGCACATAAATCCTCTTTTCCCAGGTAAAATGACAGACATTTAATTTTTTCTACTACATTTGCCAGTTGCCAGTTTGGCCGAAAATTCCCTTTCTTGATTCTAGCTTTGCAGAGGGGACACTCCAAGTCCCCCAGATCTTCCCACACCTCACAGTAGGTGGTGATGCAGCCCCTGCAGAAGTTGTGACCACAGTCCAGGGTCACCAGGTCTGTCAGATACTCCATGCAGATGGGACACTTGAGTACCTCCAAGGTTGGTGAGGCTGAGGCCATGGCTGATGAAGACTCCAGGGATGGATTCAGGCAGCTTCTGAGACCTGTACAGGGACAGCAGGTGGGTGTGGGTGAGTGACAGAAGAAATACCATATGGGGAATTTCACAGGCTGCACATTGCAGAAGATCTGTGAATTTTCCACTGTGCTGCCCAGTTTGTGGGAGTAATAACTAGAGGTGTTTGTTTTTGTTGATAACAACATAAATGCACAAAACACCACATTGTGGTCTTTAAGAGATTCAAATAAAAAGAGAAAACACCTTATTTTAGTGTTTAAGATATTTTCCAAAAATAAAAACAGATTAGTTTTCCAGTTAGAAATCACACCATGGCCGTGTCTGCTGACACTATATCACTTACTGAGTACACTTTTAAAGCATTTAAAAATAATAAATTGAGAACTCTGCATGAGAATGTGGAATAAAACCATATAATCGCTGTCTGGGACAAAACAAAGGAAGTCCTTTGTTGATGCCATCCTGTTCAATAAAGACAGAAGTCTTGCTTGTCTGACAAACTGCGTAAGAAGCACAGAAAGGACACCATAGAACTGAATCCCGCCTGCTGGGAGAAAGGCAGAAAGGGAGGCTGGTGCCTCGAGACTCTGGGTCTGACCCTGCGGGATCATCCGCCCCACTTCGATCCTCACAATAGCCCCAAGAGGACGAAGCTGAAGGGTCAGCCAGGGAGCTTCAGGTGCGACTGGGGATGGGAACCTCAAATCCAGCACTCGATTCTCTGTACCAGTTTCTTAACCAGTGGCACACATACCAGTGGTGGTGCTTGAGGTGGTGACAAGTGGAATGCACGGAATCCCCGGACACCCACCACTCAGCAGTGAGACCAGCAACGTAATGTCTCAAGCAGTGGTAGGAGGTTTGGGTCAGTGGGCAGAGCTCCAGAGCGCACTTTTCACAAACTTGAGAAAGCCTTGCTGAGGGAGAATCAGCAAGGGTAAGTCTTAACTCATGAAAGCTCCACAGTCAGGGAATTAGAAGGCAGGTCCTATCCTGGATTAGGAACTGGTTGAAGACCAGGAAGCAGAGAGTGGGTGTCAATGGGCATTTTTCACAATGGGGAGAGGTGAAAAGCGGAGTGCCCCAAGGATCTGTTGGGGACTGGTGCTTTTCAACCTATTCATAAATGACCTGGAGACAGGGCTCAGCAGCGAGGTGGCCAAGTCTGCAGATGACACCAAACTTTTCTGAGTGGTGAAGACCAGAAGAGATTGTGAAGAGCTCCAGAATGATCTCTCCAAACTGGGAGACTGGGCAAACTGGGAAAATAGCAGATGCATTTCAATGTCAGTAAGTGTAAAGTCATGCACATTGGGGCAAAAAATCCAAACTTTACATATAGGCTAATGGGTTCTGAGCTGTCTGTGACAGATCAGGAGAGAGATCTTGGTTTTAGAGGCAAGCTGCCTCTGATTGCCAGTTGCACGGGAGGGCACCGGGACGCACATTGTGTCTGTTGTCTTGTGTGCTCCCTGGGGCATCCAGTGGGCCACTGTGAGATACAGGAAGCTGGACTAGATGAGCCTTTGGCCTGATCCAGCGGGGCTTCTTCTCCTTAAATAGTGCTACTGTGTTTCTTTTCTTCTACCTCAGCAAAGTCCTCATTTGCTTTTTCTTCTTCTTCTAATGCAGGAGCATCCAAGGACTGGCTTTCACCATCTCCCTCATTACTATGCAGTAACTTTGAAACCAACCCTGGTGAAACAAACCTGCCTGGTCTTTTGTTTTCCTCTTTTTCTTTTCTGTGCTCCAGACTTATATTTGTGCTGCTCCAGACTTATATTTGTTCTACTCCACACTGTTAATTTCACCTTTGAACCTTGCCAAAACACATGCAGACATGATCCAAGGCCACATTTTCTATCTAGAAACACACTAAACTATGACAAGAGGTGGAGGTGACTATTGGAGCCTGGGAATTATGTGAACTACCTCTGGGACCTAGAAGTTCTGGTCTGAAGGCGTAAGTTGCACCTTCCTGTGATTGAATTGCACTAATACACACTGATGCTTATGGAGCAGACCTGGGCTGCATTTCCACTATAGATTTCATCCACTTTCAGTGCACTTCTACTTCCCGAATGCAGGGTGACCAGATACAATGGAGGGCAGCGTGTCTACACCTTGTATACAAGAGGGAATTTTGGCAGGTGCAGTTCAACATGGAAGGGCTTTTAAAGCTACACCGGTCAAAATGCCTTCTTCTCTGTCCTCCATCATATCTGGTCACCCTTGTTGAGAAAATGTGGGTTAACCCGGAATAGATGGGCATGTGAGAGAGGTAGAAATTTACTCCAAGACGAGAACTGCACTGGGCTCAGGTGAACAAGAAGAGATGGGAAAATTTCTTATCTAGAAAAAAAGATTTTAAGAACTTTAGCACAGAAAAGAGCAGAAAAACAGATTAGATTAGATTAGATTAGATTAGATACAATCTCAAAAGAGGGTCTCAGCTATGCTGGCTACAAGCTGCCCTCTGCATTGCCTTCCCTCCAGCAGCTGCCCGGGATGAAGCTGTAGAACAGGCAAGCAGAGCCAGGAAGAGAGTGGTGCAGCTCAGGCAGTGAGGAGCCTTGCTGAAAGGCTGGAGCGGAAGCTGGATCGCAGGTTCTTTCTTTCAAGGTGGAAAGTATATCAGCTCTTTAGGACCCTAGTTCAGCTCTCTCGTCCAGATCTGCCACTCAACTGCTCCTCAGGCTGGACCTGATGACCTTTTATAGGCCTTGCAAGGCCTCTTGCTGAACCTGAGAAACCCAGTCTTCAGTCAGGTCTGGGACTGAATGCAGTTACTGGTTAGTGCACAAGCTCTAGAACTCTTTCCGAACACCCTGCCCAAATGCGTTCTGGGGACAGTAGTTTGTGGAGGTATCTGAGAGCTGTTAGGGCTCCCCTTAACAAATGGCAGTCTCTAGAAAACATTGGGGGAACAGACGTGCATTGGAAGTGGTAAAGCAACCCGGAATAAATTTCTTTTGTACTGTCCAGTTTGTGTTGTCATGACCCTGGCCCCCTGGAGGCCCAGGCCCCAGGGATTTTGCCCCTCTGCCCCCCTCCTCCTCAGGCCTGCCACTGCCCCAAGAGAAGAGCCAGGGAAGCGGCTCGTTAAGGGAAGTGGCTTGCACCTGCAGTCTCAGCCACAGCCATCTCCTGCGACCCCTGACGTGGGGAGCCAGCAGCTGGCAAGAGGGCAGACTGGAAATGAAGTGCCGCTGAGGCTGAACTGAGTTACTGAGAACTGAGAGCAGGAAGATCTTCACAACCCTCCCTGCCCCTCGCCCTGGTCCAGCCCTCTCTGCAACCCGCCCTCTTCAATCCCCTGCCCATAAATCCTGGATCATTCTCTCCCTTCTTCTTGACAGGCAAGCACAGGCTGAGGCAAGTTCTTACTTTTGCCGTGAATAGTTCCAGCGTTACAGGAAAGGGCAGTTTCAGGTCTCCTGGCAGCAGGCACCCCACACTCCTGCCGCTCCCCTTGGCTTCTTCTGGGAGAAAGAGCTGCCACTTCCTTGTCATGCCTGCCCATGCGTGTCAGTGCATTGTAAGTTAGGACAACCCATTTGATAGATAAGCCACATTTCCTCACACATGTAATAAACTTATGAGTCCAAAGTCTGATCAGAAGCTAATAATATACGGCACTGCCCCCAAACTCCCATGGCACACCTGTAGACCATCTGTGGCACACCAATGTGCCACAGCACAGTGGTTGAAAATTGCTGGTCTGAAGTGTACACAATTCACAGAACAACAAAGCGCTGAAAATGCTTGTCTGTTTCTCAGCAAGGACATCCATGAAAAGACTAGGAGCCCATCTGTGTTACCTACGAAGGCCACTGATGCTGCAATCCGATGAACACTTACCTGTTGTACTCAGTGGGACTTACTTCTCAGCAGACATCCACAGGATTGTGTTACAGTTTTCAGATAAAGTGTTTTCCCCACTAGGCAGAGCACAGGGGGATAGAGGAACAAGGGGAAAAGGGCGTTTCAAAGGTCGAAGAGCAACGAGATGCAAGAGGTATAGTCGGTTGCTCTTATTTTGAAGATATAAAATGTAAGTTGTATGGACTCTTAGGATGCATAACAGCAGCAATATGAGCTGAAGCTGTTTTCCGAGAGATACTCCTGGAGAGTTTGGAAACTGCAGCTCTACCTGCTCACGCAGAGGCACTGCAGGACAGGGGAGGGCAGGGCGGGACAGGGGAAAGCATGTTCAGCTCACTTGGCAGAGCACAGGGGGAAAGAGGAACATGGGAAAAAGGACATTGCAGAGGCCCAAGAGTGACAAGATGCAAGTCAGTTGCTCTTCTTTTGTAGATTAAAAATGTTATTATTATTTATTATACAGATTTATATACTGCTTTTCAACAAAGTAGTTCACAAAGTGGTTTACAGAGAACAATCAAGTCTCCAGTGGCTCCCTGCCCCCAAAGGGCTCACCATCTAAACAGCTGCAGAAGAACAGCAGCAGGCAGCCACTAGAAAAGGCACTGCTGGGGTGAGGTGGGCCAGTTACTCTCCCCCTGCTAAAAAGAGGAGCACCCACTTGAAAAAGAGCCTCTTACCCAGTTAGCAGGGGCACCACACGTACTCTTATGATGCATAACAGCAGCAGTGGCGTCACCAGGGTCCGCATCACACGTGTGGGAGGCCTGCGCGTCACCCCATGCAGTGGGCACGGCAACATCCCAGGTGGTGGGTGTGGTGATGTACCATCGCCCCGCCCCCACTGGTCTTTTGGCTGTACCTTTCGATAGAACACAGATATTTCAATGGGGTTTGTTTCACTGCATTCTGCATGAAACCACATTGATTGATATATAACATGATGGTCTTATTCTTACAAATGTTGATTTTAGTGATTTTGGTCACTAGTGGTGTCACCCCCCCCCCCCGGGTGTCAACTTACTAACACCTTTTTGCAGCAGTTCTCAAACTTTTAGCACCAGGACCCACTTTCTAGAATGACAATCTGTCCAGGACCCATTGGAAGTGATGTCATGGCCAAAAGTGACATCATCAAGCAAATTAAAATAATTATAAATAATTAAAGTAAAATAAATAAGGGGGAGTCAGCACAAGGGAGGGCACCAGGATGCAGTTCTCTTGTTATCTAGTGTGCTCCCTGGGGCATTTGGTGGGCCGCTGTGAGATACCGGAAGGTGGACAAGATGGGCCTATGGCCTGATCTAGTGGGGCTGTTCTTATGTTCTTATGACATAAGGGCAATGCAGCTCCTAGGTAAGGAAAGAAACATTCCCTTACTTTGGGGAGGCCTCTGTGAGTGCCACCCAACTGCAGGATACAGCAAACATCCCATTGCCACTACTACGCTAGTGCTGGAAAGTGGCTTAGGATTTGGGCCTAGGGGAGGTTGAAGGGCATTCTTTCCCTGATCCATTTCAGGAAGGGCTGAACACAAACTGAATGCACTTCAAGACCCAAGTGCAATTCCTGCTCATGTAAGATACCACTATAAGATGCCAAGTCCAGAAACCTGCCCAGAAGGCAGTGAAATGCAAGGAGTAAGCAGATAGGTCAACTGCTTTCTCTTTCTTATGGAGTGTTCTAAAGCACCTTTAGATAGTAACCTGCCCAACCAACCCTGAAAAAGAATCCAAACAGAAATGTTTGCTTCAGGACCCATTGTGTAGCCATCTGGAAGATTTGAGGAAGGAGAGGGAGAGAATTCTGGCAAGTAAAGCAGGAACAGAAGAAGAAAGCCAAGACCTGCTCGTAAGTGTCCCTGTTGCATTGGAAGTGAACAGCTACTAGAACCCATATCTGTAAAAGTGTCATATGAAAGGAAGAAGAGTCAACATGGCCAGAACTCCCCAATCATGCTCTTTTCAGGCCAATCTAAAGGTGGAGTCTTGTCTGTTTTCTCCTTCTCACAGCTGATTTGGTCTCGCTGCAAAAAGTCTAACGTGCCCTTCCTTGCAGGGTTGTCTCTCTAAATGAGTCCCAGTGGGTGCATAGCTTCACACTGGAAGAATCAACTCACTCACCTGTTACCTGGTGGTAGTGCCTGTGTGCTGATGCAGGAGACCCTGCTGATCCGCCTCCCTCCAGCTGCTCCAGTGTCTCTTCCTGCCATGTTTCTGACCAGAGATTTCCCCCCACCTCCTGGCCAAGCCTGACAACATTCCTGCCTTTTCTCTCCTTTTCTCCTCTTTCCATCTGCCTGTTTTAGGGCCAAATAGAAGAAAAGAAGACAAGCACAGTGGCTGTTTTCAACCAACTACACCAGTTTCTGGAAGAACAAAAGACGTTTATCCTCTTGCAGCTGGAAGAGCTGGAGAAGGAGATTGCAACCAGAAGAGAGGAGCACGTGGCCAGACTCATGGAGGAGCTGACCTCCCTTGAAGGTCTCATCCAGAACATGGAAGAGAAATGCCAGCAGCCAGCAAGTGAACTCCTGCAGGTGAGAGGAGGGTAGAAATAGCCCGGGTTCCTCATCAGGAGGGAGGGAAAGAAACTGCTCTGTGCTTCCTTGGCCTACACCAGAATGAAGGGACTTGTTCTGTGGTGCTGGCAAAGCACCCAAGATAAAAGGAGCACCCAAGAGAAATAAGGAAGTGCATTTATTTCACTGTGGCCTGGAGGTGCCAAAGATCATGGTATCTGTTCTCATATTTACTTCCTGATCATGGATCTCTTCCCCCCCCCCCCCAATTCTGCTCAGTTCTGTCCTGCTACCCTCATGCCCCCCCATTGGGCTTCTGGGGAGGTCCAGTGCAGCCTCATTGTCCACTGTCTGGTGGCTGTGCAGGGAAAGAGAGTCCCAGGGCATCTGGAATGCATGTGCTGGAAGCCTGATAATGGAGGGCAGTCCCTGCCTGGGTAAACGCCCCCACCCCGGAAGACAAGGGTGAATGGAAGCGTGGGTCAGAGCATCTGCCCTGTACTGCTGGTCAGCAAAGAATTTTTAAGGGGGGGTCATATCTCCGGTTGAGCAAGGGAGAGGGGCATGACAGGGGAGCAGTTTCTTCTCCGCTCTCCAGCTGAAGATGCCCTCTGTCTCTCTTCCTTCTCATACATGGTATCAACACCACCAATGGAAAGCTGCAGCAGAGCCCTCCCCTCAGTGTGTTTCTAGCCACTGTGGGGCTTTTGGCCACACCTTCAAGGGTGCTGTTCCCCCACCTGGAGATGCTGTCTTCTGCACCCACTGCCTCACCCCCCCCCCGGTGGTGCTCTAAGGGCCGGAGAGGGTGCTTGTGACTTCCCTGGAAGTGAAAGTGATTTTCAGCACTGAGAAGGCTGTGCACGGCTTCCCAAACCCTCAGAATGCTTTTGGGGGGAGACCAGATAGGTGTGCTGATACTATCGGTGCCCAACTGAGTACTGCTAGGAGGGCAGTGCGGGGAGAGTGGATGGCATCATGGCACCGCCCCCCAAGCTTGGTGCCCGGAGGTGCCACCTTGTCAGGTATGCCACCCCTCCTGTTTTATAGTGATTGGGACCCCCAGGCTGTGGACAGAGCCTGGGGCTGTTAGCTGGGTCTAATAAGACATCAGGTAGTGAGGTACAGAATTGATGGATCAGGACGAGCAGAAGCAACACAAAATATTTCTTGACCCAGCACATCCTTCATCTGTGGAGCTGCCCCCTCAGTCTCTGAGTGGAGCGTTCAAGGCAGATCACTGCCAACTGGACTGTGGAGGATGAGAGAGCATCTCTGTGCAGCACCTGAAAAGACTGACTTGCCTGTGGCAGGCACTGAGGTCTTTTTCTCTTCTTTTCCCCCAGGATAAGAGGACATTGCAGAGGTGTGTGGAGTCCACTCATTTCTCTTCCATTTGCACACCCATCAAGACTGCCAGACCTCTCTTCCCTCATCTGCACAGGTGCTTCTGTACCTCCTGAATTTTATATCTTTTATATTGCCTTAGCTAAAGAAGCCTCCTACCCAGAGCATCCCCAGGTCTGCCCTTGCCTAGGCCTCCAGGCTTTCTGTTCTTTTCTTCCCTTCCATGTTGTCTGTTTGCTTCAGACAGTAATTCCAGATTGGACACATTTTGGGATCAGATTTTTTTTAACCCTATTAGGTCTGAAAAGAAGGAAGCATTTGGGAATCCTGTGGTTTTTCCTCCTGTGCTGACCTGCAGAATCAGGGGATTCCATGATGTAAAACCCCTTCTGGAGGGAGTCATGAAGCAATTCCCAGGTAATGAAGAATGATGCGCAAGGTGCATATGATGGGAAGGTTTGGACAGGAGTTTCCCATGGTGCAGGGGGCTGAAAGTAAGGGGGAGAGAAATGCCTGGAAAATGGGCTCCACAATCAGTGAGTGGAAAACAAACACACTGTTGGGAAATGGGTGCCATGTCACCTGAAGGACACTGGGGGGCAGCATATTGTCCAGGAAGCAGGTGACTCAGAGACTCCCTGTGGCAGACCTTGTCCACCTCACCTGTGGAAGTGTGTCCCTACTTGGCTTCCTTTTTCCCTCTTGCTCTCTCCCTTCCTGATCATCCAACATGCAAGACTTTGCTCCATGAGCTCTGCCCAGCAGTATGAAGTCAGCCATTCCTTGAGGCAGGGCTGGCCTCCAGCCATTTGAATCAATTTCTCCCAATTCCATGCCCAAGGTAGCCTAGGGCAATCTACTCTACCAACCCTTGACCTCCAAAGGGCAGACTTCCCTTAAAGGAGGAGAGTAGTTAGAAAGATGAAAGGGAAGGTAAAAAGAAACCAGTATCTCCTGTGTGAATGGAGTCTGTTTAAAACAGCAGTAATAGAGGCCCAGAGGAAATGTATACTGCAAAAAAAGGACTGGATTAAATCTATGAGGGTACCAGCATGGCTAACAAGCAAAGCTACAGAGGCTGGTGAAGGCAGGGAAACTTCCTTCTGGAAACGGATGTCATGATCCTTATAGAGTGTCATTTTGAAAAGGTGGGTCCAGGTGCTGAAAAGTTTGGAACCTCTGCTTTAGTATAATCAAATATGAAGCATGATACAAAAACAACATAGAAGAAAAACTGTATTCTCAAGAACCTGCTTGGCAGAACTGAGACACCTTCATTGTCCCTGAACGTCAGAAGTGGTCTGTTTACACAGGAAGTGTCAAGGAAGCATCAGCCATTTTCTCTCCTGCCTTCCGTACAACATTTACCAGCCAAGGAATATAGTATGTGTCTTAGGGGTGTTTTGGCTTCTTTTAAGCTGCCTGGAAGAAAAGGAAAGGCAGGATACACTTAAAGTACAAAATATGGGCACAATTGTGAGGAGGATATTCTTTCTATCTCTGGGGCTCAAGTATTTATTAAGGCAGTTAGTAATTCACTTCTTTTTGCTCCTCTTCCTCCACCCCAACAGCCAGTGTGATTCTGGATCCAGACACGGCTCATTCCTGGCTCACCCTGACTAAGGATCACAAAAGCGTGAGCTGGGGACACAGCCGTCAAGATCTGCCCAACAATCCTGAGAGATTGGACTATTGGACTTGTGTGCTGGGCCGGGAGGGATTCACATCAAGTAGATACTTCTGGGAGGTCACTGTGGGACGTGAGGGAACGTGGGCTGTGGGGGTTGCCAGAACGTCTGTGAGGAGAAAGGGTGAGTTTGACTGTAGTCCTGAAGAGGGATCTGGGCTGTGGGAAAGTGGGAAGGAGAGTACAGAGCTGTCAGTTCCCTGGTTACCACCCCCTATCCTTGGCTGTGAGGAAGAGCGTATGCCTGGACAGAGTTCTTAATCCCCGCAATTACATTCCTCTATCCTTCAGACAGGAGCTCAAGAGGATCCGAGTGACTCTGAATTGCACTGACGGGCAGGTGGCCTTTTTCAATGCTGAAACAGGAGCTCGGCTCTGTTTACTTACTCAGAAGCCACATTCCGCGGAGAGATTATCCACCCCTTCTTTTATGTGTCTAGTAAAGCTGACCTGAAACTTTCTCCTTGAGCAGTTGTTGGATGTTCTTCACGGGCTCTGCTGGTTTTTCTCTCCAGATTAGAGAGAAATGATCCCTGAAACAGAGATGTTACAAATGTGCAACACCCGTTGTTAAGAACGTCATTTCCTTACTACTGTCCAGGGTGCTGACATATACTGTGGATTCTTGCCTATAAGTTTGCTCTCACAGATAAGGCGAGGGCAGGTTTCCAGCCATAAATCCCGAAATGTTTATGACCCTCAGATAAGGTGAAGGCAAACTTGGGGAAGGTGCACGTGAGGAAGAGCTGCAGCTTGCCCTGGAGCCTGATTGAAAGGGGGCAAAAAATCTGAACTGTGCCACTGTTTCTGAAGACATTAAGGAGGTCACATGCCGGCAAAGCCTCTCCCTGCAGGAGGGAGCTGTTGAGAGAAGCAAAGTAAGGCCAGCCGGAGCTGAGCTTGTGCCTGCCACTTCTTTGAGCTTCTCCTGACTACTGCAATGCCCCTGAACTGCCCTGACCCCCTGAGTGACCCACAGAGAAGAAGATGAAGAAAAGGTCTATGCTGGAGTTTTGGGGTAAAATGTCTTGCCTTATAGGCTAGTATCTATGGTAACAAGAAATTGATTTAGCAGCCAAAGCCTCTTTTCCAGCTCTGCAGAGGCCTCAAAACACAGGCATTTATCAGAACTGAATGACATGAAATCTGCTTTTCCGTCTGTGGCCCAGAATTCCCTCTTCCTCCTTCAACTTATTTCTGGAAGAGACAATCACACATTCAAGGCAACAAATAATAACTAGGGAAAAACTAAAATGGTAAAAATGCAAAATTGGGCTTATAAAACAATTAAATGCAATATCCTGCTCAATCAGTATAATACCACCAACATGTAGGGGGGCAGGAGGTCTGGTCTAGAGGGCAGAGCCTCTGTTTGCCTGAAGATAACAACTGAAGGTCGCCAGTTCGAGGCCACCGGCACCCTGAATGGTGAGACCTTGAAGCAGCTGACAAGCCGAGCCGAGTTATTCCACCTGCTCTTTGGTGTGAGGAAGAAGCATCTTGGCTGCCCTCCATGTGAGAGATGAAGGAGCTGCTTGTCAGCTTGCGTGGGAGGCAACTGGAGGCCAGAATGTGAGACCAGATCAGAAAGATCCATCTAAAATGTTCTGGTTCTTGAAAGACAGAGCCTTTCTTTGATTGTAAAAATCCCTATGGGGATTTAGAACAGCCTGCCTTTGTAAACCGTCTTGAATAAAGTCTGAGGAGAAGTCTGACAACCAAGAAAGGCGGTATATAAACACCTGTATTATTATTAGTAGTAGTAGTATGATGGTGATGATGATGATGATGTACCTATTGAAGTGGCTGTGGAGCATCTGTGGCTTGTTCTGAGTGCTTCTGACTGTTTCTAAGCCCCCAACCCCTTTGGAACTTCACTTTTCCTCGTCCTCTCTGCCCCCTTTTGTTTTTGCAATCTAGAGAATGGAGAATGGAGGAGCAGTGGAGCCAACAAGCTGGCTAGAGAGCAGCCCTCCCCCCCCCCCCCACTAATCTGCTGCCTCGTAGGGCAGCTTCATGGTTGTTGTATGGAAGGGCCAGCCCTGCATGTGACATTGCTTTACTGCAATGTGAAGTAATTATACAAAAGACTCTTATGGCCCCTGAAAGTGCCTTTTTGCACTGGGATAGTAACGTGCAGAGCAATCCTATCTTGCACTGGAACAGGCAGGCCAGGAGGCTTGCGCTCAATCCAGCACCAGACAGTGGCTCAGCCAAAGTGAAGGGGAAACTCTTTGGCTGATGTTACGTAGATTACTTTTTACATGCCCCCTTCTATGTTATTGCTCAGCAGTCTTAAAGAGTGGCCATCCTGTCAGTCTAACCCAGAAGATAAAAGAGAGATGGTCAACTGGGAATTTCGCCAGAAGTGGCACTAAAAGGGTCATCAAAGCAGTTTGTCATCCTACGTTTAAAAAAAATGAGAAAGTGAAAATGAGAATAGAAGAACACAGAAGTCTTTCTCAGATAGGAACAGCACTGGGAATAAATTTCAGGAATACACTAAATTCTTCCATCTTTTTAATTTTCCCGTTTTATACGGAGCCCCAGGAGGTTCTGCATCTCCAGTGTCCTGATTGTGTCATGTGCCCGGCCTGCCTGCATTTCGATTACAAGGGTTTCCCGGGATTGAGTGCCAGGAACAGCTGCAGCAACACAGGATCTGAATCTATTCACCTAAAAGGATACATTTTATGCACTGAAAGAGGACACAGTGAGAATTAGATGGTAGCAACTATTCCCCAAGTAGCACATGGGCAGGCTTTGTCACTCTACCTCATACTACAACCACTCTGTGTGTGTGTTGCAAAAAGTTTCCACAAGCTGCTCAGGGCCTTCTGGGGCCCTACAAGGCCCCCGGTCACGTGCTGCATCTCTCAGAGACTGCAGTTTTCAGTGAAGTGGCTAGAGGGGGAGAGAAGTGCAGGGGCGAGTACAAACACTGGCCGGAGGATTCCTCACTGGTTCTCCATCAGGTCACTCTGCTCCAGGCTGCCTCAGCCCCCCTGTGGCTCTCAGCAGCAACCACCTTCCCAAGCAGCAGAGGGGCACTGGAGCTTGCTAGAGCTCAGCCCCAGAGTCCTTGGGGAAAGAAGAAGAGTATCTCTGAGCATGTGCAGTGTGTTTTCCCTGTGTTGGTGTGTTCTTTCTGCCACAATAGGAATGACTGACTTCTATGGTTTGTTTTCTGGCCTGCCCATCAGGGCGGTGGTGGTATATTATGGGTATATTTCATATTATTAAAAATTGTTTGACAGTAAGATTGCACAGTGCCATGTTACAGCAGGAATGTTGGGTAAGAGAGTGGTTTGACCTGACAACGATGACAGGTTGAACTGGATTTGAGAAGCACCAAGGACATCCGGGAAACCAGCAATGGGCAATATTCTTATATGTGTGGGTTATTCAAGACAAAGGAATATGGCGAACAGGTTTCAGAAGTCAGGATAGTAGCAGAGCAATAAGCAAAAGGGTTATTAATAATAATAATAATAATAATAATAATAATAATAATAATAATAATAATAATAATAATAATAATAATAATAATAGAAACACTGTATTCTTTATTGAAATTTTAAAATTATGTTGAAATAACTCAGAGAAAGAAGGAAGAAAAAGTGAGAACAAAACACTAGGAAGCAAAGTAGAAGTAATGGGGGAGGGAAGAAGGCTTGTAATATTGACTGTATCCTGAGGCACCCATATTTTAGGATGGGGACAAAAGACTGTTTTAAAACAGCACCTTTCATCAATCTCTATCACAGTCAGGAAACTGAAACACTTTTCATTCTCTGCCCTCCTCCCTCGCCCCATGCATAACTTTGTGCTTAGTCTCTTTCGAGAGATTTCTCTCCTTTGTAAAATATAAGATCAGAGGAGGCTGCAGGCAACAGGGCTGGACGGAAAGAGGACACGGGGTTGTTGAAGCAGGAAGCGGGAGCAGCGTCCAGCCAGTCTCCCATGTCACACTGGGGAGCCTGAACCAGAAAACTCACACGTCCAGGGGAGCCCTGCTCTCCTCAGGCACCCTTCCTGCCCACCCACTCCCCTGCTTACGGCAACTGGATCACAGCAATTCAAATACAGTAAAGTCATTGAAACATTAATTTTTACAATATTAATTAATTTTATTAAGTTTTATAATATTAATTAAGCAAAGTACAGAAGATTTGAATTTATTGAATCTGCTTAGTAGAGCTGAATTCTCCTCTCTTTCTGAGAGTTGAATCTCTTTAGAACCAGGGGCAGATCCAGTGTCTGTATTTGGCTGGGGGGTCATGAGCATTACCTTCAGAGCCCATGTCAACCAGGCAGGTAGACCTGGACTCCCATCTGGACTTGAGCTTATACCTCTTTGGCTATTTGCTGGGTGGGAAGACCTGGGCTCCCCCCTGGATTTAGAGCCCTGGTCTACCTGCTTGGGTAGACCTGGGCTCCTGATTGAGCGTATAGACTCTGTGGCTATTTGCTAGGTGAGTAGACCTGGGCTCCCATTCCAGCCAATATCCTTGGCGCCCATCCAATGGTGGGGGACATGATTGAGACATACAAAATTATGCACAGGAAGGATAGAGTGGATAGAGAGATGCTCTTTTCCTTCTCACACAACACCATAACATCCACTAAAATTGAGTGTTGAGAGAGTTAGGACAGACAAAAGAAAATATTTATTTCCTCAGCGTGTAGTTATTTTGTATCAATTTCCAGTATATCTTGGCTTTTTCACAAGTCTACCACATATGATAAAAAGTACCCCCAATCTGGTTACATTTCCAACACTTATTTGACAAAACTGGGTACATTTTTGCTTTTTTATCTGGGGTCAGATGCCATCTGTAAAACATTTTATATAAATTCTCTTTTTAAAAAAGCACTTCTGTTGATTTAATATTTGAATTCCAAATTTGGTTCCAATCATCAATCGAAGGCTTTCAGATCCCTCTTGCAGATATCCTTGTAGCGCAGCTGTGGTCTACCCATAGGGTGCTTTCCCTGCACAAGTTCTCCATAGAGAAGATCCTTTGGGATCCGACCATCGCCCATTCTCACGACATGACCAAGCCAATGCAGGCGTCTCTGTTTCAGCAGTGTATACATACTGGGGATTGCAGCTCATTCCAGGACTGTGTTGTTTGGAACTTTGTCCTGCCAGGTGATGCCAAGGATGCATTGGAGGCAACGCATGTGGAAAGTGTTCAGCTTCTTCTCCTGTTGTGTGCGAAGAGTCCATGACTCACTGCAGTACAGAAGTGTACTCAAGACACAAGCTCTGTAGACCTGAATCTTGGTATGTTCCATCAGCTTCTTGTTGGACCAGACTCTCTTTGCGAGTCTGGAAAACGTGGTAGCTGCTTTGCCGATGCATCTGTTTAGCTCGGTATCGAGAGAAAGACTGTCGGAGATCGTTGAGCCAATGTACACAAAGTCATGGACAACCTCCAGTTCTTTCCCAGTTTGAAGAGACACTTTGCCAACAGACTGAGGCAAAGAGGCAAAGAAGAAAGGCCCATAGCCAGGGAGACAGACCAGGGACAGACTGCACTTGCTCCCAGTGTGGAAGGGATTGTCACTCCCGAATCAGCCTTTTCAGCCACACTAGACGCTGTTCCAGAACCACCATTCAGAGCGCGATACCAGAGTCTTTTGAGACTGAAGGTTGCCAACCTGGAAACCATCAATCGAAATATTATATCCTTAATTTTTTGCCCATAACACCATTGAGTCACTACTTCATCTTCCATCTTTATCTCAAGAAGAAAATTATACATTTTCTTAATATATTTTCCATCATCAATCAAGAATATTTTATCAAAACTTATATCTTCTTCATAGATGCCTATTTTAAAATCTTTTGGGTAAACACTTTCATGGAGCTGTCCACCACCACCCCAAGATCTGATCTGCAACAGACAGCTCAGAACCCATTAGTCTATATGCAATGATGGGATGCAAATAAATTAACAACAGGTTCTATGTCCTAATGACCATTTTAAGTATACCAAAATATATACCCAAAGGTAGTTTAATAATTCATGCATTAAATACTCACATAAGAACAATAAAAGAGGTACACAATTCTAGAGTATGTTTTAAGACAGAGTTTTAAAATATTAATGAAAAATATTAAATACCTGACAAACTGTTATTGAAGATATTTCCATATTGCTGTTTGATTGGTGTCCTCACTTGCAATTTTCTTTGCTTTTATACAGCATCATCGGCTGTGTGATTTATCCTTAACCATCCTAACCAATGGAGTAAGATTCCATTCCTTTAGAGGTAGGCTGACTAGACTGATAATCATTATGTTTGATATATTAGAAACAGTACGGCGACTTCTCTTCTCTGAACATATAATGTTCATCTGTGAAAAACCCCTTTCCACTTCTGCTGAACTTACAGCAATTGTTCTGACAATATTTTTAGCTCATTGAACACTTTCAGGAATTGAACAGTACTGGGAATTTTTAAAAACGTTTTCCACAAAATCTTTTTGAGTTATGGTACTGCATCAGATATAGTGATAGGTGCAGTATAAGTGACAGATGATGATCGTAAAAGAGGGTGTGCTGTCAACCATGCTTCTGAACATGTGCAGAAGGCAGTGCTTGCCTTGGTTTTTTTACACTTGCAGCAAAAAGGCAAAATAATGCCCTTCCACATTCATTTTTATTAAACAGCAAACTTGCAGAGATGGAAGTTGGTAGAGACCAATATTCATGACCATTGTTCAGTTGTAACTGGTGGTATGTTATAGATGATAATCTTACTCAAAAGAAGGTGATATGGGAGGCCAAGTGAGACTATGAGGAACGCAAGGCCAGCAACATTAAGGGGAGTAATAAAAGCTTCTTCAAATATGTTAGAAGCAGGAAACCCACCAGAGAAGCAGTTGGTTCTCTGGATGGTGAGGGAGAGAAAGGCGAGATAAAAGGAGACTTTGAGATGGCAAAGAAATTACAGTAAATGAGTTCTTTGCATCTGTCTTCATGGCAGAAGACCTCAGGCAGACACTGCTGCCTGAACGGCCCCTCCTGACCAAGGAATTAAGTCAGGTAGAGGTTAAAAGAGAAAATGTTTCAGACCTCATTGATAAATTAAAGATTAATAAGTCACTGGGCCCTGATGGCATCCACCCAAGAGTTATTAAGGAATTGAAGAATGAAGTTGCTGATCTCTTGACTAAAATATGCAACTTGTCCCTCAAAACGGTCACGGTGCCAGAAGACTGGAGGATAGCAAATGCCACGCCTATCTTTAAAAAGGGAAAGAGGGGGGACCCGGGAAACTATAGGCTAGTCAGCCTAACATCTATACTGGGTAAGATGGTGGAATGCCTCATCAAAGATAGGATCTCAAAACACATAGACGAACAGGCCTTGCTGAGGGAGAATCAGCATGGCTTCTGTAAGGGTAAGTCTTGCCTCACGAATCTTATAGAATTCTTTGAAAAGGTCAACAGGCATGTGGATGTGGGAGAACCCATGGACATTATATATCTGGACTTTCAGAAGGCATTCAACATGGTCCCTCACCAAAGGCTACTGAAAAAACTCCACAGTCAGGGAATTAGAGGAAAGGTCCTCTCATGGATTGAGAACTAGTTGAAGGCCAGGAAACAGAGAGTGGGTTTCAATGGGCAATTTTCACAATGGAGAGAAGTGAAAAGCTGTGTGCCCCAAGGATCTGTCCTGGGACTGGTGCTTTTCAACCTCTTCATAAATGACCTGGAGACAGGGTTGAGCATTGAGGTGGCTAAGTTTGCAGACAGCACCAAACGTTTCTGAGTGGTGAAGACCAGAAGTGATTGTGAGCAGCTCCAGAAGGAACTCTCCAGACTGGCAGAATGGGCAGCAAAATGGCAGATGTGATTCAATGTCAGTAAGTGTAAGGTCATGTAGATTGGGGCAAAAAATCAAACTTCATGTATAGGCTGATGGGTTCTGAGCTGTCTGTGACAGATCAAGAGAGAGCTCTTGGGGAGGTGGTGGACAGGTCGATGAAAGTGTCGACTCAATGTGCGGCGGCAGTAAAGAAGGCCAATTCTATGCTTGGGATCATTAGAAAAGGACCAGACTCTCTTTGTGAGTCTGGAAAACGTGGTAGCTGCTTTACCAATGCGTTTGTTTAGCTCGGTATCGAGAGAAAGAGTGTCGGAGATTGTTGAGCCAAGGTACACAAAGTCATGGACAACCTCCAGTTCATGCGCAGAGATTGTAATGCAGGGAGGTGAGTCCACATCCTGAACCATGACCTGTGTTTTCTTCAGGCTGATCGTCACTCCAAAATCTTGGCAGGCCTTGCTAAAACGATCCATGAGCTGCTGGAGATCTTTGGCAGAGTGGGTAGTGACAGCTGCATCGTCGGCAAAGAGGAAGTCACGCAGACATTTCAGCTGGACTTTGGATTTTGCTCTCAGTCTGGAGAGGTTGAAGAGCTTTCCATCTGATCTGGTCTGGAGATAGATGCTTTCTGTTGCAGTTCCAAAGGCCTGCTTCAGCAGGACAGCGAAGAAAATCCCAAACAAGGTTGGTGCAAGAACACAGCCCTGCTTCACTCCGCTTCGGATGTCAAAGGGGTCTGATGTGGAGCCATCAAAGACAACAGTGTCCTTCATGTCCTTGTGGAAGGATCTGATGATGCTGAGGAGCCTGGGTGGACATGCAATCTTGGGGAGAATCTTGAAGAGGCCATCCCTGCTGACCAGGTAAAAAGCCTTTGTGAGATCTATGAAGGCTATAAAGAGTGGCTGTCGCTGTTCCCTGCATTTCTCCTGCAGTTGTCTAAGGGAGAATACCATATCAGTGGTGGAGCTGCTGGCTCGGAATCCACACTGTGATTCTGGATAAACGCTCTCTGCATGTACCTGGAGCCTCTTTAGTGCAACTCGGGCAAACAACTTTCCTACAACGCTAAGGAGAGAGATGCCACGGTAGTTATTGCAGTCACCCCTGTCACCTTTGTTCTTGTACAGCATGATGATGTTTGCATCCCTCATGTCTTGAGGTACTTCACCTTCTCTCCAGCAGAAACAGAGGATTTCATGCAGCTCAGTAGCGATGATCTATTTGCAGCACTTTAGGACTTCAGCGGGGATGCTGTCTTTTCCAGGTGCCTTGCCAAAGGCAAGGGAGTCCAGGGCCACGTGAAGTTCTTCTAGGGAAAGCTCTGTGCAGACCTAATAAAATCCAGGGGGGTGACTGAGGTCTGCAGGGAAGTAGACTGTCTCAAGGCCTGAACACACTCACTTGCTTTCTACCTGACTCCACTTCTCCAACGGCCTCAGAATGCTCTTGTCCTTCAGAGCATCTCCTCACCAACAGCTAAAGACGTGACTAGTTCCAATTCCAGTTCCAGTTCCATGATATCCTCCCAGCAGCCTTAAGGAATTCATTTTGCAGAAAACCAAATATACCCACCACTCTCCAGAGGGGCACATGCCAAGTTCTGGTCCCAATCCCTGCTAAGTTCTGGTTCCAACCCCTGGCCAACCACTGGGGGATGCCTGTTTAAGACTCAGTTCAGCTGTGAGTTGCTCAGCAGCCTTTTGACCTCTGTATTCCCCTGGCATCCTTACGTTCCAGTTAGGAAGCCCCAATAGCACCTTTCCATTGCCCCACAGGAAAGGGGACTGTGAAATCCCAGAAACCCAATTCGCAAGTCCCTCATTAAAAGGGAAGGTCAGCAAGGACTTTGCGTGAGCAGGTTGGAAAGAGTGCAGGAGGTGCCTTTGTTTCTTCTAGGAGAGTGGATCTTCATGCAGGGACTGTCGAGGTAGAAACCGGCTTTCTTTTCTTTTACTTTGCCTATAAACCATGTGTTGTCCTCTGCCTCTTCTTTCAGTCTCAAAACACATCTTTTCTATATTTTGAAAGCATCCTGCCTGTCCGGAAAAAGACAAGAGCTAAGAGCTATTAGCCTCCTTGTTCGCCGAGTGATTTGACCAAATGCTACAAGATGTGTGACCAGGAGCAGAAAACAGCCTTGTCCATTTCTCTCCCACAGCAACTTATTTGGTGTTAAGAGACTGACTGTTCAGTCATTCAAAAGCTACGAATGTTTGACCCATCTGAGGAAGAAGTGACACTGTGAGGCCCACTCCATTGGCTTGGCTGAAATCAACGGCAGTTTGGCTCCTTCCTTCCAGAATGGTCTTACCTGGTTGCATCTGAGAGAGAGGAAGGCAGCAAGGCTCATGCCATCCACTGTCCTTTGGTTCCTCCCCCTCTCAAAACTGACACCCTCACTGGACATTCCATCTGGGCATGAGAACAATTGTGTTGCATCTTATATGAACGTAAACTTGAATTTGCCTGCTTCCACATCAGGCAGGCCGAGGAAGGCATATGAGACTCCTTAACGCAATCTGGGAGGAAACTGGCCTGCTACAGTAGCTCTTTGGCTTGTGGATCTACTTACCGTGAAGGAGTGTAGAGGAACTGTGGGCACAGTTGCAGGGCTACAGCAGCTGCAGAACTTAGTGGGTAAAGGACTGAAGCGTCCAGTCCAAGTCCACAGTCTCTAGAGTACGGTCCAGTCTTCCCAGTTCAGCCTTCTGCAGCAGAGTCCCTCCTCTGTGTCCTCTCCCGCAGAGTGTCTCCTTCAGCAGGGTCCTCCAGCAGAGTCCTGGCACTCCCTTCTCCCGTAGGTCCTGGTTTGTCCGTGTCCCGTAGGTCTGGGTGGGACTTTTGCTCCTTCTGAAGCTGCCTTTTATCCTTGGATGTTCCATCATCCAAAATGCAGCTCAGCTGTGAGCTGCCATGTTAGCCCATGACCATTCAAAGTCCCATCAAGGTCAAATGAAGCTCAAGTGTCCATCAGAGTCTCCATTGGCCTTGGTGGATTACAGCTGTACAACCAGCCCTTCCCTTCCCAGAGTTGTCAAACAGCTGTCAAAACATGGGAATCACTGTCATCCACCTGATGATCTTCTGATCTTCCATTGCAATGACCTACCAACAGATCCCAACCCACAGTTTGGGAACCACTGCCTTAGCACATCACTTCTGGTGTTTTGGGCAAAACAGGAAGCAACATATTAAGACCTTCTGAGGCTGCATGCAGCATCCCTGAGTCTCAAACACCCTCCAGACATGACCAGAGCACAGCTCCAGTCATGTTCTGGGGGGTAATTGCTGTAGGAGCAGCACTGCCACACCCCCAAAACTTTGCCCAGAAGCACAGCATCTCCTGTGCCTGCCCAGCTACAGAGGAAGCCTGTTTTTGACATACAAAAGGGGCATTCAAGAGTAAGTGGTTCAGGAAGAGGCTCATTAGCTTGTCCTGTTGAAAAGGCTGGGATGAGGGTGACAGAATTTATTGTAGCTTTGAATACACAAAGGCTCAGGCAATTCAGTTACTGGCCTAGATGGTGTTTGTTTTGCACTTAGCGAGGAAATGTCTTTGGGCGCAATCCTGCCCTTCACTTAGGCTGGTGCAAGTCCCTTGCGCTGGCCCAGGAGGGTCGCAAACGTCGCAAAGCACCTCCTTAGGAGGAAGCCGTGCTCAAAGAAGCGGGGGGGCAGCGGGGGATGGGCGGCCCCGGGGGGGCGGGGAGCGGTCCATGGACCACACTTTGAGCACCCCTGATGTATGTGAGCTTGCAAGCTAAGCTAGAAACTACTTTATTCTTCTTTTGAACTTGCCTCCAGTCTCAACCCCTCATATAGATTTGGGGAAGGCATCAAAGCTTTTTCATTCATTAGGAAAGGATTTGTGTGAACTATCCTGTTAGAAATGGTCAACGTTTATGCATACAAGTTCTGAGCATATTTTCAGAAGTTCTTGTTAGACAATGTAAGACAATGAGGGCGCAATCCTAACCAGGTCTACTGAGAAGTATGTCCTATTTTGTTGAATGGGGTTTACTCTAAGGAAAATGTGGATAGGATTACAGCCTGAGTTGGGCAATTATGCCTTATTTAAGAAGACAGTTCAAATCAGCTCAGAATCCAGGCAGAGCATGTAAGGCCCACATTCAGAGTCTTAAAGGAAAAAAAAATATAGCCCAATGTACTCCATGCTTTAAGAATCCTTCCTTTCAATGATCAGCTTTCAAGGCAGAAAGCAGAGTTTGCTACTCCATACCTCTATGGCCAAAACTTTTGGGGATTAATAGCCCCACAGGAAAAGGTAGGAAGCAGTGATGATTCTGGCTCCTGTGCTGCCTGGGGTCAGGATTAAAAAATGCTGGTTGCGTCTAGAGGCATTCTGAGGATCTGAAAATATCACTTCCAGTTTTCCAAGAAACCGAAAGTGATGTTTTAAAGCCCTCTGGAGTGCAGCCTCTCCAGCCCTCAGAAGGCCTCCAGATGGAGAGGCAGTGGAACTTGGTGACCCATGGGGCAGCACAGCTTGGGGGGCTGCACCACCTCAGCCGGAAACACTTGCACCCATGGACCAACCCCTTGTTTAGCTCCCATGTCCTCTGGCAGGCACATGATTGGAAAAAGACAAGGTCTACTGCAGGAATCTTTCAGATGCCGAAACACCACAGAAGCCTCCAGGGGATCAAAGTGCCCCAAACCAGAGAAGAATGGGCAGGAAATGGCAGAGAGAGCTCAGCCTCCACTGTGATGATGCAGGTGCTGTGGCTTCTGGGTAGCCTGTGGCTTCTGGTCGCCCAACACGGAGGCTCTTGATTCTACGCTAACCTTTGAGTTGCCATAGAATCAAGTAGCCCCATTGTGGGACTCCTCGCTTTACCCAGGGGAAGGGGATGAAAGTGCCACGGCCAACCTCTTGTTCCCTGAAAGCCTCTGGCCCACTCATCTGAACATGACCAGAACTGTGCTTTGATTGTGTCTGGAGGGTGTTCTGAGGGCCAGAGAGGTTGAATGAATGAGCCCATTCATTTATTCACTCATCTAAGTTCCATCTCTAATTTATTGATTTAAATTTTATATTTAAAAATTTTTCCGGCCCTACACACCATGCCAGATATTTGATGTGGCCCTTTGGCAAAAAGTTTGGAGACCCCTGCTTTAGAGTAAATAATAGTAGAGCGGGAGGATCTAGGAGGCATAGCAGTGCACCCCTTCTGAATGAACCAGGCAAGAAAAACAATCAAAACTAGGTTTATTGAAGAGCGGAGGAAACAAAGTAATAAGCAGAGGGAGTGCAAAGGATGCAAGAGAGGCATTTATCCAAAGCCAAACATTTGGGGGGTGGTACGGGGATTATCCCCCCACAGTCAGCTTCCAGTTCTATCTTCCACAGTTAGCACTTCTGCTGTGCTGGACATCTTCACAACACATTCTTTTCAGAACTTGCTTCCGGATGGAGAGTAAAGGGCGCAGGTGTTTGCAGGATAGCAAAAGCAAGCAGAAAAACACAAACCACCTTGTAAAAACCACCTCAGTCGCACTTCACCTCCACTTTCCACCACAAAACACCTTGCACATCTCTGTTGAGCCATGATAGCCACCTATTTGCTCACCACTGATAAAATCATGTGCCTCCTGCTCCTCTTTTGAACATACAGCAATTGAACTTGAAGTGCAATCCCAGGCATGTAGGCAGGTCTATTCAAAAGGAGTCCCCACTGAGTTTAATGCGTCTCCCCCAAGGACTAGTATAGGATGGCAGTCTCAGTGTTTGCTGACAGTGTGTTAGGCACTGAGCATAACTTAGAAGTGAGTGACACAAACCCTCCTTAGGAGGTCATGGTTCTAACTAGGAAAAACCAGAAAGTACTGTAGGAAAACAGCCAATGGTTTCTAGTGCGACTAGTTCCATCTAGTGTGAATAGATGGAACCAGGATTTCCAAAGATGCTTAGGAGTTTCCACTATCTAGAAGTAGTTTTTACTAGTTGGAATAATTAGTAATGCTGATTTTTGGTTGTTATTGCAATGTGTGTGTGTGTGTATACATATACACACACACTCTTTTATTATTATTATTATTATTATTATTATTATTATTATTATTATTATTATTATTTCAAATCACAGAGTGATACAGGAGGAAGAGGCATATGGGAGCAAATGGGAAGAACAAATTCCTCTTTTTGGAATTCGCGGGCCTCTTTTTGTCCTATGTGCTCCGTGAAACACCTGGTGGGACACCAGCACAATAGCCTGTGGCAAGGCATTCCATGGATTAATTAAATAATTGGGTAAAGAAATCGTTTCTTTTGTCTGTTCTAATTCTCCCAACAGTCAGTTGTAGTGGATGTCCCCTGGTTCTGGTGTTTTGGGAGAGGGAAAAGAACATTCCTCTACCCACTCTATCCACCCACTGCATAATTTACATCTCAGTCATGTCCCCCCCTCCCCTCAGGCGCTTTTTTAGTAGACTGAAGAGCTTTTAAGATATGTAAAAATCAGGAAGCAGATCAGCAAGAAATCAGCCACAGAGTTCCTCAAGCTGGTTACAGGAGAGTGTATTTGGAAAGAGCAGAGAATGCATCAGAGTACACTTGGGTTAGACACGGCATGTTTCGTTTCTTGTCCAGACAGGGCCCTTTTGAAAGACCAGCTTATTCAATAGTAGTAATAAGGGGGACTGTTTTCATTACATTTGTCAGTGTTGCAGCACTTGATAACCTCTGCAATATCCAGACCTGTCACTGTTGTGTTACATTCATTGATATCAATCATCCGAGTGCAGCCAGCCTCCCAGGATGAGCGCCTGCTAGCTGAATGGGAAAAGAAAGCAATTGGAAATGAGGGGATTAGTAAACATCACGGAAGGGAGTTGGAAGAAGGGAGGGCAGCCCCATCTAAGTCCCAACCCAGCTATCCCAGTTGACTCAGTTAAGCCTGCTGATTGGGGGTAACAGTAGCTTACCTTCGTAGGATGCCCTTGTGAAACATTGTTCCTGTCCACAGGCATAGCAATCAGTATAAAACTTTCCTGGAATCTCATACGTGGTGTCACGGCACCAAAGACCCTGTGCTGAAAGAAAGAGAGAGAGTGTCATGACAGAATGGAAATGTGAGCATCTCCTAGATTTTGCTTTTTTTGTATTATGCTTCCTAATGCCTAAGGAAGAATACAAAATGGCCCAAGCCAGCCTGCCACCCTTACTGGTTTAGCAAGGCCTTTCTCTGCAGGTTTGGGGGGCCTCATTCATAAGTGACCTGACACTCCTTTTATTCTCTTCCTCTTGATTTTTCTAGGGAAGGAGCCCTACCCTGAAAAGTCAAATCAGACACTGAGGATTCCAGGCAAGAGTGCAGGTGGGGTCTGGTCACTCATATGCCAAAGGCGCACTTTCCCGAAGGGGTTCACATCTGTGCCTGGCTACACCTCACCTGGTCTGCTACTGTTGCTCCTACGCCCTCCCCCCACCCATGACTCTGTAGGCATCCTGTGATGAACCAGATGATCAGGTGCGGAACAAGACCAGCTTGTACTCCTCCTTGCTGGGCAATTCCTGAGTGCCCTGGCCCTGAGCCAGCCAAAGGGAGGAAGGAGCTGCAGCCATAGTGGATGGTGGACTCCCTGGCACTCCTGCCACAGCCACACAAAGGAAAACTCCTCTCTGTCTTGTTGGGTACATGGGGGGAGGCAAAGCTGTCAAGCAGGTTAAGAAAAGCATATGGTTTTTGCCCAAGGATCACCAGAAAGCTGCTGAAAATGTTAAATAATTATACTATCAAGGCAGACACAACAACACAACACAACTCTGGTATCGCTGATGGTGTCTTTCAGTAGGATGTGCTCACAGCAACTGCACTCGCTTACACTGACATTTTACACCTGAGAAACTCACCATCTATTTTGAACAGATTGCACAAGAAGGACAAGACAACAGCTATTCACTAGAATTGGGGTGATAGTTAAGGGGCAAAACTAAAGATCTGGAGGGGGTGAGCAATCATGGTATCAAACAGCAGAAAAAAATGCAGGTAATGAATTTTCTTTTTTAACAACAGCAGTTTTCTCTGTCATTTCTTTTATTTATTTATTTATTTATTCATTCATTTATTTTTAATTAGCACACACAGACATACAAACATATAACATACATTTAGGAGTGCTAAATACCATATACCATTACTCATTAATCATACTATATCTCCTAATCTACTGCTCATCTACTTCTGCCTCTTATTAGTTTCTCCATTTATTTATATAATATAAGCTGTCTTAGGGGTCTTTGATTCAAACTTTACATTAGACAGTAATTATACATTGTAATTGCTTTAAAAGTGTACTAGGAAGGTGAAATAGGTGGTATAGTGTCAGCAGATGAAGCCACAGCCATTGCCCAGGCACCCTAACAATCAAAACAAATTAAACCATTTTTGCCCAGCGTTGTATATGCACAACAGGGATCAAATGTGTGGACTACGGCCTGGGCAGAAATGGGTTAAAATGATTTTATTTCTTCACAGATTTCAGGTGTTGCTTTTTTTAACAAAAATGAGAAGTACAGAAAGTGTTGTTACGCGTTTTTATTTCGTTATCACCCACCTCACCCAATTGCTTCAGTGTGAGCTTGCCCTTTGGAGCCAGCATGGTGGGGGTCGCATCCACTTGACATTGAATAGGGGTGGAATGTTGTACATTATGCTGGAACTCCCTCCCTTTGGCCCCCACCTGTCAGGAACTTTGTTCTTCAGTGAAAGACCTTCCTATTGTTTGGCCTTTGCTGTTGAATCACTTCCCTGTGCCTAAGGGGGTCCTGTGCTAGGGTCATATACTCTAGTCCTGCGATTTTCAGCCTTTTTCAGCTCACGGCACACTGACAAAATTGTCAAGGCACACCCTCAGATTTTTGACAATTGACAAGGCACACTGCGCTGCTGCTGGGTGAGTCGCATCCCCCAGTGGACCTATTAATAAATTACCCTCCCCCAAACTCCGAAGGGATTCTTACGAACCATTCGCAGCACACCAATGGTTGAAAATGGCTTGTCTTACCTGCAAATTTATATTTAAAATGTACTTAGATCCATTTGGTCCATTGACTCACATGCACTTTTTAAGCATGCATTTTAACTGCATTCCATTCTATCACAGAGACATAAAGGCTAGAATAAATATTGTTTCTATCTCTAAGATTACACAGACCTCAGCTGTGAACCTGGGGCTCTGCCACAAATGCTTCCAGTTGGGCCTGCAGCTCCTAGGACTGGCCCTGAGCCTCAGGGTTAACTCAGTACTCTTTGCCACCCTCCCAACACAATCTTCTCTCATGGGAAACATGTTCTGAAGCATCTTTTGATCTGGAAATGCTTTGCAGACACATCTGGACTATTCCAGGCATGACCTGCTTTTCCCTGCCCCCCCCCCATTTACTCACCCACAACACCAAAAAGCAGAGCAGAGAAGCCCAGGAGAACAATCTTATTCATCTTCTTCAATTGCAGAGGTGGGATTATCCAAGAGAATCAGGCAGGACTCTAGTCTCTCTGAAGGTCCCAGGTGCCTCTAGGCAGGAGTCCAATTTATCCTCTAAAGGGAACAGGTAATGCATGCAAGGTGAGGGCGGGCCTGGGCATTCTTCTGCGAAGCAGCACAGTGTGCAGATCGCAATGTATCTGATTGGTCAGCAAGTACACAAAGCTCCTTCTGGAAAGAGCAGCAGAATAATAAACAGTTCTTTGTGAAACACAATATTGCACCATACCCAGCCAGGGAGCTGGCCAGGTGCAAGTCAGGTCTCCAAGGAGTTGTGCTCACTGTCCACCAACCCCACTGAACAGTGGAGACAAGTCCAAGGAAGACCCCATCCCCACTGAATATTCATTTCTGGTTTTCTTGCCAGAAACGCTGTCCCCAGAGACATTCCTGTACTAGCCCTGCCACTTGCTACCTATTTCAAAACAAAGTCAAAATACAACTTTGACACAGGATTTTAATTTCTTTATTCATCTGCTTTCCCACCAAAGATGCATCCAAAGTGGCATACAATAAGAAATGAAGTCAGTGGGGCAAGATTTGGACAATCTGTCTACTTATTCAAGACATCATCCACAGAATCCTTGGGAAGAAGCACTGAGAACAAACTCCAGGGCAAGAGAACAACAGGGAGGGGGAAGTGATTCAACAGCAAAGGCCAACCAATAGGAAGGTCTTTCACTGAAGAAGAAAGTTCCTGACAGGTGGGGGCCAAAGGGAGGGAGTTCCAGCACAATGTACAACATTCTACCCCTATTCAATGTTAAGTGGCTGCGACCCCCACCATGCTGGCTCTAAAGGGGAAACTCGCACTGAAGGAAAAATTCCTTCTTGGCTCCTGCGGGTGACCCACTAATAGTAATAACTTGTTATTTATATGCTGCCTTTCTGGTCATCGGATTACTCCTCTACATAAGAACATAAGAACAGCCCCACTGGATTAGGCCATAGGCCCATCTAGTCCAGCTCCCTGTATCTCACAGCGGCCCACCAAATGCCCCAGGGAGCACACCAGATAACAACAGCCCTCATTCTGGTGCCCTCCCTTGCATCTGGCAGATCCTTGGGGCACACCACTATTCACTTCTCTGCATTGTGAAAATTGCCCATTGACACCCACTCTCTGTTTCCTGGTCTTCAACCAGTTCTCAGTCCACAAGAGGACCTGCCCTCTAATTCCCTGACTGTGGAGTTTTTTCAGTAGCCTATGGTATGGGACAGTGTCGAACGCCTTCTGAAAGTCCAGATATATAATGTCTATGGGTTCTCCCGCATCCACATGCCTGTTGACCTTTTCAAAGAATTCCATAAGGTTTGTGAGGCAAGACTTACCCTTACAGAAGTCAGGTTGATTCTCCCTCAGCAAGGCCTGTTCGTCTATGTGTTTTGAGATTCCATCTTTGATGAGGCATTCCACCATCTTACCCTGTATAGATGTTAGGCTGACTGGCCTATAGGTTCCCGGGTCCCTCCTCTTTCCCTTTTTAAAGATAGGCGTGACATTTGCTATCCTCCATTCTTCTGGCACCGTGGCCATTTTGAGGGACAAGTTGCATATTTTAGTCAAGAGATCAGCAACTTCATTCTTCAATTCCTTAATAACTCTTGGGTGGATGCCATCAGGGCCTGGTGACTTATTGATCTTTAATTCATCAATGAGTTCTGAAACATCTTCTCATTTAACCTTTACCCGACTTAATTCCTCGGTCAGGAAAGGTCATGCACTCTGGAGAGATTGGATTCTTTTGACCTTCCCTTTCAACCTCCTTCTAACCAGCCTCCTCATTTTAGGGAAGACCGCCTGTCGGAAGTCAAGGGTTTTTGTGAGAGATTTTCCTGGTATTCTTCCCCCCATGTGCATGTCGAAACAGATCGCAGCATGATCACTGTTCCCCAACGGCTCCATAACATTGACATCTCTAACCAGGTCCTGAGTACTGCACAATATTAAATCCAGAGTCACCTGTCCTCTGGTGGGCTCCATGTCTAGCTGCTCTAAGGCACAGTCATTTAGCATGTCAAGGAATTCGGTCTCCTTTTCGTGACCGGAACACAAATTGACCCAGTCTATATGAGGATAATTGAAGTCCCCCATCATTACAACCCTGTCCCTCCTTGTCACCTCCCTGATCTGTTTCCTCATTTCAAGGTCCCCTCCCGATTTCTGGTCTGGAGGACGACAGTACGCCCCCAGTATTACATCGCTCCACAGGCCTGGTAATTTAACCCACAGTGATTCTACAGTGGAGTCAGACCCACTTTCAAACTCTACTTTGCTGGATTCTATCCCTTCCTTAATATAAACAGCCACCCCACCTCCAACATGCCCCTGCCTGTCCCCCCTGTAGAGTTTATAGCCCTGGATTGCGGTATGCCCACTGATGCCCACTGATTCTCCGCATTCCACCAGGTTTCCTTTATGCCCACTATGTCAATGTTTTCTGTTGTCACTGGTAGAGGGTGGAAGGGTACTTATTTGCAGTACAGCTGGGAGGAGGGTGGGCTATGACAACAGCTCAGAACCGCTTCCTATTGGTTCAAACTGCGTGAGAATAGCACCGGTCGGCCTCCACCATCTGTCAGTCATCTCTTCCAGGAACTAGAGAATTGCTACTCACCACATACTTGGTGGATACCATAGTGCCATTGGCCAACTGCTTCTTCCTCTACCCTAAGAGATTCCCACGTTTCTGTTCAACCAGATTTGCAATACCTGCACTGTTACTGATCCATGTGTTCTTTTTAGAGGGTGTCATTCTGCTTTTTGAACTTTCTGAAATCAAGCAGGATGATGGTCGATCTATAGGTTTCCAGTACAGCAATATCTTAATACATCATCTAAAGGGCAGATGCTAAAGTTGATGTGGTGTATGTCAATCATTTTAGTATGTCAATCATTTGAGAAGACACAATGTTCTCAACATGAGATTCCTCCATCCAAGAGAAAGGCGTCTTCAGAGAACTGTGTGATAAAAATTCCTGCTACTATGAGAACTAAACATCTCTTTTGCCAACTAATTAAGTCTGAACTCTCTTCATTTTACGTGATGGGAACGTACACCACTGTGTGCTGACAAGCAAGCACAGACTCTGTGCCCAGGTGCCCTCCATATGGAGAAAGCTGCCTTTGGAAGAAAGTGTATACGTGAACGGGTGCAGTTTTTGTCCCTTCTCTGGCACCAGATCCAGAACTACACATCAGGCCTCCCGACCCGAGCCGGGCCTTTCTACTCTTTGCTGGCTAAAAAGACAGCTCAAACTTGAGTAGTCCCATTGTGGGGTCTGCTCCCTTACCCAGGGGAAGGGGACAAATGTGATGTCCCCTGATGATGTGGGGGGGGGTGTTTGCTAGACCAGCGGTGCTCAACTTGCATCCGCTGCATGCCCAGAATGCAGTCCCTGGCATGACTGGCACTTTCAGCTCCTGAGCGCTGCAGGAATTCTTGTCCCCAGATTGGCTGGTCTGGCCAGTCACATCTGTGGTGCAATGCCCTAGCAGGCATTGCACCCAGATGTCCACCAAGATGCCACTTGCCAGAGCATCGCGTTGTCCCGATCTGGAGACATGAAATCCTGCTGCGCTCTGGAATGGTGAGTGTGTTTAAGGGATTGTCACTCCCGGATTGGCCTTTTTAGCCACACTAGATGCTGTTCCAGAACCACCTTTCAGAGCGCGATACCAGAGTCTTTCGAGACTGAAGGTTGCCAATACTAATACTACACTTAGGGCTCAATCCTATAAAGTGCACGTCAGCTTACTGCCGGCACGCACTGTCACAAATACGCTGTAAGACACGTGTGCAGCCCTCAGCACTGGTGCTAGCGTTCCAGGACGGGGAGGAGGGGGATGGTGGGGAGGAGGTGTACTGGGGAGGTAGTGGGGCAGGAGGGCCAGCGGACCAACACGGAGGCTCTTGATTCTACGCCAACCCTTGCGTCGCCATAGAATCGACTAGCCCCATTGCAGGGCTACTCGCCTTACCTGGGGGAAGAGAATGAAAGTCCTCTTCTCCTGAGGCGCTGCTGTTGCTGTCCAGGTTGCACCCAGGATGCAGTGGTAGCTATTTTCGGTGCCGTTGTAGCCCTGGGCACCAGGCAGCTCAGGATCGGGCTGCCTGGCTGCAATCCTATCCACAACTATGTGGGTGTAAGCCCCTTTGTCTATAATGGAACTTGCTTCTGAGTAGACATGCACTGGATTAGGCTTTTACTTTGGAGAAAGTTCTATTGAAGGCAGTGGGACTTCTGAGAGGACATGAGTAGGATTGTACTGCAAGTCCTTTGGGCTTTACTGTCTAGTTTAGTAGCATGGCTGTTTCAGAGGGTCGAGAAAGAAAACCAAAGACCATGCTAAAAACAACAAAACCCAAAGAAAAGACACTCTTGCCTGCACACTGCACAACGCCCCCCCCTCCTCTCAGTGATGAAATCCTGGAAGGCTTTTCCCCACTTTCCCTCAGAGCTGCCAACCTGACCAGTTAGAAAGCACAAGATATCCAAAGAGGTTGACTACTGGACCCTTTGGCAACATCCCTGGTCATGGAGAACCATTCAAAGGCTTCACCTTATTCTGTGAGCCTGTAGCTTCGACCCTTATAACTACCAATCAAAGTAAAACTATTTCTTCAAGACACACATCTGCTTTTTCTCTTTTTGATACTATTCAGCCAGTTGGCTCACTATGTAGTTTTAGATTTGGAAGAATATTGCTTATTTACTCTCCTCTTTCTGGGAATTAGTTGGGGTTCCACTTTGGCTCTTGCTACATTGATACCAAATTATGTTGATAGAATAGTTGGCAACCTTCAGTCTCGAAAGACTATGGTATCGCGCTCTGAATAAGTTGATAGAATAAGCTTCCTATATCCTGCTGATGTCTCTATGCCAGTTTAGACGTGTTCAGGAATCTATGATATAGATAGAACACCAATGGTGATCCCTATTTTTCTTTGAACTATTTTATTTTGAGAACCAGATTTGACCATTTTGACCCCATTTCTCAGTTAGGATGTTTTAGACTTTTGTGCCAGTTGGAGAACTGGTGAGCAGTTCGGGCTGACGCCATTGCACTGGTCTGTGTCGTACAGTTCATGCTCCTCATCATTACTCAGGCTTTTGAAAGGTGTAAGCAGATACAGGATGTTCCATACCTGCTATACTCCCAACGCTTTCATTGTTTATGCAGCACTTCATTATTTAAATGTGTTTTTTTAAGCTCATGGTGTTTTGAAATGTCTCAACATTTTTATATTTATTTTAGCATTTACCTTTAATTATGACTAAACCAAAATATCTACCAACCAAAATATCACTTTGAATTTAATTTTTATTTATCTGCTTTCCCACCAAAGATGCCTCCAAAGTGGCATGCAGTGGCATTAGGGCAAGATACACCAATACGTGCCATAAGAAATGAAGCACACACTCAAATGGACTCTTTTGGTTTTTAGGGAAAACCTGAAAAGATGTTTTCAGGCATTCTGAGGGCCAGGGAGGAAAACTTCAGATGAGCCTCTTCTGCTGCATTGTATTGGAATTGCGGAAGATATTACCGAGGAGATAGGGTGTGGTGTCCACAGTGCCCCTTTCTCTGAGTAAATGCAGGATTAAGGTGATAGCTGGAGGTGTGCTAGAGCATAAGGAGATCCCTCAGGTATATAGGGAGCACCTGAGGCAGAAAGGGTTTGGTGGGTTTTGAAGGAGTGCAGGTTGGAGGTAGGAGAGGTAGGAGAGGAGACTGATTGACTTGGTTTATGGAATTGGGAATCAGACTGTGGATTGTTACTGGACTTTGGCTTTGGACTTTGATTTGGATACCCTGATGGATTGGACTGACCTACCTGGAACCTGACCTTGGATTGTAACTTGGCTTATTGGCAACTCTGATTGATTGGCCTGGTTTACAAGGCCCAGTGGATTGGGATTTGGCAAAACATGCATCTGCCTAGGATGTGGGGGAGGGAAGAAGAAAGGCAAAGCCATGGGGGGGGAGATGCCAACTATATATATTCTGCTTTGTGTGACTACTCAGAAGAGAGTCCCGTGGCATTTCCATAGAATCAGGAGGTTGCGCATACACATAATGGCTTGTACCCCGCAATGGATTTTTCCTCCAGAAACTTGTCCAATCCCCTTTTAAAGGTGTCCAGGCTAGACGCCATCAACACATCCTGTGGCAAGGAGTTCCACAGACCAACCACACGCTGAGTAAAGAAATATTTTCTTTTGTATGTTCTAACTCTCCCAACACTCAGTTTTAGTGGATGTCCCCTGGTTCTGGTGTTATGTGAGAGTGTAAAGAACATCTCTCTATCCACTTTATCCTTCCCCTGCATAATTTTGTATGTCTCAATCATGTCCCCCCTCAGGCGTCTCTTTTCTGGGCTGAAGAGGCCCAAACGCCGTAGCCTTTCCTCATAAGGAAGGTGCCCCAGCCCAGAAATCATCTTAGTTGCTCTCTTTTGCACCTTTTCCATTTCCACTCTGTCTTTTTTGAGATGCAGCGACCAGAACTGGACACAATACTCCAGGTGTGGCCTTACCATCGATTTGTACAACAGCATCATTTACAAATCCTACCAGCACATCCCTACCTAACATTCCCCCTCATGAGTTTTTGAGTTTATCCTCATAACTCATCCTCACGATGAGGATGAAAACTCATCTTCCCATAACTCATGATGGTAACCTCAAAATCTCATCACTCATGATGATAACCTCAAAATGATGATAACTCATCCTCTCATAACTCATGAGATAATCATGGTTTACAATCCCTACCAGCACATCCCTACCTAACAATCCCCCATCCCAAGTACAGGCTGCTGCTCCCAGGTATGGAAACAACACACACACACACCCTGTGTCTTTAGTCATAATTTCTATGATGGTCTCTGATTAGTGAAGAAAAATGAGCAGGAGTAAGAAAACAGCCCAGAGATCAAGCAGGAAACTGGGTGGTGCCAGTAAACCCACATGACAAATACCCAGTGTAACCCCTGATCAAGTGGCCTCACGAGTTGTATCCCTTTCCAAAGCCCCAAGGGGGAAAGCACACTCAACTACCATCAAGAGAGGGGGACAATGCAAGTCAGGTTAGATGGCTAAACAACAGCATCCCACAGGGCTCTGTAATGGCACCCACACTATGTAACCTGCACATCTCAGGCTTGCAAGTAACAAGTAAGAAAACAGCCCAGAGTTCAAGCAGGAAAGCTTGGAGGCTTTAAAGGAAACTGGGTGGTGCCAGTCAACCCACACGAGAAATACCCAGTGTAACCCCTGATCAAGCGGCCTCACGAGTTGTATCCCTTTCCAAAGCCCCAAGGGGGAAAGCACACTCAACTGCCATCAAGAGAGCCCTTACAGCATTTCGGTGGTCATCCCAAACACATCCTGAATTTTCCCACCCATTTTCAATGGACGAATCGAATGCACTTCAGCAGTCTGAAGTGTGGCAAAGCCCCTGGCTTTAATGGCATCCATCCTGAGTTTTTCATACGTTCTGGGAGACACACAAGGAAGTGGCCTGGCAAATTCTTCTTGGACATACTTTCTAGAGGACATCTTCCACTGGAAATTTAAAAAGATAAAGTAATATCAGTTCTGAAACCCGGTAAACCGCAAGACAGAGTGGACAGTTATTGCCCAATTGCCCTTTTGAGCTCATGCGACAAACTTTTGGAGAAACTAACCATAAACAGAATTGGCCCTATAATAGATGAATATCTGCCTGTAGAACAAGTGGGCTTTTGACAGAATCATAGCTTTGTTGTTTAGGTGTTGAGCTACACTGAGGCTGGCTTCCAACAAGGTTTAAAAACTACAGTTGTATTTATTGACGTAACTGCAGCATATGACACAGTGTGGAGGGAGGGACTGCTATATAAATTGTGTCACATCATCCCCTGTAAAAAACTGTATCGATTAGTCAACAATATGCCAAGTGACAGATCTTTCCAGATCAGAATGGGGGACAATGCAAGTCAGGTTAGAAGGCTAAACCACAGCATCCCACAGGGCTCTGTAATGGCAACCACACTATGTAACCTGCACATCTCAGGCTTGCAAGTAACAAGGGGACAGAAATTGGGATAGGCTGACTACTTGGCTCTAGCAGTGCAGGGAAAAAACATGGAGGTGTTGGATGGCCTCCTCTCAGAAGACCTTAAGATCCTGGGAAAATAGTTTACTGACTGGAAGTTAATGCCCAGTATCAGCAAAATGGTGACTACATGCTTCCTCCTTGATAATAAACTAGCTAATGCAGCCCCGAAGGTCTATCTAAATAACAACCTTCTCCCTTAAAATCCCCATCCAAAATATCTGGGAGTAACTTTGGACCGGATTCTCTCTTATAAGTCACACCTCGAGAACACCGCCGCAAAAATCAATACCAGGAACAACATACTCCAGAAATTGAGAGGAACAAGATGGGGAGCTTCAGCCACTACTCTCAGAACATCAGCATTAGGACTGATGGAGAACTTTGAATAGGATCCGTACCCTATGTGGCGTTTGTCAGGACTTAATGTCTAAATGGGGGCTAGCATCTACCCCACAGTGTGATTGCGGGTTCTTCTGTCAAACCATATACCACATGGTATCTGACTGCATACTGAGGGCGTATACTGGCCCATGGTCTGACTTTTTCAACGAAGGTAACTCTGTCCTTGAATGGCTGGACGAACTGGATATTGACATTTGATCTAGTTTCATTGTCATACAAGTCCATGCATTATTTGCCATATGCTAAATAAAATAAAAGAGCGCAGATAATACAGTGCAGGCAAGAAGACTGCCGCAAGTGGAAAAGCAGGGATTTGCAGGTCAGATTGTGAGCCTCCTTCCTTGTGTCTTGGGCTGCAATCCTATGCACACTTTCCTGGGAGCATGCCCTATTCTATGCTACGGGACTCATTTCTGAGTAGGCACACAAGGCAGAATATATATAGTTGGCATCTCCCCCTCCCCATGGCTTTGCCTTTCTTCTTCCCTCCCCCACATCCTAGGCAGATGCAGCAGAAGATGAAACAAAAGCAGACAGCTTTTGCTGCTGTCTCTCCTACTCAGTGCAAGCAAGGGGCAGAGGTAGCACCTTCAGTGCCACACACAAGGAGAGGGAGAGCTGTGACAAGTGCGGTGTGATGAACAGCTAAGCTATTTCCTCTTTCTTGATCCTTGCAAAAAAGTCTGCTTTCCTTCATCCCCCACATCCTGATCAGGGAGAGGGCTGGCCTGCTGCAGCTCCTTTAATTCTTGGTTGCTATGGGTACTCTCAAGTAAAACTCAAGTCCTCTCTCAAGTAAAACTCTTAAGTACTCTCAAGTATTCTCAAGTACTTTCAAACTCAAAAACTCTCAAGTACTCAAAAACTCTCAAGTACTCTAAAGTAAAACTCTCAAGAACAGACAAGAAAATATTTCTTTACTCAGCGTGTGGTTGGTCTGTGGAACTCCTTGCCACAGGATGTGGTGATGACGTCTGGCCTGGATGCCTTTAAAAGGGGATTGGACAAGTTTCTGGAGGAAAAATCCATTACGGGTTACAAGCCATGATGTGCATGTGCAACCTCCTGGTTTTAGAAATGGGCTATGTCGGAATGCCAGATGCAACGGAGGGCACCAGGATGAGGTCTCTTGTTATCTGGTGTGCTCCCTGGGGCATTTGGTGGGCTGCTGTGAGATACAGGAAGCTGGACTAGATGGGCCTATGGTCTGATCCAGTGGGCTGTTCTTATGTTCTTAAAAGAAACCTGGTGCAGATTAATGTTCAGAACGTGGCCAAGAACACCAAAAATTCTGGAGAGATCTGGCATTTGTCAAATGAGTTGCAAACTCCCTTTGCGAGGGAAGAGGCTCATCTGAAGTTTCCCTCCCTGGCCCTCAGAATGCCTGAAAACATCTCTTCTGGTTTTCCCTAAAAACCAAAAGTGCCCTTCTGGGGTCCTCTGAAGCTCTTAGAAGGCTTTTGAGGGTCAGCGAGGCCTCCCTGGCCCTCTGAGTGTGTCCTGTGACGTGCTGATTCTGTGGTGTTTACTCCTGAACCTGTACATGGTGTGGGGTGGGGGAATGGAGTCCATTTGAGTGTGTGCTTCATTTCTTATGGCACGTATTGGTGTATCTTGCCCTAATGCCACTGCATGCCACTTTGGAGGCATCTTTGGTGGGAAAGCAGATAAATAAAAACTAAATTCAAAGTGATATTTTGGTTGGTAGGTATTTTGGTTTAGTCATAATTAAAGGTGAAAGCTAAAATGAATATAAAAATGTTGAGACATTTCAAAACACTATGAGCTTAAAAAACACATTTAAATAATGAAATGCTGCATAAACAATGAAAGCGTTGGGAGTATAGCAGGTATGGAACATCCTGTATCTGCTTACACCTTTCAAAAGCCTGAGTAATGATGAGGAGCATGAACTGTACGACACAGACCAGTGCAATGGCGTCAGCCCGAACTGCTCACCAGTTCTCCAACTGGCACAGGAGTCTAAAACGTCCTAACTGAGAAATGGAGTCAAAATGGTCAAATCTGGTTCTCAAAATAACTTGAAGCAAGCTCAAAGAAAAATAGGGATCGCCATTGGTGTTCTATCTATAACATAGATTCCTGAACACGTCTAAACTGGCATAGAGACATCAGCAGGATATAGGAAGCTTATTCTATCCACATAATTTGGTATCAATGTAGCAAGAGCCAAAGTGGAACCCCAACTAATTCCCAGAAAGAGGAGAGTAAATAAGCAATATTCTTCCAAATCTAAAACTACATAGTGAGCCAACTGGCTGAATAGTATCAAAAAGAGAAAAAGCAGATATGTGTCTTGAAGAAATAGTTTTACTTTGATTGGTAGTTATCAGGGTCGAAGCTACAGGCTCACAGAATAAGGTGAAGCCTTTGAATGGTTCTCCATGACCAGGGATGTTGCCAAAGGGTCCAGTAGTCAACCTCTTTGGATATCTCGTGCTTTCTAACTGGTCAGGTTGGCAGCTCTGAGGGAAAGTGGGGAAAATTCTTCCAGGATTTGATTAGTGTGGGGGGGGGGGAGTTGTGCAGTGTGCAGGCAAGAGTGTCTTTTCTTTGGGTTTTGTTGTTTTTAGCATGGTCTTTGGTTTTCTTTCTCGACCCTCTGAAACAGCCATGCTACTAAACTAGACAGTAAAGCCCAAAGGACTTGCAGTACAATCCTACTCATGTCCTCTCAGAAGTCCCACTGCCTTCAATAGAACTTTCTCCAAAGTAAAAGCCTAATCCAGTGCATGTCTACTCAGAAGCAAGTTCCATTATAGACAAAGGGGCTTACACCCACATAGTTGTGGATAGGATTGAAGCCAGGCAGCCCGATCCTGAGCTGCCTGGTGCTCAGGGCTGCAACGGCATCCTGGGTGCAACCTGAACAGCAACAGCAGCGCCTCAGGAGAAGAGGACTTTCATTCTCTTCCCCCAGGTAAGGCGAGTAGCCCTGCAATGGGGCTAGTCAATTCTATGGCGACGCAAGGGTTGGCGTAGAATCAAGAGCCTCTGTGTTGGTCCGCTGGCCCTCCTTCCCCAATACCTCCCCAGTACACCTCCTCCCCACCATCCCCCTCCTCCCCATCCTGGAACGCTAGCACCAGTGCTGAGGGCTGCACACGTGTCTTACAACGTATTTGCGACAGTGCGTGCCGGCAGTAAGCTGACGTGCACTTTATAGGATTGAGCCCTAAGTGTAGTATGTGGGTGCCAAATATTTATGGGCCCCACGTGACGAATCACCTTCATATGCCTCTGTTCGGGTTTGATGGCATTTCTTATTGTACAACACATGCATATGGACAAGCGTGATCTTTTATAGAAGTGTTTCTCAAACTGTGTGTTGGGACCCACTGGTGGGTCACAAGCCAATTCTTGGTGGGTCGCAAAAAGTTTTGGAAACTTTTTTTAAAAACCAGCTTTGCAAGCACCAGTGTCTGGTTTACAGGAAAAATAATAGCTAAACTGCTAACCTGCGGTATGAGGTAATCTCCTTCACACCCCCAAATTAAAATGTCTCATTTTCCTATTTTCTCTAGTAATTGGCGTGCCACAGATCACGTGTGAACCCAGTTTCCGCCTTTTTTTGTGGCCTGGAAGTCCCTCACCAAACATCTTGCTCTTCAGTCCTGGGTACCCTGGAATGACGGTAAAGGTCTGAGTCCTTGAACTCCAATTCTAGAGAGGGTCGAGTACAGTGCTGCACAAACCGTGGCCCGTGGGCCAGATCTGGCATTCAGCCAAATCCGTTCCTCCCGTGGCTGGCACTCACCATTCCAGAGCGCAGCAGGATTTCATGTCCCCAGATCGGGACAACGCGATGCTCTGGCAAGTGGCATCTTGGTGGACATCTGGGTGCAATGCCTGCTGGGGCATTGCACCACAGATGTGACTGGCCAGACCAGCCAATCTGGGGACAAGAATTCCTGCAGCGCTCAGGAGCTGAAAGTGCCAGTCATGCCAGGGACTGCATTCTGGGCATGCAGCGGATGCAAGTTGAGCACTGCTGGTCTAGCAAATACCCCCCCACACACACACACACGTACTACATGTAAGGTCTCTAGCAGCCTTGGGGCCAAAAGACTAGCACTATGAATTCTCTCCAGGTTTTCTTTCTTTTTCAGAACCAGTGAGTTGAGATGGATTTTCATTTTAAAAGGTGGGTCCTGGAGCTAAAAAGTCTGGGAAGCTGTTTTATACTATATAAAAGCTGGCAGATTCTGATGGTTTGTATTGAAATAGAAACCATCAAGAGATAATTCAGACATTGGAGTGTTACAGCCCAGTCCTGAGCTACCCTATGACCAGAGGAGCAGTGGTACCAAAATGGCAACGGCTACAACCTGAGTGCGCTGGGCATCCTCCGACTGCTCATCAGGAAAAGGGGACATTTGTCCCCTTCCCCTGGGTAAGGGAGCAGGCCCCACAATGGGACTACTCAAGTTTGAGCTGTCTTTTTAGCCAGCAAAGAGTAGAAAGGCCCGGCTCGGGTCGGGAGGCCTGATGTGTAGTTCTGGATCTGGTGCCAGAGAAGGGACAAAAACTGCACCCCTTCACGTATCCACTTTCTTCCAAAGGCAGCTTTCTCCATATGGAGGGCACCTGGGCGCAGAGTCTGTGCTTGCTTGTCAGCACACAGTGGTGTAAGTTCCCATCACATAAAATGAAAAGAGTTCAGACTTAATTAGTTGGCAAAAGAGTTGTTTAGTTCTCATAATAGCAGGAAGTTTTATCACACAGTTCTCTGAAGACGCCTTTCTCTTGGATGGAGGAATCTCATGTTGAGAACATTGTGTCTTCTCAAATGATTGAAGTGCTCCATCTTCGTCTTTTCATCCAAAAGTTTTTTTTTTGTTCCTGTTATCTCGGGAGGTGTCGTCACTCCTGTGCCCAGAAAAGGCTTTTGTCTTGGACTGCGGAATCGCTTTTCAAGGACATTGTGTCTTCTTACGTGATTGACATACTCCACATCAACCTTTAGCATCTGCCCTTTAGATGATGTATTAAGATATTGCTGTATTGGAAACCTATAGATAGACCATCGTCCTGCTTGATTTCAAAAAGTTGAAAAAGCAGAATGACACTCTCTAAAAAGAACACATGAATCAGTAACAGTGCAGGTATTGCAAATCTGGTTGAACAGAAACGTGGGAATCTCTTAGGGTAGAGGAAGAAGCAGATGGCCAATGGCACTATGGTATCCACCAAGTATGTGGTGAGTAGCAATTCTCTAGTTCCTGGAAGAGATGACTGACAGATGGTGGAGGCCGACCGGTGCTATTCTCACGCAGTTTGAACCAATGGGAAGCGGTTCTGAGCTGTTGTCATAGCCCACCCTCCTCCCAGCTGTACTGCAAATAAGTACCCTTCCACCCTCTACCAGTGACAATGGAAAACATTGACATAGTGGGCATAACGGAAACCTGGTGGAAAGCGGAGAATCAGTGGGATACCGCTAGCCCAGGCTATAAACTCTACAGGGGGGACAGGCAGGGGCGTGTTGGAGGTGGGGTGGCCGTTTATGTTAAGGAAGGGATAGAATCAGTGTTGGGATTCAAATAAATTAACAACAGGTTCTATGTCCTAATGAGCAACAAGCAACTTAGCTTCAATTGTCTGCCGCAAAGGAAGCTGAAAGACTACAGCTACACTCCTATACTGTACAGTACACACTTTCCTGGGAGTAAGTCCCATTGAGCATAATGGGACTTACTTCTGAGTAGACAGTCATAGGATTGCACTGTAACTTTAACCAAGTTACTGTAACTTTAACCCAATGTCTAAATCCAAATTGCAAGGCTGCAATTCTGTCCTCTATAGTCATACTTACAGGCCACTAGTTTCCAAGGAGGATAAACATGCGGCTGAAATGCACACTTCAAATGGACATTTTTTCTTGAATTCTCAAGGCAGTTGTATAATGAAATCAGGAAGGCACCAAGAAGAGGAGGTAGGAACTGCCAGGGCTCCAGGTTACCAACCTCTGGAGACACCACAGCAGCATAGCACCTTCACATCTGCACAAACCAACTTGCTGCACTGGGCTTTGAGCTGGGCCACCTTCCTTCTCAGTGGGAACTTGGTGATTTTTACCAGAGCAGTCAATCCTCTCAAGGATCTGGTTCACTTTTAGTGGTGAACATCTGGTCAGCAAAAGTGCACTGAGCACTTAGTCTGACACCTCATCATCAACCAAAGGCAACAACAGCATAGTAACATCTTTACATCTCCCCTTCTTTTTTGTTCTATTACAGCATTCCTCAGCATCTGCCTCTCGCCCTCTGTACCATTTTGCATGGCCTACCTCTGGGAAGTACAACTGGAAGTAACTGGAATGACTTTATCACCAGTTATTTCTATACTACTAGGCCAGACATGATGCAACAAACCACGGTAAGAGGCTCAGGCTACAATCCTATCCACTTTTTCCTGGTAGTAAGTCCCATTGACTATAATGGAACTTACTTCTGAGTAGACATGCATAGGATTGGGCTCCCAGGGTAGATGGGAGGGCTTTTTTGAGTGCAAGAAAAGCAGAACTGAGCCTCCTACCACTGTTTGTTGCATGGTATTGTTGGTCTCACTGCCAGGCAGTGGAGTTCTGGGGGGGGGGTCCCTGCCATGAGTACCACTGGGCACCACCTCAAGTACCACTGGTGGTATGAGTACTACTGGTTGAGAAATGCTGCTCTATTGCTTTTACCACCCAGCCCCAAAAAGAATTCCAGTGAACTCTAAAGCTTCCCCCTCCAACTTCCAACTCTGCAATTCAATGCACGTCTACTCAGAAGCCCAACAAGTTCAAGGGGAGTTGTTGACTTCCAGGGTTTGAGAGAGAATGGCAGCCTTGAAGGACAGTTTCACTAATGAGCAAAAAGGTACTATGAGGGGACTGTTCTTCTAGGTTGCTTTCCGACAGGCAACAGCAGATACCCATCACTTTGGTCTACTCTAGTGGCAAGTCTCCCACAAGTTTGAGGGCTGCTACTGACCAGGGAGTGCAAAGCAGGGGCCTGCAGTGGGTTGGGAGGCAGGTGAGGCAGAACCTCCCCACCACAGTCCTTTGAAAGTGTTGCAGCTGTGTAGGTGCCCAAGCACCCACAACCCAGCCTAAAAATGAAAATTAACAGCACATGTAACAAGCCTTGCAGGTTTTGAGGTTCACCCTGATCACAAGTTCTTCCCAGTGCTTCTCCAGTTCTTCTTCATTAGGTGATAAGACCTAAACCCAATTTGCAAACTTGTTCAAAAAATCTTCAATTTCTAGTCAGCCTGCCATTTCACTTGCAGGGGGGCAGGGAGGGAGAATAACCTAAAGGACCTTTTCTGCTGGAGAAGGAGTAGTGCTAACTGTACCATCCTCAGCACACTTACCTGGGAATAGCAGCCCAATCCTATGCAAGCCTACACAGGTGTGAATCACATTATATAGTCAATTGGGCTTTCTTCCCAGGTGTGAGTAGGATTGCAGCCTAAGGGCTATCCAACTTTCCAGAGCCAATGCAGCCACATAGCAATCCCGAAGTGTAGGAAACAAACATTCCCTTGTCACATGGAGATCTCCAGGACTTGGTGCTGGAAAGTTACAGTTAAGAGGACTTGGGACCCAATCCTATCTAATATTCCAGTGCCAGTGCAGCTGTACCAATAGGGCATGCACTGCATCCTGTGGTGGGGGGCAGGGAACATTTGTTCCCTTACCTCAGGGCTGCATTGTGACTGCACAGGTGCTAGAAGAAAGCCTCACTGAGCACAATAGGACTTACTTCTGAGTAGACATGCATAGGATTGTGCCCTAAGGCTGCAATCCTACTTCCACTTTCCTGGGAATAAGCCCCATTGGCTATAATGAGATTTACTTCTGAGTAGATATGCATAAGATTCTGCTCAAAGGCTGCAATCCTATCCACACTTTCCTGGGAGTAAGACCCATTGAACACAATAGGACTTACTTCTGAGAAGACCTGCATAGGATTGTACCCTTAATGAAGTAATGTTTTGTGCCACATTCCTGCCTTTTTTTAACCTGAGGAATTTCAGCTGTGGGAGCTTCACCTCTATGTGTCTGATAGTGTACAGTGGTGCCTCGCATAACAAAATTAATTCATTCCGCGAGTCCTTTCGTTATGCGAGTTTTTTGTTTTGCGAAGCGCATTTTCCCATAGGAATGCATTGAAATTTAATTAATGCGTTCCTATGGGTAAGAAAAGTCAGAACAAAGTCAAATTTGGTTTACAAAGTGTTTATTAAGTGCTCTTTAAAGGCATACATACTGTACTGAGGATTTCAAAAAGGGGGGTTGCTGAGTGGGGAGCTTGAAGGCTGTAATCCTGTGCACACTTTCCTGGGAGCAAGCACAATGGGACTTACTTACATAAACTGACATGAAGATCCCCCCCTTAAAACAAACCAAAACAAACCAAAAAAAAAATTCGTTTTGCGAAGCACGGGTCATAAAAATTCATTGTGCGAGTTACCAAACTTCGCAAAACGCTTTCGTTCTGCGAGTTTTTCGGTGCGCGAGGCATTCGTTATGCGAGGTACCACTGTATTATACAATCATTGTGTAACAACATGTTGTATTGCAATGAAAAGGTTCCAGGCACAAAACTGCATTCCCAAACCCCAAGGATGAAAACCAACCCCATGGTGCAGTCCTGTGCTTGTGGGAAGTAAGGGCACAAACCCAATGCCCGTCTACTCAGAAGTAAGTCCCATTATAGTCAACAGAGCTTACTGTAGCATGAGAGCCCAAGCCTATGCATATCTACTCATTATAGAGTCTCATTATAGCCAAAGGGACTTACTCGCAGGAAAGTGTGGCTAGGACTGCTGCCTTTGAGCACAATCCTATGCATGTCTACTCAGGAGTAAGTCATTATAGCCAAAGGGGCTTACTCCCAGGAAAGTGTGGATAGGATCGCAGTCTCAGTGAGGATGAGATGCTTCCTTCTTCGCCTTCTGATTGACAGTGTCTACTCAGAGTTAAGTCCCACTGTATTCAATGGGGCTTCCTCCCAGGAAAGTGTGGCAAACTCAGAGAGGAGGATGAGATGCTTCCTTCCTTCGCCTTCTGATTGACAGTGGCTGCAATCCTAACCACACTTTCCTGAGAGTAAGCCCCACTGAACAAAATAGGAGTAACTTCTGAGTAGACCTGGTTAGGATTGTGCTCAGTGCCTACCCAGAGGTAAGTTCCATTGTGTGTCCATGGACGTGCGGTGGGAGGGGTGGGGGGGCTCGCCATCGGGGGTGGCAGGGGCTGTTTAGGCGGGAGCTGCTCTGGCACCCTCCTTTTCATCCCACCTGCACCCCCGACCCACTGGGAGAGCTGAGCCCAAGGAGCCTCCAGGCACAGGAGCAGTCTACTCACCAGTCGGCCGGGGAGGGAAGGCGCGGGGCGGGCAGCTGGGCTGCTTCTCTCACCCTCGTCAGCAGGCTGCATCTGCGGGCGCAGGAGCTGCGAAAGCGAGCTCGCAAGGGCTGGTGAGCAGCAGCCGCATCGCAGGAGACTCCAGTTGGCTGCGTCCGGCTCGCCCCTTCAGCCCCAGCAGCCTCGGCACCCGCTGGGAGCAACCCCCTTTCCCCCGGGACGGGTTGGCCCCGCACGGCTGCTGCCCCCAGGAGGGTTAGCCCTGACATTTCAAGGCGCGAGGTCCCTGGCCAACAAACGGTTCTTAGAGCCAACAGCTGGATTAGGTAGGGTTTCTATAGAATAGGTGAGAACGGCTGAATCCCACCACTGGATAGAATCAGTGGTGATTATATTCATTTTAGCATTCACCTTTAACTATGACTAAACCAAAATATCTACCAACCAAAATATCACTTTGAATTTAATTTTTATTTATCTGCTTTCCCACCAAAGATGCCTCCAAAGAGGCATGCAGTGGCATTAGGGCAAGATACACCAATACGTGCCATAAGAAATGAAGCACACACTCAAATTGACTCCATTCCCCCACCCCACACCATGTACAGGTTCAGGAGTAATACCTCAGAATCAGCACGTCACAGGACACACTCAGAGGGCCAGGGAGGCCTCGCTGACCCTCAAAAGCCTTCTAAGAGCTTCAGAGGACCCCAAAAGGGCACTTTTGGTTTTTAGGGGAAACTGGAAGAGATGTTTTCAGGCATTCTGAGGGCCAGGGAGGGAAACTTCAGATGAGCCTCTTCCCTCGCAAAGGGAGTTTGCAACTCATTTGACATATGCCAGATCTCTCTCCAGCATTTTTGGTGTTCTTGGCCACGCTATGAACATTAATCTGCACCAGGTTTCTTTTAAGAACATAAGAACAGCCCACTGGATCAGGCCATAGGCCCATCTAGTCCAGCTTCCTGTATCTCATAGCAGCCCACCAAATGCCCCAGGGAGCACACCAGATAACAAGAGACCTCATTCTGGTGCCCTCCCTTGCATCTGGCATTCTGACATAGCCCATTTCTAAAACCAGGAGGTTGCACATGCACATCATGGCTTGTAACCCGTAATGGACTTTTCCTCCAGAAACTTGTCCAATCCCCATTTAAAAGCGTCCAAGTCAGACGCCATCACCACATCCTGTGGCAAGGAGTTCCACAGACCAACCACATGCTGAGTAAAGACATACTTTCTTTTGTCTGTTCTTGAGAATTTTACTTTAGAGTACTTGAGAGTTTTTGAGTACTTGAGTTTTTGACAGTTTTTGAGAGTATTGAGAGTTTTTGAGTACTTGAGAGTTTTTGAGTTTGAGAGTACTTGAGAGTACTTGAGAGTTTTACTTGAGAGAGTACTTGAGTTTTATTTGAGAGTACCCGTAGCAACAAAGGATGTGGGGGAGGGAAGAAGAAAGGCAAAGCCATGGGGGGGGGAGATGCCAACTATATATATTCTGCCTTGTGTGCCTACTCAGAAGAGTCCTGCAGCATAGAATAGGGCATGCTCCCAGGAAAGTGTGCATAGGATTGCAGCCCAAGACACAAGGAAGGAGGCTCACAATCTGACCTGCAAATCCCTGCTTTTCCACTTGTGGCAGTTTTCTTGCCTGCACTGTATTATCTGCGCTCTTTTATTTTATTTAGCATAAGGCAAATAATGCATGGACTTGTATGACAATGAAACTAGATCAAATGTCAATGTCCAGTTCGTCCAGCCATTCAAGGACAGAGTTACCTTCGTTGAAAAAGTCAGACCATGGGCCAGTATACACCCTCAGTTTGCAGTCAGATACCATGTAGTATATGGTTTGGCAGAAGAACCCGCAATCACACTGTGGGGTAGATGCTAGCCCCCATTTAGACATTAAGTCCTGACAAACGCCACATAGGGTACGGATCCTATTCAAAGTTTTCCATCAGTCCTAATGCTGGTGTTCTGAGAGTAGTGGCTGAAGCTCCCCATCTTGTTCCTCTCAATTTCTGGAGTATGTTGTTCCTGGTATTGATTTTTGCGGCTGTGTTCTCGAGGTGTGACTTATAAGAGAGAGTCCAGTCCAAAGTTACTCCCCGATATTTTGGATGGGGATTTTAAGGGAGAAGGTTGTTATTTAGATAGACCTTCGGGGCTGCATTAGCTAGTTTATTATCAAGGTGGAAGCATGTAGTCACCATTTTGCTGATACTGGGCATTAACTTCCAGTCAGTAAAATATTTTCCCAGGATCTTAAGGTCTTCTGAGAGGAGGCCATCCAACACCTCCATGTTTTTATCCTGCACTGCTAGAACCAAGTAGTCGGCGTATCCCGATTTCTGTCCCCTTGTTACTGGCAAGTCTGAGATGTGCAGGTTACATAGTGTGGATGCCATTACAGAGCCCTGTGGGATGCTGTGGTTTAGCCTTCTAACCTTACTTGCATTGTCCCCCATTCTGATCTGGAAAGATCTGTCACTTGGCATATTGTTGACTAATCGATACAGTTTTTTACAGGGGATGATGTGACACAATTTATATAGCAGTCCCTCCTTCCACACGGTGTCATATGCTGTAGTTACGTCAATAAATACAACTGTAGTTTTTAAACCTTGTTGGAAGCCAGCCTCAGTGTAGCTCAACACCTAAACAACAAAGCTATGATTCTGTCAAAAGCCCACTTGTTCTACAGGCAGATATTCATCTATTATAGGGCCAATTCTGTTTATGGTTAGTTTCTCCAAAAGTTTGTCACATGAGCTCAAAAGGGCAATTGGGCAATAACTGTCCACTCTGTCTTGCAGTTTACTGGATTTCAGAACTGATATTACTTTATCTTTTTAAATTTCCGGAGAAAGTTGTCCTCTAGAAAGTATGTCCGAGAAGAATTTGCCAGGCCACTTCCTTGTGTGTCTCCCAGAACGTATGAAAAACTCAGGATGGATGCCATTAAAGCCAGGGGCTTTGCCACACTTCAGACTGCTGAAGTGCATTCGATTCGTCCATTGAAAATGGGTGGGAAAATTCAGGATGCGTTTGGGATGACCACCGAAATGCTGTAAGGGCTCTCTTGATGGCAGTTGAGTGTGCTTTCCCCCTTGGGGCTTTGGAAAGGGATACAACTCGTGAGGCCGCTTGATCAGGGGTTACACTGGGTATTTCTCGTGTGGGTTGACTGGCACCACCCAGTTTCCTTTAAAGGCTCCAAGCTTTCCTGCTTGAACTCTGGGCTGTTTTCTTACTTGTTACTTGCAAGCCAGAGATGTGCAGGTTACATAGTGTGGGTGCCATTACAGAGCCCTGTGGGATGCTGTTGTTTAGCCATCTAACCTGACTTGCATTGTCCCCCTCTCTTGATGGTAGTTGAGTGTGCTTTCCCCCTTGGGGCTTTGGAAAGGGATACAACTCGTGAGGCCACTTGATCAGGGGTTACACTGGGTATTTGTCATGTGGGTTTACTGGCACCACCCAGTTTCCTGCTTGATCTCTGGGCTGTTTTCTTACTCCTGCTCATTTTTCTTCACTAATCAGAGACCATCATCCAAAATATGACTAAAGACACAGGGTGTGTGTGTGTGTTGTTTCCATTCCTGGGAGCAGCAGCCTGTACTTGGGATGGGGGATTGTTAGGTAGGGATGTGCTGGTAGGGATTGTAAACGATGATTGTCTCATGAGTTATGAGAGGATGAGTAATCCTCATTTTGAGGTTATCATCATGAGTGATGAGATTTTGAGGTTATCATAATGAGTTATGAGAGGATGAGTTATCATCCTCATCCTCATCATGAGCATGGGTTATGAGGATAAACTCATAAACTCTTGAGGGGGATTGTTAGGTAGAGATGTGCTGGTAGGGATTATAAATGATGCTGCTGTACAAATTGATGGTAAGGCCACACCTGGAGTATTGTGTTCAGTTCTGGTCGCTGCATCTCAAAAAAGACAGAGTGGAAATGGAAAAGGTGCAAAAGAGAGTGACTAAGATGATTTCTGGGCTGGGGCACCTTCCTTATGAGGAAAGGCTACGGCGTTTGGGCCTCTTCAGCCTAGAAAAGAGACGCCTGAGGGGGGACATGATTGAGACATATACAATTATGCAGGGGATGGACAGAGTGGATAGGGAGATGCTCTTTACACTCTCACATCACACCAGAACCAGGGGACATCCACTAAAATTGAGTGTTGGGAGAGTTAGAACAGACAAAAGAAAATATTTCTTTACTCAGCGTGTGGTCGGTCTGTGGAACTCCTTGCCACAGGATGTGGTGCTGGCGTCTAGCCTAGACGCCTTTAAAAGGGGATTGGACAAGTTTCTGGAGGAAAAATCCATTACGGGGTACAAGCCATTATGTGTATGCGCAACCTCCTGATTTTAGAAATGGGCTATGTCAGAATGCTAGATGCAAGGAGGGCACCAGGATGAGGTCTCTTGTTATCTGGTGTGCTCCCTGGGGCATTTGGTGGGCCGCTGTGAGATACAGGAAGCTGGACTAGATGGGCCTATGGCCTGATCCAGTGGGGCTGTTCTTATCTTCCTATGTTCTTATGTAGGGATGTGCAGGAGTCACTGAGCCCGAGTTGCACAGCCATTGTGACTCAACCCAAGCCACATGTGCAGCGCAATTCTATATTGTGCTGGAACAGGCAGGCCAGAAGACTTGCACTTATCCTGTGCAAGATAGGGCTCCAAAGTGGCTCAGCCAAAGGTAAGGGTTTCCTCAGACTTCAGACTTATGCCACCGAAAGAAAGAAAGAAAGAAAGAAAGAAAGAAAGAAAGAAAGAAAGAAAGAAAGAAAGAAAGAAAGAAAGAAAGAAAGAAAGAAAGAAAGAAAGAAAGAAAGAAAGAAAACTTTCTGGAACCAAAACCTACCCTCCTCCCACCACATCTTCTGCTGCCATCCTTCGGAATGCCAGTTTCAGAATCTCCCACAAGGACTTTGGTGTGGTGTGGAATTGGCAAAGAAAGTAAGCCAGAACACACACAAGATAGGGATTCGGGGTAGTACTCATTTGGAGTCCCATGGCCCTGAGTCATGAGTGGAGTCGGGGTCAGCAACATCTGTAACTCAAATCAAAACAAGTCATGAGAAAACAGCATTTTCACAACTCGACCTGGGTGCCCACCCCTGGGTGCTGCTGGGCTTCTTTACTGCCTGTGCAGAGAGAATTAAATCTTCAGAATAAATAGCTCCCCCAACTCACCTAGCAGACAGAAAACAACTTCTGCCTCTTTGCAGCACCCGCATGGGAAGACGTTCTCTGCTTGTGTGTCAGCACAAGTTGTCCTTGTGCAAAACGAGTCTGGTGATGAGAAAACATTTCAGAATAATTAAGTTTCTGGTTCTCAAGATATCAGGGAATTCCATCACACCTGTTCCCCTAACCCGCCTTCCTCTGGGACTGAGGAATCACATTTGAGAACATTGTGTCTTTTCACATGAACTTAATCTTCTGTCCTCATCCTTTAGCCTCTCCCTTTAGCAAATAAATTGAGATCTGGCTGCACTTGGAACCTATAGATAGTTCACTTGAAACCTATAGATAGGCCAGAGTCCTGCTCCTTTGTACTTCTTTGCACCTGTGAAAGCACAGAAGATGAATAAGATTCTTCTCCTTGGGTTATCTGTCCTGCTTCTCTGTGTTGTGGGTGAGTAACTAAAGGCATATATCGGTGGAAGGAGGTTATATCTAGGAATGCAAATGGTTCTGGGAGCAGCATGTATCTTAACCCAAAGTATTTAGAAAGTCTGTTCTCAAGGCACAGGGCACGGATGCCAAGAAAAAGCTGGTGGGTTGTTACTGAGGTTGGTTCAGAACCTACCAGACTCCAGAACTGAATGTTGCTGTGATAGAAGTGGCCCAAGCTCTTCAGAGTGCATGGGGGGGATTTTGCTTGTTTATGATGTTATCTCACTGGTCAGTCAAAGCTTGGCTCCAGAAACATTCACTGCAATTCTCATCCAATTGGAATCACAACTAAGGGCAAGGGAGAGGGATCCTCCACAGAAGCTGGGTTAAGGCACAAGATGCTGGGGATCCCACTGTCAGATTTCCTCTGGATGTTGTGTATGGCAACAGCCCCCAAGGCAGAAGGTGTTTCAAGAGTGGAAGGGGAGGATCCTGGTGGCAGCTGCACACACCACAATCCCCCCTTTCCCCACCCCAATGTGCCCCTGACTGTCTTCAGAATTACGCAGAGGAGACCCATCAGAGGCCAGGGAGGATCTCCTCCAACCAGAGCATGCAGCATATGCTCTATCAGTGGGGCTGCATGCTATGCACTAACAGGGGATGGGAGCGTGACACCTAATAATAATGCTTTGAATTTGCATAGTACTTTGAGTGCTACTGGCACTTGCATGATTATTGCAATCCGTACAACACCACCTTGAAGTAAGGCAATCCTGTACATACTTACCCAGAAGAAAGTCCCATTGAACTTGACTGAGGGGGGTTATTTATTGCGCCTCCTCAGGAGTAAGTCTCCGTGTGCCAAAACACAGAGGCTGCATCCAGCCTCCACAGTGGTTTACTCTGTGAGCCTTGCATTGGCCCGGCTGGGCTGATGCCAAGCTCTGGGGTGGGCGGGAGGGAGGGGAGGGAATCGTTCATGTGGGGGAGAGTGGGGAGCGGGAGGGTTGGATGGGATCCCGCAGTTATGCCAGATTCCCAACCCCGTTCCCAGGGAGAGCGGAGCAACTTCAAGCCGCTCTGCTCTCCTCTGACTTATGGCACCTCAGGAGGTGGCGCAAGTCAGAGAAGACCCATTGGGGCCAGGACGCCTTACCCAGGGTTAAGGGGAAAAGTTTCCCCTTGCCTCTGACTGAGCTGGATAAAGCACAAGCCTCTTGGCTTGCCTGTTTCAGCACAGGGTAGGACTTCACCCTTAGATGTGCATAGGATTGCAGTGTTAGTGTTAATTTTTAAAATACATACATACATACATACATACATACATACATACATACATACATACATACATAGCCATTTGCTTATTTGCATCATGCCACTCTATTGACTATCATGGAACTTGTTTGTGAGAAGACATGCATAGGATTGGGTTCTCCTATCCAAGTTTCCAGCATCAAGGAAGCCCCAAGTTGTTGCAGAAACAAATGTTTCTTTACCTTGAGAACATCTCTGGGACTACTCCCCCCACTGCAGGATGCAGCACATGCCCCACTGGCAGGGCTGCATCAGTGCTGGAAAGTTGGATAGGATCGAGCCCTCAGTCTCCTAAACATGGCACTACAGTGCACTAATCTTCTCCTTGACCTGAGTTCATAATTTATTTCAGTATTTGATGCTGGCCAGTCTTCCTTGGAATTTAATTGTGTTTTATTTTCGTTATATATTTCTTAAGATATATAGTGGGATACTTTGCAGTATTAAAAATTGAAACCATCAGGAGAAAACAAAATGCCCAAAGTCCTTGATTTCCAAAAGTTTGAGGTCAAAATTTCACTTTTAAAATGGCACATTTGAATTGAAGTGGAACAAATAAATGGAGATATGACGTGTATTTTGTACATTTGAATTTCTCTTTTCACTTTCTGTATTTTTCTCTTAGTGCAAGGACTTCTGTGCAAAAGATGCGTTCTCTTAAGCTCTGAGATCTGTGAAAAATCACATGAAAAATCATGCGAGGCTAAACTTTCTTGTTACTCAACATCAGTCTACAATTGTAAGTAGACACACAATCATAGGGAGGTTCGATCCATGATCCAAAGTGATTTGTAGAAATGTCTCCACATTACTGTCATCCAGAGTCCTCCTCAGACTATATCCCATCTGCTTTCACAATGTCTGCAGTTGCTTAAAAGCTCAGTCCTATTTCTTGCCACCAGTGCTGATGCAGCCACACCATGGAGACAGGCACTGTATCCTATGGTGAGGGGACAAACAGAAGCCTCCTCTGGGTAAGGGGCATTTTGTTCTCTTACCCCAGATAAGCCCTCTGCAACCCTATGGGTCTTTGCAGAGACACACAAGTCCGGAAACGAGGGGACATGGCAAAGCCGGGCAGCGGGTACAGCACATTGGTGGTACCACTGCCACTGATAACAACCCACTGCCCACCCAGCGATGCCTCCCGGCAGCCCCACTCCCTGCCCCATTTCTCTCCTTCCCTGCTCCTTTGAACCTCCTCCCTGCCCACTGCCCTACACCCATGCCGGCTTATCTGCACTGGGGCGGGTTGTGGGCTGCAGCACAAAGCCCCCAAAGACTGTTGCCACTTCGTAGCAGTGGCTCAAAAACGGCTACCAGTGGTGAGTGCTGATCTCTGACAGTGAGAGAGTGCCCCAGTGAATAGGATTGGCCATAAGCAAAGCAGGCAGAGAGATAAGTACACAAGTAGCTATGGGGAGGGAAGCTGTGAGGGTTGAGAGGCAGGTGGCCAGAGAAGGAGGCTGAGAGTCACTCACAGTAACAAATATTCAGAGGAATATGCACCTGAACTTCCATTTAGCCATCCTGACTCATAGTGATAGGCCGATCCTCCATTAAGTGGTCAAACCTCCTTTTGAAGCCACCCTGCATCTTGTGGCAGCAAATGCCAACAATTCATTGCCTGTTGTATGAGGGCATATTAAACTTGGAATCTGCAGCCAGTCACTTTCACTGGGTGACTTTTGGCTGCAGCCTGAAGAGTGTGGGAGCCTTATGTCCTTCCATCCTCTGTCTGGACGCTGGGCCTGATTTGTTCTAAGTCTATTGTATTCAATCCCCCTCAGTCCTTGCTTTCAAAGTAGATCCAAACCCTTTCAATCAAAAACCCTCCGAGGACCTTCCCAGAATCGTGGCTCCTGCATTTGATTAGCCAGGTTGTGTTTGCAGGGGCTTTGGCATCACGTAACTCTAGGAGGCTGGAAATATCCAAAAATAGCCATCACAGGGGAAAACACAGAGGGGAAACATGAGAGGAAACACGGGAAAACATGAGAGGTCACACACGGCTTCTCTGCTGGTTTTGGAAGTCACCTGTTACTGAATCAGGCACACCTTGACTCTCACTGTTGTTTTTCTTTAGTAGATGGAACTTTTGCTGGCGTGAAATACGGATGCAACAATCATCCACCTGGAGAAGACTTCTGTAACACCACTTATAGGTCCAATGGGGACATTATAGTTAAAACCTGTTGCAACACTGACCAGTGCAATGGAAAACGTGCGCCGTTCCCTCCTCCTGAATGTGAGAGCCCTCCCTTGGCAGCAAGAGTGGGTGGAAGAAGCCCCAGGCTCCAGCTCCCCCTGCCTTCTTCTCCTTGAAGAGAGATCCAGACAGTGGCCATCACTTGATCCTGTTGGTCCTTTGCTTCCACTGTCTCTGTCTTATAATTTGTGCCCAGACATTTGATCTGTCAAGAAGTGCAAGGAGGAAGAATAAACCTACACCCTGACGCACCGTGTCCTTTCTCTCCTTTCGCTTGACATGAAATCTTTCTCAGTCAGCAGTTTGGTTGAAGGTGTGGAAGTCTCTGTAACAGTGATGGTGGTTTTTCCTAGTTGGAGCATCTGTGAGGCACCTGTGCCTTTGCAGTTGGGCTGTTTCTCATACATTCAGTGGGCCCAGTCCAACCGTAGCTCAGCACCTGTTGGTTCCTCTGATTTCATGAGTTTTTAGACAAAAGGTTTGAAGACCCTGCAGGTCAAGCTCTTAGCCAGAGAAAGAAATAAGCCACCCCTGGTCTCTTTGGATGATCGATGTGCTTTTGCTAAAGAGTAGTTTGTCTTTCCCTTGGACTCTAAATGGTGCACTCCTAAGCCATCAGCTGCAGGAAGCCAATGTATAATCCATTCCTGCCTTCTCAGAAGGGCTTCTGTCATCTTGGGGTGTGTGTAGATAGCGCAATTAAAACATCAGCACATGGTGTGGCTGCTGTGAAGAAGACAAATTCCAAGCTAGGGTCATTAGGAAAGTGATGGAAAATAAGATTACTTGTATTATATTGCCGCCATAGAAACTTGAGTTGTGGACACGTCTGCTGGAGCACAGACTCAGTCAGCAAGAGTTTATGGACTTAAATAAAAGAAATCATGGGGAATTCACAGGAGAGAAGCTCTGACTGCAGCCTCTTTCCTTTCACAGCTACATCTCCTTTCCCCCCACTACTCAAGCAATTTTTGAGCCAGTTAACACTCGGCTTCCCCAAAATGGGTCTCCAAAAGATTTTATTCATGAACTTCTCTTGCAGTTGGGAGTTGCGTTTCATGCAGGAATCACTGAGACACACCCAGGGCTGGTGTCAGGCTACTTTGTGCCCTATACAAGGCTAGAAACACACACACACACACACACACACACACACACACACACACATGGAAATGGTGGATATGGGAGACACTATTCAAATACTGAAGCCGCCCCCCGCCTCCCCATGCCCATTTCATTTTCTCGGGCTCCCCAAGACTCGTAAATTCTAAAAGTAAAGCTAAGCAAAGACATTCTTTCTCCCCTAAACTGGTATCCTTTCATTAGATGTTGGACTCAATATCCACAGATTGAAGTTGCTGGCATTTGATTTTAGCCAATAAATGTTAAAAGAGACTGTGCTATGAACAAAACAGCCAAGTGAGCATTTTGCTCCGTTTCAAGAAACACAGAGATGAAATGACAGATCTGCAGCTGAATAACCAGGGCCAGAGAGTTCCTTGATGAACATCAGCCAGGCTCCAAACCCATAGATAACAAATGTGCATAGAGAAATCTGTGGGGCTGGCAAAAGGACTTACTGGTAGGCACCTCTGGCAGAAAACTATTCACCCCATTTCATAGCAGCCCTTTTAGGAACTAGACTTGGTAGAGATAAAATGATGACATCTCTGATGAACTAATTAGCTAATCTCATAACTAACAGACCTCCACATAGGACCTAAATCTACTTCCTCCCAATAGCAGTGCTGTCTGGGGTGGTGACACTGTAATGCCACTTCCAGGTTTGGAGGAGGGCAGCAGCAGCTTCGCAATGTGGCTGCCATCACCCCACCCCTTCTGCAGCAGCTTCCCGGCCAATTGTCAGCTTCTGCTGCACACAAGCTTCTTGCAGGAGCTTGGCGGAAGCTGAGAGTCAGATGGGAAGCTGTTGCTCAGTGACACCCAAGGCATGTGCCCTCCCTTAGACGCGCCACTGACAATTTGCTTGGACCTCTCTTTCTAAACATGGCAATTCTTTGTCACTTGGACCGTTGACAAGGGATAAGATAGTGCAAGTACTCCCTAGAAATGGCTGGAGTTCAATAGCAGCAGATACCCTTCGGAAGCAAAAAAATAAGAAAGAAAGAAAGAAAGAAAGAAAGAAAGAAAGAAAGAAAGAAAGAAAGAAAGAAAGAAAGAAAAGAAAGAAAGAAAGAAAGAAAGAAAGAAAGTTAAGTGTTTGTAAGTCCAGACTTGGACCACTTTAGCACATACATCTACCCAAAGAGAAAATTACTCCTCATTTTCTTACATAGTGTAATGGGAAGGAAGTAGGAGTGACCAGAGATTGGAGAAGGGATACAATGGCTTTCTACCTGTCTGTCTTAGGTCCCAATCCTAACCAACTTTCCAGCAGTGATGAAGCTGCAATTCAGCCTTAAAGTAAGGGAACAAATGTTCTCGCTCACACTGGGGAAGCCTCCCTGACTGACCCTCCCCAACAGCGGGATGCAGCTAGGCCCTGTTGGCACAGCTGCATCACTGCTGGAAAGTTGGATAGGATCAGGCCCTTCCAGTGGGAGGGATGACCAATCCTGTATGAGGCAGGAAAGTGGAGGAAGCAGAGCAATACAGGTCTGTTCCAAACAGAATGGGAGACTGCAGTTCACCTCTCGTAAAGGAAGCAGTCTCACTCCGAGAACCAGCAATTTCACTAAGGCAGTCAGTCACTGCTGCTGAGGTGTGTTCAACACGCTCCCTGCTGATGGTACACACACAAGGTCAGCACACCACCCAATCAAGTCAGGTTTTTGCCTCTGAAAGCATGGGATGTTTCTACTGGTCTTGAGGGTCAGTTAGGGAGCATTCCGGTATATCTGAACACAGTGGGAAGTATCCTCAGGGTGAGATTTCAAGGGGGGAACTTTGGGTGAAGACACCTTGGAATTACAGGGTCGGGAGTAGCCACCCCAGGGCACATCTTCCAGGGCTGTCCCCTGATGTGGGCAACCCTGTACTCTGAATGTGACTGCCCACACATGGCCTCCCTGGGTCTCGGAAGGCCTTCCAAGGCCTCAGCACAGTGGTTCCCAAACATTTTAGCACCGGGACCCACTTTTTAAAATGACACTCTACCAAGAACCACCTAGCTTTATAAGGCTGCAATCCTAACCACACTTTCCTGAGAGTAAGCCCCATTGTACAAAATAGGACTTACTTCTGAGTAAACCTGGTTAGGATTGTGTCCTAAGACTTTTTAAAAAAGAGAACTAGAAAGAAGTAACAACCACCCTTAAACATTTATCTCCCTATATTTAGACCTGCTTACAAACTGCAGGAGCTGAGCTCTTTGCAGGATAGTTAGCAGCTACAGTGTCTGAGTTTTCAATAGTGTCAGGGCTTGAGGCAGTTATTTGATCTTTCTATCACCCTTTGGCAACCCACCAAACATCAGGTCATGACCTGCCAATAGATCCCACCCCACAGTTTGGGAACCACTGCCTTAGCACATCAATTCTGGTTTTTTGGGCAAAACAGGAAGCAACATATTAAGACCTTCTCAGGCTGCACGCAGCATCCCTTGGCCTCAAAACACCCTCCGGACATGACCAGAGCACAGCTCCATTCACGTTCTGGGGGTTGATTGCTGCAGGAGCATCATTGCCACCCCCGCAGACTTAGCCCAGAAGCACAGCATCTCCTGTGCAGTCCCAGATACAGAGATAGCCTGTTTTTGACATACAAAAGGAGTAAGTGGTTCAGGAAGAGGCTCATTAGCTTGTCCTGTAGAAAAGGCTGGGATGAGGGTGACAGAATTTATTGTAGCTTTGAATACACAAAGGCTCAGGCAATTCAGTTACTGGCCTAGATGGTGTTTGTTTTGCAGTTAGTGAGGAAATGTCTTTGGGGTGAATCCTGCCCTTCACTTAGGCTGGTGCAAGTCCCTTGTGCTGGCCCAGGAGGGTCGCAAACGCCCCAAAGCACCTCCTTAGGAGGAAGCCGTGCTCAAAGAAGCAGGGGGGTGGTGGCAAGCGATTGGTGGCTCTGGGGGCAGGCGGGCGGGTGGGGAGTGGACCATGGACCACACTTTGAGCAACCCTGATCTATGTGAGCTTGGAAACTAAGCTAGAAACGACTTTATTCTTCTTTTGAACTTGCCTCCAGTCTCAACCCCTCATATAGATTTGGGGAAGGCATCAAAGATGTTTCATTCATTAGGAAAGGATTTATGCGAACTATCCTATTAGAAATGGTAAACGTTTATGCATACAAGTTCTGAGCATATTTTCACATGTTCTTGTTAGACAATGTAAGACAATGAGGGCACAATCCTAACCAGGTCTACTGAGAAGTAAGTCCTATTTTGTTGAATGCAGCTTACTCTAAGGAAAGTGTGGTTAGGATTGCAGCCTGAGTTGGGCAATTATGCCTTATTTAAGGAGACAGTTCAACTCACCTCAGAATCCAGGCACAGCAGGTAAGGCCCACATTCAGAGGCTTAAAGAAAAATAAAAATAAAGTATAGCCCAGTGTACTCCATGCTTTAAGAATCCTTTCTTTCAATGGTCAGCTTTCAAGATAGAATGCAGAGTTTGCTACTCCATACCTCTAAGGCCAAAGCTTTTGGGGATTAATAGCCCCACAGGAAAAGGTAGGAAGCAGTGATGATTCTGGCTCCTGTGCTGCCTGGGGTCAGGACTAAAAAATACTGGTCATATCTGGAGGCCTTCTCAGGATCTGAAAATATCACTTCCAGTTTTCCAAGAAACTGAAAGTGATGTTTTAAGGCCCTCTGGAGTGCAGCCTCTCCGGCCCTCAGAAGGCCTCCAGATGGCGAGGCAGTGGAATGTGGGTGACACTTAGGGCAGCGCGGCTTGGGGGGCAGCACCCCCTTAGCCATGCCCCGAGGAAAATTTGCACCCATGGACCCACTCCTCAGGTACGCCACTGAGTCAATCACATCTTCCAGGCAAAGCAAGTTCACAGAGCTCTCCTCCCTGGAGAGCAATGAAAAAAATCACTATTTTTATTCAATAATTATAATAGAATAATTTCCATTTGTATCCAGAGCAGAGCTGTCCATTTGTCCACAACACTGTTGCTAACTTTGAGAGAAGGTCCACTTGAGAAGCAAGACGATTGTGTGATGCCACAACGGTTGTCCTTGCAGGACTAAATATTCTGGAGGAATATGCTGTTGAATGTGTCCATTCAATTGCTGAATTGATTGCTGGTCAAATGGGAATGAATTCTCTTCTGCAATCCCTCTGTGCCTTTCTTGAACTGGACCAGATGAGTCAATGTTACCATAAAGATGTTGGTCACATGGACGTGCTGTACATTTTCTCTCGCTCATCTCCTGCTCATGGACCTTTCCAAGAAAGAGGTGAGGGTGGAAGCAGCCAGAGACTGCTTGGACTGCCATCCTGGATGTCGTCCAGCTGGAGCAAAGGTGGCCACCCTATAAGAATGCTGTATGGCAGGCAAGGGAGAGTTGGGTATGCAGGGCAAGAATCTGTAGGGCTGGCAGGCCTGGCTGTGCTTGCTTCTGTACGGGAAAAGTGCCAGAGTCTAAATAGACACAAACTCCTCCCCACAGCTGCAGCAAGGAGTACACAAAAACAGCTCTGTCTCCACACAGGAAGACAGAGGAAGTTATGAAAATGGGACACATGATAGTAGTTTTCACAGTTCTTGAAAACTGCATTTGCTTCTGACTTCTCTTTTCTGTCATAGTTTTTGTTTGGAAAGAATTGAAAATTTCAAGATCTGTTAAGTTTCTCTGCGTATAAAAATGTCCTCACTTTCTTTTCCTCTTGCTTTCGCTCTCCTATCCCTTCCTCAGATTACAAACAGATCTGAGTTTCTTATCCTTCTTCTGACCTGTGCCTCAGTTTCCCCTAAGACCCCTTCCTTCCTTCCTTCCTCAAGGTTCTCCTCTCATCCTCCCTTGCACAGTTTGTGACCATCTAGCTCAGTTTTATTCCTTCCTTTCCATTTCCCTCCATCTCTCTCTTATTCCCTCTTCCTTCATGATGAAACCTTTCTACCGCTTGACTCCTTTAGAGCGCAATCCTGGGTGCTCCTTGGGCTTGCACAAGTCCCTTGCGCCACCCCAGGAGTGTTGTGGACATGCCGAAAGGCACATCTGCACCTTCTGGTGAGTTGGCTGGGCCAGAACGAGGTTGGGTGCTGGCCTGCAGAGGCCAGATCCAGCCTCTGTGCCTACACAGCCAGGTAAGTTTGGGTCGGCCTCCCTTGGTCAGCACGGGGTTTGGGGTGGATACGGGGAGGGCAGAGCAGTAGGCAGACCAACCTGGAGAGGAGGGTGGGACCAGCATCCAGCACCCTGGCCCCGGCCCCGTCGGCCTTACTCAGGCAGGCTGGCACAGTGATTTTGCTGGCACTAATCCGAGTAACCCCATAGGGCTGGCTGGGGTGTTTCCTGGGGTAAGGGGACACAAGCCCCTTACTCCAAGTTGTGCCCCAGCCTGCACCTCAGCTGCGCTGGATACAGCACAGGCCAGTCCGCCTACCTGTTCCCGCACAGGTGAAGATTGTGCTGCCCTTCCCTTTCCCTCCTTCCCTTCCTCTCCTTTCCAGCCTCCTCCCTAAATTCACCACCATCATCCTCTTTTCTTCTTCCTTCCCTCTTCAGTTTGGGTGAACTGCATTTGGCCGCACTGAGCTCTCCTCCTTCAGCATTTTCTTTCTCACACTCTTTGGCTCCATATGCCACCACATCCTGCTCTTTTCTTCCTTTCTTCCTCAACCACAGAGCTCTCCCCTGCTTTCCCCCCTACATTCTGAGGCTCAGGCAGTCCTCAGAGCTCTCTTTTATCATTTTCTTTTCTCACAGTGCCAGGCTCAATCTGCTGCCAATGGCTCCATTTTCTGCCCTCTTTTCTTTCCTCCATCATCAGGGTTAATTTGGCCACTACTTCTTTAATTTTTCTGACTTATCAGGGTCAACCTGGCCACACTGAGCTCTCTTTGCTTCCTTCTATTCTTGTTACCAGTCTCTTTTTGGCCACTGTTGATCTCTCCTCTATTCTTTTTTTTTTTTTTCCCACCAGACAGCTCCTCTTTATTCCTTGTTTTCTTTCTTTCTTTCTTTATCAGGCTTCCTTTGGCCACTGCTCTGGGTCTCTTCCCCTTTTCTGCTTCCCACTGAGCTTTCCTGATTCCAAACCCCCCCCCCCCATGTTATCAGGCTCAAATTTGCCACACACAGCCTCTTTTATTCCTCCTTTCCTTTCCTCCCCAATCAGGCTCAATTGTTGGGCCACCACTGACCTGGGTCTCATTTCTTTTATTTCCTACTTGGCTCTCCCTCATCCCATCTTTTTTCCTATGTTAGGAGGCTCCATTTCTCCACACTTCTCTCTCTTTTATTCCTTCTCTTCTTCTTACATTATGAGGCTTTATTTGGCCACCACTTAGCTCTCCCTTTTGTTCTTTCCCAGGGAGAGATCCCATTTTCCTTCTCTTTTTTCCTATTTACCTGGTTAAAAATGGCTCTCTCTTACCTCTTTTGTATTCCTTCTTCCCTTTCTGACATTGCCAGGCTAAGTATGGCCACACTTCCTTTTCTTTTATTCCTTCTTTTCTTCTGACCTTCTCAGGCTCAGTTGGGCCAACACTTACCTCTGTCTTATTCCACTTTCTTTACCACCAAGCTCTCCCCTATTCCTCCACTTTCTATCAGGCTCAATTTGGCTACATTTAGTGCTACTGTACTCTTCATTTTCTTTCTTAGATTTTCAGGCTCTTTTTGGCCACTACTTACCTGTGTCTTCTTCCTGGTTTCTCTTTCCCACTGAACTCTCCTTCCTTTTTTCTCCAATATCATCAAGCTCAAGCTGGCCAAATTTAGCTTCCTCTGATTCCTTCTTTTAATTTGGTCACCACTTACCTCTCATTCCATTTCTTTTTCTTTCTCAATTAGTTCCTAACAGGATCAATGTCCTCACACTTAATTCTCCTTTATTCCTTTTTTTCTTCCTTAATTTTTTTTCCACTGGGCTCTCCCTTATTTCCCCCCCCCTTATGTTGTGTTTTTGTTGTTGTTGGTATCAGGCTCAATTTGACAACCACTCAGCTCTGTCTGTTCTATCTTAAATTAAGGGCTGCATTTGACCTGTACATACTAATGGTTGCAATCCGAACCATACTTTCCTGAGAGTAAGCCTCACTGAACAAAATAGGATTTACTTATGAGTAGACCTGGTTAGGATTGTGTCCTTACTTTTTTCCTTCCCACTGACCTCTCCCTTAGTCCAAGCTCTCCCTTATTTCAACTAGGTTATCAGGCTCAGTTTGGCCACACTTTGCTTTCTTCTATTCCTCCTTCTTTAAACATTACCATGGTCAACTGTGCCACAACTTTCCAGTGTTATTTATCCCCCTTTTCAAGTCAAGTGACAAGAATCCAAGCTGCGAAAACGCACATTTTTTGCTGACTCGTGTGAAATCGAGTCATGTGTGTCAAGCACTCAGGCAAACATTCGAATCTGGGGCTCCTAACCTGTGAGCCGCCATGAATTAGGGCAACTTGAGTTGCACACAGGCAGCTTGGGGTTGCCCCGCATCCGCCTTGCCCAAAAGACCTCTTGCGTTGATCCGGAAGCTGGGATTTGATCATGTGAGCAGCAACAAGCACAGCAGGGAACGTTACGTTTAGAGACGGGCTGGGGGTGGTGGAGGGAAATGGTGAATTTTGTTTGTTTTGGCTTTAAACTTGCAGGGTTGCAGAAGTAATAACTTTTGCAAAAGTAACAATTTGAGCTGGGTGGGTACTCCCGGTGAGGGTCCTGCAGGTGTAAGGAACACGGGGGAGGGGGGCTTCTTCTTGTCCCCCGGGCCATGCATGGGACGGAGGATGTGTGTCTGGGAGAGGGAGGGTGAAGGAGGAGTCATTTTTTGCCATAGGGACAAGTAGGTTTTGCAAGTGGGGGGGGGGCTGGAGGAGGCAAAGGGAAGCTGGGGGGTGGCAGTTCCTGGAGGGATAGAAAAACAGCCACCCATGGCTCGCGTGTGCATTGTGTCACTCGCTTCCACACAGCAAGCAACAGTTCTGTCTTTGTGCTCTCTCTCTCTCTCTCTCTCTCTCTCTCTCTGTCTCTTGTGTTCCTAGAACAGCAGCCATCCAGGCAGGCAGCGCCCATAGTTTTTGGCTAGGCAGGCAGGGTGGGGCGTCGTTGGGATATTCTGCTGCTGCTGCAGCGCCTTTATTTTTTGGGGTGCTTCTTATCCTAATCAGGACAGGGTTGCTTTCTTCTACTCAGGTTTTTGCTTTAATGGTACACGCAGCAATGCACAGTGTTTCCCAACAATATTTCCATTCACAGCCCGGTAGCTTCAGCTTCTGTCTGTTGTGTTCCTGGCATCAACTCAGCCAACCTGGGCAACAATATATGACTTTCTTTTAGAGACTGCATTAGGCAGCCAAATGAGCATTTACTAGTCTCCTGTCAGCTCCAGCAGGCAGTGATCTGCTGTGCTTTACTGCAGCACAGAAAGGGCAGGGTCTCTAGTCCTCTCTCTCTCTCTCTCTCTCTCCCCTCGCCCCGATTGTGGGTAAGGGGTGAAGAAGCTAAAGCTCTGCTTCTCTCCACCAGCCAAGACAAGCACTCCATGCTTATGATTGGTTTAAAATATTGATTGCTAATTATTGATGAGTTCCAAATACTTTGAGCCTAAGAGGTCTTATGGCTCAATGGCTAAAGTGCTGGTTTGTGGAGCCAGAGGCTAAGGGTTCAAATCCCTATGCCGAAAAAAATTTTTTTAAAGTCCTACCTGGGACAGATTACAGAACTAAACATTAATAAACTCACAGATGAAATATCACTTGATTTGGACAGATGGGCCTCTCTGAATCTGTCGTTATGGGGTAAAGTAAATACTATACTGGTTGAAAATGGCTGCCCGAGACTCTATAGTGCAGCCATTTTCAACCCGTGTGCCGTAGCACACTGGTGTGCCACGAATGGTCCCTAGGTGTGCCGTGGGAATTTGGGAGAGGGTCATTTATTAGTAGGGCCAGTGGGGATGTGAGCCCCCCATTGACAGCACAGTGTGCCTTGTCAATTGTCAAAAAGCTGATGGTGTGCCTTGTCCATTTTAATACCTTGCCAGTGTCCCATAAAATGAAAAAGGTTGAAAATCACAGCTTTAGGTGTTGGTTTCAGGCAAAAAAGGTTATTTCTCTTCTACCCAGGCTGCTTGCAATCCAAGGCACAAAAACTCAAACCCCAAAAATTTAAGACCAAAGGCAGTTTACTCACAATCTGATGCAGACTTACACAAACATTTTTCTCACATCAAAGCTCTTAAAACTAGAAGACCAGGAGCCCTAAATAGCTGCCCCTGGATTCATGTAAGGATGATGGTTAAAAACAGAGATTAAAATACAATCTCCTGTTCTACTAAAGTCAGCAGACAAGAAGCTACATATAGACAAAGAGGAATCAGCAAAGGGACACACCCTTTAGAAAGAGCATTAAAGGGACCACATACCATTTCTTCTTTAAAGAACTAGCTACTCAACTGATAACTACTACTCAGTGTTGTTATTCCCCAACAATAGTGGCACAAGTTCAACTTGGCCCTTAAAGGCGAATCAGGCGGGCGCCACTGCTGCCGAAACCGCCCCCTTCCCAGGCCTAATCTGCCCACCCTGCCCCATCTCCTTCTGGATCTGCCTGTCTGCTGCTCCATTCCACCCCCCTGCCTCCCTCCAAGCCCCTTCTTGGCCTAACATGATAGGTAGGCATGGTCCATCCTCGGGTACAGTAGCAGCCAGGCCACACACACTTTCTCTCCCTTGCTCTTGTTGGAGCTCTGCCAGCAGAATGGCTGGCATAGATCCAAGGAGACCAGGCTGGGGGGGGGGCAAAATCCCTGGAGTCCAGGCTTCTGGGGGTGGGTGGGGCAGTGGCAGAACAAACTAGGCAGTGCAAAACAAGCAGTAGGAAGGGGGCGGACATTCATCTTGCCCAGCGACCAATACCAGTTCTCAGTGGGGGACCCACTTGGTCAGCAGAGTCTTGCCTCGCGGTCAGGGAACAAACATTGCCTTGCCTTGAGGAGACTTCCATGATTGCTCCCCAACCCCGCGGGATGCATCTTGCAGGGCACCTAACACTCTGAGCACTACACAGCTTTCCTTTACCTCTTCACAAGGCAGAGCCAGACAGAATCCTGCAGCAAACTTGTCCTGGAGCCTCCTGGTCCTGCTGGGAGGGGCCGAGCCTCCGTTCGGACTCCTGTTTTCTGGGCTCTGGCACTTAGTAGAGTGCCCCAGGGTGAAAAACTGAAAGTCAGTGCTCTTGGTCAATCAGGCCTCCCTCCCTCCCTCCATTTCCTCCCTCTGTCATCACTGGAGCATTTCCTCTGGAAAAATCAGCGAGGGTGATAGAGACTGAACACTGCAAGAGACTGAACAGCCATGGCCAAGAAGGGAATCTGAGCTGCGAGCTCTGGATGAGATGGAAGCTCCTTCCTTCTGGCTGCTGCTTCTGTGAAAAGAGCAGTGGAAGGTGTCCTCTTCCTGTAGCAACGCCAACCTTGAGATCTCTGTCCAGTTCTTCTCCTTCTCCTCTTCCAAGTCTTCCAAGTCTTCCACACCTTAGGAGGGTGTGCACATTGTATGACGAAAGGACATGAAAACTCACCATCAAATACAGGGTGGAGCGAGCAGGCAGGTTCCCTTGTCTCCTGCTAACCATATTAAGCCTTATTACATATTATTAAGAGAAATTAAGCCTCCCGCCTCTCCTCTTAGATTTGATGGTCCGTGTTCTTTGCCCTCTTCCACGGGTGGGGAGGATTGCCCTGCATACACCTGATGAAGGCGACTAGTCAATGAAAGCCAACAAACTAATAAAAGTGTTCATCTTCAAGGCTGCTTTCACTACCACAAGATTCTGCGTGGTTTTGGATTCCAAGCAGGGGACAGTGCGAGGCCAGCAGGGGATGGAGAGATGCAGAGGTCCACATTGTCACTTACCCCTCAACATCAGAGCTCTACACTAGCCTTGTGAGATTCACACCTGCTAGGGTTGTCCTCCCGAATTCTCAGTAGACTGAATTAGCAAATGGTGTCAATAATCAATAATGGAGAAAATGTGTAGTATAGAATATACTTTGGCTAATGTTACATCAATCACTTTTTCCTGCCACCTCCTATATTATTGCTCAGGGATCTTAAGTGTTGTCATCCTGTCAGGCTAACCGAGGTGATGAAAGAGAGATTGCCAACTGGGAATTTCCCCAGAAGTGGCACTAAAAAGGTCATCAGTGCAGTTTGTCATCATAGGTTAAAAAAAGAAGGGAAAATGAGAATTGAAGAACACACAAGTGATTGTCAAACACACCGGATGGGAACAGCACTGGGAAAAAATTTTCAGGAATACCTTCAATTCTTCCATCTTTTAAATTTTCCATTTTTGTACGGAACCCCAGAACGTTCTGCGTCTCAGATGTACTGATTGGGTCGTGTGCCTGGCAGGTCTGCATTGGGATTCCACTGAAACAGGAACAGCTACAACAACACCTGCTCTGAATCTATTCACCTGCAAGGATACACGTTTACACACTAAAACAGAACACAGTGAGAATTAGGTTGTAGCAACTATTCTCCAAGTAGAATATGGGAAGCCTTTGTCACTCTACCACGTACCACAACCCTCTGTGTGTGTGTGTGTGTGTGTGTGTGTGTGTGTGTGTGTGTGTGTGTGTGTGTGTGTGTTGCATCAAGTTTCCACAAGCTGCTCAGGGCCTTCTGGGGCCCTGCAAGGCCCCCCACCAATGTTTCCTTTAATTCCCCCCCCCTAGAATGTGTGGAGCCCAACTGTGGCTGTGTGGACACAGCTGTGGAGCACTCAGCAAGATCATCATCATCATCGGCAAGCTCCAGAGTGCAGAGAGGAAACACACCCACACACATACTCACACTCACTCACACACTCCTGCTCACACACTGAGCTCAGGTAGCTGATATCTTTTCCCTTGTTACAACCCTCTACACTCAGCAAATCTCCTGAAGCTTTGAAGGTGCTTCCTGGTCAGTCTCTTGCCTTGATTCCCACAGGCACTAGTCTCTGCTACATGTCCAGGATCCCTCCTTTAACTGGCTGCATCTATAGGGAAGGTCAAGGCTGCAGAGGTCTTACTGCCCCGATTGTTCAGAAGCTGACCCCTCTCTCTTGGAATAATTGCAAGCACAATGCGGACTTCAAATAACCCTGCAATAGACACTCTTTTTTGTTTTAAGCTTGCTCAGGAAGGGCTCTGTGCACTTCAATGCTGGCTGTCAGCATATTGAACACAAATTGATCCAGAAATTAAATGTCAGCAGCACTGGTGTGAAGCTGGCCAGCTAAGAACCCTTCCTGAAAGCCTTTTTGATCTGAAAGTTCTCAACCACAGGTCCTTTCCAGTAACTCATCACAGGCAAAATGGTCAGATGCTGCCACCTAGTGGTTTGTTGAGGACAAGCATTGAGCTGATATCCCCTCTTTCTACTCCCTGCAAATGTGTGAAGGAAGAAATTTCCCTTATTGGGTGGTTCGGATGATGACTGGTCCATCTGGCTCAATACTTCTCTGGCTGCAGCTGACAGCAGCAGTTTCAGGAATGACCCTCTGGCAGCCCTACCTGGACACGCCAGGGATTGAATGAGGGACCTTCTGCATGGAAAGAAGCTGCCCTACCCCTGTGTTCCGGCACCCCCTGCTAAGCGCCTTCTTTGCGCTCTGTCTAGCAGAGAGAGCAGTTTTCAGTGAAGAGACCAGAGGGGGAGAGAACTGCAGGCACAAGTTCAAACACTGGCCAGAGGATTCCTTGCTTATTCTCCATCAGGCCTCTCTGCTCCAGGCTGCATTGGCCCCCTGCAGCTCTCAGCAGCAACCACCTTCCCAAACAGCAGAGATGCCCTGGAGCCAAAACATGCCCTATGCAGTCCATAGGTGTGAACAACTGGCAAAGTGGGCCTGAATGCAACCAGAAGGGATGAGGCTTGGGGGGCATCTCACTGGCCAGTTCCCAACTGCAGGCCTTCCAAGGCACTGCAGGAATCTTCTGGGGTGGTGGAAGATGTGATACATAAGAACATAAGAACAGCCCCACTGGATCAGGCCATAGGCCCATCTAGTCCAGCTTCCTGTATCTCACAGCGGCCCACCAAATGCCCCAGGGAGCACACCAGATAACAAGAGACCTCGTCCTGGTGCTCTCCCCTACATCTGGCATTCTGACTTAACCCATTCCTAAAATCAGGAGGTTGCGCATACACATCATGGCTTGTACCCCATAATGGATTTTTCCTCCAGAAACTCGTCCAATCCCCTTTTAAAGGCGTCTAGGCTAGACGCCAGCACCACATCCTGTGGCAAGGAGTTCCACAGACCGACCACGCGCTGAGTAAAGAAATATTTTCTTTTGTCTGTCCTAACCCGCCCAACACTCAATTTTAGTGGATGTCCCCTGGTTCTGGTATTATGTGAGAGTGTAAAGAGCATCTCCCTATCCACTCTGTCCATCCCCTGCATAATTTTGTATGTCTCAATCATGTCCCCCCTCAAGCGTCTCTTTTCTAGGCTGAAGAGGCCCAAACGCCGTAGCCTTTCCTCATAAGGAAGGTGCCCCAGCCCCGTAATCATCTTAGTCGCTCTCTTTTGCACCTTCTCCATTTCCACTATGTCTTTTTTGAGATGCGGCGACCAGAACTGGACACAATACTCCAGGTGTGGCCTTACCATCGATTTGTACAACGGCATTATAATATTAGCCGTTTTGTTCTCAATACCCTTCCTAATGATCCCAAGCATAGAATTGGCCTTCTTCACTGCCGCCGCACATTGGGTCGACACTTTCATCGACCTGTCCACCACCACCCCAAGATCTCTCTCCTGATCTGTCACAGACAGCTCAGAACCCATCAGCCTATATCTAAAGTTTTGATTTTTTGCCCCAATGTGCATGACTTTACACTTACTGACATTGAAGCGCATCTGCCATTTTGCTGCCCATTTGATGAATCTCTGTCTTGTGTTCTCCAGGATTGTATATCACGTCAGCCCTGAAAGTGTGCGGGGGGGGGGGGGCATTATGGCCATCTGTAAATGTGTGTGTGTTGTGTCTATGCCTGTGTGTGCATGTGTGTTTGTGCAGAAAATAGAGCTGCCCGGGGTGGACTGGCTGAGTGGACAGGGAGGGTGGCATTGGCATTCTGACATAGCCCATTTCTAAAATCAGGAGTTTGCACATACGCATCATGGCTTGTACCCCGTAAAGGATTTTTCCTCCAGAAACTTGTCCAATCCCCTTTTAAAGGCATCCAGGGCAGATGCCATCACCACATCCTGTGGCTAGGAGTTCCACAGACCAACCACACGCTGAGTAAAGAAATATTTTGTCTGTTCTAACTCTCCCAACACTCAATTTTAGTGAATGTCCCCTGGTTCTGGTGTTACGTGAGAGTGAAAAGAGCATCTCTCTATCCACTCTGTCCATCCCCTGCATAATTTTGTATGTCTCAATCATGTCCCCCCTCAGGCATCTCTTTTCTAGGCTGAAGAGGCCCATCAAGAGGGGGAAGAGACTTCAAACTGGCTGTCAGCATTTTGAACACAAATTGATCCAGCCCAGTTGATCCAGCCCAATTTTAGGCTACCTCAGAATGCCAGATGCATGGGAGGGTACCAGGATGCAGGTCTTTAGTTGCATTGTGTGCTTCCTGAGGTATTTGGTGGGCCACTGTGAGATACAGAAAACTGGACCAGATGGGACCTTGGCCTGAGCCAGCAGGGCTCTTATTATGTTCTTAAGTGCCAACTCCCTATTTAATAAGAGGCTGTGGTCATGGGGATAATCAAAAGAGATTCATTCTGGTTGCTGTATGTGCTTAAATGTCAGCAGCCCTGATGTGAAGGTGGCCAGCTAAGAAAGCTTCCTCAAAACCCTTTTTGATCTGAAAGTCCTCAACCACAGGTCCTTTCCAGTAACTCATCACAGGCAAAATGGTCAGATGTTGCCACCTAGTGGTTTGTTGAGGACAAGCATTGAGCTGATATCCCCTCTCTCTGCTCATTGCAAATGCATGAATGAAGAAACTTGCCTTTGTGCAGGGGTGCTCACACTTTTTTGGCTCAAGAGCTACTTTGAAACCCAGCGAGGCCCGGAGATCTACCAGAGTTTTTTTTACAATGTTCGTGCCCCTTTTGCAGGCACTACAACTGCATCCTGTGGCAGAGAGTTCCACTGCCCAACCGTATGTTGGGTAAAGCATTTTCTGACCCTCTTGACCCTGCGAGAGGCAGCCCCCTGCCCACTTGACCCCCAGACGCCTGGCCCAGTGCGTCCCTGTGGAGCTGGAGAGCCGCAGGCCTTCCACACCTCGAAGAAGTTGACGGCCAGGGGGATGATGCCAGCCATGTAGCAGCCCACCAGCATGGCCAGGGACAGCAGGCCGATGGACAGGAAGTCGTCCATGGCTGGGGGGCTGCGGGGCACCTTGGCTCAGGCAGGGCTTCCCGACCTCCCCCCACAGCCACCCGCCATCAGGGGCCGCCCCGCCGCCTGCTACCAGCCGCAGTGGCCCTGAGCGCCCACACCTGCGCTGATGCCACGGCCAGGCAGCCCCCTCCAGGCATGACCCACTCCCTCAGGCTCCAGCCTCGAGGAGGGCACGAAGGGGCTTCACCTTGCCTCGGCTCAGGCGGGGCTTCCCATCCTCCCCCCACAGCCGCCCGCCATCAGGGGCCACCCCACTGCCTGGGACCAGCCGCAGCGGCCCTGAGCGCCCCCACCTGCACTGATGCCACGGCCAGGCAGCCCCCTGCAGGCACAACCTGCTCCCTCAGGCTCCGGCCTCGAGGGGGCGCGAAGGGGCTTCGCCTCAACTCACCTCGCCTCAGGTGGCAGCTCCTCACAGGCAGACCCAGCAGCGAAGGCCCTCGGCAGCTACAGCTGGCTCTGAGGGGGGGAGGAAGGCCAAGTGGTAGCTCCTCACTTGCTTCTGCCTGCCCCATCCACATCCGGGACACTCGGCGATGCCAGGCCAATCAGGAAGCTCCAGGGCTCTTTCCTGCCCCTTTCAACATGGCGTGCCAATCGGGGAGCTCCGGGGCTCTTTCCCACCCCTTTCATTGATTGAAAGGGGCAGGAAAGAGCCCCGGAGCTTCCCGATTGGCCCGCCATGTTGAAAGGGGTGGGAAAGAGCCCTAGAGCTTCCCGATTGGCCCGGCGCCGCCGAGTGTCCCGTATGCGATGGCGGGTCAATCGGGAAGCTTCAGGGCTCTTTCCCGCCTCTTTCAACATGGCGGACAGGAGGCTCGATGTGCGATCGACCGGATTTTGCTTCGTGATCAACTGGTCGATCGCGATCGACGTTTTGAGCACGCCTGCCTTAGTGGGTGATTCAGATGATTGACTGGCCCATTTGGCTCAATACTGTCTACACTGGCTGGCAGCAGCTCCCATGGGTTTCAGAAATGACTTTCCACTAGCCCTACCTGGGCATGCCAGGGATTGAACCAGGGACCTTCTGCATGGGAAGAAATTGCGCTACCTCTATGCTACAGCGTCCCCTGATAAGCACCTTCTTCATGCTCCATCGGCCAGAGACAGCAGGTTTCACTGAAGTGGTCAGAAGGGGAGAGAACTGCAGGGGCAAGTTCAAACACTGGCCAGAGGATTCCTTAATTATTCTCGATCAGGCCACTCTGCTCCAGGCTGCATTGGCCCCCTGCTGCTCTCAGCAGCAACACACTTACTGAGTAGCAGCGAGGCACTGGAGCCAAAGCTCGCCAGAACTCAGCCCCAGAGCCTTTGGGGGAAGAAGTAGAATTTCTCTGAGCATATGCAGTGTGTTTTCCCCATATTGGAGCATTCTTTCTTCCACAATAGGAATTGTTTTCCATTCGGCCTTTGCCACAAGCAGATCCAAGTAGGGAGCGTTGTTAAGTGTTGGCTTCACAACAGTGATGCGAAGTAGGCGAGGCTGGGAAATAGGAATTTGTTCAATGAGCTTCATAATCAAGAACAGGGATTTTTCCACCACTGGCTATCCTGGAGGAGGAGCCCAAACATGAAGTTTCTTCAGGCGACAGGCCAGTGGTGTAAAGAGGCCCCCCTTCCTTGCCTTCAGAGCCAGTCTTGACTGCAGAAGCTTTTGCAGTCCGTAGGTGTGAACAACTGACAAAACAGACCTGAATGCAACCAGAAGGAATAGGGTTTGGGGTAATCTCATCCTCCCCCCCAGTTCCCAACTGCAGGCGTACAAGGCATTGCAGGAATCTTCTGGGGTGGTGGAGGATGTGATGAGTCTCTGTGTTGATAGAGATTTTAAAGGGTTAACTTATTTTCTCTTGTTTAAGAAAAATAACTGAAATTGGAGCCAAGAGAATGACTGTTGTTCCCCTTAAAAACAGGATAGGAGGGTCATTATGTCAAAGTGACCTAAAGAGATCATGATTGGCAGAACATGTAGACCATAACTTTCCCAAAGGGAGAATTCCAGGATCTTGTATGACCAAAGTTGTGGGCCAGGAACATTTTGAAATGCAGGGCAGAATGACCTCCTAATTAAAGCTAGGATCATGCACCAAACTTGTCATAATATGCCCAATAAGGAGGTGGAAGTGACATACAGTGTCACATGGGTAACTTGTTTATCTCATGTTATTTAATGTGATTTTTGGGGTGTGGTTCTTTGAGAAACAAGATGGGTTTCTCAAGAAGGGTGAACCTTTGTATCCAAACTGAATCAATTGGCCTGTGTAACTTACTGTTGTGGAAATCAAGCCTCCAAACCCTTTTAAAAAGTCTGTGACTGTTTGGCATTGCGTCAGTGAAAAGAATCTGAAAATCTTTCCAACAGTGTTCCCCAAGATTTCCTGTTCCATTCCGTGTAGTTTCTGAGCAGTTTTCAGCTCCCCAGCAGCTTCTGTGGAGTCAGGGCTGGGAGCTGCTGGCTGGCAGCTGGAGTGTTCCTGTGTTTTACCAAGGCCACCATGCCCCACTGGAGAGAAAGCCTCTCTCTTCCTTCTGAATCAGTTAAGATGGAGTCAGGTATGAGCTGGATGATTGGCTCAGGTTCCTGCCAGTTCCCCTCCAGGAGGGGAGGAGGTAGAAATCAGGGAACTCAGTGACACCATTCCAGCCAAGCAGGAAAACTTCCCAGGCAGATGGAAGTCAGGGCATCTTGTTGCAGCTGCCCGAAACTTCGAGCTACTGGGAGAGAGACCACTCAGAGTGGGTGAATGAAAAGTGAGAGTAACAAGTTGGAGCTTCAAAAGCACCGGTTCCAAATCCATGGTCCACAAGACTCTGAGAAGTAATCCCCAAGGTCTGCAAAAATATAATTTACCTTTGATTGCTTCCAGGGTCTTGCCAAGTGATAGCTCCCCACCACAGATCACCAGAGAGGGTGGAGAATGGACTGCCCGCAGTACTAGCCAGCAACAAAACCAGCCACCCACAGAACTTCTCTATGAATATTAAATCTAATAAGTACAGTATTACAAATTTAATTGTATTTTTTGTGTGTGGGCGGGTGGAGGTGGCGAACTGCATGTGGTCCATGATGATTTGTGTTTTTTAAAAGGCTTCAGAAAACTGGCGCTTCCACACTTTCCTGGGAGTAAGTCCCTTTGACTGTAATGGAACCAACTTCTGAGTAGACATGGATAGGATTGGGCTGTCAGATAGCTATAAAGGTGCTTTGAAACTTCCTTTGCTCTCCTTCCAACCCCTCCTTTCCCCACCTCAAGCTTAGGGGCTGGGATGAGAGTTTAGGGCTCCCCGAAACCTGGAAACGATTCTCCTTTTCCATTCCTCTGGTGCATGAATTTCAAGCTCACTCAACATAAACCAGGTATATTTTACACATGTGTACAATTGCTTTTGACTGACTGACTGACTCCCGGTGTCTCGCCAAGCAAGCACTCCCCACCACAGACCACCACACAGTGGAGAATGGACTGCCGGCAACAAAAGCAGCCATCCACAAATCTTCTCTATGGACAACAAAACTAATAAATCTTCTCTAATTACAGTATTTCCAATTTAATTGTGTTTTGTGTGTAGGGGGTGGAGGTGGCAGGTTGCATGCGGTCCACGATGATTCCCATTTTGCCTCAGTGGTCCATTGGCTCCTAAAGTGGTGAGGAACCACCGTCCCAAAGGCTCAGGAAATTCAGACAGGACATTAGAGTAGTTCAATCTGTCAGGCGACTGTTATTTTTTGGCTGGCTGTAATTTTCCCAGCATGCCTATGGAGCGTGTGCAAAGTCTCCTGTTTAACTTGCAGCCATTCCGATTTAAAGCCCTCACATGAGGTCCCGCAGCCCCTTCACACCATCTACTGACGGCAAGCATTAGTGCATCTCTTTGCTTTCATTCTAAAACTTTCTTCGCTTTTCTTGCTCATTCTGTTTCTCCCTTTTTAAAATTAGACTTTTAATTAACTCTTCATATTTTAACCTTGTCTCTGTCACACCTTCTTCACTCTGCAGGCACTACTATGTGAGTAATTTTGAAAGGAACCCCTGAGGTTCAGTATTTTCCTAGGATGGGGGTTTTGCCCAGGAAATCCCTCTGACCAGCCTGATCTCCTGGACTGGTGGCAGGGGATTCATTCAACCAAGGAGTTTCCCCATTCAGCTGCATGTCCATATTGGAGAGAGAGGGCAGCAGGAAGGGAGTGAGTACCCTAACCACTAGGCACTACTTCCCACAGGTGCTGGAGTGCCTTCCCTCTATCCTGACAGAAAAGTGCTTCCAAGCAGGTACATCTTAAGGGAAGGAGACGATTCTCAGAAAATAGACAGCAAAGGACACTACTGCTCTGGATAAGGCCACGGCTGCTGAAACCCCCTGACAGAGGAGTGTGTTGCCAAGCAGATACATCTGAAGGGGAGAGGACAATACTCAGGCTATAGGCAGCAATGGGCAGACACATCAGGACAAAAGAGGGTCTGTCAGTGTGTCTATAATCAGAGCTGGAGCAACCATGGACTGTCCAGGGCAGGTGCACAGACCCCAGTTGGCTGCAGCAGCCTGAACTAATGATTTGCATGTGTGAATGCACATCTCAGTTGAAACACGGCATAGACACAACCTCCACACTGCCTCACAGGCAGTGTTTTTCCATGCAAAGATTCTCAACCATTTCACACCAGGAGCCACTTTTTAAAATGAGAATCTGTGGTGACACACCAGAGGTGATGGCATGACTGGAAGTGACATCATCAAGCAGGGAAATTTTTAACAATCCTAGGCTGCAATCCGACCCACACTTACCCAGGAGTACGTCCCATTGACTGTCATTGTTAAAAGCATCTACATAGTAATCTGTTAAAAGTACAGATCTGCAACATTTCCCCAAATGCAGTCACATACCATGGTAGCATCAAGTCTAATACATTAAAAATAAAATATTGAAATGAATGGGGACCCACCTGAAATTGGCTCATGACCCACCTAGTGGGTCCCGACCCACAGTATGAGAAGCACTTAGTGGTTTGACTCTGTCAGACTGCTGCTTCAGTGGTTACAAGGGTCAACCCCTGCTAACTGGTTAAGAGGCACTTTTTCAAGTGGGTGCTCCTCTTTTATTTAGCAGGGGGAGAGTAACTGGCCCACCTCACCCCAGCAGTGTCTTTTCTAGTGGCTGTCTGCTGGTGTCGCATCTTTTTAGATTGTGAGCCCTTTTGGGACAGGGAGCCATTAGATATTTGATTTTCCTGTAAACCGCTTTGTGAACTTTTTGTTGAAAAGCGGTATATAAATACTGTTGTTGTTGTTGTTACAAGGGCTGCTGGTTCATTTCCGGGCCCAATTGAAGGTGCTGGCTTGGGACCAGTGTATCTGAGGGACCACGTTCTACTGTACAGTCTGGTTTGTTCTCTTCAGTCATCTCAGAGGGCTTTTTTTGGTTGTGCTGCCATTAAGACAGGTCGGGGGATGTCGGTCAGAAATAGGGCCTTCTTGGTGGTGGCACCTCTACTATGCAGTTGCCTCCTCATTGGACCAAGAGCAGCTCCCTCATTATTAATCTTCCAGTGAAGCCTGAAGATATTTTTATGCCAAAAAGTACCCTGTAAGATCTAAGGAGATGATGGACACAGACTGGCCCCTGCTTTTCACAGCCCAATCCTGAGTTCTCGTGGCATGCAGCTTCGGTGGCACTGAAAACGGCTACCACCCGACCCTGTGCGCTATGGGCTACTGCGGGCGGCACCTCAGGAGAAGAGGACTTTCGTCCCCTTTTCCCAGGTAAGGGAAGTAGCCCTGCAATGGGACTACTCAAGTGTGGTAAAGGCATTCGTGTAGGGCACCAAGCTCCACACGAATGGACAGGATAGCAGAGCTCCACCGGACCTGCCTCCCTCCCTCCCCGCTCCCTCCCCCGGCACGGCTCCCGCCCGCCCCCTCTCAGCCTCCCGCCTTCCCGTCACGACTCCTCCCCACCCTCTCTCTGCCCTCTCTGCGCTGGGCTAGCACGGGCACAGGCCTGGCGGTAAGGCTTGCTAATGTGCCTTATGGCTTGTTTGCAACAGTGTGCGCCAGCAGTAAGCCGGCGCACATTGTTCAGGATTGGGCTCTTAATGTTTTATGATTGTTGGTTTTTTTATGCTGCTGCTGACTGGCTTTTAAGGGGTATTTTACAGTAGTTTTATGTGCATTTTATAAGTTATGTATTTGACATATTTTAATTGGTTGTTAGCTGCCTTGGGTGTCCTTTGGGGAAAAAAGCAAGGTAAAAATTGAATGAATGAATGAATGAATGAATGAATGAATGAATGAGAGCCCAATCCTGAGCTCGGCTGGGCTAGCGCTGGGCTAGCACTGGGCAAGTGCAGGGTGGGCGCCCAGCCTCCACCGCTCAGTGGTCTCACAGACTGCTGAGCCACAACAAGGTAAGTGGGGGTGGGGAGGGGGTGGGGAGGAGGCGTTTTGGGGAGGGTGGAGGCCGGCGGGGGGCAGAGAGAGGGCAGGGGAAGGCGTGACGGGGAGGCGGGGGCAGGGAGAGGGCGGGTGGGAGGCATGCCGAGGGGAGGGAGCGGGGAGGCAGGAGGCGGGTGGATCCTGTCCATTCGTGGAGGGCTCAGCACTTTACATGAACACCTTTACTTTAAGGCCAAGCTTTTGGTTGGTGGTAAAGTGAATAGCCCCATTGCGGGGCTGCTTACCTTAGCCGGGAGAAAGGATGAAAGTCCCCTTCTCCTGAGGCGCAGCCCATGGCAGGCTGAGGTGTGTAGGATGCGGCGGCAGCCGTTTTCGGTGCAACCAAACCTAAGCACACCAGGCAGCTCAGGATTGGGCTGTGAATGAGCTTGTGTTGTCCTTAAAATTAATAAATCAGAACTCTGAGCTGGGCTGAAAAAGAGACGGGGCATTTATGGAGGTTTAACCATTTTGGAGTCATGCACTCTGAGAAACAGGGCCAGTCAGCATTTTGGCTGCAGCCTTTGACACCAGCTGGAGCTGGAGATTTCAGTCAAGGGGGATTCCGCCTGCCATGTCCCAAGAGCCTCTCTGAATAGCAACAATGAATGAGGCTCTGTTTGTTCTGCACCTTCACAGGGAGAAGGAAAAGGAAGGTTGAAAGCAGCACTGAAGGACATGGAAACAGAAGGGTATCTGGTGGCCCTAAAGAAACCTAAAATACCAAAGAAAGTCTCAACTGAAGCCCCAAAAGAGAGGATCTCTCTTTCTTTTTAAAAAATATTTATGAAATATATATTCTTTTTATGAAGAGGCATAAAGGAAGCACCTGAAGGAGAGAAAGAAGAAAAAGTGGGAACAAGACACTAGGAAGCAAAGGGCGCAATCCTAACCCAGCTCTGACATAAGGGGTTAGGATTGCATCCAAAGGAGAATAAAAAGGGGAAGAGGCTTGTAATATGGAATGTATCCTGAGGCACCATATTTTATGATGGGGACAAAAGACTGTTTTAAAACAGCACCTTTCATAAATCTCTGTCACAGTCAGGAAACGGAAATACTTTGCACTCCTCCCCCCCCCCCCCAATGCACTTTGTCCTGAGCCTCTTTGGAGAGATTTCTCTCTTTAGAAAAATAGAGACAGAGGAGGCTGCAGGCAACAGGACTGGATGGAAGGATGACATGGGGTTGGTATAAGAACATAAGAAGAGCCCCACTGGATCAGGCCAAAGGCCCATCTAGTCCAGCTTCCTTTATCTCACCATGGCCCACCAAATGCTTCAGGGAGCACACAAGACAACAGACACAACCTGCATCCTGGTGCCCTCCTCTGCTTCTGGCAGTCAGAGGCAGCCTACCTCTAAAACCAGGAGCTTGCACATACGTACCATGACTTGTAACCCTTGATGGACTTTTCCTCCAGAAATTGGTCCAATCTCTTTTTTAAGGCATCTAGGCAAGATGCCATCACCACTTCCTGTAGCAAGGAGTTCCACAGATTCATTCAATTCTGAGTAAATAAATATTTTCTTCTGTCTGTCCTAACTCTTCCAACACTCCATTTTAGTGAATGTCCCCTGGTTCTGGTGTTATGTGAGAGAGAAAAGAGCGTCTCTCTAACCATTGTATCCATCCCCTGCGTAATTATGTATGTCTCAATCATGTTCCCCCTCAGGCGCCTCTTTTCTAGACTGAAGAGCCCCAAATGCTGTAGCCTTTCCTCATAAGGAAGGTGCCCCAGCCAATAATCTTTTTGATGGCTCTCTTTTGCACCTTTTCCATTTCCACTGTGGAAATGAGTGGTGACCAGAACTTTTTGAGATGTGGTGACCAGAACTGGACACAATACTCCAGGTGTGGCCTTACCATTGATTTGTACAAAGGCATTATAACATTAGCCATCTTATTCTCAATATCTTTTCTAATGATCTCAAGCCTGGAATTAGCCTTCTTCACTGCCGCCGCACTTTGGGTTGACACTTTCATTGAGTTGTCCACAAGCACTCCAAGATCTCTCTCCTGATCTGTCTCAGATAGCTCAGAATCCATTAGCCTAAATTTAAAGTTTTGATTCTTTGCCCCTATGTGCATGACTTTATATTTACTTACATTGAAAAGCACATGCCATTTTGCAGCCCATTCTCCCAGTTTGGAGTCATCCTTCTGGAGCTCTTCACAATCTCTTCTGGTCTTTACCACTTGGAAGAGTTTGGTGTCATCGGCAAACTTGGCCATCTCACCTCACCTGGACCTGTCTGCAGGTCATTGTTGTCCACAGTTGTTGAAAGCAGAGGCAGAAGCAGTTTCCAGTCAGTCTCCCATACCCTGCTTAAGAGCCTGAATAGAAAACTCCCCTGTCCTGGGGAGCCCTGCTCTCCTCAGGCACCTTCCTGCCCACCCACTCCCAGGCCTGTCGCAACTGGATCAGAGCAACTCTCATTCTTCACCCTGTCTGTGGGACTCCTTCATGCAAACTGACATGCAAGGGGCACAAGAGGTGGCAGATGACTTACAGTCGGTTTTATTTATATCTGCGAGGGGTAGAATTGCCACCTACCTCTCCTTATCTGCAATTATATTCTTGTTATCCACTAATACTGGGCTGGAGACGCATCAAACAGGCATGGGTTGGCCCATGGAGAATAGTTGGACACATCTGTGTCTGCTCCCAGACTATGCCCACCATCTTGGGCATTCCAGCTGAACATTCACAACCCTGGTGATGATGGGAGGTCTTTGGAAGACTACCTAAGGTTTGTTCTGGGGCTGGGGCAAACCAAGGGAAGGAGCCAAGAGACAGGTGGGGGAGGAGGACTGGTGAAGCAAACCCCCCCCCCCCCCCGCTGAAATCTGAGGCCTTGTTGTTGGGCCAGCAACCTTCAATGAATCCAGGGTTAGCAAGCACAGAAAAATCATTGCCACAACATTCAGCGCACTGAGGGAATCTACCCATTTTTCCCCATAGGCTCAATGATTCAGGACTCACTAATTTGATATTCTTTAGGTTTTCCAAGAAGCTCTAATGGAAATGCACAAGATCCCTGGAGGAGATAGGATGCCAACAGTGGTCCCTTACTTTGGCAGGCAAGCATAAGGTTAATCTCAGGGCTCTAACTAGTAGAGGGTGTGCTGCACAGCTGCAGCCACTAGAGGCAACCAGGTTATTAAGGGATAAAAGCAGCACCTGATGAAGGGAGAATTTGTTGGGTAGGAGAAGGAGAAAAACTTGAAGGAAAGAACTGAAGGGAAGGCTTAATGGACTGAGGAACTAATGGCTGATGAAGGACTGGAACTACTGATGGACTAACTGACTAAAGGACAGGTGGGTGAATGGACTTTGGAGACTGGGGTGTGGCTGCCGCACCCAAGACCTGCTGATGACCAAGGTGCTGTTGTAGTGGCAGGAGGAGCTGCTGGCAGGAGAGAGGAGGAAGGAGGACCTCTGCAGGTGGAACAGGCCAGGTACCCTGGTAGTGGGGTTCAGCAGTGCTGCAGGGCAGAACTAGGGGGAAAGAAGGGGAGCTAATTAGCTGAAAGTGGAAATCGGTTCTCTAAGCAAAGCTTGGCCTTGGAATCTGGCAAAACAGTAGCTAACTATAGCAGATAACAAGTACTGATGGTATTTAATTATCATTAATTTTAATGTAGGGCTAAACCACTGCCTTCCTTGCCTAAAGGCTCCATCCTGTACACTCCTACCTGGGAATAACTGCCATTGAAACAAATGGGACTGACTTCTGAGTAAACATGCCAAAGATGGTCTCTCCTTCTCTGTGACTTTGCCCAGCCTTCAGTGCTCCACTACAGCAGAGGGCACAGACCAGCCCCAGCCTTTCCCTGCACTTCTGTCGCCACTTCTGAAGCTGCTTCTCACCAAGATGCCTGCTTGTGGCAGTGACACAGGGAGACCAGAAGGGAGGGGCAGCACTCTGCCAGTCCCTCCATGTGCAGAACCAGGTGGGGGCCTGAGTTGCCCTCCCCAAGGGACAGGCCTGCCTAGTGGAACACCCATTTCTGCCTCAGATTAGGCTATCATTAGAAGTGTCCAAAATGGTTTAATTTTTCATGGATGGTGGTGTTATCTTAAAAAAAAAAAAAGGAACTGGAAGTGGTGTGATGTGTTTTTATTCCAAATTCCAACCTTACAGCATTTTTATCAGGTGTAATCACTGTCATAGAAGTGGCACATATGTGTCCTATGCTTGTGGCTGTCAGCAGACATAGTCACAGGAGCAAAACAGGCAGAAGACACATTACTCCCCTCCCCACACACAGACTGGGATTAAATGTACAAGATCCATTTCAGATTTGCAGGCTACTTGTATGAACAACTATACTGGGCAGTCCAATCCCATCCACACTTTCCTGGAAACAAACTGGTTTTAAAGTGCAGGGGAAAAAAGTCACAGCAGCATAGCAAGCAGCCATTAAACATTGCCTACTTGTGAGTAAATGTGAATTGGAGTAGCTGTTTCCCTTTCCACATTGATCAGCTTGCAGGGAGATGGTTTGCCAGCATGTGACTCCACAGGCAGGCAGGCAGCTGCCGGGTCTTGAAGTATCTATGTAGGACAGCAGCTGTGGTAAAATAAGGGTGATCTGGAGAGCAAAGCCAGCAGAGCCTGTGAAGAAGATGCTGTGACTGCCTCGGGGGAGAGGCTCAGGTGGGCTCCACCTGACACATGAAAGAAGGGGAGGAGGGTCTCTCCGCAGAACAAGGCTCCTGAGTGAGTGTAGAGATGAACTCCTGTGTCAGCATCAGAAAAGGCCACCTGCCCCCCAGCACAGTCCAGAGTCACTCGGATCCTCTTGTGCTCCTGGCTCAGGGACAGAGGAGGATCATCAGGGGGATTAAGAACTCTGTACTGACCTCCCCACTTCCCCACAGCCCAGACCCCTTCCTCAGGACTAATATCAGGCTCGCCCTTTCTCCTCACACACTTCTTGGCAACCCCCACAGCCCTCACTCCAAAATCTCCCACAATGACCTCCCAGAAGTGTCTGCCTTCTGTGAAGCCCTCACGGCCCAGCACACAAAACACAAACTCAAATCTCTCAGGATTGTTGGGCAGATCTTGACATTCAGCTCCACATCTCACACTTTTGTGATCCTCAGACAGGACGAGCCAGACATTAGCGGTGTCTGGATCCAGAGTCACATTTTCTGTAGGAATGAAGGGGAGGAGGAGAGAGAAGCAGAATCAGGAGAGTCATCGGGAGCCACAGTGACAGGAAGGGCTGTGGGGTGGTAACCAGTCAGGTATGGGGCAGAGGTGGGAGGTGATGGGCAGCTGATTGGCTGCCTGGCTGTTGCTGGGTGACATGGAGGAGCAGACTGAGGGGGCCGTGACTTACCCTCTGTGATTGGGAGGGAGGGGGCAAAGCAGTCCCTTGGGGGTCTGAGTGTGGCCAACAGAGCCCGTTTGCTGGATGGACTCACTCCCCATAGACTATGGTGGGGCTGGCTTCTGAGCAGAGATGCATTGCTTTGGGCTCAGGCTGCAGTCCTAACCACATTCCCTGGGAGTAGCCCCATAGACTATGCTGGGGCTGGCTTCCAGATAGATGTGCTTGGGCTGCAATCCCATCTGAGTAGGTCTCATTCACTATGGTGGGACTCAGTGGCATAGCTAATGATCGTGTAGCCCTGTGCCAAGCTCAAAATGATGCCCCGGAAGTGACATCACACCCAGGTTTTTAAAGAAGTGAAAATTGGGGGGAAACCTGCCTCCTCCCCCCAGAAGCTTGCCACCTACTTGCTCTGCCGCCACCCCTCAGACAGTGGCATAGCTAATGCGTCTATCTACTACCTACGGTCAAAGAAGATTTTGTAGCCCCCTCCCCACGACAAAATCAAATTTAACTAAATTGAAAGTGTGCCCCTAATTGGTTAGAGACACTGTGCTGGGCTGAAGAGGGACAGTAATTCTCCCCCTGCTCAATATAAGAGATGCTCCACTTGAAAAAGTGCCTCTTTACCCGGTTAGCAGGGTGACTGAATTATGATACATGGAAATAAGAGCAGACTCATATGAACACCGTCTTGGTTCCATGTTGTATCATATAACGTCTCATTGGCTCTCAGAACAATCAGTCTCAGAGGTCAGTTTTGAGTTAAAAAAAATCCACTTTCTGTTCCATAAGGCTATTGTGTTTTCATTTTCTGGTTAATTGGTCATAACTTTTGATAGAATACAGATATTCCAATGAGGTTTGTTTCATTGCATTCTGCATTAAATTACCTTTCCAATGATATATAACATGGTGGTATTATTCGTACCTATCAAGTTTTTCACAATTTTGGCCACTAGTATCAAGCTCAGCTTCTTGCCCCCCTAAAACTAGATGCCTGGTGCAACTGCCACACCCTGCACCCCCTTAGCTACACAACTGGTGGGACTTGCTTCTGAGTGGACATGCATAGCATAGGGCTCTCAGGTGCTCTCTGAACTGGGTGCAGGTGCAGGGAAGTTTGCCATGCTGGGGCTTAAAGAATGGTGAGCTAACTTATTTTCAGGCTTGCATTCCCTTTGGGTCCCCCCCCCCCTTGCCTCTATCTTTACCAGGGGCATCTGTCTCCCTGGTTGGGGGGAGGCGGTGCTCTGCTCAGTCCCTGCTGCTCACAGGGTGACATTCAGACAAACACAGTTGTTCTACTAATAAAGTTGCAAAAAGAAAAATCTGTTTTTGAACCTTGATGAGCTCTCCCCACCTTCCTCTCAGCCCTTGCACCATGAGAAGTCCTATCAAAACCTGCCCATCATATGCCTCCTTGTACATCATTCTTGATTACCTGGGAATTGTTCCATGACACCCTCCAAAAGGGGTTTTACATCAAAGAATCCCCAGATTCTGCAGGTCAGTTCAGGAGGAAAAGCCACAGGATTCCAGAATGCTTTCTTCTCATACCTAATGTGGAGGAAGAAGACATCTGATCTCACAATCCACACAACTGGAATTACTGACTGGAGTAAAAGGATGACATGCAGGAGAAGAAAAGAGCAGAAACCCTGAAGGCACAGGCAAGAACAGATGAGAGGTGTTCAGGTGAGGAGGCTTCTCTAGCAATGGCAGTATACAAGTGCTTTTATGCTAATACCCAAAGTCTCCGAGCAAAGATGGAGGAACTGGAATGTTTGGTGACTAGGGAAATCATTGATATAGTGGGCATAACACAAACATGGTGGAATGCGGAGAAACAGTGGGATACCGCAATCCCAGGCTATAAACTCTACAGGAGGGACAGAGAGGGGCATGTTGGTGGTGGGGTGGCCATTTGTGTTAAAGAAGAGGTGGAGTCCAGCAAAGTAGATATTGAAGGCAGGTCCGACTCCACCATACAATCTCTGTGGGTTAAATTATCAGGTTTGAGGAGCGATGTAATAGTGGGGGCTTGCTATCGTCCTCCGGACCAGAAACCAGTAGAGGACCTTGAAATGAGGAAACAGATCAGGGAGGTGTCGAGGAGGGACAGGGTGGTAATCATGGGGGACTTCAATTATCTTCACGTCGACTTGATCAATTCGTGCTCTGTTCATGAAAGAGAAACCAGTTTTCTTGACATGCTAAATGACTGTGGTTTAGAGAAACTAGTCATGGAGCCCACCAGAGGACAGGCGACTCTGGATTTAATATTGTGTGGCACACAGGGCCTGGTTAGAGAGCTGTTGGGGAAGAGTGACCATGCTGCAATTAGTTTCACCATGAATCGGGGAAGAGTGCCAAACAAATCTGACACAAAAACCCTTGACTTCCGAAGGGCGGACTTCCCTCAAATGAGGATACTGGTTAGGAAGAAGTTGAAAGGGAAGGTAAAGAGGATCCAGTCTCTCCAGAGTGCATTGAAGCTGTTTAAAACAACAGTAATAGAGGCCCAGCAGAAGTGTATACCGCAAAGGAAGAAGGGCTTGACTAAGTCCAGGAGGGTGTCCACATGGCTAACAAGTCAAGACAGAGAGGCTGTAAAGGACAAGGAAACTTCCTTCCATAAATGGAAGTCTTGCCCTAATAAGGAGAATAAAAAGGAACATAAACTGTGGCAAAAGAAATGTCAGAAGGTGGTACGGGAGGCCAAGAGAGACTATGAGGAACGCATGGCCAGTAACATTAAGGGGAATAATAAAAACTTCTTCAAATATGTTAGAAGCAAGAAACCCACCAGAGAAGCAGTTGGCCCCCCGGATGGTGAGGGAGAGAAAGGGGAGGTAAAAGAAATGGCTGAGAAATTAAATGAGTTCTTTGCATCTGTCTTCATGACGGAACACCTTGGGCAGATACCGCCGCCTGAACAGCCCCTCTTGACCAAGGAATTAAGTCGGGTAGAAGTTAAAAGAGAAGATGTTTCAGATCTAATTGACAAATTAAAGACCAATTCCATTAATTATATTAAATCAAAGTAAATGGAAACTTGGAACACAAATATTGTTAAGACTAAAGTGGTATTAAGGTAACTAAAAGGGTTATGCTTTAAAAAAGAAATTATATAAAATATTTTATAGATGGTATTTAATTCCAGAGAAAATCGTAAAAATGTACCCTGGGTCATCAAACAAATGTTGGTTAAGTAAAAAATTGAGGGAATTTATTATATATGGTGGATATGCAAAAAAGCAAAGAAATATTGGAAAATGATATATAAACTGTTACAAGAGATATTGAAGTGTGTATTACCATTTAAACTGGAAACATTCCTCTTAAATGCAACCTCAGAAATTAAGAGTTAGATAAGAAATATTTTATTTTAAATTTTAGTTTAGTGACAAGAGCATATAAGTAAAAATGTGAAGCCTTTTTATGATTGAATAGATAATTTTAGATAAATATTGATTGTTTAGTTAAGTTATTAATCAGTAGATTAACAAATATGATAATTTTAGTATTGATGAATAACCTGTTTATAGACATGATCAATTTTTTTTCTTTTCTTTTTTTTGGACTTATGTATGTTGTAATCAATGGCCTCATCTGTAACCTGCGTAGTCCCAGCCCTAACCGATTTTCCTTACCTGTATCTGTAATAGACAAATTAGAGATCAATAAGTCACCCGGCCCTGATGGCATCCACCCAAGAGTTATTAAGGAACTGAAGAATGAAGATGCTGATCTCTTGACTAAAATATACAACTTATCCCTGGAAACAGCCATGGTGCCATAAGATTGAAGGACAGCAAATATCACACCAATCTTTAAAAAGGGAAGGAGGGGGAGGCCCGGGAAAGTATAGACCGGTCAGCCTAACGTCTGTTCCAGGTAAGATGGTGGAATGCCTCATCAAAGATAAAATCTTAAAACACATAGACAAACAAGTCTTGCTGAGGGAGAATCAGCCTGACTTCTGTAAGGGTAAGTCTTGCCTCTCAAACACTTTAGAATTTTTTGAAAAGTTCAGCAGGCATGTGGATGTGGGAGAACCTGTGGACATTATATATCTGGACATTCAGAAGGCGTTTGACATGGTCCCTCACCAAAGACTGCTGAGAAAGTTCCACAGTCAGGGAATTAGAAGGCAGGTCCTATCCTGGATTAGGAACTGGTTGGGGTTCAGGAAGCAGGGAGTGGGTGTCAGTGGGCAGTTTTCACAGTGGAAAGAGGTGTGCCCCAAGGATCTGTCCTGGGACCAGTGCTCTTCAACCTGTTCATAAATGACCTGGAGGCAGGGCTAAGCAGCGAGGTGGCCAAGTTTGCAGATGACACCAAACTTTTCCGAGTGGTGAAGACCAGAAGAGATTGTGAAGAGCTCCGGAAGGATCTCTCCAAACTGGGAGACTGGGCAGCAAAATGGCAGATGCGTTTCAATGTAAATAAATGTAAAGTCATGCACATTGGGGCAAAGAATCAAAACTCTACATATAGGCTAATGGGTTCTGAGCTGTCTGTGACAGATCAGGAGAGAGCTCTTGGGGTGCTGGTGGACAGCTCTATGAAAGTGTCGACCCAATGTGCGGTGGCAGCGAAGAGGGCTAATTCCATGCTTGGGATCATTAGGAAAGGCACTGATAATAAGATGGCTAATATTGTAATGCCTTTGTACAAATCGATGGTTAGGCCACACCTGGAGTATTGTGTCTAGTTCTCGTAGCCACATCTCAAAAAGGATATAGTGGAGTTGGAAAAGGTGCAAAAGAGAGCAACTGAAATGATTACTGGGCTGGGGCACCTTCCCTATGAGGAAAGGCTACAGCGTTTGGGACTCTTCAGTCTAGAAAACAGGTGCCTGAGGCGCATGATTGAGACATACCAAATCATGCAGGGGGTGAACAGAGTGGATAGAGAGACGCTCTTTTCCCTCTCGCATAACACTAGAACCAGAGGACATCCATAAAAATTGAGTGTTGGGAGAGTTAGGACAGACAGAAGAAAATATTCCTTTACCCAGCATGTAATTAGTTTGTGGAACACCTTGCCACAAGAAGTGGTTATGGCATCTTGCCTGGATGCCTTTAAGTGGGGATTGGACAAATTTCTGGAGAAGTTCATTACAGATTACAAGTCATAGTAGGTATGTGCAAGCTCTTGGTTTTGGAGACAGGCTGCCTCTGATAGCCAGATGCAGGGGAGGGCATCAGGCCACAGGTTGTGTCTGGTGTCTTGTGTGCTCCCTGGGGCCACTGTGAGATACAGGAAGTTGGACTAGATGGGCCTTTGGCCTGATCCAGTGGGGCTCTTCTTATGTTCTTAGTGTAAATGGATATAAAATACAACAGGTACAGCAGGCGCCTTTGTAGCTGAGGGAAGGGGACAGATGTCTGGCAGCCCTGATGGATGTGCAGATGGAATGTTGTAAAGAAGGCCCTGAGTGGAGCACTGGAGGGTGGGGAGTCCTGCATTCTCTCCCCAAGAGCCACGTTCTTAACAGACCATTCCCAACATCAGGTGACAAGAAGGGAAACGAGTGGGATCCACGTACCTCTGCAAGGTCTTCCTAATATCCTGGGGGAAAAAAGAAAAAGATCTCAGCGCCTGCCACAAGCAAGTCAGACTTTTCACACCCTTCACAGAGGTGCTCTCTGGTCCTCCACTGTCCAGTTGGTAGTGATCCATCTTCCACACTCCACTCAAAGACTGAGGTGCAGCTGCACAGAATAATCACAAGCTGGGCAAAGAAAAGTTTTCTTTTTCTTGTCCTGATCCATCAATTCTGTGTCACACCTCCTGATCTATTGTCAGACCCAGCTAATGGCCTTGACCTCTGTCCGCAACCTGGGATCTCCATCAGTATAAGATAGAAGGGGAGGCAGAGGCATATCTTCAGGGAGCAAGGGGGTCAAATACCCCAGACACCACGCTTGCCGTGCATCCATCCATTGCCCCCTTCCATGGCACTCAGTTGGTTGCCGATAAGGATCAGTCTGCCAATCTGAGGGCTGCCCCGAGGGCTCCCTCCCACAGGTATTCTGAGGGCCAGGGAAGCCACGCACGGCCTTCTAAATCCAAAAAATAGTCACTTCCAAGGAAACCGCAGGCAGCATATCTGGCTCTCAGAACGGTTCCAGCGGGATGCAGTGGGCATGGGGTTTGGCACCTCCAGCTGGGGGTAGCACCCCTGGAGGTGTGGCCCCAGGAGCCACAGTGGTTTGGAACACCGCCAAGGGGAGGGCTCTGCTTGAGCTTCCCCTGCTGTTGTTGAAACCAAGTATGAGAAAGAAGAGACACCCAGGACATCTTTCGCTGAGTGTGGAGATGACACTGCTCCCCTTTCACGTCCCTCTCCCTTGCTCAGCTAGGACACCCCCCCCCCCATAAATCCTTTGCTGACCAGCAATCCAGGGCAGTCACTCAGGCCCATGCTTCCCATTCATTCTTGTCTTCTTCAGGGTGAGATTCGGGAATGCCCAGGCAGGGATTCCCCTCCATGATCAGGCCTCCAGCATATGCGTTCCAGATGGCCCGGGTCTCTCTTTCTCTGCACAGACCCTGGACAGTGGGTGAGGCTCCACTGGAGCACCACAGAAGCCCATTAGCGGGGCTTGAGAGCAGCAGAACTGAGCAGAGCTGGAGGGAAAGCAGTGGTCAGGAAGTAGCCATGAGAACAGATTCCAGAATCTTTGGAACCTGCAGGCCACACTGAAATAAAATGGACTGATTTCTCTTGAGTGCGCATGTACCTAAGAGAGGTCTTTCAGCCCAGGCCTGAGCTGCCTGGCGTGTGGGACTGACGTGGTGCTGAAAACAGCTGGTGCGGCATCCTGAGCACCACAGGGCAGCTTCTGGTGGCTCCTCCAGGGAAGGGGATGTTTGTTCCCTTTCTCCAGATAAGGAAAGTGGCCCCACAATGGGGTTCTGCAGTAGCTCTGGAGCTTCAGCAGAATCAAAGTGTTCCATCTCAGACCATGCAGCCCAACAAGGAGTTCAGGATCTGGTGGAACTGAGTTCCGCAGGTCCTACCCTCCCCCCACCCGGCCCCCTCCCCCCAGCACAAAATCTCCCCACCCCTCTCCCCACCTCCCCTTGCCCTGAGATGCTGCCTCACCGCTCCCCCCACGTCCCCACCTACCTCTCCACTGCCCTGGGGTTCAGATGATCACAAAGCGGCAGAGCAGCAGCTTTCCACCAGTGCAAGCCCAGCTCTGGTTCATGCTGAACTAGCTCTGGTGCTCGGCTGGTGCTAAGCCCTGCAAGTGCACCTTATGACAGTGCACACTGGTGGTAAGCCGGCATGCGTATCTCCAGATTAGGCTCTTCATCAGCACAACACACTGAGTCCTTCATTCTTGTGTAGGTCAAGGAAGCACAGAGCAGTTTCTTCCCCTGGGGAGGAACCGGAGCTATTTCTACCCCCTCTCACCTGCAGGAGCTCACTTGCTGGCTGCTGGCATTTCTCCTCCATCTGCTGGATTAGACCTTCAAGGGAGGACAGTTCCTCCACCAGCCTGGCCATGTGCTTCTCTCTTCTGGTTGCAATTTCCTTCTCCAGCTCTTCCAACTGCCAGAGGAGAGACATCTTTTGTTTCTCCAGAAACTGGTGTAGTTGGTTGAAAACAGCCTCTGTCGTTGTCTTCTTTTCTTCTATTTGTCCCTGCAATAAGCAGTTGTAAAGAGGAAAGGAGAGAAATGTCAGGAATATTTAGGCTATTGAGTGGGAAGCTTAAATCCAGGACCCCAAAGGTAGCGTTAAGAACATAAGAAGAGCCCTGCTGGATCAGGCCAAAGGTCCATCTAGTCCAGCTTTCTGTATCTCACAGTGGTCCACCAAATGCCCCAGGGAGCACACCCCGGTGCCCTCCCCTGCATCTGGCACTCAGAGGCAGCCTACCTATAAAACCAGGAATTTGCACATACCTACCATGACTTGTATCCTGTAATGAACTTTTCCTCCAGAAATTTCTCCAATCCTTGGAAGTGCTGCCTGTTCTACATGCAGGGCCAGTTAGGCAGGCCAAGATCAGGGGTCTCAATGCGTGGATTGGACAGTGGTATAAAGAGGAGGGGTTTAGATTTGTTAGGCACTGGGGAACATTTTCGACAATCAGGGCCTGTACAAGAGGGACAGGCTTCACTTGAACCAGAATGGAACCAGACTGCTGGCACATAACGTTAAAAAGCCCTCCCCTGCATCTGGCTATCAGAGGCAGCCTGTCTCCAAAACCAAGAGCTTGCACATACCTACCATGACTTGTATCCTGTAATGAACTTTTCCTCCAGAAATTTCTCCAATCCTTGGAAGTGCTGCCTGTTCTACATGCAGGGCCAGTTAGGCAGGCCAAGATCAGGGGTCTCAATGCGTGGATTGGACAGTGGTATAAAGAGGAGGGGTTTAGATTTGTTAGGCACTGGGGAACATTTTCGACAATCAGGGCCTGTACAAGAGGGACAGGCTTCACTTGAACCAGAATGGAACCAGACTGCTGGCACATAACGTTAAAAAGCTGGCAAAAGAGCTTCTAAACTGTATTGTATTGGCAACCTTCAGTCTCGAAAGACTATGGTATCACGCTCTGAAAGGTGGTTCTGGCACAGCGTCTAGTGTGGCTGAAAAGGCCAATCCGGGAGTGACAATCCCTTCCACACCGGGAGCAAGTGCAGTCTGTCCCTGGCCTGTCTCCCTGGCTATGGGCCTTCCTTCTCTGCCTCTTAGCCTCAGACTGTTGGCAAAGTGTCTCTTCAAACTGGGAAAGGCCATGTTGCACAGCCTGCCTCCCAGCGGGCCGCTCAGAGGCCAGGGTTTCCCACTTGTTGAGGTCCACTCCTAAGGCCTTCAGATCCCTCTTGCAGATGTCCTTGTATCGCAGCTGTGGTCTACCTGTAGGGCGCTTTCCTTGCACGAGTTCTCCATAGAGGAGATTCTTTGGGATCCGGCCATCATCCATTCTCACAACATGACCGAGCCAACGCAGGCGTCTGTTTCAGCAGTGCATACATGCTAGGGATTCCAGCACGTTCCAGGACTGTGTTGTTTGGAACTTTGTCCTGCCAGGTGATGCCGAGAATGCGTCGGAGGCAGCGCATGTGGAAAGCGTTCAGTTTCCTCTCCTGTTGTGAGCGAAGAGTCCATGACTCGCTGCAGTACAGAAGTGTACTCAGGACGCAAGCTCTGTAGACCTGGATCTTGGTATGTTCTGTCAGCTTCTTGTTGGACCAGACTCTCTTTGTGAGTCTGGAAAACGTGGTAGCTGCTTTACCGATGCGCTTGTTTAGCTCGGTATCAAGAGAAAGAGTGTCAGAGATCGTTGAGCCAAGGTACACAAAGTCATGGCTGTCTAAACATGGACATGGCAAGTCTAAACTGACCCATGAGGGAAACCCAACAGGAGCTGAGGGGCATCCGGTTTGGAACTCCTCATCACTATGGGATGAGGATAGGAAGGTTAGAGAACAAAAAGCTAGTGACAGTAGCAGTAGGAAATGGGAATGGAAGCATGAATGGGATCTGATAGAGAGTTCAGCACAGTGAGAGGCTGCAGGGATAGAGGAGCTAATAAGCAGCCCATTTGGGGGAACTTCGTATACAAGGGCTTTTATGCTAATGCCACTGCTTTTTGTTTCATGTCTGTGATGCAGTAGCGGCAGCAAAGGAAAGGCCAGCATTGTTTTGTGCAAGGCCTTTTATAGGCCTTGAGCTATTGCAAGATTGCAATAGATTGCAATGAATATTGCTATTCATTCATTCATATAAGTTCATCTTTAATATATTCATTTATATAAACTTATGCAAATTTATTCAGATTTTTCCCCCTGCCCCCAACACAGTGTCAGAAAGCTCATGCGGCCCTCCTGCCAAACACTTTGGACACCCTTGGTCTAGAGGGTAGAGCCTCCGTTTGCCTGAAGATAACATCCGCAGGTCGCCAGTTCGAGGCCACTGGCACCGTGTGACCTTGAAGCAGCTGACAAGCTGAGCCAAGTTATTCCAACTGCTCTGAGCATGGGAGGATGGAGGCCAGAATGTGAAACCAGATCAGAAAGAAACATCTGAATGTTGTGGTTCTTGAAAGATAGAACCTTCTTTCAGTTGTAAAAATCCCTGCGGGGATTCAAATAGCCTGCCTATGTAAACGGCCTTGAATAAAGTCTGAGGAGAAATCTGATGACCAAGAAAGGCGGTATATAAACACCTGTATTATTGTTTACAGATATGGGTTCTAGTAGCTGTTCACTTCCAATGCAACAGGAACACTTACGAGCAGGTCTCGGCTTTCCTTTTCTGTTCTTGCTTTGCTTGCCAGAATTCTCTCTCGCTCCTTCCTCAGATCTTCCAGACAGCTACACAATTGGTCCTGCAGCAAAGAGAAACGTTTCTGTTTGGATTCTTTTTCAGGGGAGGGAAGGGGGTTTACTATCTAAAGGAGTGTTTGAACTCTGCATAAGAATGGGAAAGCAGTTGAGGTGTATGCTTGTTCCTTGCATTTCAGTGCTTTCTGGGCAGGTCTCTGGACTTGGTGTCTGATAATGGTATCTTACATACGCAGAAGGAGATTGCAGTTGGGACTAGAAGTCAATTAGTGTTTATCCCTGAGAGGGAGATGGGAAAGAATGACCTTCAACCTCCCCTTGTGTCCAATCCTGACATCAGGAGCACTGATTCTAAAGATGTGTCATAACCTGGAGCAGGCAAACCCTTTTCCTGCTGTGGGCCTCCAGGTTGCAAGTCTTCCCACAAGGACTTCTCTCCAACCAAGCTGCATGTTACACCCATCACTGGCCCTTGAGATATACGTTCACTCACCTTGCATTCCTTGGCAGCCTCTTCCAAAAGCAGGAAAGTATGTGATCGATGTTCTGGGGATCTCTCACAAATCAGACACAACAACTCCTGGTCTTCTTTGCAGAACAGGTGGAGTTTTTCCTTGTGTCTCAAACATAAATGCTCTATTCCCCAGTAAAATGAGAGACATTTAATTTTTTCTACTATATTTGCCAGTTTGGCCAGAAATTTCCTCTCCTGATTTTAGCTTTGCAAAGGGCACACTTCAAGTTCCCCAGATCTTTCCACTTCTCACAGTAGTTGGTGATGCAGTCCTTGCAGAAGTTGTGGCCACAGTCCACGGACACAGGGTCTGTCAGGTACTCCAAGCAGATGGGACACTTGACTTCTTCCTCTACATCCATGGATGGTGAGACTGAGGCCATGGCTGATCAAGACTCCGTGGATGGATTCAGGCAGCTTCTGAGACCTGTACAAGAACAGCAGGTGGGTGTCGGTGAGCAACAGAAGAAATACCACCTGAGGAATAACTATTTCACAGACTGCCCATTGCAGAAGATCTGTGAATTTTCCACCGTGGTGCCCAGTTTGTAGGACTAATAATGGGAGGTGTTTGTTTTTGTTGATAATCACATAAACACATAAAACACCACATTTTGGTCTTTAAGAGATCAAAATGAAAACAGAAAACCCTCAGTGTTCAAGAAATTTTCCAGTAATTAATACCTGTAGATAACTTTTCTAGTTAGAAGGAATACCAGGGCCACATCTCCTGACACTCTGTCACCTGCCTGGTGCACTTTTAAAGAATTTAAAATTAATAAAATTGAGAACTTTGGAATAAAACTTTCTGTCTGTTTCATTGTTTCAAATCATGAAACCTGTGAAAAAATAAATCCATTTTCAAACACCTTGTGAAGTCCATATCGAGGGCGGATCCCCGGGGTATTGGTTCTGCTGTACCGTCTAGACCTGCCCAGTCTCTCCCTGGCCAGTGCAAATAACGGGGTGCCAAAAAAAGGGGTTTATTTACCTTCTTTACTTTAGTTGCGGCTTTTACATTCACGGAGGGGTCCTGTTCCCTCACAAGACCCCAGTACCCCCTAGGTACAGTTTCAGTTACAGTCTTTCCAGTTTCCTGAAATCAAGGGGTCAGTTGCCCCACTGACCTTTCTCCCGCAGTCCTCACCAGGAAAGGTGTCAGGCGCGTGGTGTTCTCTGCAGGTAGGTTCTGGCGTCAGTGTAGTCTCTTTGGAAAGGGCTGGGTCAGGCTGGTGCCCTCCTCTCCTTTTTGCTCTCACCGGTTTGTAGGTCTAGCTTAGAGGTGCTCCTTGGGTCCTCTGTACTTGGGGATCTCCCAAAGCCCTTGGGAAGCTCTTTCCTCAAGGAACCAGAGTCTTGGACCTCTGCCAGCCCCTGGCTGTCTCCCCGCTTTGTTTGCCTCTCCTCTACTAGATGCCATGCCATGCTTATGGAGCTCAGGAAGGTGCTTCCTCCCTCCTTGGCTGTCTCCTCTCCTTTTATCCTCCTGGGCATTCCTCCTAGCCCCTCCTCTTCCTGGCCCCACCTGGGGCTAAGATCTCGTGAGATATCCCATCCTCTCCCTGCAGGTCCCACCCTTTCTGTTAGAAGGGGCAGTTGCACCTGGGCTGTCCTGTCTTTGAGGAGGCCTCTGCCCCACCCCAGAGGTGAGGAGGCTGACTGCAGCAAAGACTTAGGAGCCTCGCCCTCTTGGGCTGGCTCCTTGCCTTCCAGGACATTCCTTGGAGAGTTCCCTGTATCCCGATACCCCTGCTTGCCCCCTTTTGTCCTCCTGTTTCCCCGCTGGGGATTGCTGCCCAGGGTAAGCCCCTGGGTGACACACCTCTATGAATAACCAAAGGAGACTGTAGAAGAAAGACAGTAAGGAGATTCCCACCCTGGGTACTGTGGCCAAGGGGAAGAGGAGACGTGCTGGATCAGGCCAAAGGCCCATCTAGTCCAGCTTTCTGTATCTCACAGTGGCCCATGAGATGCCTCAGGGAGCAAAAAGACAACCAGATACCTCTATCCTGTTGCCACTCCCTTGTGTCTGGCATTTCAGAGGGAGGCTACTCCTAAAACACGGAGGTTGCATACAGTCCTCATGGCTTGTAAACTATGGTGAACTTTTCCTATATCAATTTGCCCAATACCCTTTCAAAGACATCCAGGCCTGCTGCCTTCACAACATCCTGGCACAGGGAGTTCCACAGATTCATTATTCACGTGGTAAAGAAGTTTGCCCTTTCCTCTGTTCTGACTCCAGCCATCAATTTGGTTGTTCATATTGGTGCTTCTCTTTTTCCTGAAAGAGTTGGAGGCATGCAAATCAACCCCTATGCGCGTGCACACAAAGACACACACTATCCAGTTCGGAAACAGAAGTTACTACTAGAAGTAGTTTTAGAAGTAGCCTATCTCTGCATGCCAGGCTGGGCCTGCCCAAGATCCTGTGACCCCTGGGGTGGCATGCCCATTGCTGCCCTCCTTCCCAGCCATGTGCCAGCCTCTGCTCCTCTCACTTGCCAAAGTATTCACTCAGCGCTCCCCTCCCCTCCACATTACCTCTTCCCCTCTTCCTTTTCCAATGTAGGGAATGGAAAGGGAATGAAAAGAGGAGAAGCAGAGAAGACCCCCCACTCACTAATCTGTGACCTCATAGGACAGCTTCAGTTGGCCGCATGGATGGGCCAGCCCTGCCTGTGACCTTGTTTTGCTGCAGGGTGAAGCAACTACACACAGAAAGCCAAAGGATGGGGGAGGGGCTTGTTTCAGTCTGCAGTCTGCAAAATCTATAGATGGAGTTTGGGGACATTAAGCAGATTGGGACATATGACTATGTCAATCTCCTAAAATGTTTATTATCAAGATTTATTATCCATTCAGATGGGACAATTTACTTCTTCTGCATCCATGGATGGTGAGGTTGAGGCCACAGCTGATGAAGACTCCAAGGATCGAGTCCTATGACATTCTCTTGCTATCCATTTTGGTGTCTCTCTGTCTCCTTCAACCTTTCATGTATGTCTAGAAATGTGTCAGACCCACTTAGCGAGGACAGCAGGCTACAGCTCCCCCCCCCCACTCCACTTAAAGTCATGATGGATGGATGGATGGATGGATGGAATAAGAATATTCAGAATATAAGAATATTCAGAGGCATCATACAGCTGAATACTGCCTGCTGAGAAAAAGGCAATAAGGGAGGCTGGTGCCTTGGGACTCTTGGTCTGACCCTGCAGGATTATCCTCTCCGCTTTGATCCTCACTGTAGCCCCAAGAGGACTAAGCTGAAACAAAGGGTAAGCCAGGGAGCCTCCTATCTGACTGGGGATGGGAACCTCAAGTCCAGCACTTGATCCTCTGTACCAGTGTTTCTCAGCCAGTGGTACACATACCACTGCGGTACTTGAGGTGATCTGTATCTGTCCATTTATATTCTTTTGTGTAAAGGTTAAACTGTTTGCTCTTCAGCCTCTCCAGACTGAGAGCAAAGTCCAAAGTCCAGCTGAAATGTCTGCGTGACTTTCTCTTTGCCGACGATGCAGCTATCACTACCCACTCTGCCAAAGATCTCCAGCAGCTCATGGATCGTTTTAGCAAGGCCTGCCAAGATTTTGGACTAACGATCAGCCTTAAGAAAACACAGGTCATGGTTCAGGATGTGGACTCACCTCCCTGCATTACAATCTCTGAGCATGAACTGGAGGTTGTCCATGACTTTGTGAATCTTGGCTCAACGATCTCAGACACTCTTTCCTTTGATACCGAGCTAAACAAACGCATCGGTAAAGCAGCTACCACGTTTTCCAGTCTCACAAAGAGAGTCTGGTCCAACAAGAAGCTGACAGAACATACCAAGATCCAGGTCTACAGAGCTTGCGTCCTGAGTACACTTCTGTACTGCAGCGAGTCATGGACTCTCCGCTCACAACAAGAGAGGAAACTGAACGCTTTCCACATGCGCTGCCTCCGACGCATTCTCGGCATCACCTGGCAGGACAAAGTTCCAAACAACACAGTCCTGGAACGTGCTGGAATCCCTAGCATGTATGCACTGCTGAAACAGAGACGCCTGCGTTGGCTTGGTCATGTCGTGAGAATGGATGATGGGCGGATCCCAAAGGATCTCCTCTATGGAGAACTCATGCAAGGAAAGCGCCCTACAGGTAGACCACAGTTGTGATACAAGGACATCTGCAAGAGGGATCTGAAGGCCTCAGGAATGGACCTCAACAAGTGGGAAACCCTGGCCTCTGAGCGGTTTGCTTGGAGGCAGACTGTGCAGCATGGCCTTTCCCAGTTTGAAGAGACACTTTGCCAACAGTCTGAGGCTAAGAGGCAAAGAAGGAAGGCCCATAGCTAGGGAGACAGACCAGGGACGAACTGCACTTGCTCCCGGTGTGGAAGGGATTGTCACTCCCGGATTGGCCTTTTCAGCCACACTAGAAGCTGTTCCAGAACCACCTTTCAGAGCGCGATACAATAGTCTTTCAAGACTGAAGGTTGCCAACAACAATAAACTGTTTGCCCTGTGTGGGCAGCAGGGGGCAGTGCTAGAAGAAGGCAGCAGGCATCACACTGCAGTGTGGGTCTCTGATGCTGGTGCTGATGGCATCTGTCCCTATGAAGACGTTGCCAGAGCAGATCTCTGGGCACAGCCAGAGCCAACCACACAGGTGCCTCTCTTGCTCTGTGATCTTGGGGCACCAGGATTGAGGCAGAGGGCCAGTCACCCTCAGGGAAACAGAGACACTCTGAGTGTGAACCTAGGAATGCTGTAGGAATGGGAAAGAACAGTGGCTCCTTGAGGTCTGTCCAGGTATTGCTAGAGAGATTTTCCAGCTATAGCAGGAATTGCAGTCACTCAGAGGGGGCCGGTGGAGGGAAGCCATTGCTAGGAGAGTGTTCTCTGAGGGTACCAGTATCCCACTGTGTGACCAGTTGTGGTAATGCCCCAGAACTGGAATTGCAAGAACTGTGACAGCAGCAGGTCTCTTCACCTAACCCTGTGATCTCTATCTCTGATCATGCACCTGTTTCATTGAGTCTTCAATTATTAGATGAGGTTGAACCTCAGCAGTTGTGGCGACTGAATGTGTCATTTCTGAATGATGAAGATTTTAAAGAACAAATGACCAAGGAATTAATAGAATACTTCATTAATGAAGGCTCTACTACTTCCAGAGTTACTGAACATAAGAACAGCACCACTGGATCAGGCCATAAGCCCATTTAGTCCAGCTTCCTGTATCTCACAGCGGCCCACCAAGTGCCCCAGGGAGCACAGCAGATAACAAGAGACCTGCATCCTGGTGCTCTCCCTTGCATCTGACATAGCCCATTTCTAAAATCAGGAGGTTGCACATACATATCATGGCTCGTAACCCGTAATGGATCTCTCCTCCAGAAACTTGTCCAATCCCCTTTTAAAGGAATCTAGGCCAGATGCTGTCATCACATCCTGTGGCAAGGAGTTCCACAGACCAAACACACACTGAGTAAAGAAATATTTTCTTTTGCTTGTCGTAACTCTCCCAGCACTCAACTTTTGTGGATGTCCCCTGGTTCTGGTGTTATGTGAGAGTGTAAAGAGCATCTTTCTATCCACTTTATCCTTCCCATGCATAATTTTGTATGTCTCAATCATGTCCCCCCTCAGGTGCCTCTTTTCTAGGCTGAGGAGGCCCAAACGCCATAGCCTTTCCTCATAAGGAAGGTGCCCCAGCCCAGAAATCATCTTAGTCGCTCTCTTTTGCACCTTTTCCATTTCCACTATGTCCTTTTTGAAATGTGGCGACCAGAAATGGACGGAATACTTAAGATGTGGCCTTACCATCGATTTGTACAACGGCATTATAATATTAGCCATTTTGTTCTCAATACCTTTTCTAGTGATCCCAAGCATAGAATTGGCCTTCTTCACTGCCGCTGCACATTGGATTGACACTTTCATCGACCTGTCCACCACCACCACCCCAAGATCTCTCTCCTGATCTGTCACAGACAGCTCAGAACCCATCAGCCTATATGTGAAGTTTTGATTTTTTTGCCCCAATGTACATGACTTTACACTTACTTACATTGAAATGCACCTGCCATTTTGCTGCCCATTCTGCCAGTTTGGAGAGATCCTTCTGGAGCTCCTCACCATCACTTCTGCTCTTCACCACTTGAAAAAGTTTGGTGTCACCTGCAAACTTAGCCACCTCACTGCTCACCCCTGTCTCCAGGTCATTTATGAAGAGGCTGAAAAGCACTGGTCCAAGGACAGATCCTTGGGGCACACCACATTTCACTTCTCTCCATTGTGAAAATTGCCCATTGATACCCACTCTCTGTTTCCTGGTCTTCAACCAGTTCTCAATTCAGGAGAGGACCTGCCCTCTAATTCCCTGACTGTGGAGTTTTCTCAGTAGCCTTTGGTGAGGGACCATGTCGAACGCCTTCTGAAAGTCCAGATATATAATGTCCACGGGTTCTCCCGCATCCACATGCCTGTTGACCTTTTCAAAGAACTCTAAAAGGTTCATGAGGCAAGACTTATCCTTACAGAAGCCATGCTGATACTTTCTCAGCAAGGCTTGTTCGTCTATGTGTTTTGAGATTCTGTCTTTGATAGATACTGATTGGGAAGCTGCTAAATCAGTAATGAGGGGAAAGATGATAGCTTATGTAGTATGAAAGAAAAAGCAGAGAAAGGCAAGGGAGGAACGTCTCAAGAATGAGTTGAAGTATTTACTTAGAGAACTGGCAGTATTCCCTACTACATCAACTTTCGTCAGAGGCAAAAAAAGAAATATGAATTAGAAGATTTACTCTCAGTAAAATTAGAGTGTGCTTAATGTACACTAAACAAAAGTACTGGGAGATGGGAGAAAGAACTGGTCAGATACCCGCACATCGTCCAAGGAATAAAAAGCATAGTAATCACATTTCCATTATTAAAGATGCAGAGAACTTTTCATACACTAAATCTAGCAGTGACATAGCTAAGGGCGTGCAGAGGGTCGCAGTTGCACTGGGCATCAAGCCTTAGGGGGCAACAAGCTGAACTTGACACTAGTGACCAAAATTGTGAAAATCTTGATATGAATGAATAATACCATCATGTTACATATCTTTGGAAAGGTAATTTAATGCAGAGTGCAACGAAACATATGGCACTGGAATATCTGTTTTCTATCAAACGTTATGGCCAATTAACCATAAAATGTAAACACAACTGACTTGTGGAACAAAAAGTGGATTTGCTTAACTCCAAACCCACCGATGAGATTGTCTGTTCTGAGTGCCAATGAGATGTTATCACGATACAGCATGGAACCAATAACTTTTTATCTATTTACTTATTTAAATTTGATTTTGTCATGCAGCGGGGGCTAGAAGATCTTCTTGTTTGCAGATAGATGCCTTAGCTATGCCACTAACTGGGGGGAGGCAGTAGATCAAGTGGGTGGTTTGCTGCTGGGGGGAGGAGGTGGGTTCCTCCCGATTTTCACTTTCTAAAAAGCCTGGGTATGACATCACTTCCGGCTGTGACATCACTTCTGGGGCATCGTTTTGAGCTTGGCACCGGGCTACATGATCATTAGCTATGCCACTAAAATCTAGTGATATTAACACACAATTTTATAGATTCTATTCTAGATTGCATAGTGAAACCGAAGAGCTACCAGATGCAGAACTGGAAACATTTTCCTCTAAACTTGACCTCACTACATTGAATATTTCTTAACAACAAATTTTGTCAGCCCAGTAGAAGTGGAGGAAATTAAGTGTGCAATTTACAAAATGAAAAATGGCAAAGCCACTGGACTTGATGGGTTCAGCTTTGAATGGCATAAGACTTTCTCAGAATTTCTGATATATAATGAAATGTTTGAGACAATGACTCTCCCTCCTACCATATACGATGCTTATATAACATTAATTCCTGAACCAAACAAAGGGCGCAATCCTAACCCCTTATGTCAGTGCTTTCCAGCACTGGCATAGCAGTGCCAATGGGACATGTGCTGCATCCTGCAGTTGGGTGTCACTCACGGAGGCCTCCTCCTCCTCAAAGTAAGGGAATGTTTATTCCCTTACCTCAGAGGTACATTGCCCTTAAGTCAGTGCTGGAAAGCACTGACATAAGGGGTTAGGATTGCACCCTAAAAGTGCTAACTACCAACCCATTTAATGAATGTGGATGCCAAAATATTAACTAATGTTCTAGGCACACGTCTTCAAAAGGTTATCAAGAGATTGGTCAAGGTAGACCAAGTGGGATTTATACATGGTAGACAAGGCGCAGATAATTTAAGATTTGCGCCTGATTTCGTTGCCGTGGAAAGTAAGAAACATGATCCGTCAGTTATTTTGTCCCTTGATGCGGATAATAATCTTCATAGCATGTATAGTGAGTGGCAATTTCAATGGTGTCCAGATGTTATTAAGTACTTAGGTATACAAATTCCTAGCAATATAACACAGATTACAGAACTAAACATTAATAAACTCACAAATGAAATATCACTTGATTTGGACAGATGGGCCTCTTTGAATCTGTCGTTATGGGGTAAAGTAAATACTATAAAAATGAATATTAATCTATGTGTTTTGTTTGCGCTATGAGCAATCCCCTTTTATATACCCCTTAAATATACTCATAAATTGTATGTACTATTTAGAAAATTTATTTGGGGCTCCTCTCAACCGCGGATTTCATTAAATAGGATGCAGTTCCCCTACACTGAAGGTGGATTTGGATTTCTAGAACTTGACTTATACCATCAGGCATATCTTCTCTCTTCTACTAATTGGGACCATTCTATGATAAATTTTGACAAGCCTTCATGGGCTATATTGGAAGCCTCATATTTAACCCCTTTGACTAGGTGGACAGTCTTAGGTTCTTCATGGGTTAAGATAGATGGAGCCCCACATACAATTTTGTCAATTAGACATTTTTGGTCCAGTATGGCGAGTAAATATAGATTTGATCCATTCTCTCACGCTTGGGCCACACTTTGGGAAAACCCTGAATTAAAAATTGGAGGAAAGCCTTTTTTTTGGGGGGGGGGGGAAGAGTTGGGTCAACAGAGGAATTTTTACTCTGGATCAGCTTGTTAACGATGATCAGGAGTTTTTCTCCTTTGACAAACTGCATGGTAAATGCAAATTGCCACCCTCAGCAGAATGGCAAATTTTGTAACTGCAGCATTTGTTAGTGAGTAAGTTTGGCCCAGCTGTAATATCAGCATGTCAAGTACCTTCAATTTTATCAGCATTAGCTAAATCTAATAAGAAAATGAAGCCTACAATAGTGTTATATAAGCATTTAGTGTCACTAAACAAATACAATCTTAATAGTCTTCAGAATATGTGGATTGAAGAATATGATGTCCTGTTACCCTGCACATTCCTGATCTCGTCTGATCTTGGAAGCTAAGCAGGGTCAGGCCTGGTTAGTACTTGGATGGGAGACTGCCTAGGAAAACCAGGTGCTGTAGGCTTATACCATAGTCTTTCGAGACTGAAGGTTGCCAACCATGTGGATTGAAGAGTTGGAAACCCCCATTTTAGATAATCAATGGAAGATTGCAGTAGCAAATATAACTGAAATATCTATGGACCTTAAGCTATGCTTGATCCAACAAAAAATTCTTTTTAGAGTCTATTGGACTCCTAAATGTTTGTTTAATAAGGGATTTAGCAAGGAATCAAATTGTTAGTGATGTAGTGAAAATAATGCATCATTTCAACCCATGTTTTGGTCTTGTGTTATTATACAAGGTTTTGGATAGATGTAATTCATATTAATCAGGTTTTGGAGAAATCAATCTTTTTTAAATATATGTATATTCTTTTGAATTATATTCCAACTTATGGAAACTTTCTGAAGGACAACAAAGGTGGACTCTCTGCTCCCTGACTATGGCAAAAAGACTGATACAAATCCTGGAAGGACAAATGCCCACCCACAAGCACCCAATGGAGGGAAGATCTGGTGTTATCTATATTTGAATCTGTTGCATATTGAAGACAGTTTTGTGTTGATAAATTTTTTGATATTTCAAAACCTTCATTAGATATTTTTGTACAGTTTTTTTATTCTGTCACTTTTCTTATTTTTCTCACTCTTTTTTTCTTTCCTTAAAGACATTATTATGCGCTAAAATTGTATTTCTTGTATTAAGTTATATATGAATAAAAGGGGGGAAGTCTCTTCACCTAACCCAGACTTTGGCTTCTGGCAAAACTCCTGGTTCTTCATTGCCCACCTCAAGTTGTAAATGATGTGCTATAATTATAATATTCTGGTGATGGGTCAGTGGGGGGGGGGGGGGGTACACATGCACAGATCACCCGAAAGCCTGTCAGGGATCTTCTCCTAGAATGTGTGGTTGACTGTGAAAATCAAGCCCTGAAAGAAATGCAAGAGCATAAGAAAAACCCTGCTGGATGAGGCTCAAGGATCATAAGTTCGGCATCCAATTTCCCACAGTGGCCACCCAGCTGCCTCCTGGAGCCCAACAGCAGGAGATGCAGCCTCACAGCCCCCTCAACCTCCCAGGCCCACCAGATCCCCTAAACCTCTTAAGCGGCAAATCTTGCAGCAGTGAGTTCCAGAGATTAGTGAGATATTGTGTGAAGAACTCCTTCCTTTTCATTGTCCCAAGTCTTCTGCCAGTCACTTTAACTGGATGACCAGTTAACAGTGGTGTTTCCAAAGTGGGGGCACAGTCCTATATTTTGCAGGACACCCCGTCACACCCTGCAAGCCGCCCCTTCCCCCTGTCGTTGGAGCCATTCTGGGAGGTGGAATCAATGCTGAGGAGAAGCCTGTGCATTGTTTTCACCTCCTGGAGTGGCTCTGACAACAAGGGGGAGGGCGGCTCACAGGCTGCGATGAGGCGCCCTGCAAAAAATACTGCTGCCCCCCCACTCTGGGAACGCCACTGCCAATTAATTGAACAGATTCAAGTGTTGCAAGGAGGAGACAATCTCTGTATTCCCTTTCTTCACAGGATTTTGTACACCTCAGTTGTACTTGCATTCTCTCCATTCCCCCCCCCCCCATACTCTGGACTTTAGTGGCACAAGTTCACATTGGCCCTTGAAGGCGAATCAGGTGGGCACCACTGCTTCTGAAACCGCCCCTTTCCCAGGCCTAATCTGCCCACCCTGCCCCATCTCTTCCTGGATCTGCCTGTCTGCTGCTCCGTTCCACCCCCACTGACTCCCTCCCAGCCCCTGCTTGGCCTAACCTGGTGGGTTGGCCTGGTCCATCCTCAGGTGGACCCGACCACTCGCTAATGCAGTAGCAGTCAGGCACACACGCTTCCTCTCCCTTGCTCTTGGTGGACCTCTGCCAGCAAAACGGCTGGCATAGATCCAAGGAGACCAGGCCGGGGGGGGCAAAATCCCTGGAGTCCAGGCTTCTGGGGGTGGGTGGGGCAGTGGCAGAACAAACTAGGCAGTGCAAAACAAGCAGTAGGAAGGGGGGCAGTAAGGCATCTTGCCCTGGGCGTAATACCAGCTCTCAGCAGCCCTTGGGGGGACCCTCTTGGTCAGCAGAGTCTTGCCTCGGGCTCAGGGAACAAACATTGCCTTGCCTTGAGGAGACCTCCATGACTGCCTCCACCCCCCACCCCCGCGGGATGCATCTTGCAGGGCACCTACCACTCTGAGCACTACACAGCTTTCCTTTACCTCTTCACAAGGCAGAGCCAGACAGAATCCTGCAGCAAACTTGTCCTGGAGCCTCCTGGTCCTGCTGGGGGTGGCCGAGCCTCAGTTCCGGACTCCTGTTTTCTGGTCTCTGGCACTCGGTGGAGAGCAGAAGCCTCCCCCCTCCCTCCAGGGAGACAAACAGAAAGTCTGTGTTCTTGCTAATCAGACCTTCCTCCCTCCCTTTCCTCCCTCTGTCGTCACTGGAGCATTTCTGATAGAGACTGAACAGCTGCAGTGGCCAAGAAGGGAATCTGAGCTGCGAGCTCTGGATGAGATGGAAGCTCCTTCCTCCTGGGCTGCTGCTTCTGCGAAAAGAGCAGTGGAAGGTGTCCTCTTCCTGTAGCAGCACCAACCTTGACATCTCTGGCCAGTTCTTCTCCTTCTCCTCTTCCAAGTCGGTTCTTAGGAGGGTGTGTGCATTGTATGAAGAAAGGACATGAAAACTCACCATCAAATACAGGGTGGAGCAAGCAGGTGCTTCCCTTGTCTACAGTTAACCTTATCATGAAATTAAGCCTCCCACCTCTCCTCTTGCATTTGATGGTCCATGTTCTTTGCTCTCTTCCATGCGTGGGGAGGATTGCCCTGCATACACCTGATGAAGGTGACTAGTCAATGAAAGCCAACGCACTAATAGAAGTGTTTGTCTTTAAGGCTGTTTTCACTGCCACAAGATTCTGCGTGTTTTTGGATTCCAAGCAGGGGACAGTACAAGGCCAGCAGGGACTGGAGAGGTGCAGAGGTCCACATTGCCACTAACCCCTCAACATCAGAGCTCTACACTGGTCACTAGCCCTGTGAGATTCACACCTGCAAGGGCTGTTCTCCTGCTGCGTTGGAGGCTTGCAAGGTGATAAATTTGTACTAGGAAAAAGAGTAAGAGCACAAAGCAGAAAGCACAGGAAAGTAAAGATGCAGGTGAATCACATCTGAATCCTCAGTAAAGACTGACAGCCCAATTCTGAGCTGCCCGGGGCACCCAGCCTCGGCGGCACTGAGAATGGCTGCAGCCGGATCCTGTGCGCCTCGGGCTACCTCAGGCTACTTTCGTCCCCTTCTCCTGGGTAAGGGAAGCAGCCCCGCAATGGGTAAAGTAAAGGTGTTCGGGTATGGCGCTGAGCCCCACATGAACACCTTGGGTTTGGTGGAGCAGCGCTCCACGGGACCTGCCTCCCTACCTCCCCCCGCCCACCACCCCAAGATCTCTCTCCTGATCTGTCACAGACAGCTCAGAACCCATCAGTCTATATGTGAAGTTTTGATTTTTTGCCCCAATGTGCATGACTTTACACTTACTGACACTGAAGCACATCTGCCATTTTGCTGCCCATTCTGCCAGTCTGGAGAGATCCTTTACCCAGTCAGTAGAACAAGTGCAGCCAGCATTCCTGTTTAAAATCTTTGCTGTCCCCCATTGTGTACCTTACGCCGCTTTGTGTCTAGAAGCAGGTCAGCATAAGATTGTGACCGCTGCCTGTGCCAGATTCCTCTCAGGGTGGATTAACTTCTTCACCCTGGTGGATAAGAACTTCTTCCTCAGTGAAGTCCTATCAGATGCTTTTATGTCCCCAGGGTTACAGCAGTTTCATAATAAGATACAACAACTTGGTCTATCAGTGGATCTTCTGGGTTCTGAATCACTATCATCTGCCAAGGCTTTGTTAAGAACTGGACTGTGGGACATTGAAACCAAGAGCTAATTACAGCAGCAGGGAAAACATGCTCCCCCCTTCATTCCAACTTCCCTGGGCAAAGGAGATAAAATATCTCCGGTTCCTGACTGAGCCACAGGATAGAAGAGCATTCTCTCTGGCCAGGTTCAGATCCTGTCCATCAAATCTCCTCTGGGGTCAGTTTGCAGGAATGGCAGAAAGAGACAGAACCTGCCCGTGCTATAGCTCCACAGTGGACACTTTCTCGCACAGGGCCTTCAAATGTAAATTGGATGCTGACCTCCGACAGCAATATTTACACCATCTTAATATTCCTACCTGGAAACCAGAGAAAGAGACCCTAAATTCCTTACTGTTGGGAACTAACCAGGAGCGTACAAAGATTGTGGCTAAATATCTTTATTTCATCTTTTGCAGAAGCCACGCCCTGCAGACCTGCATCTTTCCCAATGACCCACTGATGCAAGAATAGCCTGCTTTGTCATTGTGTATATGATCAAGTGTATAGTATTGTGTTAAGTAGCCGGCTATGCTTTTCCATTACGTGTTTTCTAGATGTGTTTGAAATGAGGCCACAAAAGGTTTTGGATGGATGGATGGATGGATGGAGAAACACTGCTCTAGATACATATTCACCCTGAAAAATAGCCCCATTTAGTTTAAAATTTCTTGCCTGCATCAAATTCCAGTGTGCATTGTGGCATTCCACCAGTTCCTGAACTGTACCACTTCAGACTAGAAATGGGGAATCAGAAGGTTGAATCCTCCCCCTCCCCCGCAACTCCTACCCCTGCAAACAGAAATGTAGCAAGGGAAGAAGACCGTTCCTGACATATTGGTTTTCTGTGTGCTGGGAATTCTTAGTACAGAGGAGGCTGCACATTTCTGAGCACAAGATATTTTGTAACTTGGTTAATGCAAATCCTATTGGGGGGGGGGGCGGCGGTGGATGAAGTTTGCTCCCAGGATAAACCAGCTGCATTAGAGTCAATAATCAGAGAGTTGCCCCTGCCAGGCATTGTTGACTATGCTGAGCTCATTCAACCAGCAGTCAGACTCAGTGGGTGGCACTGCAGCTATGGGCAGCAGAGTCAGCAGATAGGCCTCCTTCTTAAGTCCCCGGGGAGCTGCTTCCAACAGGAGGGGAGCCAAGACGTCCCAAGGAGCTGATGACCAAAACAGCCACATTCCCACCTTGAGGACCAGAAACATATGCTTGAACTTTTATGCCTCGCCTAGTATAAGCCCCCCAAAACAGACAAATGGGGCTGAATGTGATTTCAAGAAGTTGTTCAGCCAAAGAGCTCCCCATGAACAGAAGGTGCAAAAACAATCATTTGACTAGGATCAGTGATAACTTCAGAGCGCGATACCATAGTCTTTCGAGACTGAAGGTTGCCAACAAGTGATAACTTATTTACTGGTGCCAAACTGGTTCTTGGCTCAGGTGACAGCAGCTTCCCCAACTGCAAACATCTCATCCTGCAAACCTCCGGGATGGCTCTACCTTCTCCCCATCCTCTGTTCCAGGACCCCTTTCATGTCCATTCATAAAGACCAGCTTACAAACACTCTCAATTCTTGCACTCAGAGCCTAGAAATCTTAGACACAGAGAGCTCACCGGCACACGCCTGCTTGAGGGAGACTGTCCTGGAGACATGGCCTACACGGTTCTCTGCCATGCAAATGACATTCCCGTCATTGTCTTGAGGTTTGTCAAGGAGGAGAGAGTGTTAGAGGAGGAGACTTTGCCACTCTGGCCAGATGAGGCCCAGCTGTACCTTACACCATCTTCCCACTTCCCAACAGAACAGTTCAGGTGCCAAGTCTTGTTCTCATCATTGAGAATGTCTTTTGCACAGGCCACTTCCAGGTCAGCTTCTGAGAGATGCTCTGGACAGGAGGAAGAGACAGAACACAGGAGGGAAAAAGAGCAGCAGGTGTCACTGAGTACGTTTGCTTGCAGGAGGACTGGATGCAATCCGAAGAGGGACAGTTGCATAGCTTGCAATTCATACCAGGAGAGAAGCCCTCCCTATTCCTCACCAGCCAGCCTCACTGTTTTCACAGCCCCTCTTGTCTGAAAGTGAGCTTTAGACACTTCTCAGTGTTTTCATGATGTTAAAAAGAAGACAAAATGAAACCATCAGGAGAATCTCAATCTGCATATTTCCCAAAGGTCTGCTGATGTCCCTTCCCAGCCCTTTTCCAAACCTTCTCAATGGCACAGCTGGGGAGGGGACAGACATCTTACGGAAGCAACTGTGCCCCTTCCTGTGAGGGTCTACTTGTGTGACAAGTACCCTAGAGGTTCAGACATGGAGATATAGGCTCAGTATCCTCCCTTTCCAAATTGTGCATGTGGCGGACGGTGTACATGGCAACATGGCTCCCCTTTCATGTACATAATGCCCACCTTTTGGTCTAAGAAGGTATGCTCTCTCAGAGGTTGTCCTGGATGTATGCAGCAGGTGAGAAACAGAACAGAATGCAATTCCAGGGTCAGATGCCTCTCCCTTCCTCTCCCTTCCTCCCATGCCTTTTATCACAATATGTGAAGGATCCTCAGACTTTCCAAAATACAGGTGTGCGTCACTTAACAACTGTCTGCTTAACAATGGGCCTCATATATGCACACCAAAGAGGCTCTTAATGAGGCAGTCAGGTCTCCCACAGCCTGCAGCAGAGTGTCTGTTTACACTACAAAGAGACTCTTCATGCAAAGAAGAGGCAATCTATCTCCAGTAGCCTGTGCAGCCAGCTAGTGTCTGGCAGGGAGGGTCTGATTACACAACAAAGGCACTAGATGATGATGATGATGATGATGATGATGATGATGATGATGATGATGATGATAACAACAACAACAACAACAACAACAACAACAACAACAGGTATTTATATACCGCCTTTCTTGGTCTTTATTCAAGACTTTATTCAAGGCGGTTTACATAGGCAGGCTTATCCAAATCCCTTATTAAATAGGGATTTTTACAATTGAAAGAAGGTTCTCTCTTTCAAGAACCACTACAATTCAGGTGTTTCATTCCAATCTGGCTTCACATTCTGGCCTCCATCCTCCCAGACTCAGAGCAGATGGAATCGCTCGGCTTCAGCTTGTCAGCTACTTCAAGGTCGCACAGTGCCGGTGGCCTCGAACTGGCGACCTTGTGGATGTTATCTTCAGGCAGACGGAGGCTCTACCCTCTAGACCAGACCTCCTGCCCAGATTGGGCAGAATGTTCGCTTAATGATCTAATCGCATAACAACGGGGATTGGAGAACTTATCCCCCTCCTTAAGTGACGCCTGTAGTTTTCTTTTTGCTTTATTGCACATCATGGTCATTGAGAATCATTTCCATGCAAGTGAGAATTGCCTCCATGGCAAAGAAGTGTGTGTGTGGGGGGGGGGGGGGGAACTAAAATTGTTTTCCTTCATGCTCTGATGGGACCAGATTGAGGAACTCCAAGATGGATGATGGCTCAACTCCCTCCCCTGACTTACTGTACACCTTCAGAGTAAAGGACTGGCTTCCAACCACTACATCATTGTTCAGCATCTGTGCTCTGTATCCTGCAGAGTCATCTTCACATAGACCTCTGACTGTCAATGAGCTGCAGTTCTGGGAGACAGTCACATTTAGGTCTTTATATGCTCCAAATAGCATGAGCTGACATGATCGTTCCCATCTCAAAATTGCCACGTGTATTTCATTTCTAAACCATAAAACTGCATCAAATGGGCTTGGACCCAGACGGAAAGTGACAGATTCTCCCATCGTTCCGATCGCTTCTGGCAATTTTCCTTCTGCAGCAGTTCCTGTATTGTCAAGAAGGGGACAGTTTCAGAGACTGGTCAGGATGCCCCATGGCCTTTCCTCCTTTCAGAGCCAGACCCTTTTCAGGCCCATATCAGAGTCATGGGGAGGGGGGAGGCACACATTCCCCAAAGAACCTGTTCTGGGTTCAGTGCAAGATCCAAACATCCCCTTGGCTCTCACAGGAAGCCTCAGGTCAGAAGTCTTCAGCCAGTGGGGTGTGTGACCACAGATGCTCCAAGATTCACTTGGTGCACTTCATATGTGTCACAGAACATGTTTTGCTGGGATCTTGAACCAATGGCCATCATGCACCCACCAAAATCAGGCACTGAAAAATTAAAAGAGGAAGAGGTCAAAATAATGGATATAAAATTTATTAAAGGATTGGTAGAATTATAGGGTGAAAAGGGGGGAGAATCTATTTAATCTAAAAGAAACCAATTTTCAAAACTGCAATATCGGACAGCAGCTGGGGTGCTGCTATTTTTAATGCATTTCCATGCAAAGCTATACCCCAGGAATTCAGATTCCCTCCATCCAAGTGGGAAGCTGGAGTGGGAAGGGAATGGACTCTCCACCCAAGAATGGAAAACACCCCCACTGGATCAGATCCCGCTCTTTCTGTCCCCCTTCCCATACCTTGTCATCATGAGTTTTGAAAAGCTCTCAAACCTTCCAAAATAGGTGTAGGACAGGGAGGTTGCACCAACTCAGGCCACTGAGAACGCTTTGCCTGAAAGTGGGAACTGCCCCTGTGCTGGGAGGGTGATCCAACTGGCAAGTCTGAAGAACTGCAAGAGTGAGGATGGCTCCACTCCACTCCACTCCCCAACTTACCTTCAGAGTAAAGGTCTGCCTTCCAATGACTTCCAATGAACTCTGGCTCTGCAGCTGTGCTTTATATCCTGCAGAGTCTTCACTGTGTAGACCAGGGGTCTTCAAACTACAGCCCGGGAGCCATATCCGGCCTGCCACCAGATTTTATCCAGCCTATAGCAACGTGTTTTTTGCTAATGCTTGCCATTTTTACTCATTCTATATCATTTCTCATGTTAAGCACGGCACTGTTTCTTTGTAATTGCCACATTTCTCTTTTGTTCTGAATCATGTAACATACAAAAAAAGACCCAAGTAAAACTTAGCCATTCATTTAAATTCCGTTCATTCACTTATAAAACTGATTTTGTTTTGACCCACAAAAATGTTTAAAATATATGATGTGGCTATGATGTGGCCCTCGCACTGAAAAGTTTGGAGACCCCTGGCATAGACTTCCAAATTGTCAATGAGCTGCAGCCCTGGGAGACAGTCACATCTCGACTGTCATATGCACCAAATTGCCTGAGCAGGCATGGTGGTCCCTGTCTCAAAGTGGCCACTTGTCTTTCATTTCTCAACCATAAAACTAGATCACACTGTTCGGACTCTCCAGCAGGAAAGTGGCGGATTCTCCCAAAATTCCAGTCACTTCCTTGGGTGATTTTCCTTCTGCAGAAGATCCTGAACAATCAAGAAGAGGACAGACCGGTCAGGATACCCCATCCCCTTTCCCACTGCAGGCCCAGTGCCTCCTCAAACCAGTTCCCCAAAGAACCAGCCAGGGGCTCAGTGAAAGATCCCAAGAACTCCTCAATTCACACTTGCAATTTGGGGTTTGCATCTTGTCCCTGCTCAGGAGCATGCAGGAGGCAAATCTTCCGTGAAAAACAGGTGGGTTCTTGAATCTCCAACTCTCCTCCTTACAGCTTCTGGTCTCCTGTTTCCTTCACCTCTTCCCTCCATCCTTTTGGACTCTCTAGGGAGAAAGTGCTGAAATCCTATCAGGAGGGGCCAACAGCTATGCGGATAAGAGAATGGGAGCTGCAAAGGTAACTCAGCTAATTGATTTCAAAATATCTTATTTACCAGCTAGTCAGGTAACAGACTTATAACACTTCTGATTTATTTTACTTGTATTTTACTTTTGCAGTATTTTCTTTTACTTTATTTTATTATTTATTTTATTTTACTTTTAAGTACACAAATACTTCCAACACACAGGGGCAGTGGGGCCTATGATGGAGGTTGGGGTCAATTTACTACTCACCCCTGTTCTGATAGTTCTGATAGTGTAACCAAAACTCCAAGAGTTAGTTTTAACGAACACGCTTCCTTCATTCAGAGCCAAAACCTCCAAGAACCAATAGAAATATATTGGCAGACCAAATTCTACAGGCAGTCAGAGTTTTGCTCAAAATGGGGACCTCACAGAAAACTCCCCAAGATTTTCCCCATAGTTTAAAACACCACAAACTCCTAGATCAGCCATTTTCAACTTTTTTTCAGCTCACGGCACACTGTCAAGGCACACGCCCAGTTTTTTACTTACATTAAATTACTACTTTACAATTAATTTTTAATGAATATGATTAATACAATTAAATCATTACACGACAAAGGGCACAATCCTAACCAGATCTACTCAGAAGTAAGTCCTATTTTGTTCAATGGGGCTTACTCTCAGGAAACTGTGGTTAGTATTGCAGCCAAAGACTAAGGAGAAGCTTGGAGAGGAAAGTATATGTGATTCTGGAAAGGAGGAAAATGTCTTGAAGTGGGTGTTATGCCAGAAAGTGCTGGCAGTGAGGGCAGATTGAGCACATAGTGGAGAGATGTGGGGTGAGGGGCAATAAGGAGACATGATTGAAACAACTGCAGGATTCAGCTGGAGTGGGGGGGAGACTGTGAGGCAAGTGATTCTGGACCTTTGGAAGGTGGGGACAAGTGAGGGGGGACCATTAAGAGAGGTACTAATTGCGATTATGAGATTGGGGGAATGTGCCTGTGGGACTTACTCCTGAGAAGACATGCCTAGGATTGGGCTTTTGGTTGCACTCTTTTTTCTCAAATACATGAGCAGGTAATTGGCACTTCTATCTCCTTCTCTCCCCCACCCCACCCCCTCCCACAGGCACATCCCCCATCCAGTGCTTTTTTTTTGTAAAAAAAAATAGGTGCAGGAACTCACAACTTTTTATTTATTTATTTATTTATTTATTTATTTATAGGCCATTTTTAATACATGTGCGTGCGCACGCGCGCGCGCGCACACACACACACACGTCCATCCCATGTGAGCTCCCTGATAGCAAAAGCACTCCTGCCACAGCTGGAGTGAAACACCCCATTTTTTTTAGGTGGGGAGGTGCTCAATTGGGCTATAGGAAACTCTCTCCATTGGGCTATAGGAAAGCTTATACAGTAGTTAAAGTGTTCAGAACAAATATATAAAGTCTTGAGCCCAGCTGGTGGCCATCAGTGCCTCAAGTGTTAGTTCCAAACACTTTGAGCCTAAGAGCTCTGGTGGCTCAGTGGCTAAACAGTGGATCTGTGAAGCCAGAGGCTTGGGGTTCAAATCCCACTGAGGAATAATATATATAGTTTTTTTAGGTGGGAAGGTGCTCCATAGCTGCAAAATATAAAGGTTGGTTGCTAGTTGCCAAAAGGGGGGCCAGTTGAGGCTGCAAAACTCCTCAAAGTTCAGTCCCAGGCAGGCTCTTTTTTGAACTTTTTTTTTTAAAGTCCCAGGTAGGACTTAACCCACAGCCTCCAGCAGGGGGCTCACTCCAGGAGCTTAACTGTGGGTTAAGTCCTAACTGGAACTTAAAAAAAAAAAAAAATTCTTTACTCACCGTATGCTTGGTCTGTGGAACTCCTTGCCAAAGGATGTGGTGATGGCATATGGCCTGGATGCCTTTAAAAGGAGACTGGACAAGTTTCTGGAGGAAAAATTCATTACAGGTTACAAGCCATGATGTGTATGTGCAACCTCCTGATTTTAGAAATGGGTTATGTCAGAATGCCAGATGCAAGGGAGGGCACCAGGATGCAGGTCTCTTGTTATCTGGTGTGCTCCCTGGGGCATTTGGTGGGCCACTGTGAGATACAGGAAGCTGGACTAGATGGGCCTATGGCCTGATCCAGTGGGACTGTTCTTATGTTCTTAAGCCATGATGTGTATGTACGACCTCCTGATTTTAGAAATGGGCTATGTCAGAATGCCAGATGCAAGAGAGGGCACCAGGATGCAGGTCTCTTGTTATCTGGTGTGCTCCCTGGGGCATTTGGTGGGCTGCTGTGAGATACAGGAAGCTGGACTAGATGGGCCTATGGCCTGATTCAGTGGGGCTGTTCTTATGTTCTTATGAAATTCTGCCCAATGCCTCAATCTGCAGCAGGAAGGCTTGAAAGATTCCACAACAGGGCTGACAAGTGGAGAGGAAGCTGCACTGGAGACAGAAGGGGACAATGTGAATTTTTCTCCTTGGAAGGAGGGGAAGGGAGTTAAGTCCCCAGCCAAGGCCCCGACCAAACCCTCCTGCCAACCTCCACACAAATCCTGTCCTTCATGCAAGTCCTCCTGGGAATTGGATGCACTACCACCATCAAAGGACCACTCCCCTCTATTGAATCCAGTGCTCCTAAGTTGAAAGACGTCAGCAAGGCCTGCAGATCCTTCCAGTTTAAGAGCCCAAAACGCACCTGCGAAAGGGCACCACATCACCGTCCACAGCCAGAGCATCCTCCTTTTCGCCAGGCATGTTTCCAAATGAAGAGAGTCTAGCGAAGATGTTCTGAGTGACTTGCTGCAGAAGCCACAAATCCCCTTCCTGACTCAGCTTCCCCTTTCGGGGACATGTGGCAGAAGGAAGAACATGCACAAGAATTGTGATGGGTGGATGAAGTTAGGCGTGCCTGAGGCAGCTTCCTCAGTTAACCGCGCATAGGAGCCAGGCCTGAGGGTTGAATGCTGTTGCAGGACAGGAGACTTTTTTAAGTGTGAATTGTAGAACTGCAGGTTGTACTGTATTTACAGTCTACTCAACATGCATTCGGAGTTGACTTGGGGAGGGGGATTGCAGGTCACTCTTGAGTGGGCTGCCCTGTGGACACTCTCAGCTCCCCTCTTGTTTTAAAACAATGTTCGTGCACCTGCCAAAGAGTCAGTGGAGGAGGAGCGGAGGAGGCTCCTCAAGGCACAATCCTCAGGGTGGGGGGGGATATCTCTCTCCTTGCACCAGCTCCCGTCAGGTTGCCTGCAGCCTTCTGAGTTCCACAGACCAGTCCCCAGAGGGTGGGGGACAGGGCTAGCCCAAGCCCTCCTTATCCCTGAGGCATGCCAAGTGCTGCCCCCCTTCCCTGGTGATGAGCCAGCCTCACCTCCCCCCACTCTCCAGTGCTCTGGCTCAGTACTCCCCATTCATTTCAATGTGTATTTTATTTTTAATATACGAGACGTGCTGCTACCGCGGTATGTGACTGCATTTGGGGAAATGTTACAGACCTGAACTTTTCACAGGCTACTCTGTATATGCTTTTAGCAATGCTAGTCAATGGGGCTTAGTCCGGTGCTAAAAGGTTTGAGAGCCACTGATCTATATTGTACTTTTTGTAATTTCTGCCTTAAGCTGATCCGTTGCTTCCAATTGTTCTCTGTGTGTTTCCTGGTCTAAGGTCCAGCCAGGATCACAACTCTGCTCACCAAGCATCCTCTCACATCTTCCAGTTCTTCTCCCTGTAGAAATCTCATACATTTTGGGCATCTGCAGAGCTTCCTCAGATGCCTTTGACACTAGAAAGTCACATTTTTCCTGGCAAAATACAGCCAATGCTTTCAATCTTTGCACACATTGATCAAGCGCAAGTCCTTCTTGCTGCAGGTAGATCTGAGCATCATTCACTTCTGTTAGTACTGGGCTCCAAAAATGCAAGCACAAGAAAAAAGGGTAGGTTATGACACCAACTTACAGACTTCCTGCATCACCCTTGGTCAGGGCAACCAGATGCCATAACCGCAAAAGAGGACAAGAACCCCAAAATGTAGGACATCCAAGAAAAATGTAGGACATGTAACTAAAAGCTAAAAACAATTGTATATTGAGTTTATGGGGTTAATTTAAACACCATATAATAATAATAATAATAATAATAATAATAATAATAATAATAATAATAATAATAATAATAATAATAACTTTATTTTTATCCCGCCCTTCTCCCCAGAGGGACCCAGGGTGGCTAACAACATATAAAACAGATTAAAACATAATTTCACAAACAGATAAAAACATATTAAAAAACTAATTAGCAGAACCCATAAAAACAGTAGTCAGAAAAGTCAGAATAAAAGAGCATAAAACAGCAGTTCTTAGAGGAATCGGGCCTGTAAAAAAGCAACTAAAAGATGTATAAAAGATGTTAAAAAGGCCATAAAGTCAGAAGGCTTGGTTAAACAACAAGGTCTTCAGGCCTCGCCGAAAGGTCTCAAGAGAGGGAGCCATTCTCAAGTCAAGGGGAAGGGAGTTCCACAACGTTGGTGCCACTACTGAGAAGGCCCTATTTCTGAGAAGTGCCGCCGCCCCACGTACCTCCTTAGGCGGCGGCACTTGTAAAAAGGCCTTCTCTGATGACCTGATATTAATATTATTTATTAAATTTAAAACTATGTTACATATAATTTATTCATTTATTAATAATTTTTTTCATTCCAAGAAGGCTGTGCGCTGCCTGCTCACAGGGAAAAGGAGGACATTAAGTTCATTTCCAGGACAAGACACTAAGAAAGATAACATGTCCCTGGTCACCCTGCCCCTGATTTCAGAGGTTTCTTCTGGTCCATCTCTCAACACTTCCAAAGCGTCTATTATTTCCTTAGTGAGCTCAGCAAGTATATGTACAGCCTCATGATTTGAACTCCATCTTCCGTCACATGATCACTTCAAGTGAATTGGTACATGTTCCTTAAGAACATTCCACCTATGGGTGGAGCTTGATAAGAACGCATACACCTTCTCCACAGGACCAGAGAGTCACAAACTGTGTCCCACCATCAACTGCATGCACACCAGCAAGACTGAGTGGGTGATTGTTACAGGCACAAACACAGCTTTGAGGTTCATATTCAAAATAAACACCACTAATCTGTCCAGCCATAGTTGTGGCATTGTTTTATCCCTGGTCTTAGCAATGCTCCAGCTTCAGGCCATCTGCTTGCAACTTGTCACAAATTTCTTTTGCCTTAGTGGTCTGCGGACTCGCAAAAGTTGAGAACAATGCTGTATCTGAAAGTTTTCAACCGCAAGCCCTTCTAAGCACCACAGACACTCACCTATAAGTCGATCCCACAGCTAAGTTGAGGGCAAGTTTGTACAATAGCATTATAATATTAGCCGTTTTGTTCTCAATACCTTTTCTAATGATCCCAAGCATAGAATTGGCCTTCTTTACTGCCGCCGCACATTGGGTTGACACTTTCATCGACCTATCCACCACCACCCCAAGATCTCTCTCCTGATCTGTCATAGACATCTCAGAACCCATTAGCCTATATGTGAAGTTTTGTTTTTTTTGTCCCAATGTGCATGATTTTACACTTATTTACATTGAAACACATCTGCCATTTTGCTGCCCATTCTGCAAGCGTGGAGAGATCCTTCTGGAGCTCCTCACAATCACTTCTGGTCTTCACCACTCAGAAAAGTTTGGTGTCATCTGCAAACTTTGCCACCTCACTGCTCAACCCTGTCTCCAGGTCATTTATGAAGAGGTTGAAGAGCACCGGTCCCAGAACAGATCCTTGGGGTACACCGCTTTTCACCTCTCTCCATTGTGAAAATTGCCCATTGACACCCACTCTCTGCTTCCTGGTCTTCAACCAGGACTCAACCCAGGAGAGGACCTGCCCTCTAATTAATCTGCCTAGTAGAGCTGAATTCTCATATCTTTCTGAGAATTAGAGGTGAATTCAGTGTGTCTATTGGGGGGGGGGGCTTGAGCACTACCTTCAGAACCCAGGTCAACCAGGCAGGTAGACCTGGGCTCCAACCTGGACTTGAGCTTATACCCTCTGTGGCTATTTGTTGGGTGGGTAGACCTGGGCTCCTATTCCCGGGGAAAAGATGGAGCGCACCAGAGAGCATCTGCAGTTCAGCAGGCTCTTCCTGCCCTCCTCTGCCGTGTCCTGTGACTATCAGGGGATTGCTATGACTGACCCTAAACTGGGTTACTAGGAAACAGGGGCCTGAGTGATTGTAGAGAGCTGCCTGCAGAAGGGGCTGAGCTGTCAAGGGAAAAGAAGCCTGAAAAGAAGGATGTTTTGGAGGATAAGAGGCTGAGAAAGAGGACATGTCTGGACGAACGCGCAGTCTGTCAGGGAAAGAGGCTCAGGTGGGCTTCAGCAGACACATGAAAGATGGGGAGGAGGGTCTCTCCACAGAATGAGGCTCCTGAGTAAGTGTAGAGATGCACTCCTGTGTCAGCATCAGAAAAGGCCACCTGTCCCCCAGCACAGTCCAGAGTCACCCGGATCCTCTGGAGCTCCTGGCTCAGGGACAGAGGGGTGTATTTGTGAAGATTAAAAACGCTGTACTGACCTTCCCACTTACCCACAGCCCAGATCCCTTCCTCAGGACTAAGATCAAACACGCCCTTTCTGCTCACAGACTTTCTGGCCACCCCCACAGCCCATCTTCCCTCCCCTCCCACAGTGACCTCCCAGAAGTGCCTGCCTGCAGTGAAGCCCTCACAGCCCAGCACACAAGACCACCACTCAAATCTCTCGGGATTGTCGGGCAGATCTTGATGCCTGCGTCCCCATCGCACACTTTTGTGGTCCTCAGACAGGACGAGTTGGGGATGGGCCGTGTCTGGATCCAGAGTCACATTCGCTGTGGGGCAGGAGGGAGAGCAGAAGAGAGAATTATCAGGAGACTCATCCACAGCCACAGGGACAGGAAGGGCTGTGGGGTGGTGACCAGATCCGCCCCCCACGATAAGGTGCAGGGCAGAGGCAGGAGACTACGGGCAGCTGACTGGCTGCCTGGCTGTTGCTGGGCGGGGCACGAGGAGCGGACTGAGGGGACCAACCCTAACTTCACCCTCACGATTGGGAGGGGAGGCCAACTTGGGTGCTGGAACACTACTGAGGGAGCCTGTTTATTGGGGGGACATGCCCCTGAGACCCTTCCTTCCTGGCCACTGTGCTCCTTGCCGCTTCTGCCGCTTCCTTCCTCTTTGAAGGAAATGTATGCCTTGAGAAGACCTTGATTCCCCTGTCAAGCACTTGCCACCTGCAGGCACGGCTAGATCAAGTATCCTGCTGGTTGTGGACCTCATGGGGTCTTTTAATTCTCATGAGAGTGTCTGTTGGGCTGCAATCCAGTGAGTGAGCCCCAGAGCTACATGGTTTTGGGCTCAGGCTGCAGTCCTGTCCACGCTTGCCTGGGAGTAGGCCCCATTGACTATGGTGGGGCTGGCTTCCAGGTAGACGTGCTTGGGCTGCAGTCCCATTTGGGCTTGCCTGGGAGTAATCCCCATTGACTATAATGGGGCTTGCTCAGGCACCTCTTTTCTAGCCTGAAGAGGCCATAGCTGCCCCCAATGTCATGCAAGTGTCATTCCACCCATTTCCCAACCGGGTTTTTTGTTTTCCACTCACTGAAGATTGTGGCGCCCATTTTCTAGGAATTTCTCCCCCCAACCTCCGTTTTAGCCTCCACATCATGGCAAGTCCTGTCCAAACATGCCCAACATGCATCCTTGCACATCATTCTTGATTGCCTGGGAATTGCTCCATGACACCCTCTAGAAGGGGTTTTACATCAAAGAACCCGCTGATTCTGCAGGTCAGCTCAGGAGGAAAAGCCACAGAATTCCCAAATGCTTCCTTCTTCTCATACCTGAAGTGGAGGAGGAAAATATTTGACCTCACAATCCATCCAGCTGGAATTCCTGACTGGAGGAAAAGGACGACTTGGAGGAGAAGAGCAGAAAGCCTGGAGACAATGGGCAGATGGGGATGTTCAGGGGAGGAGGCTTCTCTAGCTAGGGCAGTGTAAATGGATATAAAATACGGCAGGTATAGAAGCACCTGTGTAGCTGAGGGAGGGGGACAGAGGTCTGGCAGCCCTGATGGATGTGCAGATGGAATGTTGTAAAGAGAGGCCCTGAGTGGAGCCCTGGAGGGTGGGGAGACCTGCCTTCTCCCCCCAAGAACCACGAAAGAGCCATGTTCTTCATAGTCCATTTCCAGCATCAGGTGACAAGAAGGGAAATGAGTGGGATTCACCTACCTCTGCAAGGTCCTTCTAATATCCTGGGGGGAAAAAGAAGGGAAAAAAGGCTCAGAGCCTGCCCAGGCAAGTCAGTGTTTTCAGACCCTGCAGAGAGATGCTCTCCAGCCCTCCACTGTCCAGTTGGCAGTGATCCGTCTTGCACACTCCACTCAAGGACTGAAGGAAGTATTTCCTTTTGCTTGTGCTTGTCCTGATCCATCAATTCTGTGTCACACGTCCTGATCTATTATCAGACCCAGCTAATGGCCTTGACCTCTGTCCACAGCCTGTGATCCCAATCACAATAAAATAGAAGGGGAGACAGAGGCATACCAGAAGGGGGAGGAGGGGTCAAATGCCCCAGGCACTTATGCCCCAAGGGTTATACATCCACTCCCCCTGCATCACTTCCCTGCAGTTGGCCACCGATAGTATCAGTGAGCCGATCTGAGGGCAACCCCCCAGAGGCATTCTGAGGGTCAGGGAAACTGTGGATGACCTTCTAAGTGCCTAAAATAGTCAGGTCAGGAAAAGCTGCAGGTGGCCAATAAGGGACTCAGAACACCTTTGGGAAGAGGCAGTGGGTGTGGGGGATGGCACCTCCAGGTAGGGGGTGGCACGCCTGATAGTGTGGCCCCGGCCGCCACAGTGGCTACGAACACCACTGAGGAGAGGGCTCTGCTGGAGCTTCCCTTGGTGTTGTTGAAACCAAGGGCCCAATCCAAACCGGGTCTTGGGTTAGCGTATGTCCGTTTCACTGGCCCAAGGCTGTTGCAAAAGTACCGTAAAGCACTTTCACGGCAACCTAAGTAGAGTTAGGCCAGCACACGGACATGTGCCAGCCTCCGCACGCCCCGTGGGGAGGGCACCGTGAGCTACGTAGGTTGCGTAGGCCAAGCTCGGCCAATGCAGCGGTCTGGAGGAAATGTGGGGAGGGTGTGGAGAAGGCGGGGAGGAGGTATTTTGGGGTGGGGGGAGGGCAGGCAGTGTTCCCGGGGGAGGGCAGGCAGGGAGCGGGAGGCGGGGCCAGGATCCGGGAGATATGCTGGAGCCTAACTCTGTTCCCGGGCAGTCCAGGGCAGTCCCAGACTGCTCTGATTTGCACTACCGCTTGAGATGGCGCAGATCCGAGTAGTCCCATTGGGGCTACTGCAGCTTTACCCGGGGTAAAGGGAAATGATTCTCCTTGCCCCGGGCTGAGTCACTTGCAACCCCAATCCTGCCTTGGATGCAGCGCAGGACAGGTTTGGATTGCACCCTAAGTCGCTCTGGTTCATGCTTCCTATTCATTCTTATCTTCCTCAGAGGGAAACTGAGGCATGCCCAAGCAGGGGTTGCCCTCCATTATCAGACTTCCAGCATTATGCAGTCCAGATGCCCTAGGAATCTCCCTGCACAGGCACCACACAGTGGACTACGAGACTGCACTGAATCACAACAGAAGCCCATTAGTGTGGTATGCAGCTAGCAGAATTGAGCAGAATGGGGGGGGGGAGAGAGATCAGTGGTCAGGAAGGAAACATGAGAACATATTCCAGGATCTTTGGGACCTCCAGGCCACAGTGATATGAACTGAAATTTCTCTTGGGTGCTCCTGTACATAAGATAGGCCTTTGTCAGCACCACACACTGAGTCCCTTCATTCTTGTGTAGGCCAAGGAAGCACAGAGCAGTTCCTTTCCTTCCCCTGCTGAAGAACCTGGGCTATTCCTACCACCCTCTCACCTGCAGAAGTTCACTTAAGAACATAAGAACATAAGAACAGCCCCACTGGATCAGGCCATAGGCCCATCTAGTCCAGCTTCCTGTATATCACAGCGGCCCATCAAATGCCCGGTCATGCTCGGTCATGTCGTGCGAATGGATGATGGCCGGATCCCAAAGGATCTCCTCTATGGAGAACTTGTGCAAGGAAAGCGCCCTACAGGTAGACCACAGCTGCGATACAAGGACATCTGCAAGAGGGATCTGAAGGCCTTAGGAGTGGACCTCAACTGGTGGGAAGCCCTGGCCTCTGAGCGGCCCGCTTGGAAGCAGGCTGTACAGCATGGCCTTTCCCAGTTTGAAGAGACACTTGGCCAACAGACCGAGGCAAAGAGGCAAAGAAGGAAGGCCCACAGTCAGGGAGACAGACCAGGGACACACTACACTTGCTCCCAGTGTGGAAGGGATTGTCACTCCCGAATCGACCTTTTCAGCCACACTAGACGCTGTGCCAGAACCACCATCCAGAGCGCGATACCATAGTCTTTCAAGACTGAAGGTTGCCAACACACAGGTGGTCAAATTGAGCTGGACAAAGTGGTGGGGGGAGGTGGAACAAGGGAGAGATTAGTGGGAAGGAGAAGCAGGAATAAGGCACAGGCCACAATCCTAACCCACTTTTCAGCACTGACATAAGGGGAAGGCAACTCCGAGGTAAGGGAACTAACATTGCCCTACCTTGAGGAGGTCTCCATGACTGCCCCCCAACTGCTGAATGCAGCACATGCCCCACTGGCACAGCTATGCCAGTGCTGGAAGGTTGGTTAGAATTGCGCCCCCAGGTAAGTAGTGGCCACATAGAGCCTGAACATGAAAGAGAAGCAGAAAGAAAAGAGCTCTGCGTGGGGTACTTCATCCTGATAACGTGGACAGAATGGGGGAGGATGAGAACTCAATGGGAAAGGAAAAGGCATTGAGATGGAGGCAAGTAGTTCCCAGGTGGAGCCTGATAGTATATGATGGAAAAGAATGAATAAAATAGAGTCATTTGTGGTCAAAATGAGGCTGATACTATCCGGAAGAAAAGAAGGTAAAGAAGGGAGCCAAACATATACAAACTGAGTCAGATAACTGGGGGGGGGGGGGCAGGAATACGGACAGTTCAATGCAAAAAAGAGAGAAGAAAGAAGACTCAGGTAAGTGGTCACCAGTAGGACTTAACAAGGGAAGACAGAAAAGGTCATCAAAGAGACTCCCGTGTGGTCTGATGGAGCCTGATATAGAAATGAAGGAAGGATCGAGAGCTCGGAGTGTGGAGAGCCGAGGGGGGGAAACAAGGAACAGGGTTGAGCTCTTGATCGATGTAATGATCGATGATCGATGTAACATCAGCCAAAGTATATTCTAAACTGCACTTTTTCCTCCATTCTTGATTGACACCATTTGCTAATTCAGTCTTCACTGAGGATTCAGATGCGATTCACCCGCATCTTTACCTTCCTCTGCATTCTGCTCTGTGCTCACACTTTTTTTACTAGTACAAATTTATCACTTCTTGTAAGCCTCCAATGTAGTGGGAGGACAACCCTTGCAGATGTGTGTCTCACAGGGCTAGTGACTAGTTTAGAGCTCTGGTGTTGACCGGTTGGTGACAACATGAACCTCTGCATCTCTCTACCCCCTGTTGGCCTGGCAGCATCCCCTGCTTGGAATCCAAAACCACGCAGAGTCTTTCGGTTGTGAAAACAGCCTTGAAGACCTACACATTTATTGGGGCCTCAGGTTTTGTTGACTACAGGTGCCTTCATCAGGTCATGCAGAGTGATCCTCCCGATGTCTGGGAACAGAGCAAAGAACATGAACCATCAAATGGAAGAGGAGAGACGACACGACAAGGTTAACAGTAGACAAGAGAACTAAGATTATTTCATTTTCTGTAAAGCCCTTTGTGAACTTTTGTTGAAAGGTGGAATAATAATAATAATAATGACCTGCCTGTTCATTCCACCCTGTATTTGATTGTGAGATGTTCATGTCCTTGCTGCATACAATGAAGAACTAAGGTTGAACAGGAGAAGACGAAGAACTGGCCAGAGATCTCAAGGTTGGTGCTGCTGTGGGAATCGGGCATGTCGGGCTGGCAGGGGAGGATGGTGTGTGCCTCCCTGGCAGCACGGCAGAGCAGCAGCATAGTGAGGCCGCACAGGAAGCAAGCGGTCCCAAAAGAAGCCACAGACAGCAAGTTCTCCAAGTAAAGAAGCTTGTACTGCAGAGGAGCAGGCAGAAGAATGGTTATCAATCGGTCCAAGGTCAGGTACGTGGCAAGGCAGAAAAACAGCAAGCAAAACCAAATCAGCAACGAATCCAACAGCCCTTCCCCTGGACATCCACCACTAATAACCCAAACCCAGTGACTAAAGCAGCCACCTTATATATCTGAGTCCACCAATCACAATTAGGGTGACCTCCTCGTCCTTGTGACAGTATCCCATGGTGCTTTGCACCACCTTTCCACAGGTTTACATTATACCTTCATGACTCAGCATTTTTACCCTGAGATCACATGACTCCAATTATTCACACAGGTGTCTGTCCTTGCTCATTCGTACAGCAGTTACAGTGTTTACATATTCAGGCCCAGACATCGGGGCTTTTCTGCCTCATCCTGGCTGACCACAATCTTGGCCTGAGTGGGCTCAAGGCCCAACAGGGCACTTGTCACCTCAGCAGCCCAGAAGGTTGGAGTGTCCCTCCCATCCAGGCCACTTGCAGCTCAGGTTCCCTTCATGGCCACTGCAGCTGTTCAGTCCCATCCTCTCTGATTTTGCAAGAGGAAATGCTCCAGTGTCCACAGGGAGGAAGTGAAGGGCAGGAGGCCTGATTGACCAGAAACACTGACTTTCGGTTTGTCACCCAGGAGGGAGGGGGAAGGCCTCTGCTCTCCACTAAGCGCTGAAAACCAGTAAACAGGAGACTGGGACGAAGGCTCGGCCCCTCTCCCTGGAGCCTCTCCCAGGAGGCTCCAGGACAAGTTTGCTGCAGGATACTTTCTGGATCTGCCTGCTGAAGAGGTAGAAAGATGTTTGGTGCTCAGAAAGGCAGGCACCCTGCAAGACGCAGCCACCCCAACACAGCCACACTACTTCCTGCGGGGAGGGGGGGAGCAATCATGGAGGTCTCATCAGGGCAGGAAATGTTTGTTCCCTGACCCCGAGGCAAGTCTCTGCTGACCAGGTGGGTGTCCCCAAGGGCTGCTGAGAGCTGGTATTAGGCCTGGGACAAGATGCCTGATTGCCCCGTTCCTACTACTTTTTTTATACTGCATAGTTTGTTTTGTCACTGCCCTGCCTCCCTTCCCCCCCCCCCCAAAGACAGGACTTCCCCCCGCCAGACTTGGGCTCCAGGAATACCCTCCGCTCCAGAGCTGGTCTCCTTTGATCTATGCCAGCCATTTTGCTGGTAGAAGTCCAACAAGAGCAAGGGAGAGGAACGTGTGCGGCCTGACTGCCGCCACAAGCAATGAGTGGCTGGGTCCATGCGAGGATGGACCAGGCCCTCCCACCATAGCAGGTTAGGCTGAGCCGGGGTGGGAGGGAGGGGATAGCATGCAGTGGCAGAGAGACAGAACTGGGAGGGGAAGGGATGGGGTGGGGTGGATTGGGCAGATAGGGCATGTTTAGCAACAGTGGTGCCCATCAAATCCTAACCCCCTTGCTGGGCCTGATCCACCTTCATGGGTCAATGTGGACTTGCACCAGCTATAGAGCTGCCCCAGTTGACCCAAGGCAGCTGCTGGGGCTGATCATGGAGTAGGGGAACAAATGGTCCCTGACCCCGAGGTGGCCTCAAAACACCAAAACTTCCCTACAGGATACAGTGGAGTCTGCAACGGCACCGCTGCATGGCTGTATCGGGAGCTGGTTAGGACTGAACAGTTCATTTACTGCAAAGATTTCTCAACTATTTTTCCTATGCACTCCAGAGTTATTCAGAGTATGAGAGAAAATGGAGAGAATGCCAATATAATGGAGGCCTCAATCCTAACTTGCACTGGAGCAGAAAGGCCTGCGCTGTACCCAGCGCTAGTTTCAGGCAACCAGAGACTCAGCCAGGGACACAGGGAAATGTTTCCCCTTACCCCGGGGAGAGTTGAAGCAGCCTCAATGGGTCTACTCGAATCTGCTCCACCTGATGAGGTAGCACAAAAATGAGCAGCTCGAGACTGCTCCAGGTTGCCTGGGAATGGGATCAGGATCCAGCATAAGTGCTTGATGCTGGTTCTGTCTCCCACTCCGCACACACCCATGGGAATGCCCACCATCCACCCTCTCCCGCCCCGAAATGCCTCCCTCCCCACCTACATTCCCCACACACACCCCAGGCCCCTGCACCGTCCGAACTTGGTGAATGCACTCACCTCATCCCACGGCCCATGTCGGCGCAGGGAGGCCGGCACATATCTGTGCGCTGGCATATCTCCCCTCAGAGTGGCACAAAAGTGCTTTATGGCAAGGGACTTGCCCATCTCCCCTTTTGAATTGCGCCCTGAGGTGTCCAAAATCATGTATGCTGTGAAGAAAGGGAAGAGAGAAATTTTCTCACTTCCTCGCAACACTCGAATCATTTGCAGTGGCGTTCCCAGGGGGGCAGGCACAGCACTATGTTTTGCAGGGGCCTCATTGCACCCTGAAAGCTGCCCCTCCCCCTCGTTGTCTGAGCCAGTCCATGAGGCAATAGCAATGCAGAGGCATCTCCTTCACACTGATTTCCCCTCCCAGAATCACTCTCACAACAAGAGGGAGGGGTGATTTTCAGGGTGCAGTAGGCACTCTGCAAAACATAGTACGGTTCCCCCTTCAGGGAACGCTACTATTAACTGGTCATCCAATTAAAGTGACTGGCAGGAGGCTTAGGACAATGAAAAGGAAGGACTTCTTCACACGTCGTTAATCTCTGGAACTCAGTGTTGCAAGATTGGCCACTTAAGAGGTTTAAGGGATCTGATGTGTCTGGGAGGGGGAGGGGGCTGTGTGGCTGCATGTCCTGGCGCTGGGCTCCAGGAAGCAGCTGGGTGGCCATTGTGGGAAATAGGATGCCGGACAAACGGTCCTTGAGCCCCAATTCAGCAGGGCTGCTCTTATGCTTTTGCCTCTCTGTCAGGGCTTGACACTCACAGTCAGCCACAATTCTAGGGGAAGCTCCCTGACAGGCTTTCTTGTGATCTGTACATGTATATCTGGCCCCCAGGACCTAGCCATCACCAGGATAATATTATAATTATAGCACATCATTCACAAGTTGAGGTGGGCAACAAGGGATCAGATGTTTTGCCAGGAGCCGACTATATCCTCTGGGTTAGCTGAAGAGATCTGCTGCTGTCACAGTTCTTGCAAGGTCAAAACCAATTCTGGAGCATTACCATGACTGGCCACACAGTGGCATGATTGTATGCTCGGAAAACACTATCCTAGTAATGGCTTCCCTCCACCGGCCCCCTCTGAGTGAGTGCAATTCCTGTTTTAGCTGGAAAATCTCTCTTGCAATACTTGGAGAGACCATGAGGTGCATGTCGAAACTCCACCAGTGCATTCCTAGGTTCACACTCAGAGTGTCTGTGTTTCCTTGAGGATGCATCTCAATCCTGCTGCCCCAAGAACACAGAGCGGGAGAGGCAGCTCTTCCCAGCTCTTTCTCCCAGAAGAAGCCCAAGGAAGTGTGGTCTGCTTGCTGCTGGACTTGAAGCTGGTAGAGTTGGGCTCCCATCCCCTGTTGGAGATGAAGCTCCCAGGCTAACCATTTCCTTCAGCTTAGTCCTCATGGGGAAGTTGTGAGGATAGAAGTGGGGAAAAAGATTCATATCCCCTCTCACACTGACTCACTCCAAGGAGCTTCTGGGAATGCAGGATGTACTCTGACTGTACTTCAGTAACCTCAGAGTTGCACCACGTTGACATTTGCAGAGCCCAGGATGCCTGTCTGGGACTTGCAGAAAACACTGATTTCCCATGTATGCCATGAAAGCCCTGCCTAGAAATGTGGCAGCCCCACTTAGCAAGGACGGAGGGCTACAGCCCTGCAACCCATCCCAAATAAGTTCACGACAGACAGACAGACAGACAGACAGACAGACAGACAGACAGACAGACAGACAGACAGAAGAAGCCTATTCTGAGACATCATATAACTGACTACCAGCTGCTGGGAGAAAAACAAAAAAGTGAGGATGTTTGAGTGGCGTATCTGCCCTGTGGCAACATATGGCACCAGCCCTGGGCACCATTTGTGGAGGGGCACCAAGAGCTGCCAAGTTGTACTCACCAATGTGCTGGCAGCAGCTCTCCTTCTCCTGCATGAATGCACTGACTGTGGCATCATCCCCACATGCCTGGTGCTGGCTGTTTGCCCTCTGGGGACCTCAGCTCATTGGCAGCCCCATGTGGCCTGACCCTCCCCCGCCAGTCATTGGCAGGCACTGCAACCAATTAAAAAAATTCACTTTACAGGCTGCTCAAATCCTCAGTTTTTATCTATTTTACTCTGGTGTTGGGGGGCTACCTTCTGGAGCTTTGCTGAGCACCATATTCTTTGGATCAGGACCATCTCATGGCACTCCCCTTCACTTGGACTTTGATGAGAGCCAAGGCAGTCACCTACTCACAAGTAATTGTGCACATGTGGCTCTGTTTGGCTTTCCTTAGGGCTCAAAACATATTCCGTGTCAGCTTGCGAGGGGAACTTTCTTCTCAAGAGATTTTTGAGGCCTGCATTCATTGGATCAGGACCATTACAGTAGCAATGCATTCCTCTCAGCCTGTCCTTCAAAGTGGGCTAAGGCATGCTCGCCTACTTGTGTGTAGACGTGCATGTGCTGCTCCATTTTGGTTTCCACAGGACTCAGTACATTTTCCTTGTGAGCTATCTGCTTGTCCATTTCGCAATCCATCAAAAATTGGTGGGTCCTACAATGTCTTGTATTAGATTTCTTACCATTCTCCAATAAATTTGCATTTTTTTACATGTCCACCACATATGATAAAATGTTTCTTCCGCACATTTACATTTCCAACAACTATTTGATATATTCTGTTTCATATTTACCAATTTTTTGGGTGTCATGTACCATCTATAAAACATTTTTATATATTTTCTTTAAAAAAAATTTTTGCCTCTAAAGCCACAAAAACATCTCCTAATTTTTTATTCACCAGCAATGCCCTATTCATATTTTTAATATGTGTTTCTTGTATACAGATTATATCCATATTTAATTTTTGCATTTGAATGAAAACTTCCTTTCTTTTTAGGGTGGAGAATTTAAGCCGTTTATGCTGACTAAATAAATACTCCAACTTTGTTTAGTCATCACATTTCTTTTTACTAGTCTTCCTCTCTTTTTGTCTTTTACTTGTTACTATCTTTTGTAACAAGATAGTACAATCTATCTTGTTTAGATTGGGGGGGAGAAGCAACTCCTACTGGATCAGGACATTGGTTTCCTTCTTAGTAGGAGGTCACTGGAGGTTTGTGGTATCTTTGTAACATTTGCAAGGTGGGGCTGAGGACCTCAGTGGGGCAGGGGTGCCAGCGTGTAGGATTTGAACATTCCGATACTGTGGAGTGTTTCAGAACTCCTGAATCAGAGGTGACCCAAAGCACTGCCCCGCACAGGTGCCACCTCTGCCACAGAGCCTGGGGTGGGGAATCTCCTTACCATGTTTCCTGCACAGTTTTGTCACACATATTCTGCAGAAGGTTGAGATGCCTCACACCTCCCCTTTTTGAGCCAGGTGGGCAGCCTTCTCTTCATAATCATCTCAGCTTGGGCCATAAGAGCCATCACCTCCCCCGTGTCATTACCATTACCTCCCAACCTCTGAGCTTTCTTAGGCCTAGTCAAACACAACGTCATACCAATCTTTAAAAAAGGAAGGAGGGGGGATCTGGGAAACTACAGGTGGGTCATTGTAACATCAGTCCTACATCAGGAAGTAGCTTTAATACGTTTGTTCTCCTGGGCCTTCATTGGCCATCTGGCGCTCTTGAGCCTCAGTCTAGTTGGGGCTTGTCCGGCCTGTTTGTGGACCTTCATTGGATGCCTCACACCTTCCCATTTCCAGCCCTGCGGGCAGCCTCCTCTTCATAATCATCTCAGCTTGGGCCATAAGAGCCATCACCTCCCCTGTTTCATTACCAACCTCAGAGGAAAAAGTGAGCTCCAGTATGCAAGGGGCAGGGGGCTTGGGAGCCTTCCTCCCAACCTCTGAGCTTTCTTAGGCCTAGTCAAACACAAACAGGAGAGGGGGGCAATCACCCCCTATAGTTGTCAAAAACCCAGACAAACACACCAGAGGCTGCCCACCAGCTCAGACGCCACCCAGCGGAGCGAAACTAGGAGCTGCCACATACTGAGTCAGACCACCGGTCTATCTATTTCCGCTTGGCCAATCCAGGCTGGTACAGTAGTACCAGTAGAACCACTATGTTTGTCTGAATCTCACCCAGTGACCAGCAGGGACTGAGCAGAGGACTGCCACCCCCTCAACCAGGGAGACAGAGGTCCCTGGTAACGAAAGAGGCGGTGGGGGGGGGGACCCAAAGTGAATACAAGCCTGAAAATAAGGCAGCTCACCATTCTTTAAGCCCCAGCATGGCAAACTTCCCTGCACCTGCACCCAGTCAGAGAGCACCTGAGAGCCCTATGCTATGCATGTCCACTCAGAAGCCAGCCCCACCATAGTCAATGGGGCTCACTCCCAGGCAAGTGTGGACTGAGCTACAATCCAACAGACATTCATATGAGAATTAAAAAACAGCCATAAGGTCCCCAGCCAGCAGCCAGGCCCAGAAGAGGCAAGGAGCACAACGCCCAGGAAAGAAGGGAGTCAGGGGTGCATTCCCGCTCGCCTGTCCCCCCAAGAAATGGGCTCCCTCAGCCATGCTCTGGCCCCAAGGGACTGCTTCATGCCCTCCCTCCCTCCTAATCACAGGGCCCCACCTTCTTGTCCCTGTGGCTCCGGATGAGTCTCCTGATGCTTCTTCTCTCTCCTCCTCCAACCTCGGAAGCAAAGGTGACGCTGGATCCAGACACGGCTCATCCCCAACTCATCCTGTCTGCAGATCGCAAAAGCTTGAGATGGGGACACAAATGGCAAGATCTGCCTAGGAATCCGGAGAGATTTGATTGCTGGCCTTTTGTGCTGGGCTGTGAGGGATTCAGAGCAGGCAGACACTTGTGGGAGGTCACTGTGGGCAATAAGGGAGAGTGGGCTGTGGGGGTTGCCAGAGAGTCTGTGCAAAGGAAGGGTGATTTTGATTTTAGTCCTGTGGAAGGGATCTGGGCTTTGGAGAAGTGGGGAGGTTCCCCTGATTCCAGGTGTTTGAGGAACATCCAATATGAGTACAGAGTTTTCAATGCCCCTCCTTACACTCCTCTGTCCCTGAGTGAGGAGCTCAAGAGGATCCGGGTGACTCTGGACTGTGCTGAGAGGCAAGTTTCCTTTTCTGATGCTGACACAGGAGGCCATCTCTACACTTACTCAGCAGCCTCTTCTGGCAGAGAGAACCTCCTCCCCTTCTTTTTTGTGTTAGCTGAAGCCCGCCTGAGACTCTCTCCCTGACAGACTGAGCGTTTGTCCAGACACAGTGTCGTAGCTAGGTCACTTGACAACAGGTGCCCATACATTTTTGTCACTCCCATATGACATCATTAATTAATTATTAATAAATTAATATTTAATTAATTTTCACATCATATGCAAATTATCATATCATACACCATTCAGCTTGTAAATGTTACTGAGCCATTGGGGAAAGTGACCATGCTGCAATCCGTTTTGCCATGCATGTAGAGGGAAGAGTGGCAAGCAAATCTGATACAAAAATCCAAAGGGCAGACGTCCCACAAATGAGGAGACTAATTAGACATAAGTTCAAAGTGAAGGTAAAAAGAGTCTGATCTCTCCAAAGTTCATGGAGGCTGCTCAAAACAACAGTACTAGAGGCCCTGTGGAAGTGAATACCACAAAGGAAGAAGGGCTTGACTAAGTCCAAGTGCCCCAAGGATCTGTCCTGGGACCAGTGCTTTTCAACCTGTTCATAAATGACCTGGAGGCAGGGATAAGCAGCCAGGTGGCCAGGTTTGTGGATGTCATCAAACCTTTCCGAGTGGTGAAGACCAGAAGAGACTGGGCAGCAAAATGGCAGATGCATTTCGATGTAAGCATTTCAAAATAAGTATTGAAATTTAAGTATTGAAATACAATGTAAAGTCATGCACATTGGAGCAAAGAATCAAAACTTCACATATAGGCAGTGGTGGGATTCAGCTGGTTCTCACCGGTTCTGTAGAACCCCTAGCTATTTTAAGAAGCAGTTCTGAGAACCGTTTGCTAACGAGCTGCGGGCTGGGCTGGGCTGTGGGACTGCTGCCTGCTTGGTCCTTGCAAGTGTGCTCGGAGAAGGGCTGGAGCAGCAGCTGCTCGTGGCCAATCCAAGCCCTTCAGCAGGAATCACAGCCCAGCCTGCCTGTGCAGCCTCGTCCCTTTCCCCTCCAGCCGCCTTGGCGCCCGGGAAACAGGCAGCGGCTTTGTCCTGGCCCCAGACCACCTGGAGGGTCCATGATCCACAGGGGAGCCTTTTGTTCTTGCCCTCCCCCGACTGCCCCTTGGGGAATGAGTGAACCAGAAGCAGCAGCAGGCGGGGGCATCCTGACATCTCCCCTTTCAGGCTGCAATCCGTGCCACAATTTCCTGGGAGTAAGCTCCATGAACTAGAATGACACTTACTTCTGAGTAGGCAGACAAGCAGGCTCTCGGCTGCAGCTTCAGTCTGTCTGAGCAGCAGCAGCAGCAGGAGGAAGAGGCACGGAAGCCTCCGAGATGAACGCAGCAGCGAGGGAATTGGCTTGGCTACTCACCCCACGGTTGGTGATGTGAGGCTGGCTAGAGAAAGCACTGCCCTCTCCAGGCTGCAGTCCTGGACACACTTTCCTGGGAGGAAGCCCCATTGACTGGTGGGACTTACTTCTGAGTAGGCAGGCAGAGGATGGGGCTCTGAATCCTTCATCGTGGCAGGTGGCCCCTAAGCTATGCCAGATGTTTGTGGGATGCTGCCCCATAATTAGTTTGCTGCACCCCACTGTAGAGTTTTGCTTGACTGCTCCAGTACGGTGGACAGCTTGGCTGGTCTTACTCCCTGGACTGTAACTTAAGTGGGATGGGATGGGGTGGGGTGGGGTGGGAGATTGTGGAGAGGGTGTGTTGTGTATTTTGCAGCATGCTGTGCCAGTGATTTTCAGTCTTTTTCATCGCATGGCACACTGCAAGACTCTAAAATTGTCAAGGCACACCATTAGTTGTTGTTGTTGTTGTTTTTAAATTGACAAGGCACACCGTACTGCTGGTGGGGGCTCACATTCCCTACTGGCCCTACTAATAAATGATCACCCCCCCCCGAATCCCCCCCCGAATTCCCACGGCACACCTGTAGACCATTCACAGCACACCAGTGTGCCATGGCATATTAGTTGAAAATCGCTGTGGTATACCAATTTGAACTTCTGCTGTAAGCCTCCATCTCATCAATGAGACGATGAGTGCTAAGTCCGTAAGGGCAGGTTTTACTTGCAGCCCTAGCTCGGATCTGTCACTTATGAAGTAGTACTAGCAATACTATTTCTTAAACACCTCAAATAACATAGAAATAGTCCATAATAAGTAAAAGCAGACCCATGCCTCCAGGATAATGTAAACAGACACCTGAAGCAAAGGAACTTGTGGCAAGTGGCTGTATATGTTATGCCAACTTTATGATTTTTTATTGCTATTTCTGGACACATAACTCTTAACAAACAACCAATTACCAGTGGTGTTGATTTTCTTCTTATATATCAATATACATGTTCATGATTATTGCTCTAATTATAACTGGTAGCAGGCCAGTGATGAAAATATTAGGGCGCTTCCTAACCCACTTTCCAGCACAGACATAAGAGCAATGCAGCTCCAAGGTGAGGAAATAAACATTCCCTTACCTTGAGGATGCCTCTGTGACTGCCACCCTACTGCGGGATGCAGCACATGTCCCATTAGAACGTTGGTTAGAATTTGGGCCTTACCCTTCTGTGCCTGATGAAATTACAGATATAGAGTTCTGGGAAACTGGACTGTATATACATTTCAGCTGGCACAGAAGAGTACATAAGAACAGCCCCACTGGATCAATCCATAGGCCCATCTAGTCCAGCTTCCTGTATCTCACAGCGGCCCACCAAATGCCGCAGGGAGCACACTAGATAACAAGAGAACTCAGTCTGAGTTGTCCTAATTCATGGCGGCTCCCAGGTTAGGAGCCCCGAATTCGAGTGTTTGTCTGAGTGCTTGACACGCATGACTCGATTTCACATGAGTCTGCAAAAAATGTGCATTTTCGCAGCTTGGATTCTTGTCACTTGACTTGAAAAGGGGGATAAATAACACTGGAAAGTTGTGGCACAGTTGACCCTGGTAATGATTAAAGAAGGAGGAATAGAAGAAAGCAAAGTGTGGCCAAACTGAGCCTGGTAACCTAGTTGAAATAAGGGAGAGCTAGGACTAAGGGAGAGGTCAGTGGGAAGGAAAAAAGTAAGGACACAATCCTAACCAGGTCTACTCATAAGTAAATCCTATTTTGTTCAGTGAGGCTTACTCTCAGGAAAGTATGGTTCGGATTGCAACCATTAGTATGTACAGGTCAAATGCAGCCCTTAATTTAAGATAGAACAGACAGAGCTGAGTGGTTGTCAAATTGAGCCTGATACCAACAACAACAAAAACACAACATAAGGGGGGGGGGAAATAAGGGAGAGCCCAGTGGAAAAAAATTAAGGAAGAAAAAAAGGAATAAAGGAGAATTAAGTGTGAGGACATTGATCCTGTTAGGAATTAATTGAGAAAGAAAAAGAAATGGAATGAGAGGGAAGTGGTGACCAAATTAAAAGAAGGAATCAGAGGAAGCTAAATTTGGCCAGCTTGAGCTTGATGATATTGGAGAATAAAGGAAGGAGAGTTCAGTGGGAAAGAGAAACCAGGAAGAAGACACAGGTAAGTAGTGGCCAAAAAGAGCCTGAAAATCTAAGAAAGAAAATGAAGAGTACAGTAGCACTAAATGTAGCCAAATTGAGCCTGATAGAAAGTGGAGGAATAGGGGAGAGCTTGGTGGTAAAGAAAGTGGAATAAGACAGAGGTAAGTGTTGGCCCAACTGAGCCTGAGAAGGTCAGAAGAAAAGAAGGAATAAAAGAAAAGGAAGTGTGGCCATACTTAGCCTGGCAATGTCAGAAAGGGAAGAAGGAATACAAAAGAGGTAAGAGAGAGCCATTTTTAACCAGGTAAATTGGAAAAAAGAGAAGGAAAATGGGATCCCTCCCTGGGAAAGAACAAAAGGGAGAGCTAAGTGGTGGCCAAATAAAGCCTCATAATGAAAGAAGAAGGGAAGGAATAAAAGAGACAGAAGTGTGGAGAAATGGAGCCTCCTAACATAGGAAAAAAGATGGGATGAGGGAGAGCCCAGTAGGAAATAAAAGAAATGAGACCCAGGTCAGTGATGGCCCAACAATTGAGCCTGATTGGGGAGGAAAGGAAAGGAGGAATAAAAGAGGCCATGTGTGGGAAATTTGAGCCTGATAAAATAGGGGGGGGGGGGTGGAATCAGGAAAGCTCAGTGGGAAGCAGAAAAGGGGAAGAGACACAGATCAGTGGCCAAAGGAAGCCTGACAAAGAAAGAAAGAAAACAAGGAATAAAGAGGAGCTGACTGGTGGGGGAAAAAAAAGGAATAGAGGAGAGATCAACAGTGGCCAAAAAGAGACTGGTAACTTAACAAGAATAGAAGGAAGCAAAGAGAGCTCAGTGTGGCCAGTTTGAGCCTGATAAGTCAGAAAAATTAAAGAAGTAGTGGCCAAATTAACCCTCATGATGGAGGAAAGAAAAGAGGGCAGAAAATGGAGCCATTGGCAGCAGATTGAGCCTGGCACTGTGAGAAAAGAAAATGATAAAAGAGAGCGAGCCTCAGAATGTAGTGGGGAAAGCAGGGGAGAGCTCTGTGGTTGAGAAAGAAAGGAAGACAAGAGCAGGATGTGGTGGCATATGGAGCCAAAGAGTGCGAGAAAGAAAATGCTGAAGGAGGAGAGCTCAGTGCGGCCAAATGCAGTTCACCCAAACTGAAGAGGGAAGGAAGAAGAAAAGAGGATGATGGTGGTGAATTTAGGGAGGAGGCTGGAAAGGAGAGGAAGGGAAGGAGGGAAAGGGAAGGGCAGCACAATCTTCACCTGTGCGGGAACAGGTAGGCGGACTGGCCTGTGCTGTATCCAGCGCAGCTGAGGTGCGGGCTGGGGCACAACTTGGAGTAAGGGGCTTGTGTCCCCTTACCCCAGGAAACACCCCAGCCAGCCCTATGGGGTTACTCAGATTTGTGCCAGCAAAATCACTGTGCCAGCCTGCCTGAGTAAGGCCGACTGGGCCGGGGCCAGGGTGCTGGATGCTGGTCCCACCCTCCTCTCCAGGTCGGTCTGCCTACTTCTCCGCCTTCCCCGTACCCACCCAAAACCCTGTGCTGACCAAGGGAGGCCGACCCAAACTTACCTGGCTGTGTAGGCACAGAGGCTGGATCTGGCCTCCACAGGCCAGCACCCGAACTCGCTCTGGCCCAGCCAACTCACCAGAAGGTGCAGATGTGCCTTTCGGCATGTCCGCAATGTTCCTGGGGTGGCGCAAGGGGCTTGTGCCAGCCCAATGAGCACCTAGGATTGCGCTCTAAAGGAGTCAAGCAGTAGAAAGGTTTCATCATGAAGGAAGAGGGAATAAGAGAGAGATGGAGGGAAATGGAAAGGAAGGAATAAAACTCAGTGATTGACTCAGTGGCGTACCTGAGGAGTGGGTCCATGGGTGCAAATTTTCCTGGGGGCATGGCTAAGGGGGTGCTGCCCCCCAAGCCACGCTGCCCTAAGTGTCACCCACATTCCACTGCCTCACCATCTGGAGGCCTTCTGAGGGCTGGAGAGGCTGCACTCCAGAGGGCCTTAAAACATCACTTTCAGTTTCTTGGAAAACTGGAAGTGATATTTTCAGATCCTCAGAAGGCCTCCCGACGTGACCAGCATTTTTTAGTCCTGACCCCAGGCAGAACAGGAGACAGAATCGTCACCGCTTCCTATGTTTTCCCATGGGGCTATTAATCCCCAAAAGCTTTGGCCATAGAGGTATGGAGTAGCAAAATCTGCTTTCTATCTTGAAAGCTGATCATTGAAAGAAAGGATTCTTAAAGCATGGAGTACACTGGGCTATACTTTTTTTTTTTTTCCTTTAAGCCTCTGAATGTGGGCCTTACATGCTGTGCCTGGATTCCGAGGTGAGTTGAACTGTCTCCTTAAATAAGGCATAATTGCCCAACTCAGGCTGCAATCCTAACCACACTTTCCTTAGAGTAAGCCACATTGAACAAAATAGGACTTACTTCTCAGTGGACCTGGTTAGGATTGTGCCCTCATTGTCTTACATTGTCTAACAAGAACATCTGAAAATACGCTCAGAACTTGTATGCATAAACGTTGACCATTTCTAACAGGATAGTTCACATAAATCCTTTCCTAATGAATGAAAAAGCTTTGATGCCTTCCCCAAATCTATATGAGGGGTTGAGACTGGAGGCAAGTTCAAAAGAAGAATAAAGTAGTTTCTAACTTAGTTTCCAAGCTCACGTAGATCAGGGTTGCTCAAAGTGTGGTCCATGATCCGCTCCCCACCCGCCCGCCCACCCGCCCCCAAGGCCACCAGTCGCTTGCCATCACCCCCTGCTTCTTTGAGCCCGGCTTCCTCCTAAGGAGGCGCTTTGCAACGTTTGCGACCCTCCTGGGCCAGCGCAAGGGACTTGCACCAGCCTAACTGAAGGGCAGGATTGAGTCCAAAGACATTTCCTCGCTAAGTGCAAAACAAACACCATCTAGGCCAGTAACTGAATTGCCTGAGCCTTTGTGTGTTCAAAGCTACAATAAATTATGTCACCCTCATCCCAGCCTTTTCTACAGGACAAGCTAATGAGCCTCTTCCTGAACCACTTACTCTTGAATGCCCCTTTTGTATGTCAAAAACAGGCTATCTCTGTAGCTGGGATGGCGCAGGAGATGATGTGCTTCTGGGCTAAGTCTGGGGGGTGGCAATGATGCTCCTGCAGCAATCAGCCCCCAGAACGTGACTGGAGCTGTGCTGAGGTCATGTCCGGAGGGTGTTTTGAGGCCAAGGGATGCTGCGTGCAGCCTGAGAAGGTCTTAATATGTTGCTTCCTGTTTTGCCCGAAAAACCAGATGTCACGTGCTAAGGCAGTGGTTCCCAAACTGTGAGTTGGAATCTATTGGTAGGTCATGACCTGATGTTTGGTGGGTTGCCAAAGGGTGATAGAAAGATCAAATAACTGCCTCAAGCCCTGACGCTATTGAAAACTCAGACACTGTAGCTGCTAACTGTCCTGCAAAGAGCTCAGCTCCTGCAGTTTGTAAGCAGGTCTAAATATAGGGAGATAAATGTTTAAGGGTGGTTGTTACTTCTTTCTAGTTCTCTTTTTTAAAAAGTCTTAGGGCACAATCCTAACCAGGTTTACTCAGAAGTAAGTCCTATTTTGTACAAAGGGGCTTACTCTCAGGAAAGTGTGGTTAGGATTGCAGCCTTATAAAGCTAGGTGGGTCTTGGTAGAGTGTCATTTATAAAGTGGGTCCTGGTGCTAAAATGTTTGGGAACCACTGTGCTGAGGCCTTGGAAGGCCTTCTGAGACCCAGGGAGGTCGTGTGTGGGCAGTCACTTTCAGAGTACAGGGTTGCCCACATCAGGGGACAGCCCTGGAAGATGTGCCCTGGGGTGGCTGCTCCCGACCCTGTAATTCCAAGGTGTCTTCACCCAAAGTTCCCCCCTTGAAATTTCACCCTGAGGATACTTCCCACTGTGTTCCGATATACCGGAATGCTCCCTAACTGATCCTCAAGACCAGTAGAAACATCCCATGCTTCCAGAGGCAAAAACCTGACTTGATTGGGTGGTGTGCTGACCTTGTGTGTGTACCATCAGCAGGGAGCATGTTGAACACACCTCAGCAGCAGTGACTGACTGCCTTAGTGAAATTGCTGGTTCTCGGAGTGAGATTGCTTCCTGTACAAGAGGTGAACTGCAGTCTCTCATTCTGTTTTGAACAGTCCTGTATTGCTCTGGGTCCTCCACTTTCCTGCCTGATACAGGATTGGTCATCCCTCCCACTGGAAGGGCCTGATCCTATCCAACTTTCCAGCAGTGATGCAGCTGTGCCAACAGGGCCTAGCTGCATCCCGCTATGGGGGAGGGTCAGTCAGGGAGGCTTCCCCAGTTTGAGCGAGAACATTTGTTCCCTTACTTTAAGGCTGAATTGCAGCTTCATCACTGCTGGAAAGTTGGTTAGGATTGGGACCTAAGACAGATAGGTAGAAAGCCATTGGTCTCCATTCTCTGGTCACTTCTACTTCTTTCTCATTACACTATGTAAGAAAATGAGGAGTAATTTTCTCTTTGGGTAGATGTATGTGTTAAAGTGGTCCAAGTCTGGACTTACTTACTTACTTACTTACTTACTTACTTACTTACTTACTTACTAACTAACTAACTAACTAACTAACTAACTAACTAACTAACTTTCTTTCTTTCTTTCTTTCTTTCTTTCTTTCTTTCTTTCTTTCTTATTTTTTTGCTTCTGAAGGGTATCTGCTGCTATTGAGCTCCAGCCATTTCTAGGGAGTACTTGCACTATCTTATCCCTTGTCAACGGTCCAAGTGACAAAGAATTGCCATGTTTAGAGAGAGAGGTCCAAGCAAATTGTCAGTGGCGCGTCTAAGGGAGGGCACATGCCTTGGGTGTCACTGAGCAACAGCTTCCCATCTGACTCTCAGCTTCCGCCAAGCTCCTGAAAGAAGCTTGTGCACGGCAGAAGCTGACAATTGGCCGGGAAGCTGCTGCAGAAGGGGTGGGGTGGTGGCAGCCACATTGCGAAGCTGCTGCTGCCCTCCTCCAAACCTGGAAGTGGCATTACAGTGTCACCACCCCAGACAGCACTGCTATTGGGAGGAAGTAGATTTAGGTCCTATGTGGAGGTCTGTTAGTTATGAGATTAGCTAATGAGTTCATCAGAGATGTCATCATTTTATCTCTACCAAGTCTAGTTCCTAACTTTTAAAAAAGGGCTGCTATGAAATGGGGTGAATAGTTTTCTGCCAGAGGTGCCTACCAGTAAGTCCTTTTGCCAGCCCCACAGATTTCTCTATGCACATTTGTTATCTATGGGTTTGGAGCCTGGCTGATGTTCATCAAGGAACTCTCTGGTTCCTTGATGAACATCAAGGCCCTGGTTATTCAGCTGCAGATCTGTCATTTCATCTCTGTGTTTCTTGACACGGAGTAAAATGCTCACTTGGCTGTTTTGTTCATAGCACAGTCTCTTTTATCCTTTATTGGCTAAAATCAAATGCCAGCAACTTCAATCTGTGAATATTGAGTCCAACATCTAAAGAAAGGATACCAATTTAGGGGAGAAAGAACGTCTTTGCTTAGCTTTACTTTTAGAATTTACGAGTCTTGGGGTGCCCGAGAAAATGAAATGGGCATGGGGAGGCGGGGAGGCTGCTTCAGTATTTGAATAGTGTCTCCTGTATCCACCATTTCCATATCTGCGGGTGTGTGTGTTTCTAGCCTTGTATAGGGCACAAAGTAGCCTGACAAAGTGATTCCTGCATGAAACGCAACTCCCAACTGCAAGAGAAGTTCATGAATAAAATCTTTTGGAGACCTGTTTTGGGGAAGCCGAGTGTTAACTGGCTCAAAAATTGCTTGAGTAGTGGGGGGAAAGGAGATGTAGCTGTGAAAGGAAAGAGGCTGCAGTCAGAGCTTCTCTCCTGTGAATTCCCCATGGTTTCTTTTATTTAAGTCCATAAACTCTTGCTGACTGAGTCTTTGCTCCAGCAGACGTGTCCACAACTCAAGTTTCTACCGGGGCAATATAATACAAGTAATCTTATTTTCCATCCCTTTCCTAATGACCCTAGCTTGGAATTTGTCTTCTTCACAGCAGCCACACCATGTGCTGATGTTTTAATGGCGCTATCTACACACACCCCAAGATGACAGAAGCCCTTCTGAGAAGGCATGAATGGATTATACATTGGCTTCCTGCAGCTGATGGCTTAGGAGTGCACCATTTAGAGTCCAAGGGAAAGACAAACTACTCTTTAGCAAAAGCACATCGATCATCCAAAGAGACCAGGGGTGGCTTATTTCTTTCTCTGGCTAAGAGCTTGACCTGCAGGGTCTTCAAACCTTTTGTCTAAAAACTCATGAAATCAGAGGAACCAGCAGGTGTTGAGCTACGGTTGGACTGTGCCCACTGAATGTATGAGAAACAGCCCAACTGCAAAGGCACAGGTGCTTCACAGATGCTCCAACTAGGAAAAACCACCATCACCGTTACAGAGACTTCCACACCTTCAACCAAACTGCTGACTGAGAAAAATTTCATGTCAAGCGAAAGGAGAAAAGGACACGGTGCATCGGGGTGCAGGTTTATTCTTCCTCCTTGCACTTCTTGACAGAACAAATGTCTGGGCACAAATTATAAGACAGAGACAGTGGAAGCAAAGGACCAACAGGATCAAGTGATGGCCACTGTCTGGATCTCTCTTCATGGAGAAGAAGGCAGGGGGAGCTGCAGCCTGGGGCTTCTTCCACCCACTCTTGCTGCCAAGGGAGGGCTCTCACATTCAGGAGGAGGGAACGGCGCACGTTTTCCATTGCACAGGTCAGTGTTGCAACAGGTTTCAACTACAATGTCCCCATTGGACCTATAAGTGGTGTTACAGAAGTCTTCTCCAGATGGATAATCGTGGCATCCGTATTTCACGCCAAGAAAAATTCCATTTACTAAAGAAAAACAACAGTTAGAGTCAAGGTGTGCCTGATTCAGTAACAGGTGAATTCCAAAACCAGCAGAGAAGCCGTGTGTGACCTCTCATGTTTTCCGGTGTTTCCTCTCATGTTTCCCCTCTGTGTTTTCCCCTGTGATGGCTATTTTTGGACATTTCCAGCCTCCCAGAGGAACGTGATGCCAAAGCCCCTGAAAACACAACCTGGCTAATCAAATGCAGGAGCCACGATCCTGGGAAGGTCCTCGGAGAGTTTGGATCTACTTTGAAAAGCGATGACTGAGGGGGATTGAATACAATAGACTTAGAACAAATCAGGCCCAGCGTCCAGACAGAGGATGGAAGGACATAAGGCTCCCACACTCTCCAGGCTGCAGCAAAAATCACCCAGTGGAAGTGACTGGCTGCAGATTCCAAGCTTAATATGCCTTCATACAACAGGCAATGAATTGGTGGCATTTGCTGCCACAAGATGTGGGGTGGCTTCAAAAGGAGGTTTGACCACTTAATGGAGGATCGGCCTATCACTATGAGTCAGGATGGCTAAATGGAAGTTCAGGTGCATATTCCTCTGAATATTTGTTACTGTGAGTGACTCTCAGCCTCCTTCTCTGGCCACCTGCCTCTCAGCCCTCACAGCTTCACAGCTTCCCTCCCCATAGCTACTTGTGTACTTATCTCTCTGCCTGCTTTGCTTATGGCCAATCCTACTCATTGGGGCACTCTCTCACTGTCAGAGATCAGCACTCACCACTGGTAGCCGTTTTTGAGCCACTGCTACGAAGTGGCAACAGTCTTTGGGGGCTTTGTGCTGCAGTCCACAACCCACCCCAGTGCAGATAAGCCGGCACGGGTGTAGGGCAGTGGGCAGGGAGGAGGCTCGAAGGAACAGGGAAGGAGAGAAATGGGGCAGGGAGTGGGGCTGCTAGGAGGCATCGCTGGGTGGGCAGTGGTTTGTTATCAGTGGCAGAGGTACCACCAATGTGCTGTACCCCCTGCCCGGCTTTGCCATGTCCCCTCGTTTCCGGACTTGTGTGTCTCTGCCAAGACCCATAGTGTGGCAGAGGGCCTATCTGGGGTAAGAGAACAAAATGCCCCTTACCCAGAGGAGGCTTCTGTTTGTCCCCTCACCATAGGATACAGTGCCTGTCTCCCTGGTGTGGCTGCATCAGCACTGGTGGCAAGAAGTATTACTGAGCTTTTAAGCAACTGCAGACATTGTGAAAGCAGATGGGACGTAGTCTGAGGAGGACTCTGGATGACAGTAATGTGGAGACATTTCTACAAATCACTTTGGATCATGGATCGAACCTCCCTATGATTGTGTGTCTACTTACGATTGTAGATTGATGTTGAGAAACAAGAAAATTCAGTCTCGCACGATTTTTCAGGTAATTTTTCACATGTCCTAGGGTTTAAGAAAGGGCATTGTCTGCACAGAAATCCTTGCACTAAGAGAAAAATACAGAAAGTGAAAAGAGAGAAATTCAAATGTACAAAACACACGTCATATCTCCATTTATTTGTTCCACTTCAATTCAAATGTGCCATTTTAAAAGTGAAATTTTTTATCTCAAACATTTGAAATTCAAGGACTTTGGGCATTTTGTTTTCTCCTGATGGTTTCAGTTTTTAATACTGCAAAGTATCCCACTATATATCTTAAGAAATATATAACGAAAATAAAACACAATTAAATTCCAAGACTGGCCAGCATCAAATACCGAAATAAATTATGAACTCAGGTCAAGGAGAAGATTAGTGCACTGTAGTGCCATGTTTAGGAGACTGAGGGCTCGATCCTATCCAAATTTCCAGCACTGATGCAGCCCTGCCAGTGGGGCATGTGCTGCATCCTGCGGTGGGGGGAGTAGTCCCAGAGATGTTCTCAAGGTAAAGAAACATTTGTTCCTGCAACAACTTGGGGCTGCACTGATGCAGGAGTCTTGGATAGGAGAACCCAATCCTATGCATGTCTTCTCACAAACAAGTTCCATGATAGTCAATAGAGTGGCATGATGCAAATAAGCAGATGGCTATGTATGTATGTATGTATGTATGTATGTATGTATGTATGTATGTATTGTAAAACTTAACACTAACACTGCAATCCTATGCACATCTAAGGGTGAAGTCCTACCCTGTGCTGAAACAGACAAGCCAAGAGGCTTGTGTTTTATCCAGCGCAGGATAGGGGCACAAGGCAGCTCAGCTAGAGGCAAGGGGAAACTTTTCCCCTTAACCCTGGGTAAGGCGTCCTGGCCCCAATGGGTCTTCTCTGACTTGCGCCACCTCCTGAGGTGCCATAAGTCAGAGGAGAGCAGAGCGGCTTGAAGTTGCTCCGCTCTCCCCGGAAACGGGGTTGGGAATCCGGCATAACTGTGGGATCCCATCCCACCCTCCCGTTCCCCACCCTCCCCCCACAGGAACAATTCCCTCCCACCTCCCTCCCGCCCACCCCAGAGCTTTGCATCAGCCCAGCTGGGCCAATGCAAGGCTCACAGAGTAAGCCACTGCGGAGGCTGGATTCAGCCTCTGTGTTTTGGCACACGGAGACTTACTCCGGAGGAGGCGCAATAAATAACCCCCCTCCAGTCAAGTTCAATGGGACTTTCTTCTGGGTAAGTATGTACAGGATTGCCTTACTTCAAGGTGGTGTTGTACGGATTGCAATAATCATGCAAGTGCCAGTAACACTCAAAGTACTATGCAAATTCAAAGCATTATTATTATGTATCACACTCACATCCCCTGCTAGTGCATAGCATGCAGCCCCACTGATAGAGCATATGCTGCATGCTCTGGTTGGAGGAGATCCTCCCTGGCCTCTGATGGGTCTCCTCTGCGTAATTCTGAAGACAGTCAGGGGCACATTGGGGTGGGGAAAGGGGGGATCGTGGTGTGTGCAGCTGCCACCAGGATCCTCCCCTTCCACTCTTGAAACACCTTCTGCCTTAGGGGCTGTTGCCATGCACAACATCCAGAGGAAATCTGACAGTGGGATCCCCAGCATCTTGTGCCTTAACCCAGCTTCTGTGGAGGATCCCTCTCCCTTGCCCTTAGTTCTTATTCCAATTGGATGAGAATTGCAGTGAATGTTTCTGGAGCCAAGCTTTGACTGACCAGTGAGATAACATCCTAAACAAGCAACACCCCCCCCCCCATGCATTCTGAAGAGCTTGGGCCCCTTCTATCACAGCAACATTCAGTTCTGGACCAACCTCAGTACCAACCCACCAGCTTTTTCTTGGCATCCATGCCGTGTGCCTTGAGAACAGGCTTTCTAGATACTTTGGGTCAAGATACACGCTGCTCCCAGAACCATTTGCATTCCTAGATATAACCTCCTTCCACCAATATATGCCTTTAGTTACTCACCCACAACACAGAGAAGCAGGACAGATAACCCAAGGAGAAGAATCTTATTCATCTTTTGTGCTTTAACAGGTGCAAAGAAGTACAAAGGAGCAGGACTCTGGCCTATCTATAGGTTTCAAGTGAACTATCTATAGGTTCCAAGTGCAGCCAGATCTCAATTTATTTGCTAAAGAGACAGGCTAAAGGATGAGGACAGAAGATTAAGTTGATGTGAAAAGACACAATGTTCTCAAATGTGATTCCTCCGTCCCAGAGGAAGGCGGCTTCGGGGAACAGGTGTGATGGAACTCCCTGATATCTTGAGAACCAGAAACTTAATTATTCTGAAATGTTTTCTCATCACCAGACTCGTTTTGCACGAGGAGAACTTGTGCTGACACACAAGCAGAGAACATCTTCCCATGCGGGTGCTGCAAAGAGGCGGAAGTTGTTTTCTGTCTGCTAGGAGAGTCAGGGGAGCTATTTATTTTGAAGATTTAATTCTCTCTGCACAGACAGTAAAGAAGCCCAGCAGCACCCAGGGGTGGGCACCCAGGTCAAGTTGTGAAAATGCTGTTTTCTCATGACTTGTTTTGATTTGAGTTACGGATGTTGCTGACCCCGACTCCACTCATGACTCAGGGCCATGGGACTCCAAATGAGTACTACCCTGAATCCCTATCTTGTGTGTGTTCTGGCTTACTTTCTTTGCCAATTCCACACCACACCAAAGTCCTTGTGGGAGATCCTGAAACTGGCATTCAGAAAGATGGCAGCAGAAGATGTGGTGGGAGGAGGGTAGGTTTTGGTTCCAGACGGTTTGTTTTCTTTCTTTCTTTCTTTCTTTCTTTCTTTCTTTCTTTCTTTCTTTCTTTCTTTCTTTCGGTGGCATAAGTCTGAGGAAACCCTTACCTTTGGCTGAGCCAGTTTTGAGCCCTATCTTGCACAGGATAAGTACAAGTCTCCTGGCCTGCCTGTTCCAGCACAATATAGAATTGCGCTGCACATGTGGCTTGGGTTGAGTCACAATGGCTGCGCAACTCGGGCTCAGTGACTTCAACACATCCCTAACAGCACATCCCAACCTAACAATCACCCATCCCAAGTACAGGCTGCTGCTCCCAGGAATGGAAACAATACACACACACACCCTGTCTCTTTAGTCATATTTTGGATGATGGTCTCTGGGTAGTGAAGAAAAATGAGCAGGAGTAAGAAAACAGCCCAGAGATCAAGCAGGAAAGCTTGGAGCCTTTTAACGAAACTGGGTGGTGCCAGTTAACCCACATGAGAAATACCCAGTGTGACCCCTGATCAAGTGGCCTCACGAGCTGTATCCCTTTCCAAAGCCCCAAGGGGCAAATCACACTCAACTGCCATCAAGAGAGCCCTTACAGCTTTTCGGCGGTCGTCCCAAACGCATCCTGAATTTTCCCACCCATTTTCAATGGATGGATCGACGCAGCCATCAGCAGTCTGAAGTGTGGCAAAGCCCCTGGCTTTGATGACATCCATCCTGAGTTTTTCATGTGTTCTGGGAGACACACAAGGAGGTGGCCTGGCAAATTCTTCTCGGACATACTTTCTAGAGGACATCTTCCACCGGAAATTTAAAAAGATAAAGTAACATCAGTTCTGAAACCCGGTAAACCGCAAGACAGGGTGGACAGTTATTACCCAATTGCCATTTTGAGCTCATGCTACAAACTTTTGGAGAAACTAACCATAAACAGAATTGGCCCTATAATAGATGAATATCTGCCTGTAGAACAAGTGGGCTTTTGACAGAATCATAGCTGTGTTGATTAGGTGCTGAGCTACACTGAGGCTGGCTTCCAACAGGTTTAAAAACTACAGTTGTATTTATTGACCGAACTGCAGCATATGACACAGTGTGGAGGGAGGGACTGCTATATAAATTGTGTCACATCATCCCCTGTAAAAAAAATGTATCGATTAGTCAACAATATGCCAAGTGACAGATCTTTCCAGATCAGAATGGGGGACAATGCAAGTAAGGTTAGAAGGCTAAACAACAGCATCCCACAGGGCTCTGTAATGGCACCCACACTATGTAACCTGCACATCTGTGAAAAAACTCCACAGTCAGGGAACTAGAGGACAGGTCCTCTCATGGATTGAGAACTGGTTGGAGGCCAGGAAGCAGAGAGTGGGTGTCAATGGGCAATTTTCACAATGGAGAGAGGTGAAAAGCGGTGTGCCCCAAGGATCTGTCCTGGGACCGGTGCTTTTCAACCTCTTCATAAATGACCTGGAGACAGGGTTGAGCAGTGAAGTGGCTAAGTTTGCAGACGACACCAAACTTTTCCGAGTGGTGAAGACCAGAAGTGATTGTGAGGAGCTCCAGAAAGATCTCTCCAGACTGACAGAATGGGCAGCAAAACGGCAGATGCGCTTCAATGTCAGTAAGTGTAAAGTCATGCACATTGGGGCAAAAAAATCAAAACTTTAGATATAGGCTGATGGGTTCTGAGCTGTCTGTGACAGATCAGGAGAGAGATCTTAAAGTGGTGGTGGACAGGTCGATGAAAGTGTCAACCCAATGTGCGGCGGCAGTGAAGAAGGCCAATTCTATGCTTGGGATCATTAGGAAGGGTATTGAGAACAAAACGGCTACTATTATAATGCCGTTGTACAAATCTATGGTAAGTCCACACCTGGAGTATTGTGTCCAGTTCTGTTCACCGCATCTCAAAAAAGACATAGTGGAAATGGAAAAGGTGCAAAAGAGAGCGACTAAGATGATTTCTGGGCTGGGGCACCTTCCTTATGAGGAAAGGCTGCGGCGTTTGGGCCTCTTCAGCCTAGAAAAGAGAGCCTGAGGGGGGACATGATTGAGACATACACAATTATGCAGGGGATGGACAGAGTGGATAGAGAGATGCTCTTTACACTCTAACATAGCACCAGAACCAGGGGACATCCACTAAAATTGAGTGTTGTGAGAGTTAGAACAGACAAAAGAAAATATTTCTTTATTCAGCGTGTGGTCAGTCTGTGGAACTCCTTGCCAAAGGATGTGGTGATGGCGTCTAGCCTGGATGCCTTTAAAAGCGGATTGGACAGGTTTCTGGAGGAAAAATCCATTACGGGGTACAAGACATGATGTGTATGCGCAACCTCCTGATTTTAGAAATGGGCTATGCCAGATGCAAGGGAGGGCAACAGAATGCAGGTCTCTTGTTATCTGGTGTGCTCCCTGGGGCATTTGGTGGGCCGCTGCGAGATACAGGAAGCTGGACTAGATGGGCCTATGGCCTGATCCAGTGGGGCTGTTCTTAAATAATGAAATGCTGCATAAACAATGAAAGTGTTGGGAGTATAGCAGGTATGGAACATCCTGTATCTGCTTACACCTTTCAAAAGCCTGAGTAATGATGAGGAGCATGAACTGTACGACACAGACCAGTGCAATGGCATCAGCCCGAACTGCTCACCAGTTCTCCAACTGGCACAAGAGTCTAAAATGTCCTAACTGAGAAATGGGGTCAAAATGGTCAAATCTGGTTCTCAAAATAACTTGAAGCAAGTTCAAAGAAAAATAGGGATCACCATTGGAGTTCTATCTATATCATAGATCCCTGAACAAGTCTAAACTGGCATAGAGACATCAGCAGGATATCGGAAGCTTATTCTATCAACATAATTTGGTATCAATGTAGCAAGAGCCAAAGTGGAACCCCAACTAATTCCCAGAAAGAGGAGAGTAAATAAGCAATATTCTTCCAAATCTAAAACTATATAGTGAGCCAACTGGCAGAATACTATCAAAAAGAGAAAAAGCAGATGTGTGTCTTGAAGAAATAGTTTTATTTTGATTGGTAGTTATAAGGGTCGAAGCTACAGGCTCACAGAATAAGGTGAAGCCTTTGAATGGTTCTCCATGACCAGGGATGTTGCCAAAGGGTCCAGTAGTCAACCTCTTTGGATATCTTTTGCTTTCTAACTGGTCAGGTTGGCAGCTCTGAGGGAAAGTGGGGAAAAGCCTTCCAGGATTTCATCAGTGTGTGTGTGTGGTGGGGGGGGGGGGGGAGTTGTGCTGTGTGCAGGCAAGAGTGTCTTCTCTTTGGGTTTTGTGGTTTTTAGCATGGTCTTTTGTTTTCTTTCTCGACCCTCTGAAACAGCCATGCTACTAAACTAGATAGTAAAGCCCAAAGGACTTGCAGTACAATCCTACTCATGTCCTCTAAGAAGTCCCACTGCCTTCAATAGAACTTTCTCCAAAGTAAAAGCCTAATCCGGTGCATGTCTACTCAGAAGCAAGTTCCATTATAGTCAAAGGGGCTTACTCCCACGTAGTTGTGGATAGGATTGCAGCCAGGCAGCCCGATCCTGAGCTGCCTGGTGCCCAGGGCTGCAACGGCACTGAAAATAGCTACCACTGCATCCTGGGTGCAACCTGGACAGCAACAGCAGCGCCTCAGGAGAAGAGGACTTTCATTCTCTTCCCCCAGGTAAGGCAAGTAGCCCTGCAATGGGGCTAGTCGATTCTATGGCGACCCAAGGGATGGCGTAGAATCAAGAGCCTCCATGTTGGGCCGCTGGCCCTCCTGCCCCACTACCTCCCCAGTACACCTCCTCCCCACCATCCCCCTCCTCCCCGTCCTGGAACACTAGCAGCAGTGGTGAGGGCCGCACACGTGTCTTACAGCGTATTTGTGACAGTGTGTGCTGGCAGTAAGCTGATGTGCACTTTATAGGATTGGGCCATATGTGTAGTATGGGGGTGCCAAATATTTGTGGGCCCCGGGTGACGAATAACCTTCATATGCCTCTGTTGGGGTTTGATGGCATTTCTTATTGTACAACACATGCATATGGACAAGCGTGATCTTTTATAGCAGTGTTTCTCAAACTGTGTGTTGGGATCCACTGGTGGGTCACAAGCCAATTCTTGGTGGGTAGCAAAAAGTTTCTGGAAACTTTTTTAAAAAAAACAACTTTGCAAGCATCCGTGTCTGGTTAACAGGAAAAATAATAGCTGAAATGCTAACCTGCGGTATGAGGTAATCTTCACACCTCCAAATTAAAATGTCTCATTTTCCTATTTTCTCTAGTAATTGGCGTGCCACAGATCACGTGTGAACCCAGTTTCCGCCTTTTTTTGTGGTCTGGAAGTCCCTCACCAAACATCTTGCTCTTCAGTCCTGGGTACCCTGGAATGACGGTAAAGGTCTGAGTCCTTGAACTCCATTTCTAGAGAGGGTCGAGTACAGTGCTGCACAAACCGTAGCCCATGGGCCAGATCTGGCATTCAGCCAAATCCTTTCCTCCCGTGACTGGCACTCACCATTCCAGAGCGCAGCAGGATTTCATGTCCCCAGATCGGGACAACGCGATGCTCTGGCAAGTGGCATCTTGGTGGACATCTGGGTGGACATCTGGGACATCTGGCATTGCACCACAGATGTGACTGGCCAGACCAGCCAATCTGGAGACAAGAATTCCTGCAGCGCTCAGGAGCTGAAAGTGCCAGTCATGCCAGGGACTGCATTCTGGGCATGCAGCGGATGCAAGTTGAGCACTGCTGGACTAGCAAATACCCCCCCACACACACACACACGTACTACATGTAAGGTCTCTAGCAGCCTTGGGGCCAAAAGACCCGCACTATGAATTCTCTCCAGGTTTTCTTTCTTTTTCAGAACCAGTGAGTTGCGATGGATTTTCATTTTAAAAGGTGGGTCCTGGAGCTAAAAAGTCTGGGAAGCTGTTTTATACTATATAAAAGCTGGCAGATTCTGATGGTTTGTATTGAAATAGAAACCATCAAGAGATATTCAGACATTGGAGTGTTACAGCCCAGTCCTGAGCTACCCTATGACCAGAGGAGCAGTGGTACCAAAATGGCAACGGCTACAACCTGAGTGCGCTGGGCAGCCTCCGACTGCTCATCAGGAAAAGGGGACATTTGTCCCCTTCCCCTGGGTAAGGGAGCAGGCCCCACAATGGGACTACTCAAGTTTGAGCTGTCTTTTTAGCCAGCAAAGAGTAGAAAGGCCCGGCTTGGGTCAGGAGGCCTGATGTATAGTTCTGGATCTGGTGCCAGAGAAGGGACAAAAACTGCACCCGTTCACGTGTCCACTTTCTTCCAAAGGCAGCTTTCTCCATATGGAGGGCACCTGGGCACAGAGTCTGTGCTTGCTGGTCAGCACACAGTGGTGTAAGTTCCCATCACATAAAATGAAGAGAGTTCAGACTTAATTAGTCGGCAAAAGAGTTGTTTAGTTCTCATAATAGCAGGAAGTTTTATCACACAGTTCTCTGAAGACACCTTTCTCTTGGATGGAGGAATCTCACGTTGAGAACATGTTGTCTTCTCAAATGATTGAAGTGCTCCATCTTCATCTTTTCATCCAAAAGTTTTTTTTGTTTTGTTCCTGGAATCTCGGGAGGCGTCGTCACTCCTGTGCCCAGAAAAGGCTTTTGTCTTGGACTGCAGAATCGCTTTTCAAGGACAATGTGTCTTCTTACGTGATTGACATACTCCACATCAACCTTTAGCATATGCCCTTTAGATGATGTATCAAGATATTGCTGTACTGGAAACCTATAGATAGACCATCGTCCTGCTTGATTTCAAAAAGTTGAAAAAGCAGAATGCCACCCTAAAAAGAACACATGAATCAGTAACAGTGCAGGTACTGCAAATCTGGTTGAACAGAAACGTGGGAATCTCCCAGGGTAGAGGAAGAAGCAGATGGCCAATGGCACTATGGTATCCAACAAGTATGTGGTGAGTAGCAATTCTCTAGTTCCTGGAAGAGATGACTGACAGATGGTGGAGGCCGACCGGTGCTATTCTCACGCAGTTTGAACCAATGGGAAGCGGTTCTGAGCTGTTGTCATAGCCCACCCTCCTCCCAGCTGTACTGCAAATCAGTACCCTTCCACCCTCTACCAGTGACAACAGAAAACATTGACATAGTGGGCATAACGGAAACCTGGTGGAATGCAGAGAATCAGTGGGATACCGCAAGTCCGGGCTATAAACTCTACAGGGGAGGCAGGCAGGGGCATGTTGGAGGTGGGGTGGCCGTTTATGTTAAGGAAGGGATAGAATCAGTGGTGGGATTCAAATAAATTAACAACAGGTTCTATGTCCTAATGAGCAACGAGCAACTCAGCTTCAATTGTCTGCCGCAAAGGAAGCTGAAAGACTACAGCTACATTCCCATACTGTACAGTACACACTTTCCTGGGAGTAAGTCCCATTGAACATAATGGGACTTACTTCTGAGTAGACAGTCATAGGATTGCACTGTAACTTTAACCCAATGTCTAAATCCAAATTGCAAGGCTGCAATTCTGTCCTCTATAGTCATACTTACAGGCCTCTGGCCACTAGTTTCCAAGGAGGATAAACATGCGGCTGAAATGCACACTTCCAATGGACATTTTTTTCTTGAATTCTCAAGGCAGTTGTATAATGAAATCAGGAAGGCACCAAGAAGAGGAGGTGGGAACTGCCAGGGCTCCAGGTTACCAACCTCTGGAGACACCACAGCAGCATAGCACCTTCACATCTGCACAAACCAACTTGCTGCACTGGGCTTTGAGCTGGGCCACCTTCCTTCTCAGTTGGAACTTGGTGATTTTTACCAGAGCAGTCAATCCTCTCAATGATCTGGTTCACTTTTATGGTGAACATCTGGTCAGCAAAAGTGCACTGAGCACTTAGTCTGACACCTCATCATCAACCAAAAGCAACAACAGCATAGTAACATCTTTACATCTCCCCTTCTTTTTTGTTCTATTACAGCATTCTTCAGCATCTGCCTCTCGCCCGCTGTACCATTTTGCATGGCCTACCTCTGGGAAGTACAACTGGAAGTAACTGGAATGACTTTATCACCAGTTATTTCCATACTAAGAGGCCAGACATGATGCAACAAACTGAGGTAAGAGGCTCAGGCTACAATCCTATCCACTTTTTCCTGGTAGTATGTCCCATTGACTATAATGGAACTTACTTCTGAGTAGACATGCATAGGATTGGGCTCCCAGGGTAGATGGGAGGGCTTTTTTGAGTGCAAGAAAAGCAGAACTGAGCCTCCTACCACTGCTTGTTGCATTGTATTGCTGGTCTCTCTGCCAGGCAGTGGAGTTCAGGGGGGGGGGTCCTGCCATGAGTACCACTGGGCACCACCTCAAGTACCACTGGTGGTATGAGTACTGCTGGTTGAGAAATGCTGCTCTATTGCTTTTACCACCCAGCCCCAAAAAGAATTCCAGTGAACTCTAAAGCTTCCCCCTCCAACTTCCAACTCTGCAAGCCAATGCACGTCTACTCAGAAGCCCAACAAGTTCAAGGGGAGTTGTTGAGAGAGAATGGCAGCCTTGAAGGACAGTTTCACTAATGAGCAAAAAAGTGCTAATAACCTAAAGGAACTTTTCTGCTAGAGAAGGAGCAGTGCTAACTGTACCATCCTCAGCACACTTACCTGGGAATAGCAGCCCAATCCTATGCAAGCCTACACAGGTGTGAATCACATTATATAGTCAATTGGGCTTTCTTCCCAGGTGTGAGTAGGATTGCAGCCTAAGGGCTATCCAACTTCCCAGAGCCAATGCAGCCACATTGCAGTCCCGAGGTAAGGGAACAAACATTCCCTTGTCACAAGGAGACCTCCAGGACTTGGTGCTGGAAAGTTACAGTTAAGAGGACTTAGGACCCAAACCTATCCAATTTTCCAGTGGCAGTGCAGCTGTACCAATAGGGCATGCACTGCATCCTGTGGTGGGGGCCAGGGAACATTTGTTCCCTTACCTCAGGGCTGCATTGTGACTGCACAGGTGCTAGAAGAAAGCCTCAATGAGCACAATAGGACTTACTTCTGAGTAGACATGCATAGGATTGTGCCCTAAGGCTGCAATCCTACTTCCACTTTCCTGGGAATAAGCCCCGTTGGCTATAATGAGATTTACTTCTGAGTAGATATGCATAGGATTCTGCTCAAAGGCTGCAATCCTATCCACACTTTCCTGGGAGTAAGACCCATTGAACACAATAGGACTTACTTCTGAGAAGACCTGCATAGGATTGTACCCTTAATGAAGTAATGTTTTGTGCCACATTCCTGCCTTTTTTTAACCTGAGGAATTTCAGCTGTGGGAGCTTCACCTCTATGTGTCTGATAGTGTATTATACAATCATTGTGTAACAGCACATTGTATTGCAATGAAAAGATCCCAGGCACAAAACTGCATTCCCAAACCCCAAGGATGAAAACCAACCCCATGGTGCAGTCCTGTGCTTGTGGGAAGTAAGTGCACAATCCCCATGCCCGTCTACTCAGAAGTAAGTCCCATTATAGTCAACAGAGCTTACTGTAGCATGAGAGCCCAAGCCTATGCATGTCTACTCATTATAGAGTCTCATTATAGCCAAAGGGGCTTACTCCCAGGAAAGTGTGGCTAGGACTGCTGCCTTTGAGCACAATCCTATGCATGTCTACACAGGAGTAAGTCATTATAGCCAAAGGCGCTTACTCCCAGGAAAGTGTGGATAGGATCGCAGCCTCGGTGACTGAGGATGAGATGCTTCCTTCTTCGCCTTCTGATTGACAGTGTCTACTCAGAGTTAAGTCCCACTGTATTCAATGGGGCTTCCTCCCAGGAAAGTGTGGCAAACTCAGAGAGGAGGATGAGATGCTTCCTTCCTTCGCCTTCTGATTGACAGTGGCTGCAATCCTAACCACACTTTCCTGAGAGTAAGCCCCATTGAACAAAATAGGAGTAACTTCTGAGTAGACCTGGTTAGGATTGTGCTCAGTGCCTACCCAGAGGTAAGTTCCATTGTGTGTCCATGGACGTGTGGTGGGGGGGCAGGGGGGCTCGCCCTCGGGGGTGGCAGGGGCTCTTTGGGCGGGAGCTGCTCTGGCGCCCTCCTTTTCATCCCACCTGCACCCCCGACCCACTGGGAGAGCTGAGCCCAAGGAGCCTCCAGGCGCAGGAGCAGTCTACTCACCAGTCGGCCGGGGAGGGAAGGCGCGGGGCGGGCAGATGGGCTGCTTCTCTCACCCTCGTCAGCAGGCTGCATCTGCAGGCGCAGGAGCTGCGAAAGCGAGCTCACAAGGGCTGGTGAGCAGCAGCCGAGTTGCAGGAGACTCCAGTTGGCCGCGCCCGGCTCACCCCTTCAGCCCCAGCAGCCTCGGCACCCGCTGGGAGCGACCCCCTTTCCCCCGGGATGGGTTGGCCCCGCACGGCTGCTGCCCCCAGGAGGGTTAGCCCTGACATTTCAAGGCGCGAGCTCCCTGGCCAACAAACGGTTCTTAGAACCAACAGCTGGATTAGGTAGGGGTTCTATAGAATAGGTGAGAACGGCTGAATCCCACCACTGGATAGAATCAGTGGTGCTGATTCTATCCACTGATTCACTAGATAGAATCAGTGGTGATGATATTCAGTTTAGCATTCACCTTTAATTATGACTAAACCAAAATATCTACCAACCAAAATATCACTTTGAATTTAGTTTTTATTTATCTCCTTTCCCACCAAAGATGCCTCCAAAGTGACATGCAGTGGCAATAGGGCAAGATACACCAATACGTGCCATAAGAAATGAAGTACACACTCAAATGGACTCCATTCCCCCACCCCACACCATGTACAGGTTCAGGAGTAAACACCTCAGAATCAGCACGTCACAGGACACACTCAGAAGGCCAGGGAGGCCTCGCTGACCCTCAAAAGCCTTCTAAGAGCTTCAGAGGACCCCAGAAGGGCACTTTTGATTTTTAGGGGAAACTGGAAGAGATGTTTTCAGGCATTCTGAGGGCCAGGGAGGGAAACTTCAGATGAGTCTCTTCCCTCGCAAAGGAAGTTTGCAACTCATTTGACAAATGCCAGATCTCTCTCCAGCATTTTTGGTTTTCTTGGCCACTCTACGAACATTAATCTGCACCAGGTTTCTTTTAAGGACATAAGAACAGCCCCACTGGATCAGGCCATAGGCCCATCTAGTCCACCTTCCTGTATCTCGCAGCGGCCCACCAAATGCCCAGGGAGCACACCAGATAACAAGAGACCTCATCCTGGTGCCCTCCCTTGCATCTGGCATTCTGACATAGCCCATTTTTCTAAAACCAGGAGGTTGCACATGCACATCGTGGCTTGTAACCCGTATTGAATTTTTCCTCCAGAAACTTGTCCAATCCCCTTTTAAAGGCATCCAGGCCAGATGCCATCACCACATCCTGTGGCAAGGAGTTCCACAGACCAACCACACGCTGAGTAAAGAAATATTTTCTTTTGTCTGTTCTTGAGAGTTTTACTTTAGAGTACTTGAGAGTTTTTGAGTACTTGAGTTTTTGACAGTTTTTGAGAGTATTGATTTTGAGTACTTGAGATTTTTTTGAGTTTGAGAGTACTTGAGAGTTTTACTTGAGAGAGTACTTGAGTTTTACTTGAGAGTACCCGTAGCAACCAAGAATTAAAGGAGCTGCAGCAGGCCAGCCCCCTCTCTGATCAGGATGTGGGGGATGAAGGAAAGCAGACTTTTTTGCAAGGATCAAGAAAGAGGAAATAGCATAGCTGTTCATCACACCGCACTTGTCACAGCTCTCCCTCTCCTTGTGTGTGGCACTGAAGGTGCTACCTCTGCCCCTTGCTTGCACTGAGTAGGAGAGACAGCAGCAAAAGCTGTCTGCTTTTGTTTCATCTTCTGCTGCATCTGCCTAGGATGTGGGGGAGGGAAGAAGAAAGGCAAAGCCATGGGGGGTGGGGAGATGCCAACTATATATATTCTGCTTTGTGTGCCTACTCAGAAGAGAGTCCCGTAGCATAGAATAGGGCATGCTCCCAGGAAAGTGTGCATAGGGAAAGTGTGCAGCCCAAGACACAAGGAAGGAGACTTATAATCTGAACTGCAAATCCCTGCTTTTCCACTTGTGGCAGTCTTCTTGCCTGCACTGTATTATCTGCGCTCTTTTATTTTATTTAGCATATGGCAAATAATGCATGGACTTGTATGACAATGAAACTAGATCAAATGTCAATGTCCAGTTCGTCCAGCCATTCAAGGATAGAGTTACCTTCGTTGAAAAAGTCAGACCATGGGCCAGTTTGCAGTCAGTTACCATGTGGTATATGGTTTGACAGAAGAACCCGCAATCACACTGTGGGGTAGATGCTAGCCCCCATTTAGGCATTAAGTCTTGACAAACGCCACGTAGGGTACGGATTCTATTCAAAGTTTTCCATCAGTCCTAATGCTGATGTTCTGAGAGTAGTGGCTGACGCTCCCCATCTTGTTCCTATCAATTTCTGGAGTATGTTGTTCCTGGTATTGATTTTTGCGGCCGTGTTCTCGAGGTGTGACTTATAAGAGAAAGTCCGGTCTAAAGTTACTCCCAGATATTTTGAATGGGGATTTTAAGGGAGAAGGCCTATTTTTAAAAAGGGAAAGAGGGGGGACCCGGGAAACTATAGGCCGGTCAGCCTAACATCCATACCAGGTAAGATGGTGGAATGCCTCATCAAAGATAGGATCTCAAAACACATAGATGAACAGGCCTTGCTGAGGGAGAGTCAGCATGGCTTCTGTAAGGGTAAGTCTTGCCTCACGAACCTTATAGAATTCTTTGAAAAGGTCAATAGGCATGTGGATTTGGAGAACCCATGGACATTATATATCTGGACTTTCAGAAGGCGTTTGACACGGTCCCTCACCAAAGGCTACTGAAAAAAACTCCACAGTCAGGGAATTAGAGGACAGGTCCTATCCTGGATTGAGAACTGGTTGGAGGCCAGGAAGCAGAGAGTGGGTGTCAATGGGCAATTTTCACAATGGAGAGAGGTGAAAAGCGGTGTGCCCCAAGGATCTGTCCTGGGACCGGTGCTTTTCAACTTCTTCATAAATGACCTGGAGACAGGGTTGAGCAGTGAAGTGGCTAAGTTTGCAGACGACACCAAACTTTTCCGAGTGGTGAAGACCAGAAGTGATTGTGAGGAGCTCCAGTAGGATCTCTCCAGACTGGCAGAATGGGCAGCAAAATGGCAGATGCGCTTCAATGTCAGTAAGTGTAAAGTCATGCACATTGGGGCAAAAAATCAAAACTTTAGATATAGGCTGATGGGTTCTGAGCTGTCTGTGACAGATCAGGAGAGAGATCTTGGGGTGGTGGTGGACAGGTCGATGAAAGTGTCGATCCAATGTGCGGCGGCAGTGAAGAAGGCCAATTCTATGCTTGGGATCATTAGGAAGGGTATTGAGAACAAAACGGCTACTATTATAATGCCGTTGTACAAATCTATGGTAAGTCCACACCTGGAGTATTGTGTCCAGTTCTGGTTGCCGCATCTCAAAAAAGACATAGTGGAAATGGAAAAGGTGCAAAAGAGAGTGACTAAGATGATTACGGGGCTGGGGCACCTTCCTGATGAGGAAAGGCTACGGCGTTTGGGCCTCTTCAGCCTAGAAAAGAGACGCCTGAGGGAGGACATGATTGAGACATACACAATTATGCAGGGGATGGACAGAGTGGATAGGGAGATGCTCTTTACACTCTCACATAATACCAGAACCAGGGGACATCCACTAAAATTGAGTGTTGGGCATGTTAGGACAGACAAAAGAAAATATTTATTTACTCAGCGTGTGGTTGGTCTGTGGAACTCCTTGCCACAGGATGTGGTGCTGGTGTCTAGCCTAGACACCTTTAAAAGGGGATTGGACAAGTTTCTGGAGGAAAAATCCATTACGGGGTACAAGCCATGATGCGTATGTGCAACCTCCTGATTTTAGAAATGGGTTATGTCCGAATGCCAGATGCAAGGGAGGGCACCAGGATGCAGGTCTCTTGTTATCTGGTGTGCTCCCTGGGGCATTTGGTGGGCCGCTGTGAGATACAGGAAGCTGGACTAGATGGGCCTATGGCCTGATCCAGTGGGGCTGTTCTTATGTTCTTAAAAGAAACCTGGTGCAGATTAATGTTTGTAGAATGGCCAAGAACACCAAAAGTGCTGGAGAGAGATCTGGCATTTGTCAAATGAGTTGCAAACCCCCTTTGCGAGGGAAGAGGCTTTTCTGAAGTTTCCCTCCCTGGCCCTCAGAATGCCTGAAAACATCTCTTCCGGTTTTCCCTAAAAACCAAAAGTGCCCTTTTGGGGTCCTCTGAAGCTCTTAGAAGGCTTTTGAGGGTCAGCAAGGCCTCCCTGGCCCTCTGAGTGTGTCCTGTGGCGTGCTGATTCTGAGGTATTTACTCCTGAACCTGTACATGGTGTGGGGTGGGGGAATGGAGTCCATTTGAGTGTGTGCTTCATTTCTTATGGCACGTATTGGTGTATCTTGCCCTAATGCCTTCATTATTTACTGCATGCCACTTTGGAGGCATCTTTGGTGGGAAAGCAGATACATAAAAATTAAATTCAAAGTGATATTTTGGTTGGTAGATATTTTGGTTTAGTCATAATTAAAGGTGAAAGCTAAAATGAATATAAAAATGTTGAGACATTTCAAAACACAATGAGCTTAAAAAGCACATTTAAATAATGAAATGCTGCATAAACAATGAAAGCGTTGGGAGTATAGCAGGTATGGAACATCCTGTATCTGCTTACACCTTTCAAAAGCCTGAGTAATGATGAGGAGCATGAACTGTACGACACAGACCAGTGCAATGGCTTCAGCCCGAACTGCTCACCAGTTCTCCAACTGGAACAGGAGTCTAAAACGTCCTAACTGAGAAATGGAGTCAAAATGGTCAAATCTGGTTCTCAAAATAACTTGAAGCAAGTTCAAAGAAAAATAGGGATCACCATTGGTGTTCCATCTATAACATAGATTCCTGAACACGTCTAAACTGGCATAGAGACATCAGCAGGATATCGGAAGCTTATTCTATCAACATAATTTGGTATCAATGTAGCAAGAGCCAAAGTGGAACCCCTACTAATTCCCAGAAAAAGGAGAGTAAATAAGCAATATTCTTCCAAATCTAAAACTATATAGTGAGCCAACTGGCAGAATAGTATCAAAAAGAGAAAAAGCAGATGTGTGTCTTGAAGAAATAGTTTTATTTTGATTGGTAGTTATAAGGGTCGAAGCTACAGGCTCACAGAATAAGGTGAAGCCTTTGAATGGTTCTCCATGACCAGGGATGTTGCCAAAGGGTCCAGTAGTCAACCTCTTTGGATATCTTGTGCTTTCTAACTGGTCAGGTTGGCAGCTCAGAGGGAAAGTGGGGAAAAGCCTTCCAGGATTTGATCAGTTTGGGGGGGAGTTGTGCTGTGTGCAGGCAAGAGTGTCTTCTCTTTGGGTTTTGTGGTTTTTAGCATGGTCTTTTGTTTTCTTTCTCGACCCTCTGAAACAGCCATGCTACTAAAGTAGATAGTAAAGCCCAAAGGACTTGCAGTACAATCCTACTCATGTCCTCTAAGAAGTCCCACTGCCTTCAATATAACTTTCTCCAAAGTAAAAGCCTAATCCGGTGCATGTCTACTCAGAAGCAAGTTCCATTATAGTCAAAGGGGCTTACTCCCACGTAGTTGTGGATAGGATTGCAGCCAGGCAGCCCGATCCTGTGCTGCCTGGTGCCCAGGGCTACAACGGCACCGAAAATAGCTACCACTGCATCCTGGGTGCAACCTGGACAGCAACAGCAGTGCCTTAGGAGAAGAGGACTTTCATTCTCTTCCCCCAGGTAAGGCGAGAAGCCCTGCAATGGGGCTAGTCGATTCTATGGCGACCCAAGTGATGGCGTAGAATCAAGAGCCTCCATGTTGGGCCGCTGGTCCTCCTGCCCTACTACCTCCCCAGTACACCTCCTCCCCACCATCCCCCTCCTCCCCGTCCTGGAACGCTAGCACCAGCACTGAGGGCTGCACACGTGTCTTACAGCGTATTTGTGACAGTGCGTGCCGGCAGTAAGCTGACATGCACTTTATAGGATTGAGCCCTAAGTGTAGTATGGGGGTGCCAAATATTTGTGGGCCCTGGGTGACAAATAACCTTCATATGCCTCTGTTGGGGTTTGATGGCATTTCATATTGTACAACACATGCATATGGACAAGCGTGATCTTTTATAGAAGTGTTTCTCAAACTGTGTGTTGGGACCGACTGGTGGGTCACAAGCCAATTCTTGGTGGGTCGCAAAAAGTTTTGGAAACTTTTTTTAAAAACCAACTTTGCAAGCACCCGTGTCTGGTTTACAGGAAAAATAATAGCTGAAATGCTAACCTGCGGTATGAGGTAATCTTCACACCCCCAAATTAAAATGTCTTATTTTCCTATTTTCTCTAGTAATTGGCGTGCCACAGATCACGTGTGAACCCAGTTTCAGCCTGGGTTTTTTTGTGGCCTGGAAGTCCCTCACCAAACATCTTGCTCTTCAGTCTAGCCTTCTGGGTACCCTGGGTACCCTGGAATGACGGTAAAGGTCTGAGTCCTTGAACTCCATTTCTAGAGAGGGTCGAGTACAGTGCTGCACAAACCGTGGCCCATGGGCCAGATCTGGCATTCAGCCAAATCCATTCCTCCTGTGACTGGCACTCACCATTCCAGAGTGCAGCAGGATTTCATGTCCCCAGATCAGGACAACGCGATGCTCTGGCAAGTGGCATCTTGGTGGACATCTGGGTGCAATGCCTGCTGGGGCATTGCACCACAGATGTGACTGGCCAGACCAGCCAATCTGGGGACAAGAATTCCTGCAGCGCTCAGGAGCTGAAAGTGCCAGTCATGCCAAGGACTGCATTCTGGGCATGCAGTGGATGCAAGTTGAGCACCACTGGTCTAGCAAACACCCCCCCCCCACACACACACACACACGTACTACATGTAAGGTCTCTAGCAGCCTTGGGGCCAAAAGACCCGCACTATGAATTCTCTCCAGGTTTTCTTTCTTTTTCAGAACCAGTGAGTTGTGATGGATTTTCATTTTAAAAGGTGGGTCCTGGAGCTAAAAAGTCTGGGAAGCTGTTTTATACGATATAAAAGCTGGCAGATTCTGATGGTTTGTATTGAAATAGAAACCATCAAGAGATAATTCAGACATTGGAGTGTTACAGCCCAGTCCTGAGCTACCCTATGACCAGAGGAGCAGTGGTACCAAAATGGCAATGGCTACAACCTGAGTGCGCTGGGCAGCCTCCGACTGCTCATCAGGAAAAGGGGACATTTGTCCCCTTGCCCTGGGTAAGGGAGCAGGCCCCACAATGGGACTACTCAAGTTTGAGCTGTCTTTTTAGCCAGCAAAGAGTAGAAGGGCCCAGCTCGGTTCGGGAGGCCTGATGTGTAGTTCTGGATCTGGTGCCACAGAAGGGACAAAAACTGCACCCGTTCACGTATCCATTTTCTTCCAAAGGCAGCTTTCTCCATATGGAGGGCACCTGGGCACAGAGTCTGTGCTTGCTGGTCAGCACACAGTGGTGTAAGTTCCCATCACGTAAAATTAAGAGAGTTCAGACTTAATTAGTTGGCAAAAGAGTTGTTTAGTTCTCATAATAGCAGGAAGTTTTATCACACAGTTCTCTGAAGACGCCTTTCTCTTGGACGGAGGAATCTCATGTTGAGAACATTGTGTCTCCTCAAATGATTGACAAACTCAAATGATTGACATACTCCACATCAATCTTTAGCATCTGCCCTTTAGATGATGTAATAAGATAACATACAACATACAAGAAACCTTTATTAGGCATATAGTTTTACAACTAATATCTCCAAACAGTCATGTATGAAGGTATATATTAAAATAGAGATAGGAAATAAGAGTTAAAACACACCAGTTTGCTTACACAGTTACTCCAAGTTGCTTAGAACCAGCAACTTAGCCCGCTTCAAGTTGCTCAAATGTAGAAATTTAGCAACTGGAAGGGTCACAGATTCAAGTTCACCTGCCAGCAAAAGTTGTAAAGAGGTGAACTCAGAGAGACCTTTTCTGTTTCCTGATAATGAGGGGAGATACTGGTCTCTGAGCACCTGATTAAAAGCACAATGCAGAACAATGTGTGGAAGAGAGTCTACCTCTCTGAGGACACAATTGCAAAATTGTTCTTCCTTCGGGGCCTTTCTAAACCTACCAAGTAGGTCATTAGAAGGCAACAGGTTGCATCAGGCTAATGTAAAAGCCCTCCTTTCAAAGGGGCACTCTAAGAAGGACAGGTATTTTGGTTGTAGACCAAAGGTATTGTTAAGATGGAAATATAGGGGTGAACATTTTTTTTTGTGCTGCAGCCAAAATCTCTTGCCTTTCTATGTCTATTAGTCTTGTTATCAAGAGCCTGATAGAAGTCTCAAGTGTAGCAGCTCCTTGTAGATCTTCCTCGAGACCCATTTGTCTAATTTTCTTATTGAATAGAGCTAAGCAAGGAGACAACAGCGAGTCAGTCAATAACCCCTTTAACAAAGGATTTTGGTCAGCCCTGAAGCACACTTTGGCCCAGTATTTTAAGAAACTGGACCAAGCTAGAAACTCCAGCCTATATTGGCCTGTCTCCAGGCAAAGTGCCGCAAAGGGAATGCAATGCGGTACACCTAAGATCTTGTATAGAAAATTAGAATGTATCTTTTCAATTGAATCATTTAATGCTGGCATCCAAACAGGAATGCCATACAAAATTTGAGGTGTAACTTTGGCATTAAAAGCCTGGAGAGCAGCTGGAATGAATGAATTACCCCAAGAGAAGAAAAAGCGAGTAATAGCCTGAACAGCTAGTTTGGATGAATTAATTACTGTAAGACGATGGGAAGACCAGAAATGCCGGTAGTGAAACCGGAGACCAAGATACTGAAATTCCTTTACTTGTTGTATTGTTTTACCATTGAAAAGCCAAGACTGTGATTTCCAAGAGTGCCCAAACACCACAATCTTGGACTTTTCATAGTTTAGCTGAAGGGCATTGTTGGTGAAATATTCTATGCAGGCATTAACCAGTCTCCTTAATCCTATTTTAGTTCGAGATATCAGGGCCATGTCATCAGCATACAAAAGGAGAGGGATATCCACAGAACCTAATTTGGGGGAATGTGTATCAAAGTTTGCTAGATAGGGAGCCAGATCATTAATGAAGAGATTGAACAGGGTGGGAGCAAGAACACACCCCTGCTTAACCCCCTTGTTGATTGGAATTGGGGCCGCCCCTCAGAGATAATTTCACTTGGCATGAGGTGTTTAAATGAAGCGCACGAATTAATATTAATAGCCTTTTGTCCACTCCCATCTTCTCAAGTTTATCCCAGAGTCTATAATATAAGCTCCCAGCTTACGGACCAGTTGCCTCAACTGGATGTGGATGAGGTCAAGCTGACTAGGGAGGCCCTGGAGGCATTCAGAATCTTATCTCATCAGGAACAACAACAGACTGTGCAGAAAGTGGAAACGCTCTGGAAGGAGCTGTCGGATATGATGCAGACCACACATTGCCTTACTTCATGTGAGAGCACATCTTCTCCACAGGACTCTCCAATGGTTTCCTCAGACAAAGTCCCTTTCTTAAGGGCGACCTATCAGACTGAGATGCATCAGGAGTCCCCAGTCAGGGGAAGCATCCCTTACTCCCTTTCTCTTGGGGGCTCTCCCTCTACAGTGCCACCTCCTGTTGGCTCAGCCTGGGCTTTTGAGTGTGAGAAACAGCCCCTTAACCATCTGCTCCCTCCACCAAAAGAGGCCATCCATAGCGAACACTGCTGTTTAGATGATAAAATGGAGGGCGTGGTGATGGAGATGCCCAATACATCTATTCAAATTAAACAGCAACCTGCCTCTACTGTTTTAGAGGAACCCATGACACAACTCTCCCAGCTTTCAACAGTGGATATCCAACCAAGTCAACAACCATTGATCCATCTTGTTCCTGATGGAATCCCAGCCGTAGCAGCAACAGGCAATGCTCTAGAAGAGACAAATCTGCCGGATGGATTGGAAACCAAGCTAAGATTGCCGGAGACCATTATGCTTGAGCCAGAGCTACAACCACCTGCCTCAAGCATGCAGAGGGGCTCAGAAATTCAAATTCCCTTAATTCCATCAGACTGACTGCTTCCACATCGACTCCCTGAAGCCCTCCAAGGTCAACTGAAAATCCTGTCTTGGAATATCTCTGGCTGGTCAGCAGAGTCACGGGAGAAAGTGCTAGATGAAATCCTAAGGGATAGAGATGTCATATTGCTACAGGAAACATGGGTTACCTTACCTATTGAGTATGAAGGGTTCTCCGTAACATCACTACCAGCGCGGAAGAGCGCAGCAAAAGGTCGTCCTGCTGGCGGTCTCGCCATATTAGTGAAACCGGTTTTTAAGCATGAGTTGCTGTTTATGGCCGATAGCTATTGTAAAATCCAGGCAATTAAGCTGAGGCTGCCACATCAAAGCCTTATGGTTATAAATGTGTACATGCCACCTGTCAATGACAAAGCGGCAATCAAAAAGCAGTGGCCATATTTTAGTGGCATGTTTAATGAACTGACTGGCAAATTTCCTTCTCTCATACCAATAATTTCTGCGGATTTTAACACCAGGGTGGGACACAATAACGACATCTTCCATCAAATCTTAGATCTGCCTACTGATATGACCTTATCAGGGATTTGTTTCTCTGAAAGGCAGTCAAAAGACAGAACAATTAATGCAGCTGGGCTTCTTTTGGCTAAATTCTGTATTACCAATGGCCTCACTTGGTTAATCGGCCTAGATTATCTGGGGGATAAAGGAGAGTATACCCATATTTCAACTAGAGGTATGAGTGTTATTGATTACATTCTGGTTCCTTTTTATTTTCTCCCACAGATAGTGAATTTTAGAGTTGGATACTCACAGTCTAGTGACCATTTACCCTTAATATGTGATCTGGCCTACTTCTCAGATTGCCACCACAATTCCCACTCTCAGGTGGAGGACGGTCACCCTGACACAATTAAAAGAATTAAATGGGATGCAGCCACTAAAGGGTCCTTTTGCGCACTACTACAAACTGAGGACATGTTCCAGTTGCCTACTCTGGATCCAGATAACCAACTAGGGATTGTGACCTTATTTGAGGTTTTAATATCAACTCTCCAGAACAAACTGGGCCGGATACCTCCACCTCAAAGAACAGAAGGTGGGAGAAAGAACTCTGCCAAGCTTGAGCAGACTTGCTTGACACTGAAGTTCGCTGTACGCAGTGCTTACAATAAATTTCGAGTAACTAATAGTAGATTAAACTTACTACAATATTTTAAGCTGTCTGCCCAACTCAAGGAAGCTATTAAAACTTTGTTACACCACAATGCAACAGCGAGATGGTCACATTTAATTAAATCTGTGAGATCTAAAAACGCCAAGATTTTTTGGCAAATTATATCAGGCTGTTTCTATAAAAACTCATTTGGTTTCACAGCAATTCCAGCTAAAATGTGGGAAGCACATTTTAAATCAATCTTCTTTGATGAATCTAAACCTGTCTCCATTGTTAATATGCCACTCCCATTAGATCTCCCTGATTGGCCTGCAGTCTCAGTGGATGAAGTTCTTTCACTCATTAAGCAGTTAAAGCTGGGTAAAGCAGCGGGACCAGACTCAATTCCTCCTGATATTTATAAAGAAGCACCAGAGTGGTGGGCGCCAATAATTGCAGAACTTTTCACTAGAATTGATAAATTTGGGGTACTTCCGGACACTTGGACTACATCTATCTTGGTTCCCATCTTTAAAAAAGGGGATAAAAAACTTCCCCCCAGCTACAGGCCAGTCAGCCTTTTAGACCTGGCAGGGAAAATGTATGCTTCCCATCTACTTAAGAAACTTTCTGCCTGGATCTCGGACCATAACATCATAGGCCCAGAGCAAGCGGGTTTCAGGCCAAATAAGTCTGCAATTGATCAGTGTGTGGTATTATCACACCTAATCTTCAAACAAAGGACCCAAAATAAAGCCCAAATATTTGTGGCCTTTTTAGATTTAAAGTCGGCCTTTGATTCCATAGATAGAGATAGACTCTGGGATGTAATAAGATATTGCTGTACTGGAACCCTATAGATAGACCATCGTCCTGCTTGATTTCAAAAAGTTTAAAAAGCAGAATGCCACCCTCTAAAAAGAACACATGAATCAGTAACAGTGCAGGTATTGCAAATCTGGTTGAACAGAAACGTGGGAATCTCTTAGGGTAGAGGAAGAAGCAGATGGCCAATGGCACTATGGTATCCAACAAGTACGTGGTGAGTAGCAATTCTCTAGTTCCTGGAAGAGATGACTGACAGATGGTGGAGGCCGACCAGTGCTATTCTCACGCAGTTTGAACAAATGGGAAGCAGTTCTGAGCTGTTGTCATAGCCCACCCTCCTCCCAGCTGTACTGCAAATAAGTACCCTTCCACCCTCTACCAGTGACAATGGAAAACATTGACATAGTGAGCATAACGGAAACCTGGTGGAATGCGGAGAATCAGTGGGATACCACAATCCCGGGCTATAAACTCTACAGGGGGGACAGGCAGGGGCGTGTTGGAGGTGGGGTGGCTGTTTATGTTAAGGAAGGGATAGAATCCAGCAAAGTAGAGTTTGAAGGTGGGTCCGACTCCATCGTAGAATCTCTGTGGGTTAAATTACCAGGCCTGTGGAGCAATGTAATACTGGGGGCGTACTATCATCCTCCAGACCAGAAATCGGAAGGGGACCTTGAAATGAGGAAACAGATCAGGGAGGTGTCAAGGAGGGACAGGGTTGTAATCATGGGGGACTTAAATTATCCTCATATAGACTGGGTCAATTTGTGTTCCGGCCACGAAAAGGAGACCAGATTCCTTGACATGCTAAATGACTGTGCCTTAGAGCAGCTAGACATGGAGCCCACCAGAGGACAGGTGACTCTGGATTTAATATTGTGCAGTACTTAGAACCTGGTTAGACATGTCAATGTTACGGAGCTGTTGGGGAACAGTGATCATGCTGTGATCCGTTTCGACATGCACGTCAGGGGAAGAATACCGGGCAAATCTCTCACAAAAACCCTTGACTTCCGACAGGCGGACTTCCCTCAAATGAGGAGGCTGGTTAGAAGGAGGTTGAAAGGGAAGGTAAAAAGAGTCCAATCTCTCCAGAGTGCATGACCCCTCCTGACCAAGGAATTAAGCTGGGTAAAGGTTAAAAGAGAAGATGTTTCAGACCTCATTGATGAATTAAAGATCAATAAGTCACCAGGCCCTGATTGCATCCACCCAAGAGTTATTAAGGAATTGAAGAATGAAGTTGCTGATCTCTTGACTAAAATATGCAACTTGTCCCTCAAAACGGCCACAGTGCCAGAAGATTGGAGGATAGCAAATGTCACGCCTATCTTTAAAAAGGGAAAGAGGGGGGACCCAGGAAACTATAGGCCAGTCAGCCTAACATCTATACCGGGTAAGATGGTGGAATGCCTCATCAAAGATGGAATCTCAAAACACATAGACGAACAGGCCTTGCTGAGGGAGAATCAGCATGACTTCTGTAAGGGTAAGTCTTGCCTCACAAACCTTATGGAATTCTTTGAAAAGGTCAACAGGCATGTGGATGCAGGAGAACCCATAGACATTATATATTTGGACTTTCAGAAGGCGTTCGGCACGGTCCCTCACCAAAGGCTACTGAAAAAACTCCACAGTCAGGGAATTAGAGGGCTGGTCCTCTCGTGGACTGAGAACTGGTTGAAGACCAGGAAACAGAGAGTGGGTGTCAATGGGCAATTTTCACAATGGAGAGAAGTGAATAGCGGTGTGCCCCCAAGGATCTGTCAGATGCAAGGGAGGGCACCAGAATGAGGGCTGTTGTTATCTGGTGTGCTCCCTGGGGCATTTGGTGGGCCGCTGTGAGATACAGGAAGCTGGACAGCATATAAATACCGAGTTATTATTATTAGTGGGTCACCCGCAGGAGCCAAGAAGGAATTTTTCCTTCAGTGTGAGTTTGCCCTTTGGAGCCAGCATGGTGGGGGTCGCATCCACTTGACATTGAATAGGGGTGGAATGTTGTACATTATGCTGGAACTCCCTCCCTTTGGCCCCCACCTGTCAGGAACTTTTTTCTTCAATGAAAGACCTTCCTATTGGTTGGCCTTTGCTGTTGAATCACTTCCCCCTCCCTGTTGTTCTCTTGCCCTGGATTTTGTTCTCAGTGCTTCTTCCCATGGATTCTGTGGATGATGTCTTGAATAAGTAGACAGATTGTCCAAATCTTGCCCCACTGACTTCATTTCTTATTGTATGCCACTTTGGATGTGTCTTTGGTGGGAAAGCAGATGAATAAAGAAATTAAAATCCTGTGTCAAAGTTGTATTTTGACTTTGTTTTGAAATAGGTAGCAAGTGGCAGGGCGAGTACAGGGAATGTCTCTGGGGACAGCGTTTCTGGCAAGAAAACCAGAAATGAATATTCAGTGGGGATGGGGTCTTCCTTGGACTTGTCTCCACTGTTCAGTGGGGTGGTGGACAGTGAGCAAAACTCCTTGGAGACCTGACTTGCACTTGGCCAGCTCCCTGGCTGGGTATGGTGCAATATTGTGTTTCACAAAGAACTATTTATTATTCTGCTGCTCTTTCCAGAAGGAGCTTTGTGTATTTGCTGACCAATCAGATACATTGTGATCAGCACACTGTGCTTCTTCCCAGAAGAATTCCCAGGCCCGCCCTCACCTTGCATGCATTACCCGTTCCCTATAGAGGATAAATTGGAATCCTGCACCTCCCTAGAGGCACCTGGGACCTTCAGAGAGACTAGAGTCCTGCCTGATTCTCCTAGATAATCCCACCTCTGCAATTGGAGAAGATGAATAAGATTGTTCTCCTGGGCTTCTCTGCTCTGCTTTTTGGTGTTGTGGGTGAGTAAACGGGGGGGGGGGGACAGGGAAAAGCAGGTCATGCCTGGAATAGTCCAGATGTGTCTGCAAAGCATTTCCAGATCAAAAGATGCTTCAGAACATGTTTCCCATGAGAGAAGATTGTGTTGGGAGGGTGGCAAAGAGTACTGAGTTAACCCTGAGGCTCAGGGCCAGTCTTAGACGCTGCAGGCCCAACTGGAAACATTTGTGGCAGAGCCCCAGGTTCACAGCTGAGGTCTGTGTAATCTTAGAGATAGAAACAATATTTATTCTAGCCTTTATATCTCTGTGGTAGAATGGAATGCAGTTAAAATGCATGCTTAAAAAGTGCATGGGAGTCAATGGACCAAATGGATCTAAGTACATTTTAAATATAAAATTGCAGGGAAGACAGCCATTTTCAACCATTGGTGTGCTGCAAATGGTTCGTAAGAATCCCTTCGGAGTTTGGGGGAGGGTAATTTATTAATAGGTCCATTGGGGGATGCGAGTCCCCCAGCAGCAGCGCAGTGTGCCTTGTCAATTGTCAAAAATCTGAGGGTGTGCCTTGACAATTTTGTCAGTGTGCCGTGAGCTGAAAAAGGCTGAAAATCGCCGGACTAGAGTATATGACCCTAGCACGGGACCCCCTTAGGCACAAGGCCCAATTGGCAGCAATTGGGTGAGGTGGGTGATAACGAAATAAAAACTCATAACAACTCTTTCTGTACTTCTCATTTTTGTTAAAAAAAAAAACACACCTGAAATCTGTGAAGAAATAAAATCATTTTAACCCATTTCTGCCCAGGCCATAGGCCACACATTTGATCCCTGTTGTGCATATACAACGCTGGGGAAAAATGGTTTAATTTGTTTTGATTGGTAGGGTGCCTGGGCAATGGCTGTGGCTTCATCTGCTGACACTATACCACCTCTTTCACCTACCTAGTACACTTTTAAAGCAATTACAATGTATAATTACTGTATAATGTAAAGTTTGAATCAAAGACCCCTAAGACAGCTTATATTATATAAATAAATGGAGAAACTAATAAGAGGCAGAAGTAGATGAGCAGTAGATTAGGAGATATAGTATGATTAATGAGTAATGGGATATGGTATTTAGCACTCTTAAATGTATGTTATATGTTTGTATGTCTGTGTGTGCTAATTAAAGAAAGAAAGAAAGAAAGAAAGAAAGAAAGAAAGAAAGAAAGAAAGAAAGAAAGAAAGAAAGAAAGAAAGAAAGAAAGAAAGAAATGGCAGAGAAAACAGCTGTTTTTTAAAAAGAAAATCCATTACCGTGCATTTTTTTCTGCTGTTTGAGACCATGTTTGCTCACCCCCTCCAGACCTTCAGCCTTGCCCCTTAACTATCACCCCAATTCTAGTGAATAGCTATTGGCTTGTCTTTCTTGTGCAATCTGTTCAAAATAGATGGTGAGTTTCTCAGGTGTAAAATGTCAGTGTAAGCGAGTGCAGTTGCTGTGAGCACATCCTACTGAAAGACACCATCAGCGATACCAGAGTTGTGTTGTGTTGTTGTGTCTGCCTTGATAGTATAATTATTTAACATTTTCAGCAGCTTTCTGGTGATCCTTGTGCAAAAACCATATGCTTTTCTTAACCTGCTTGACAGCTTTGCCTCCCCCCATGTACCCAACAAGACAGAGAGGAGTTTTCCTTTGTGTGGCTGTTGCAGGAGTGCCAGGGAGTCCACCGTCCACTGTGGCTGCAGCTCCTTCCTCCCTTTGGCTGGCTCAGGGCCAGGCACTCAGGAATGGCCCAGCAAGGAGGAGTACAAGCTGGTCTTGTTCCGCACCTGATCATCTGGTTCATCACAGGATGCCTATAGAGTCATGGGTGGGGGGAGGGCGTAGGAGCAACAGCAGCAGGCCAGGTGAGGGGTGGCCAGGCACAGAGGTGAACCCCTTCAGGAAAGTGCGCCTTTGGCATATGAGTGACCAGACCCCACCTGCACTCTTGCCTGGAATCCTCAGTGTCTGATTTGACTTTTCAGGGTAGGGCTCCTTCCCTAGAAAATCAAAAAGAGGAGAATAAAAGGAGTGTCAGGTCACTTATGAATGAGGCCCCCCAAACCTGCAGAGAAAGGCCTTGCTAAACCAGTAAGGGTGGCAGGCTGGCTTGGGCCATTTTGTATTCTTCCTTAGGCATTAGGAAGCATAATACAAAAAAAGCCAAATCTAGGAGATGCTCACATTTCCATTCTGTCATGACACTCTCTCTCTTTCTTTCAGCACAGGGTCTTTGGTGCCGTGACACCAGCCATGAGATTAAAGGACTGTATTATAGTGATTGCTATGCCTGTGGACAAGAACAATGTTACAGAAAGGCATCCTACGAAGGTAAGCTACTGTTACCCCCAATCAGCAGGCTTAACTGAGTCAACTGGGATAGCTGGGTTGGGACTTAGATGGGGCTGCCCTCCCTTCTTCCAACTCCCTTCCGTGATGTTTACTAATCCCCTCATTTCCAATTGCTTTCTTTTCCCATTCAGCTAGCAGGCGCTCATACTGGGAGGCTGGCTGCACTCGGATGATTGATATCAATGAATGTAACACAACAGTGACGGATCTGGATAGTACAGAGGTTACCAAGTGCTGCAACACTGACAAATGTAATGAAAACAGTCCCCCTTATTACTACTAGTGAATAAGCCGGTCTTTCAAAATGGCCCTGTCTGGACAAGAAACGAAACATGCCGTGTCTAACCCAACTGTACTCTGATGCATTCCCCGCTCCTTCCAAATACACTCTCCTGTAACCAGCTTGAGGAACTCTGTGGCTGATTTCTTGCTGATCTGCTTCCTGATTTTTACATATCTTAAAAGCTCTTCAGTCTACCAAAAAAGTGCCTGAGGGGAGGGGGGGACATGACTGAGATGTAAATTATGCAGTGGATGGAAAGAGTGGGTAGAGGAATGTTCTTTTCCCTCTCCCAAAACACCAGAACCAGGGGACATCCACTACAACTGACTGTTGGGAGAATTAGAACAGAGAAAAGAAACTATTTCTTTACCCAATTATTTATTTAATCCATGGAATGCCTTGCCACAGGCTATTGTGCTGGTGTCCCACCAGGTGTTTCACAGAGCACATACGACAAAAAGAGGCCCAAAATTTGTTCTTCCCATTTGCTCCCATATGCCTCTTCCCCCTGTATCACTCTGTGATTTGTAGTAATCATCATCATCATCATCATCATCATCATCATCATCATCATCATAATCATAATCATAATAATGAGTATGTCTGTATATGTATACACACACACGCATTGCAATAACAACCAAAAATCAGCATTACTAATTATTCCAACTAGTAAAAACTACTTCTAGATAGTGGAAACACCTAAGCATCTTTGGAGATTCTGGTTCCATCTAGTCGCACTAGAAACCATTGGCTGTTTTCCTACAGTACTTTCTGGTTTTTCCTAGTTAGAACCATGACCTCCTAAGGAGGGTTTGTGTCACTCACTTCTAAGTTGTGCTCAGTGCCTAACACACTGTCAGCAAACACGGAGACTGCCTCCTTGGGGGAGACGCATTAAACTCAGTGGGGACTCCTTTTGAATAGACCTGCCTACATGCCTGGGATTGCACTTCAAGTTTGCTGTATGTTCAAAAGAGGAGCAGGAGGCCCATGATTTTATCAGTGGTGAGCAAATAGGTGGCTATCATGGCTCAACAGAGATGTGCAAGGTGTTTTGTAGTGGAAAGTGGAGGTGAAGTGCGACTGAGGTGGTTTTTACAAGGTGGTTTGTGTTTTTCTGCTTGCTTTTGCTATCCTGCGAACACCTGCGCCCTTTACTCTCCATCCGGAAGCAAGTTCTGAAAAGAATGTGTTGTGAAGATGTCCAGCACAGCAGAGGTGGTAACTGTGGAAGATGCAACTGGAACCTGACTGTGGGGGGATAATCACCGAACCATCCCCCAAATGTTTGGCTTTGGATAAATGCCTCTCTTGCATCCTTTGCACTCCCTCTGCTTATTACTTTGTTTCCTCCGCTCTTCAATAAACCTAGTTTTGACTGATTTTCTTGCCTGGTTCATTCAGAACGGGTGCACTGCTATGCCTCCTAGATCCTCCCATTCTACTATTGTTTACTCTAAAGCAGGGGTCTCCAAACTGTTTGCCAAAGGGCCACATCAAATATCTAGCATGGTGTGTAGGGCCGGAAAATTTTTTAAATATAAAATTTAAATCAATAAATTAGAGATGGAACTTAGATGAGTGAATAATGAATGGGCTCATTCATTCAACCTCTCTGGCCCTCAGAACACCCTCCAGACACAATCAGAGCACAGTTCTGGTCATGTTCAGGTGAGTGGGCCAGAGGCTTTCAGGGAACAAGAGGTTGGCCGTGGCACTTTCATCCCCTTCCCCTGGGTAAAGGCGAGGAGTCCCACAATGGAGCTACTTGATTCTATGGCAACTCAAAGGTTAGCGTAGAATCAAGAGCCTCCGTGTTGGGCGACCAGAAGCCACAGGCTACCCAGAAGCCACAGCACCTGCATCATCACAGTGGAGGCTGAGCTCTCTCTGCCATTTCCTGCCCGTTCTTTTCTGGTTTGGGGCACTTTGATCTCCTGGAGGCTTCTGTGCTGTTTCGGCATCTGAAAGATTCCTTCAGTAGACCTTGTCTTTTTCCAATCATGTGCCTGCCAGGGGACGTAGGAGCTAAACAAGGGGTGGGTCCACGGGTGCAAGTGTTTCCGACTGAGGCGGTGCAGCCCCCCAAGCTGTGCTGCCCCAAGGGTCATCAAGTTCCACTGCCTCTCCATCTGGAGGCCTTCTGAGGGACGGAGAGGATGCAATCCAGAGGGCCTTAAAACATCACTTTCAGTTTCTTGGAAAACTGGAAGTGATATTTTCAGATCCTCAGAAGGCCTCCAGACACGACCAGCATTTTTTAATCCTGACCCCAGGCAGCACAGGAGCCAGAATCGTCACTGCTTCCTACCTTTTCCTGTGGGGCTATTAATCCCCAAAAGCTTTGGCCATAGAGGTATGGAGTAGCAAACTCTGCTTTCTGCCTTGAAAGCTGATCATTGAAAGAAAGGATTCTTGAAGCATGGAGTACACTGTGCTATACTTTATTTTTTCCTTTAAGCCTCTGAATGTGGGCCTTACATGCTCTGCCTGGATTCTGAGGTGAGTTGAACTGTCTCCTTAAATAAGGCATAATTGCCCAACTCAGGCTGCAATCCTAACCACACTTTCCTTAGAGTAAGCCGCATTGAACAAAATAGGACTTACTTCTCAGTAGACCTGGTTAGGATTCTGCCCTCATTGTCTTACATTGTCTAACATGAACTTCTGAAAATATGCTCAGAACTTGTATGCTAAACATTGACCATTTCTAACAGGATAGTTCACACAAATCCTTTCCTAATGAATGAAAAAGCTTTGATGCCTTCCCCAAATCTATATGAGGGGCTGAGACTGGAGGCAAGTTCAAAAGAAGAATAAAGTAGTTTCTAGCTTAGCTTGCAAGCTCACATAGATCAGGGGTGCTCAAAATGTGGTCCATGGTCCGCTCCCTTCCCCCCCGGGGCCGCCAATCACCTGCTGTCCCCCCGCTTCTTTGAGCGTGGCTTCCTCCTAATGAGGTGCTTTGCGATGTTTGAAACCCTCCTGGGCCAGCGCAAGGGACTTTCACCAGCCTAAGTGAAGGGCAGGATTGCGCCCAAAGACATTTCCTCGCTAACTGCAAAACAAACACCATCTAGGCCAGTAACTGAATTGCCTGAGCCTTTGTGTGTTCAAAGCTACAATAAATTCTGTCACCCTCATCACAGCGTTTTCAACAGGACAAGCTAATGAGCCTCTTCCTGAACCACTTACTCTTGAATGCCCCTTTTGTATGTCAAAAACAGGCTCCCTCTGTAGCTGGGAGGCACAGGAGATGCTGTGCTTCTGGGCAAAGTTTTGGGAGTGTGGCAGTGCTGCTCCTACAGCAATTACCCCCCAGAACGTGACTGGAGCTGTGCTCTGGTCATGTCTGGAGGGTGTTTGAGACTCAGGGATGCTGCATGCAGTCTCAGAAGGTCTTAATATGTTGCTTCCTGTTTTGCCCAAAAAACCAGAAGTGATGTGCTAAGGCAGTGGTTCCCAAACTGTGGGTTGGGATCTGTTGGTAGGTCATTGCAATGGACAATCAGAAGATCATCAGGTGGATGATAGTGATTCCCATGTTTTGACAGCTGTTTAACAACTCTGGGAAGGGAAGGGCTGGTTGTACAGCTGTAATCCACAAAGGCCAATGGAGACTCTGATGGACACTTGAGCTTCATTTGACCTTGATGGGACTTTGAATGGTCATGGGCTAACATGGCAGCTCACAGCTGAGCTGCATTTTGGATGATGGAACATCCAAGGATAAAAGGCAGCTTCAGAGGGAGCAAAAGTCCCACCCAGACCTACGGGACACAGACAAACCAGGACCTACAGGAGAAGGGGACTGCCAGGACTCTGCTGGAGGACCCTGCTGAAGGAGACACTCTGCTGGAGAGGACACAGAGGAGGGACTCTGCTGCAGAAGACTGAAATGGGAAGACTGGACTGTACTCTAAAGATTGTGGACTTGGACTGGACGCTTCAGTCCTTTACCCACTAAGTTCTGCAGCTGCTGTAGCCCAGCAACTGTGGCCACAGTTCCTCTACACTCCTTCATGGTAAGCAGATCCACAAGCCAAAGAGCTACTGTAGCAGGCCAGTTTCCTCCCAGATTGACACTGCGTTAAGGAGTCTCGTATGCCTTCCTCAGCCTGCCTGATGTGGACGCAGGCAAATTCAAGTTTACGTTCATATACGATACAACACAATTGTTCTCATGCCCAGATGGAATGTCCAGTGAGGGTGTCAGTTCTGAGAGGGGGAGGAACCAAAGGACAGTGGATGGCATGAGCCTTGCTGCCTTCCTCTCTCTCAGATGCAGACCATTCTGGAAGGAAGGAGCCAAACTGCCGTTGATTTCAGCCAAGCCAATGGAGTGGGCCTCACGGTGTCACTTCTTCTCAGATGGGTCAAACATTCGTAGCTTTTGAATGACTGAACAGTCAGTCTCTTAACACCAAATAAGTTGCTGTGGGAGAGAAATGGACAAGGCAGTTTTCTGCTCCTGGTCACACATCTTGTAGCATTTGGTCAAATCACTCGGCGAACAAGGAGGCTAGTAGCTCTTAGCTCTTGTCTTTTTCTGGACAGGCAGGATGCTTTCAAAATATAGAAAAGAGGTGTTTTGAGACTGAAAGAAGAGGCAGAGGACAACACATGGTTTATAGGCAAAGTAAAAGAAAAGAAAGCCGGTTTCTACCTCAACAGTCCCTGCATGAAGATCCACTCTCTTAGAAGAAACCAATGCACCTCCTGCACTCTTTCCAACCTGCTCACACAAAGTCCTTGCTGACCTTCCCTTTTTATGAGGGACTTGGGAATTGGGTTTCTGGGATTTCACAGTCCCCTTCCCTTTCATGTGGGGCAATGGAAAGGTGCTATTGGGGCTTCCTAACTGGAACGTAAGGATGCCAGGGGAATACAGAGGTCAAAAGGCTGCTGAGCAACTCACAGCTGAACTGAGTCTTAAACAAGGCATCCCCCAGTGGTTGGCCAGGGGTTGGAACCAGAACTTAGCAAGGATTGGGACCAGAACTTGGCATGTGCCCCTCTGGAGAGTGGTGGGTATGAATTCCTTAAGGCTGCTGGGAGGATCTCATGGAACTGGAAGAGGAATTGGAACTAGTCACGTCTTTAGCTGTTGGTGAGGAGATGCTCTGAAGGACAAGAGCATTCTGAGGCCGTTGGAGAAGTGGAGACAGGTAGAAAGCAAGTGAGCGTGTTCAGGCCTTGAGACAGTCTACTTCCCTGCAGACCTCAGTCACCCCCCTGGATTTTATTAGGTCTGCACAGAGCTTCCGATTTGCTGTGTGCTTCACCATGGAAGGTGCTTTATTTCAAGCTGCCTGCCTGGTAAACTTCTTTGGGGATTTTAGGCCAGGCAGAGTGCTGAGCCCTTTGAAATCTGATACTTCAGGGCGGGTGCTGCAGGTAGGTGACCTTCATTTTGTGCCCAGTGGTTTGAATATTACGATCCGCAAGTCTAAGACTGAACAGTGGCCAGTTTCGGGCTTTCAGGGGAGGCCATTCGGAGGATTTACAGGAGGCAGTCTGGGGTGCTTAAGTATTACATTAGAAAAGAGGAGCAGCACCCCCACCCCTTCTTTGTTTTGCTGTTTGTCCCTGAGGGGACCTCTCTTTTTTGCTCTTACTGGTCAAAATTTGGGGGATATTACCCTGTCATGCCTTCATTGGTGCTGGTTTTTACAGTTTCTTGGTCCACCTGTTGGTGGGTCCAGTTGACCTTCATTGGTCTGGTGGTCTCAGGGTATCTGCGGGTGCGTCCATTTTGCCTTCCTTGGTGCCGTAAGGGTTCCTAGGTATTTTGGGCCTTCATTGATCCATTTTGGGGTAGTTAAATGAGGTTATTTGTGATTGCTCCTCATTTGTTAGGACAGTTGATCACTCTTGTTTCTTTTGGCAGGTCCTGATTGGGCATATCCAGTGCAGGTGCTCCTTTGCGGACACTCCGTCTTGTGAGGGGCACAGAAATAAGCAATTTTGCATGGCTTCAGCACCCATCTTGGCCTGGACAACCTGCGTTGACTGGGAAGCAAAGAAGGGCATGAAATAGAGCCAACTGCTACCAGCATTTGTAGAATATCTGAATTCCCATCCACCTCCCCAGGTAGTCCTTCATCTAGGTGAAAACAAGCTCAGCCAGAGTACATCGTTGTCCTGGAGGCTTCAGGTCCAGCAAGATTTGAATGCGATAGTGTCCTGTGGATTCTATCCTCTGGTCCTGTTTGCCCCCTAGGTTTGGAGAGGGGTTAGGAATCCCAATAGATTGGATGCCACTAAGCGGAGGCTTAACACTTACCTGAGTAGGGTTTTCATAAGGACGGGATGTTATTCCACAGCCAAACATACAATATAGGCTAATGGGTTCTGAGCTGTCTGTGACAGATCAGATCTTGGGCTGGTGGTTACCCAAAAGATTTTAAAATAGGCATCTATGAAGAAGATATAAGTTTTGATAAAATATTCTTGATTGATGATGGAAAATATATTAAGAAAATGTATAGTTTTCTTCTTGAGATAAAGATGGAAGATGAAGCAGTGACTCAATGGTGTTATAGGAAAAAAAATTATGGATCTAATATTTCGATTGATGGTTTCCAGGTTGGCAACCTTCAGTCTCAAAAGACTATGGTATCATGCTCTGAATGATGGTTCTGGAACAGCGTCTAGTGTGGCTGAAAAGGCTGATTTGGGAGTGACAATCCCTTCCACACTGGGAGCAAGTGCAGTCTGTTCCTGGTCTGTCTCCTTGGCTATGGGCCTTTCTTCTTTGCCTCTTTGTCTCAGTCTGTTGGCAAAGTGTCTCTTCAAACTGGGAAAAAACTGGAGGTTGTCCATGACTTTGTGAACATTGGCTCAACGATCTCCAACACTCTTTCTCTCGATACCGAGCTAAACAAACGCGTCGGCAAAGCAGCTACCACGTTTTCCAGACTCGCAAAGAGAGTCTGGTCCAACAAGAAGCTGATGGAACATACCAAGATCCAGGTCTACAGAGCTTGCGTCCTGAGTACACTTCTGTACTGCAGTGAGTCATGGACTCTTTGCACACAACAGGTGAAGAAGCTGAACACTTTCCACATGCGTTGCCTCCAATGCATCCTTGGCATCACCTGGCAGGACAAAGTTCCAAACAACACAGTCCTGGAATGTGCTGGAATCCCCAGTATGTATACACTGCTGAAACAGAGACGCCTGCATTGCCTTGGTCATGTCGTGAGAATGGGCGATTGTCGGATCCCAAAGGATCTCCTCTATGGAGAACTCATGCAGGGAAAGCGCCCTACGGGTAGACCACAGCTGTGCTACAAGGATATCTGCAAGAGGGATCTGAAGGCCTTACGAACGGACCTCAACAGGTGGGAAACCCTGGCCTCTGAGCGGTCTGCTTGGTGGCAGGCTGTGCAGCATGGCCTTTCCCAGTTTGAAAAAAATTAATGTTCCAATGACTTTACTGTATTTGAATTGCTGTGATCCAGTTGCCGTAAGCAGGGGAGTGGGTGGGCAGGAAGGGTGCCTGAGGAGGAAAGGGCTCCCCTGGACGTGTGAGTTTTCTGGTTCAGGCTCCCCAGTGTGACATGGGAGACTGGCTGGATGCTATTCCTGCTTCCTGTTTCAACAACCCCTTGTCCTCTTTCCGTCCAGTCCTGTTGCCTGCAGCCTCCTCTGATCTTATATTTTACAAAGGAGAGAAATCTCTCGAAAGAGACTAAGCACAAAGTTATGCATGGGGCGAGGGGGGGAGGGCAGAGAATGAAAAGTGTTTCAGTTTCCTGACTGAGGTAGAGATTTATGAAAGGTGCTGTTTTAAAACAGTCTTTAGTCCCCATCCTAAAATATGGGTGCCTCAGGATACAGTCAATATTACAAGCCTTCTTCCCTCCCCCATTCCTTCTACTTTGCTTCGTAGTGTTTTGTTCTCACTTTTTCTTCCTTCTTTCTCTGAGTTATTTCAACATAAATTTAAAATTTCAATAAAGAATACAGTGTTATTATTATTATTATTATTATTATTATTATTATTATTATTATTATTATTATTATTAATAATAACAACAACAACAACAACAACAACAACAACAACAACAACAACAACAACAACCCTTTTGCTTATTGCTCTGCTACTATCCATATTCCTTTGTCTTGAATAACTCACACATATAAGAATATTGCCCATTGCTGGTTTCCCGGATGTCCTTGGTGCTTCTCGGATCCAGTTCAACCTGTCATCGTTGTCGGGTCAAACCACTCTATTACTCAACATTCCTGCTGTAACATGGCACTGTGCAATCTTACTGCCAAACAATATTTAATAATATGAATTATTAATTCCCGTAATATACCACCACCGCCCTGATGGGCAGGCCAGGAAACAAACCATAAAAGTCAGTCATTCCTATTGTGGCAGAAAGAACACACAAACGCAGGGAAAACACACTGCACATGCTCAGAGATACTCTTCTTCTTTCCCCGAAGACTCTGGGGCTGAGCTCTAGCAAGCTCCAGTGCCCCTCTGCTGCTTGGGAAGGTGGTTGCTGCTGAGAGCCACAGGGGGGCTGAGGCAGCCTGGAGCAGAGTGACCTGATGGAGAATCAGTGAGGAATCCTCCGGCCAGTGTTTGAACTTGCCCCTGCAGTTCTCTCCCCCTCTGGTCACTTCACTGAAAACTGCAGTCTCTGAGAGATGCAGCACGTGACCGGGGGCCTTGTAGGGCCCCAGAAGGCCCTGAGCAGCTTGTGGAAACTTTTAGCAACACATACACAGAGGGGTTGTAGTATGAGGTAGAGTGACAAAGGCTGCCCATGTGCTACTTGGGGAATAGTTGCTACCATCTAATTCTCACTGTGTCCTCTTTCAGTGCATAAAATGTATCCTTTTAGGTGAATAGATTCAGATCCTGTGTTGCTGCAGCTGTTCCTGGCACACAATCCCGGGAAACCCTTGTAATCGAAATGCAGGCAGGCCGGGAACATGACACAATCAGGACACTGGAGATGCAGAACCTCCTGGGGCTCTGTATAAAACGGGAAAATTAAAAAGATGGAAGAGTTTAGTGTATTCCTGAAATTTATTCCCAGTGCTGTTCCCATCTGAGAAAGACTTGTGTGTTCTTCTATTCTCATTTTCACTTTCTCATTTTTTTTAAACCTAGGATGACAAACTGCTTTGGTGACCCTTTTAGTGCCACTTCTGGCAAAATTCCCAGTTGACCATCTCTCTTTTATCCTCTGGGTTAGACTGACAGGATGGCCACTCTTTAAGACTGCTGAGCAATAACATAGAAGGGGGCATGTAAAAAGTAATCTACTTAACATCAGCCAAAGACTTTCCCCTTCACTTTGGCTGAGCCACTGTGTGGTCCTGGATTCAGCGCAAGCCTCCTGGCTTGCCTGTTCCAGTGCAAGATAGGATTGCTCTGCACGTTACTATCGCAGTGCAAAAAGGCACTTTCAGGGGCCATAGGAGTCTTTTGTATAATTACTTCACATTGCAGTAAAACAATGTCACATGCAGGGCCAACCATGAAGCTGCCCTAAGAGGCAGCAAATTAGTGGTGGGGGGGGGGGGCTGCTCTCTAGCCAGCTTATTGGCTCCACTGCTCCTCCATTCTCCATTCTCTAGATTGCAAAAACAAAAGGGGGCAGAGAGGACGAGGAAAAGTGAAGTTCCAAGGGGGTTGGGGGCTTAGAAACAGTCAGAAGCACTCAGAACAAGCCACAGATGCTCCACAGCCACTTCAATAGGTACATCATCATCATCATCACCATCATACTACTACTACTAATAATAATACAGGTGTTTATATACCGCCTTTCTTGGTTGTCAGACTTCTCCTCAGACTTTATTCAAGGCGGTTTACAAAGGCAGGCTGTTCTAAATCCCCATAGGGATTTTTACAATCAAAGAAAGGCTCTGTCTTTCAAGAACCACAACATTTCAGATGGATCTTTCTGATCTGGTCTCACATTCCGGCCTCCAGTTGCCTCCCATGCAAGCTGACAAGCAGCTCCTTCGTCTCTCACATGGAGGGCAGCCAAGATGCTTCTTCGCTCACACCAAAGAGCAGGTGGAATAACTCGGCTCGGCTTGTCAGCTGCTTCAAGGTCTCACCATTCAGGGTGCCGATGGCCTCGAACTGGCAACCTTCAGATGTTATCTTCAGGCAAACGGAGGCTCTACCCTCTAGACCAGACCTGCTGCCCCCCTACATGTTGGTGGTATTACACTGATTGTGCAGGATATTGCATTTAATTGTTTTATAAGCCCAATTTTGCATTTTTACCATTTTAGACTTTCCCTAGTTATTATTTGTTGCCATGAATGTGTGATTGTCTCTTCCAGAAACAAGTTGAAGGAGCAAGAGGGAATTCTGGGCCACAGACAGAAAAGCAGATTTCATGTCATTCAGTTCTGATAAATGCCTGTGTTTAGAGGCCTCTGCAGAGCTGGAAAAGAGGCTTTGGCTGCTAAATCAATTTCTTGTTACCATAGATACTAGCCTATAAGGCAAGACATTTTACCCCAAAACTCCAGCATAGACCTTTTCTTCATCTTCTTCTCTGTGGGTCACTCAGGGGGTCAGGGCAGTTCAGGGGCATTGCAGTAGTCAGGAGAAGCTCAAAGAAGTGACAGGCACAAGCTCAGCTCCGGCTGGCCTTACTTTGCTTCTCTCAACAGCTCCCTCCTGCAGGGAGAGGCTTTGCCGGCATGTGACCTCCTTAATGTCTTCAGAAACAGTGGCACAGTTCAGATTTTTTGCCCCCTTTCAATCAGGCTCCAGGGCAAGCTGCAGCTCTTCCTCACCTGCACCTTCCCCAAGTTTGCCTTCATCTTATCTGAGGGTCATAAACATTCCAGGATTTATGTCTGGAAACCTGCCCTCGCCTTATCTGTGAGAGCAAACTTATAGGTAAGAATTCACAGTATATGTCAGCACCCTGGACAGTAGTAAGGAAATGACGTTCTTAACAACGGGTGTTGCACATTCGTAACATCTCTGTTTCAGGGATCATTTCTCTCTAATCTGGAGAGAAAAACCAGCAGAGCCCATGAAGAACATCCGACAACTGCTCAAGGAGAAAGTTTCAGGTCAGCTTTACTAGACACATAAAAGAAGGGGTGGATAATCTCTCCGCGGAATGTGGCTTCTGAGTAAGTGTAGAGCCGAGCTCCTGTTTCAGCATTGAAAAAGGCCACCTGCCCGTCAGTGCAGTTCAGAGTCACTCGGATCCTCTTGAGCTCCTGTCTGAAGGATAGAGGAATGTAATTGTGGGGATTAAGAACTCTGTCCAGGCATACGCTCTTCCTCACAGCCAAGGATAGGGGGTGGTAACCAGGGAAGTGACAGCTCTGTACTCTCCTTCCCACTTTCCCACAGCCCAGATCCCTCTTCAGGACTACAGTCAAACTCACCCTTTCTCCTCACAGACGTTCTGGCAACCCCCACAGCCCACCCTCCCTCACGTCCCACAGTGACCTCCCAGAAGTATCTACTTGATGTGAATCCCTCCCGGCCCAGCACACAAGTCCAATAGTCCAATCTCTCAGGATTGTTGGGCAGATCTTGGCGGCTGTGTCCCCATCTCACGCTTTTGTGATCCTTAGTCAGGGTGAGCCAGGAATGAGCCGTGTCTGGATCCAGAATCACACTGGCTGTTGGGGTGGAGGAAGAGGAGCAAAAAGAAGTGAATTACTAACTGCCTTAATAAATACTTGAGCCCCAGAGATAGAAAGAATATCCTCCTCACAATTGTGCCCATATTTTAGACTTTAAGTGTATCCTGCCTTTCCTGTTCTTCCAGGCAGCTTAAAAGAAGCCAAAACACCCCTAAGACACATACTATATTCCTTGGCTGGTAAATGTTGTACGGAAGGCAGGAGAGAAAATGGCTGATGCTTCCTTGACACTTCCTGTGTAAACAGACCACTTCTGACTTTCAGGGACAATGAAGGTGTCTCAGTTCTGCCAAGCAGGGTCTTGAGAATACAGTTTTTCTTCTATGTTGTTTTTGTATCATGCTTCATATTTGATTATACTAAAGCAGAGGTTCCAAACTTTTCAGCACCCGGACCCACCTTTTCAAAATGACACTCTATAAGGATCAAGACATCCGTTTCCAGAAGGAAGTTTCCCTGCCTTCAACAGCCTCTGTAGCTTTGCTTGTTAGCCATGCTGGTACCCTCATAGATTTAATCCAGTCCTTTTTTGCAGTATACATTTCCTCTGGGCCTCTATTACTGCTGTTTTAAACAGACGCCATTCACACGGGAGATACTGGTTTCTTTTTACCTTCCCTTTCATCTTTCTAACTATCTCCTCCTTTAAGGGAAGTCTGCCCTTTGGAGGTCAAGGGTTGGTAGAGTAGATTGCCCTAGGCTACCTTGGGCATGGAATTGGGGGAAATTGATTCAAATGGCTGGAAGCCAGCCCTGCATCAAGGAATGGCTGACTTCATACTGCTGGGCAGAGCTCATGGAGCAAAGTCTTGCATGTTGGATGATCAGGAAGGGAGAGAGCAAGAGGGAAAAAGGAAGCCAAGTAGGGACACACTTCCACAGGTGAGGTGGACAAGGTCTGCAACAGGGAGTCTCTGAGTCACCTGCTTCCTGGACAATATGCTGCCCCCCAGTGTCCTTCAGGTGACATGGCACCCATTTCCCAACAGTGTGTTTGTTTTCCACTCACTGATTGTTGAGCCCATTTTCGAGGCATTTCTCTCCCCCTTACTTTCAGCCCCCTGCACCATGGGAAACTCCTGTCCAAACCTTCCCATCATATGCATCTTGCGCATCATTCTTCATTACCTGGGAATTGCTTCATGACTCCCTCCAGAAGGGGTTTTACATCATGGAATCCCCTGATTCTGCAGGTCAGCACAGGAGGAAAAACCACAGGATTCCCAAATGCTTCCTTCTTTTCAGACCTAATAGGGTTAAAAAAAATCGGATCCCAAAAAGTGTCCAATCGGGAATTACTGTCTGAAGCAAACAGACAGCATGGAAGGGAAGAAAAGAACAGAAAGCCTGGAGGCAGGGGCAAGGGCAGACCTGGGGATGTTCTGGGTAGGAGGCATCTTTAGCTAAGGCAGTATAAAAAGATATAAAATTCAGGAGGTACAGAAGCACCTGTGCAGATGAGGGAAGAGGTCTGGCAGCCTTGATGGGTGTGCAAATGGAAGAGAAATGAGTGGACTCCACACACCTCTGCAATGTCCTCTTATCCTGGGGGGAAAAGAAGAGAAAAAGACCTCAGTGCCTGCCACAGGCAAGTCAGTCTTTTCAGGCGCTGCACAGAGATGCTCTCTCATCCTCCACAGTCCAGTTGGCAGTGATCTGCCTTGAACGCTCCACTCAGAGACTGAGGGGGCAGCTCCACAGATGAAGGATGTGCTGGGTCAAGAAATATTTTGTGTTGCTTCTGCTGATCCATCAATTCTGTACCACACTACCTGATGTCTTATTAGACCCAGCTAACAGCCCCAAGCTCTGTCCACAGCCTGGGGGTCCCAATCACTATAAAACAGGAGGGGTGGCATACCTGACAAGGTGGCACCTCCGGGCACCAAGCTTGGGGGGCGGTGCCATGATGCCATCCACTCTCCCCGCACTGCCCTCCTAGCAGTACTCAGTTGGGCACCGATAGTATCAGCACACCTATCTGGTCTCCCCCCAAAAGCATTCTGAGGGTTTGGGAAGCCGTGCACAGCCTTCTCAGTGCTGAAAATCACTTTCACTTCCAGGGAAGTCACAAGCACCCTCTCCGGCCCTTAGAGCACCACGATGGGGGAGAGGGTGAGGCAGTGGGTGCAGAAGACAGCATCTCCAGGTGGGGGAACAGCACCCTTGAAGGTGTGGCCAAAAGCCCCACAGTGGCTAGAGACACACTGAGGGGAGGGCTCTGCTGGAGCTTTCCATTGGTGGTGTTGATACCATGTATGAGAAGGAAGAGAGACAGAGGGCATCTTCAGCTGGAGAGCGGAGAAGAAACTACTACCCTGTCATTTCCCTCTCCCTTGCTCAACTGGAGATATGACCCCCCCCCAAAAAAAAAAAAAAAAAAAAAAAATTCTTTGCTGACCAGCAGTCCAGGGCAGACGCTCTGACCCACACTTCTTCCGGGGTGGGGCGTTTACCCAGGCAGGGACTGCCCTCCATTATCAGGCTTCCAGCACATGCATTCCAGATGCCCTGGGACTCTCTTTCCCTGCACAGCCACCAGACAGTGGACAATGAGGCTGCACTGGACCTCCCCAGAAGCCCAAAGGGGGGCATGAGGGTAGCAGGACAGAACTGAGCAGAATTGGGGGGGGGGGGGAGAGATCCATGATCAGGAAGTAAATATGAGAACAGATACCATGATCTTTGGCACCTCCAGGCCACAGTGAAATAAATGCACTTCCTTATTTCTCTTGGGTGCTCCTTTTATCTTGGGTGCTTTGCCAGCACCACAGAACAAGTCCCTTCATTCTGGTGTAGGCCAAGGAAGCACAGAGCAGTTTCTTTCCCTCCCTCCTGATGAGGAACCCGGGCTATTTCTACCCTCCTCTCAGCTGCAGGAGTTCACTTGCTGGCTGCTGGCATTTCTCTTCCATGTTCTGGATGAGACCTTCAAGGGAGGTCAGCTCCTCCATGAGTCTGGCCACGTGCTCCTCTCTTCTGGTTGCAATCTCCTTCTCCAGCTCTTCCAGCGGCAAGAGGAGAAATGTCTTTTGTTCTTCCAGAAACTGGTGTAGTCGGTTGAAAACAGCCACTGTGCTTGTCTTCTTTTCTTCTATTTGGCCCTAAAACAGGCAGATGGAAAGAGGAGAAAAGGAGAGAAAAGGCAGGAATGTTGTCAGGCTTGGCCGGGAGGTGGGGAGAAATCTCTGGTCAGAAACATGGCAGGAAGAGACACTGGAGCAGCTGGAGGGAGGCGGATCAGCAAGGTCTCCTGCATCAGCACACAGGCACTACCACCAGGTAACAGGTGAGTGAGTTGATTCTTCCAGTGTGAAGCTATGCACCCACTGGGACTCATTTAGAGAGACAACCCTGCAAGGAAGGGCACGTTAGACTTTTTGCAGCGAGACCAAATCAGCTGTGAGAAGGAGAAAACAGACAAGACTCCACCTTTAGATTGGCCTGAAATGAACATGATTGGGGAGTTCTGGCCATGTTGACTCTTCTTCCTTTCATATGACACTTTTACAGACATGGGTTCTAGTAGCTGTTCACTTCCAATGCAACAGGGACACTTACGAGCAGGTCTTGGCCTTCCTATTTTGTTCCTGCTTGACTTGCCAGAATTATCTCTCTCTCTCTCCTTCCTCAAATCTTCCAGATGGCTACACAATGGGTCCTGAAGCAAACATTTCTGTTTGGATTCTTTTTCAGGGTTGGTTGGGCAGGTTACTATCTAAAGGTGCTTTAGAACACTCCATAAGAATGAGAAAGCAGTTGACATATCTGCCTACTCCTTGTATTTCACTGCCTTCTGGGCAGGTTTTTGGACTTGGCATCTTATAGTGGTATCTTACAGGAGCAGGAATTGCACTTGGGTCTTGATGTGCATTCAGTCTGTGTTTAGCCCTTCCTGAAACAGATCAGGGAAAGAATGCCTTTCAACCTCCCCTAGGCCCAAATCCTAACCCACTTTCCAGCACTGGCATAGTAGTTGCAATGGGATGTTTGCTGTATCCTGCAGTTGGGTGGCACTCACAGAGGCCTCCCCAAGTAAGGGAATGTTTGTTTCCTTACCTAGGAGCTGCATTGCCCTTATGTCATAAGAACATAAGAACAGCCCCACTGGATCAGGCCATAGACCCATCTTGTCCACCTTCCGGTATCTCACAGCGGCCCACCAAATGCCCCAGGGAGCACACCAGATAACAAGAGAACTGCATCCTGGTCCCCTCCCTTGCATCTGACATAGCCCATTTCTAAAATCAGGAGGTTGCGCATACACATCATGGCTTGTAATCCGTAATGGATTTTTCCTCCAGAAACTTGTCCAATTCCCTTTTAAAGGCATCCAGGCCAGATGCCGTCACCACATCCTGCGGCATGGAGTTCCACAGACCGACCACATGCTGAGTAAAGAAATATTTTCTTTTGTCTGTCCTAACCCTCCCAACACTCAATTTTAGTGGATGTCCCCTGGTTCTGGTGTTATGTGAGAGTGTAAAGAGCATCTCTCTATCCACTTTATCCTTCCCATGCGTAATTTTGTATGTCTCAATCATGTCCCCCCTCAGGCGTCTCTTTTCTAGGCTGAAGAGGCAGTGCTGGAAAGTGGAATAGGATTGTGGTTGGCATCCTTCAGTCTCGGAAGACTATGGTATCGCGCTCTGAATAGTGGTTCTGGAACAGAGTGTCATCTCCAGTGTGCGAAGCCTGGGTAAAGTAGATATGGAGGATAGACTGTTACCCATGCAGCAAATCCCCCCTCTCCACGTCACTGAAGTGGTCCAATGGAAAGGCAGAAGCCAATACAGTTGGTTCCAGCGAAGTCACAGGAGTTGCCAGAGATTTGCTGGCCTGATGCAACTGCTCTCAATGTGACCGCCAACTGTTTGACCTCTCGCATGAGCTATGGCATAAGGGCTTCCTCCACTGCTTACTGTTTCACATCTGTGATGCAGCAGTGGCAGCAAAGGAAAGGCTGGCCTTGCTTTGTGCAAGGCCTTTTATAGGCCTTGAGCTATTGCATAACCTTCATTCATTCATATCAGTTCCATCTCTAATGTATTCATTTATGTAAATTTATTCAAATTTGAAATGTAAACTAATTCTTTTTTTTCCCTGGCCCCCGACACAGTGTCAGAGAAATGATGTGGCCCTCCTGCCAAAAAGTTTGGACAGCCCTGTTCTAGAGAGTTGTCATCTCCTGGAGCAGGTAAACCCTTTATCTGCTGAGGGGCTCAAGGCTTTCCCTCAATGGCTTCTCTCCAACCAAGCTGCATGTTACACCCATCACTGGTCCTGGAGATTTGTATCCACTTACCTTGCATTCCTTGGCAGCCTCTTCCAAAAGCAGGACAGTTTGTGATTGATGCTCTGGGGATCTCTCACAATTCAGACGCACCAACTCCTGATCATCTTTGCAGAACAGGTTGTGTTTTTCCTCGTGACTCACACATAAATCCTCTTTTCCTAGATTGTGCGATAAACATTTAATTTTCTCTGCTATGCTAGCCAGTTGCCAGTTTGGCCGGAAATTCCCTTTCTTGATTTTGGTTTTGCAGAGGGGACACTGCAAGGGTCAATAATTTTCCCACTTCTCACAGTAGTTGATCATGCAGCCCCTGCAAATGTTGTGTCCACAGTCCAGGGTCACTGGGTCTGTCAGGAACTCCATGCAGATGGGGCACTTGAGTTCTTCTTTTACATCCATGGATGGCGAGGCTGCAGCCATGGCAGATGAAGCTTCTGCAGATGGATTCAGGCAGCTTGTGAGACCTGTACAAGGACAGCAGGATGGACGTGGGTGAGAGGATGAAGAACTGCCTCATGGGTAATAACCAGGGCTTTTTGTAATAGAACGCACCAGAACGGTGTTCCTGCACCTTTTTTCATGCAGTCCCCGCAGGAAAAAATGCATGGAGCCCTATGGAAAGAGAAAGTGAGCCGTAGCATGTATTTACTCATGAGTAGGTGTACTTGCCATAGTCCGTCGGAAAGGGCAGGCAGAGAGGAATCCAACGACACCAGAATGGCCCCAATCCAATGAATGCAGCCTCCTAAAAACACCCGAGATGGTCCCATCCCTCCCAGCTTCGAGTCTGAGCCAGAAACAAAGCCTCATGGCCACGTTTACTTGCTAGTAGTCCGTTGTAAAGGGCAACTGAGAGGACTCCAAGGACGTCAGAATGGTCCTGATCCAATGAATGCAGCCCCCCAAAACACAAAAGGGAGAAGGAGATCCCTGCCTCCCTCCCAGCTGCAGTCTATTGAGCCCTATGGAAAGCAAGCAGCCTCACGTCGTGTTTACTCATGAGTAGGCAGATGTGCCTTGGCTGTTGGTCAGGCCAGGCAAAGGGGAATGTGAGGACACCAGAATGGTCCCGATCCCATGGAGCTGGAGATACTTCAGAAGGCAGCCTCTCCCCCCCCCCCTAAAAAGGACAAAAAAGAGGCTTCAGGTGGTAAGGGGAAAGTTTTCTATTTTGCACTTACAAAGCCAGGAGGGTCTCTATCTTGATCTGCCTGAAATAGAAGAACTTTAAACTGGGCACTGGGGAGGACTGGAAATCTCACTGATTCTTTTTTTTTTGGGGGGGGGGGGTATTGCAGGCAGGCTACAGAGTAAGCTCCATTGACCACTATGGGACTTACTTCAGAGTAGACATGCATAGGATTGGGCTCACAGGCTGCAATCCTACCCACACTTTCCTGAGAGTAAGCTCCATTGACCACAATAGGACCACAACAATCTTCAGAGTAGATTCACTTGGTGGAACAGGACTGGCTCCCCCTTATTTAATGTTTTCTTTTAATTTAATTATTTATAATTATTTATTTTACTTTGCTTGATGATGTCACTGCTGGCCATGACATCACTTCCAGTGGGTCCTGGAAAGATTGTCATTCTAAAAAGTGGGTCCCGGTGTGTATTGGAATCTCGGTAGATTTGGAAAGGAGGTAGGCTGTGGTGTCAGCAGTGGCCCCTTTAAGGGTAAGGCCTGGGCTTCCAGGGAGTGTGCTGCACAGCAGCAGCCACTTGAAGGCCATAGGATTGGCAACCTTCAGTCTCGAAAGACTATGGTATCGCGCTCTGAAAGGTGGTTCTGGCACAGCGTCTAGTGTGGCTGAAAAGGCCAATCCGGGAGTGACAATCCCTTCCACACCGGGAGCAAGTGCAGTCTGTCCCTGGTCTGTCTCCCTGGCTATGGGCCTTCCTTCTTTGCCTCTTAGCCTCAGACTGTTGGCAAAGTGTCTCTTCAAACTGGGAAAGGCCATGCTGCACAGCCTGCCTCCAAGCGGGCCGCTCAGAGGCCAGGGTTTCCCACTTGTTGAGGTCCATCCCTAAGGCCTTCAGATCCCTCTTGCAGATGTCCTTGTATCGCAGCTGTGGTCTACCTGTAGGCCGCTTTCCTTGCACGAGTTCTCCATAGAGGAGATCCTTTGGGATCCGGCCATCATCCATTCTCACGACATGACCAAGCCAACGCAGGCGTCTCTGTTTCAGCAGTGAATACATGCTAGGGATTCCAGCACGTTCCAGGACTGTGTTGTTTGGAACTTTGTCCTGCCAGGTGATGCCGAGGATGCGTCGGAGGCAGCGCATGTGGAAAGCACTCAGTTTCCTCTCCTGTTTTGGGCGAAGAGTCCATGACTCGCTGCAGTACAGAAGTGTACTCAGGACGCAAGCTCTGTAGACCTGGATCTTGGTATGTTCCGTCAGCTTCTTGTTGGACCAGACTCTCTTTGTGAGTCTGGAAAACGTGGTAGCTGCTTTACCGATGCGCCTGTTTAGCTCGGCATCGAGAGAATGAGTGTCGGAGATCGTTGAGCCAAGGTACACAAAGTCATGGACAACCTCCAGTTCATGCTCAGAGATTGTAATGCAGGGAGGTGAGTCCACATCCTGAACCATGACCTGTGTTTTCTTCAGGCTGATTGTCAGTCCAAAATCTTGGCAGGCCTTGCTAAAACGATCCATGAGCTGCTGGAGATCTTTGGCAGAGTGGGTAGTGACAGCTGCATCGTCGGCAAAGAGGAAGTCACGCAGACATTTCAGCTGGACTTTGGATTTTGCTCTCAGTCTGGAGAGGTTGAAGAGCTTTCCGTCTGATCTGGTCCGGAGATAGATGCCTTCTGTTGCAGGCCTGAAGGCCATAGGGCCCTCAGGGATCTAAGGAGCACTTGAGGCAGGGAGGGTTTGTGGGCAGCAGAAGGAGGAAAGCTTGAGGCAAGGGAGACTGGATTAATGGACTAAGGAATTGATGGCTAATGGACTGCTGGTGAATGGACTTTGGAGACTGCTGGAGACACTGGAGTTTGGTGTGTGGCTGCTGTGCCCAAGACCTGCTGAGGACCAAGGGTCTGCTGTAATGGTGGGAGGCAGCTGGCAGGAGAAAGGACCTCTGCAGGTTGAACAGGTGAGCTACCCTGGAGGTGGGGTCCAGCAGGACAGAACCAGGGTCATTTGTTGGGGAGAAGAAGGGGAGCTAATTTGCTTAAATTGGGCATAATTCTCCAGGCAGAGCTTGGCCTTGGAATCTGGCAAAACAAGGTGCTAAAAGTTTGAGAACTGCTGCCATAAGTTAGTAAGTTGAGATGGGGTGTGTGTGTGTGAGACTCTACAAGTTTTAAACTAAATGGCTATAAACACTCATAACATAGCTTTAACATTATTAACATAAATGATTAGTCTTAGCATAATTGCTACATGCATTCATAGCATAGCATAACATTGGCTTCATTAAACACTTAGTCTGTTAGCATCAGTAAGCATTTGTTTGTGTTTGGCTTATGGCTTTCTTAGCCTGCATCACTGTGGCAATGAGTTCTGCAGACCAACTACATGCTGAGTAAAGGAATATTTTCTTTTGTCTGTCCTAACCCTCCCAACACTCAATTTTAGTGGATGTCCCCTGGTTCTGGTGTTATGTGAGAGGGAAAAGAGCGTCTCTCTATCCACCCTGCATAACTTTGTATGTCTCAATCATGTCCCCCCTCAGGCGCCTCTTTTCTAGGCTGTAGAGGCCCAAATGCCTTTCCTCATAAGGAAGGTGCCCCAGCCCAGCAATCATCTTAGTTGCTCTCTTTTGCACCTTTTCCTTTTCCACTATGTCTTTTTTGAGATGTGGCGACCAGAACTGGACACAATACTCCAGGTGTGGCCTTACCATAGATTTGTACAACGGCATTATAATATTAGCCGTTTTGTTCTCAATACCTTTTCTAATGATCCTGTCAGCGGCAGCCCACCCGAGAGCCCCTGACTTGCCTGCCAGGGATGAGGGGGCAGCATCCAACCCTGAGCTGTCATACAAGAGCGCTGCTACTGCCATCCCTGGAGGGCCACCTGGAGGCGGCAAGCGCTCGCCAAGGCAGAGCTTCCTACCGCAGTCCCAGCAGGGAAGGCATAGCCTCCCCGACTGCCCCCTGCACCAAGGCACCCCTTTAACCAGGGCAGGCAGCGGGAGCAGCAGCCGCTGCTCACGACCCCCGCCTGCTGCCAGGGCACCAGGAAAACTTGTGGCTTCCCAGGACGGCCTGTGGCAAGGACCTTGCCAGTTGGAGATGCCCGCAGTGAGCCCCACCCTCTGGGCAAGGACACCATGTGCCATGGCAATGGGCTGGGCACCCTCTCCACCAGGGCAGGCAATTCTGAGGAGCTGAAGCACCCCCAACCTGACAAGCAACTGCCTGCCATCCTATTAGGCACCAGGGAATACGCAGGGGAAAGGAGGCTGGGGTCACCTTAAGGATGTCTGGCAGGAAGGGGAGGAGTCAGGTGGAGCTGATAAGCTCCATAAAGCTGGGGCTGGCCAGTGATGAGGAGGAATCTGAGGACAGGTGAGGCAGGCAGTGCAAGGGAAGGCTGTCTGCCTGGGAGCCACTGGCTTGCCTCAGGACCCAGGCAGGGGATCAGGGTGCATTCACCCCCCCCCCATGGGAATAGTCTGAGGCCTCCCTGAGCTTCCCCTACAGACTCCAGACCCACTGAAGGTTAGGGGCGAGCCATGCCTTTGGGACCATCTGCTAATGTTGAGTGGCACCCTGGATGGGAGGCCCAACAGATCCCAAGCATAGAATGAGAAAGTGAAAATGAGAGCTGAAGAACACACATGTGATTGTCAAACACCCCAGATGGGAAGAGCACTGGGAAAAATTCAAGAATACACTCAATTCTTCCAGCTCTTTAATTTTCCTGCAGCAACACCCACTCTGAATTAATTCCCCTAAAAGGATACACATTTACACACTAAAAGAGGACACAGTGAGAATTAGTTTGCAGCGACTATTCCCCAGGTAGCACATGGGCAGCCTTTGACACTCTGCCTCATACTACAACCCGTGCGCGTGTGTGCGCGCGCGTGTGCGCGCGTGTGTGCGCGTGCGTGTGTGTGTGTGCGCGCGCATTGCATCAAGTTTCCACAAGCTGCTCAGGGCCTTCTGGGGCCCTGCAAGCCCCCCACCAATATTCCCTTTAATTTCCCTCCTAGAATGTGTGGAGCCCAACTGTGGCTGTGTGGACACAGCTATGGAGCACTCAGCAAGATCATCATCATCACCAAGCTCCAGAGTGCAGAGAGGAAAGCTGCACAGGGCTTCAATCAGAGCTGCACAGCTGCATGGCCATCCTGCTCACACACTGAGCTCAGGTAGCTGATATCTTGTCCCTTGTTACAACCCTCTACACTCAGCAAATCCCCTGAAGCTTTGAAGGTGCTTCCTGGTCAGTCTCTTGCCTTGATTCCCACAGGCACTAGTCTCTGCTACATATCCAGGATCCCTCCTTTTACTGGCTGCATCTATACAGAAGGTCGAGGTTGCAGAGGACTTACTGCCCCGATTGTTCAGAAGCTGACCCCTCTCTCCTGGAATAATTGCAAGCACAATGCGGACTTCGACCAACCCTGCAACGGATAATCCTTTTCATTTTAAGCTTCAGACACTGAGCTCAAGAAGGGCTCTGTGCACTTCAATGCTGGCTGTCAGCATTTTGAACACAAATTGATCCAGTCCCAGTGCTACCTCACCATTAAAGAAGAAGAGACTGTGATCAGGGGGGTAATCAAAAGGGATTCATTCTAGCTGCCATGTGTGCTTAAATGTCAGCAGCACTGGTGTGAAGCTGGCCAGCTAAGAACCCTTCCTGAAAGCCTTTTTGATCTGAAAGTCCTCAACCACAGGTCCTTTCCAGTAACTCATCACAGGCAAAATGGTCAAATGCTGCCACCTAGTGGTTTGTTGAGGACAAGCATTGAGCTGATATCCCCTCTTTCTACTCCCTGCAAATGTGTGAAGGAAGAAATTTCCCTTATTGGGTGGTTTGGATGATGACTGCTCCATCTGGCTCAATACTTCTCTGGCTGCAGCTGACAGCAGCAGTTTCATTAATGACCCTCTAGCAGCCCTACCTGGACACGCCAGGGATTGAATGAGGGACCTTCTGCATGGAAAGAAGCTGCCCTACCCGTGTTCCGGTACCCCCTGCTAAGCGCCTTCCTTGCGCTCTGTCTAGCAGAGAGAGCAGTTTTCAGTGAAGCAGCCAGAGGAGGAGAGAACTGCAGGCACAAGTTCAAACACTGGCCAGAGGATTCCTTGCTTATTCTCCATCAGGCCTCTCTGCTCCAGGCTGCATTGGCCCCCTGCAGCTCTCAGCAGCAACCACCTTCCCAAACAGCGGAGATGCCCTAGAGCCAGAACATGCCCCAGCTAAGACTCCATGGCTTTGGGGGAAGAAGAAGAGCATCTCTGAGCATATGCAGTGTGTTCTCCCCATATCAGCGCGTTCTTTCTTCCACAATAGGAATGACTGGCTTCTGTGGTTTGTTTTCTAGCCTGCCTTTCCTCCAAGCAGATCCATGGCTGGAGCGTTGCACTGCTGCCTGGGAGCTCCCATCCCCCAGTGGCCCTACTAAGGGAACGTTGTTAATTGTTAGCCTCACAACAACACTGCAGGGTAGTCCAGGCTGGGAAATGAGGATTTGCTGAAGACCCGTCAAAGAGATTTATAGCCAAGAACAGAAAATTTTCCACCTCTGGTGTTCCTGTGGAGGGGACGGGACACTAAGTTTCTTCAGGCACCTGGCTGCTGGTGTAAAGTGGCCCCTCTGCCTTGCCTTCAGAGCCAGTCCTGACTGCAAAGCTTTTGCAGTCCATAGGTGTGAACAACTGGCAAAGTGGGCCTGAATGCAACCAGAAGGGATGAGGCTTGGGGGACATCTCACTGGCCAGTTCCCAACTGCAGGCCTTGCGAGGCACTGCTGGATTCCTCTGGAGTGGTGGAAGATGTGATGAATCTGTCTTGTGTTCCCCAAGATTATGTGGCACATCAGCCCCGGAAGGGTGCAGGGGCCCCATTATGGCCTTATGTAAATGTGTGTGTCTATGTCTGTGTGTGCTTGTGCATGAGTGTCTGTGCAGAATATAAGGTATTAAAATATTCTTAAATTAAGATATTCTACCAAACTCAGATTAATAAATTTAAGGTCGGTGGTGAAGTAAGAGTGTTTGTGTCGGGCGGTGAGCCATACTTGAAGGCGTTGGATCCGGTGGAGCAATGCTCCACCAGTCCCACCTCCTTCCCTCCCCACTCCTCCCCCGCACACCTCCCCCGCCCTCTCCCCGCCCTCTGCCTCCCCATCACACCTCCTTTGATGATAGGTACAAAACACTGTTTCAAAGCAGCATTTTCATAAATCTGAAACTAAAATGCTGCGCATTCCCCACCCCCGCCCCCCAGCCCCACACAAAACTTTGTGCTTAGCCTCTTGGCAGAGATTTCTCTCATTTGGAAAATAGAAGAGCAGAGGCAGCTGCAGAAAACAGAACGGATGGAAAGACTACAAGGGCTTGTTGAAGCAAGAGGCAGGAGCAGCATCCAGCCAGTCTCCCGTACCACACTCGGCAGCCTGAATCAGAAAACTCCCCTGTGCTCTCGTCAGGCACCCTCCCTGCACACCCACTCCCAGGCCTGTTGCAACTGGGTCAGAGGAACTCTCCTCTTTCTCCTCACCCAAGACTAAGTATGTAAGGGGCACAGAGGGTGGTAGCTCACTTACAGTCAGTTCTATTTATATACTTCACATAAAAGCAAGAGGAAAGATATGCAATTCCAATACAGTAACGCCATTAGAACATTAGTTTTTACAATATTAATTAATTTTATTAATTTTTACAATATCGATTAAGCAACGTACAGAAGTTTTGAGTTTATAGAATCTGCCTAGTAGAGCTGGATTCTCCTCTCTTTCTGAGAGCTGAATCTCCTTAGAACCAGGGGCAGATCCAGTGCCTGTATTTGGGGGGCGGGGCATGAACAGTACCTTCAGAGCCCAGGTCAACCAGCCAGGTAGACCTGGGCTCCTTATTGAGCTTCTAGCCTCTGCGGCTATTTGCTGAGCAGCTAGACCTGGGCTTCTGCCTGGACGTGGAGTCCTGGTCTACCTGGTTGGTAGATTGAGCTTATATTGAGCTCTGTGGCTATTTGCTGGGTGGTTAGACCTGGGCTCCCATTCAAGCCAATCTCCTTGGCAACCGTCCGGTGGGCGTTCCCCTGGCACTCAATTTTGCTCTCTGTCTGGGTGTGTGCCCTTCCCTGATGACAGAACAGTTTAGGGGGGACATGCACCAATGCCCCCCCCCCAGATCCGCTCCTGCTTAGAACCTTTTCCACACTGAAGTTCTTGGTTCTCTTTAGCTCAAATGCTTTCCATGCTTTCTCCCACCAGAAAAAGGGTCTCCCAAGCAGCAGCCATTAATTTTAATAATGTATCTGAAAGGCAAAAACCCCACCATGTGCTCCATGTGCTCTGGACAAGGGCAGGGTGACCGGATGTCATAACTTCCAAGGAGCCCCTCCCGTGACCCTTTTTTATTCACTCTACACACATGCACTCTCAGTCTCTCACTCTCCCCCCATCCCTGCCAGAAGCCCCAAGCCCTCTTCCCTCCTGCGCATGAAAGAAACATTGCAAAAAGGGCTTCAACTCCCCCCAGCTGACGCCAGACCAGAGCTCAGCAGGAGCAGCTCCAGGACCCTGCATTGGGCATGTTTGCCACCACACAGCTCCCAGGAAAAGAAGGAGCGCACCAGAGAGCACGTGGATCTCAGCAGGCACCTTCATGTCCTGCGACTATCAGGGGATCACTATGATTGGCCCTAAACCGGGTTATTAGGAGCCTGAGCACATTGGAGGAGGCTGCCTGTGAGAGGGGCTGAGCTCTCAAGGGAAAAGAAGCCTTAAATGGAGGACATTTTGGAGGACAAGAAGCTGAGAAAGAGGACATGTCCGGATGAATGCGCAGTCTGTCAGGGAGAGAGGCTCAGGTGGGCTTCAGCAGACACCTGCAAGATGGGGAGGAGGGTCTCTCCGCAGAATGAGGCTCCTGAGTAAGTGTAGAGGTGGACACCTGTGTCAGCCTCCGAAAAGGCCACCTGTCCCCCCAGCACAGTTCAGAGTCACTCGGATCCTCTTGGGTTCCTGGCTCAGGGACAGAGGAGTGTAATCAGGGGCACTAAAAACTCTGTACTGACCTCCCCACTTCCCCACAGCCCAGACCCCTTCCTGAGGATTAAGAAGAAACCAGCCCTTTCTCCTCACAGACTGTCTGGCAACCCCCACAGCCCACCTTCCCTCCCCTCCCACAGTGACCTCCCAGAAGTGTCTGCCTGCAGTGAATCCCTCACAGCCCAGCACAAAATCCCAACAGTCAAATCTCTCCGGACTGTCAGGCAGATCTTGGTGTTGGTGTCCCCATCGCACACTCTTGCCATCCTCAGACAGGATGAGTTTGGGATGAGCCGTGTCTGGATCCAGAGTCACCTTTGCTTCGGAGGCTGGAGCAGGAGGAGGAGAGAGAAGAATCAGGACACTCATCTGGAGCCACAGAGAGATTAGCAGGCCACAGTTGTTTGCCCTGCCCCCCACGATGGCACAGGCAGAGGCGGGAGACTACGGGCACCTGGCTTTGTGGCTTGGCTGGCAGCGAGGGGTGTGTGGACCCTCACGGCATCCTACAGCCAGTGGGGCTGTAGTGGGGCTGTAGCCTCCTCCCAGCCAGCATGCCCTGTCTGAGTGTGGCAGGTGCGCATGGTTGCCTGGGAGTGAGCCCCACTGACTTGCTTCTGAGTGGAGATGCTTAGCTTTGGGTCCAACCAGTAGTCCTGTCTGCGCTTGCTTGGGAGTAAGCCCCATTGACTATGGTGGGGCTGGCTTCTGAGTGGACATGCATAGCATAGGGCTCTCAGGTGCTCTCTGCTGGGCGCAGGTGCTGGGGCTTAAAGAATGGTGAGCTGCCTCATTTTCAGGCTTGCATTCCCTTTGGGTCCCCCCCTTGCCTCTTTCTTTACCAGGGGCCTCTGTCTCCCTGGTTGAGGGGTGGCAGTCCTCTGCTCAGTCCCTGATGGTCACTGGGTGACATTCAGGCAAACATAGTGGTTCTACTAGTAATGTTGCAAAAAATATCCTATTTTTAAACCTTGGTGAGCTGGACCAGCCTGGATTGGCCAAGCGGAAGTAGACAGACCAAGTGGTCTGACTCAGTATGTGGCAGCTCCTAGTTTCGCTCTCTGCTGGGTGGCGTCTGAGCTGGTGGGCAGCCTCTGGTGTGTTTGTCTGGGTTTTTGACAACTATAGGGGGTGGTTGCCCCCCTCTCCTGTTTGTGTTTGACTAGGCCTAAGAAAGCTCAAGGTTGGGAGGAAGGCTCCCAAGCCCCCTGCCCCTTGCATACTGGAGCTCACTTTTTCCTCTGAGGCTGGTAATGACACGGGGGAGGTGATGGTTCTTATGGCCCAAGCTGAGATGATTATGAAGAGGAGGCTGCCTGCAGGGCTGGAAAAGGGAAGGTGTGGGGCGTCCAATGAAGGTCCACAAAGAGGCCGAACAAGCCCCGACTAGACTGAGGCTCAAGAGCGCCAGATGGCCAATGAAGGCCCAGGAGAGCAAACGTTTTAAACCTACTTCCTGATGTAGGACTGATGTTTCCCAGATCCCCCCTGCTTCCTTTTTTAAAGATTGGTGTGACATTAGCTGTCCTCCAGTCCTCTGGCACAGCGGCCCTTTTAACAAACAAGTTGCATATTTTTCTCAGAAGGTCTGCAAATTCTTTAGTTCTTCTTGAGTTGATGCCTTCTGCATCTGGTGACTTACTGATATTTAGTTTGTCAAATATCTGAAATGTCTTCTCTTTTAACCTCTGTCTGACTTACAGGGCAATCCTATGCTTCCCTATCACCAAAAACGGCCACCTCTGAATCCAGTGGTCTCTGGGGGTAAGGAAACAACTTTCCCTTACTGCATATTGAGCAATGGCAGCCCCAATGGGTCTCCCTGGATCTGCGCCTGCTATTGAGGGCACCTGTCGGGCAGCAGTATCTGCCCAAGGTCTTCTGCCATGAAGACAGATGCAAATACAGAGGTCCTCCTGAGCTGGAAGGTGGCTATGCTGATATTAGACCCACAACATACTCTGGATGGGGTAGCACTCCCTCTGAAGGAGCAGGTTCACAGCCTGGGAGTCCTCCCGGACTCACAGCTGTCCCTGGATGCTCAGGTGGCAGCTGTGGCCAGGGGGGCTTTTGCCCAGCTTCAGCAGGTGCGCCACCTGCAGCCATACCTGTGCCAGTCGGACCTGGCCTTGGTGTTCCATGCCCTAGTGACATCTTGGTTAGACTGCTGTAATGCCCTCGACATGGGGCTACCCCTGAAAACGGTTCAGAAGTTGCAGTTGGTGAAGAATGCAGCGGCTTGGTTGGTGACTGGGGCTCGGCATGTGGAATCTGCTATGCCATTGTTCCAGGGGCTTCACTGGCTGCCCAATCCTTTGCAACCTAAACAAGGTGTTGTTTAAAGCTCTGTAAGGCATAGGACCAGGCTGCCTCAGGGATCGCCCGCCTTCCCCCACACATTCCTGCACATCCCCTGTGGTCATCAGAGAGGGCTCTTCTCAGGATACCGCTGCCATCTGAAGCCAGAGGGATGGAGGCAAGCTGCAGAGCCTTCTCAGATGTGGCACCACAGCTCTGGAACCAGCTGCCAGAAGATCTGAGAGCAGCTTCTTCAGTACATGGTTTCGGGCAGGGTTTGACAACCTCTCTGTTTCGCCTGCTTTTGGGGAGGGAGATGCTCCTTAGGGACCCCTTAATTTTTTTAACCTTTTAAAGCTTTTATGCTGCTTTATATTATTTATTTCCTATCTGCTCATTTATTCTTGTTGTTTAAATTGTTTAATGGTTTTTGATCTTAATAATTTATTTTGACAGTCTTTTGTATTTACACTTCACTGTAAACCAGTTTGGATGTTTAGAAGAGCGGTACAAAAATCTTTTAAACAAATATATAAATAAATAACTCATTCATTTAATTTCTCTGCCACCCCATGTCCCCTTTTATCTCCCCTTTCCCTGCTTCACCACCCAGCAGGCCAACCACTTTTCTGGCAGATTTCCTGCTTCTATCAGATTTGGAAAGGTGTTTATTATTCTCCTTAACGCTGTTGGCCATTCGCTCCTCAAAGTATTTCTTGGCCTCTCATATCAACATCTTACATTTCTTTTGCAAGAGTTTGCAATCCTTTTCATTCTCCTCATTAGGGCACGACTTCCATTTCCAGACGGAAGCTTCCCAGCCTCTCTACCTTAGCCATGCTGGCATCCTCCTGCATTTAGTCGAGCCCTTCTTTTCCAGTATACGTTTCATCTGGGCCTCTATTACTACCGTTTTAAACAGACTGTATTCACACTGGAGATACTGGTCTCCTTTTACCTTCCCTTTCATTTTCTTTCTAACTAGTCTCCTCAATTAAGGGAAGTCCACCCTTTGGAATTCAAGGGCTTTTGTGCTGGATTTGCTTGGCAGTCTTCCCCCGCCATGCATGGTAGAGTGGCTTATCCTAGGCTACCTTGGGTGTGTGACTGGGAGAAATTGGTCCAATTGGCTTGAAGCCATCCCTGCCTCAAGGAATGACTGACTTCATGCTACGGGTCAGAGCTTATGGATCAAAGCCTTGCAAGTTGGATGATCAGGAGGAGAGAGAGCAAGAGGAAGCCAATTAGGGACACAGTCCCACAGGTGAGGGGGACAAAGTCAAGGTCTGAGACAAGGAGCCTCTGAGTCACCTGCTTCCAGGACAATACGCTGCCCCCAGTGTCCTGCAAGTGACATTACACCCATTTCCCAATAGGGGTTTTACACTCACTGATGATTGTTGAGTCCATTTTCTAGGATCCCCCCCCCCCCCGTTCCTTTCAGCCCTCACACCATGGCAAGTCCTGTCCAAACCTGCCCAATATATGCATTGTTGCACATCATTCTTGATTACCTGGGAATTGCTCCATGACACCCACCAGCAGCTGTTTTACATCACAGAATTCCCCAATTCTACAGGTCAGCTCAGGAGGAAAAGCCACAGGATTCCCAGATGCTTCCTTCTTCTCATACCTAATGTGGAGGAGGAAAATATCTGATTTCATAATCCATCCAATGGGAATTCCTGACTGGAGTAAAAGGACAGCATGGAGGAGAAGAGCAGGAAGCCTGGAGGCAGGACAAGAGCAGATGGGCGTGTTCAGGAGAGGAGGCTTCTCTAGCTATGGCAAGGCAAATGGATATAAAATATGGCCGGTACCAGTGTAGATGAGCAAAGGGGACAGATGTCTGGCATGTTCAAGTGGAACGTTGTAAAGAGAGGTCCTGAGTGGAACACTGGAGGGTGGAGATTCCTGCATTCTCTCCCCAAGAACCATGAAAGAGCCACGTCCTTCACAGACCATTCCCAGCATCAGGTGACAAGGAGGGAAATGAGTGGGATCCACGTACCTCTGCAAGGTCCTTCTAATATCCTGTGGGGGGAAAGAGAAGAAAAATAGGTCAGAGCCTGCCCAGGCAAGTCAGTTTTTTCACACCCTGCACAGAGACCTGCTCTCTAGCCCTCCATCTAGAGTGCATCCATCTTGCACTGATGGATATCAGTGAGGCAATCCGAGGGCAACCCCAGAGGCACTCTGAGGGCCTGGGAAGCTGCAGATGCCCTTCTAAGTGCCAGAAATAGTCACGTCAGGGAAAGCTGCAGGTGGCTTATTTGGCTCTCAGAACACCTTCAGGGGGAGGCAGTGTGTGCGGGGTATGGCACCTCCAGCTGGGGGGTGGCACCCCTGAATGTATAACCCCAGTTGCCACAGTGGCTATGAACACCACTGAGGAAAGGGCTCTGCTGGAGCTTTCCTTGGTGTTGTTGAAACCAAGTCGCTCTGGTCCATGCTTCCTAGTCACTCTTATCTTCCTCAGAGGGAAACTGAGGCATTATGCATTCCAGATGCCCTATGACTCTCTCTGCACAGACACCAGATAATGTGCACTGGAACACCACAGAAGCCCATTAGTGGGGTGTTAGGGTAGCAGGACAGAACTGAGCAGAATGGGGAGAGATCAGTTGTCAGGAAGGAGACATGAGAACAGATTCCAGGATCTTTGGGACCTCCAGGCCTCAGTGAAATAAAATGAACCTTATTTCTCTGGTGTTTTCCTGTTCATAAGAGAGGTCTTTGTTAGCACCACACACTGAGTCCCTTCATTCTTGTGTAGGCCAAGGAAGCACAGAGCAGTTGCTTTCCTTCCCCTGGTGAGGAACCTGGGCTATTTCTACCCTCCTCTCACCTGCAGGAGTTCACTTGCTGGCTGCTGGCATTTCTCCTCCAACTGCTGGATGAGATCTTCAAGAGAGGACAGTTCCTCCTTGAGTCTGGCCATGTGCTCCTCTCTTCTGGTTGCAATTTCTTTCTCCAGCTCTTCCAACTGCGAGAGGAGAGACATCTTTTGATCTTCCAGAAACTGGTGCATTTGGTTGAAAGCAGCCACTGTGCTTGTCTTCTTATCTTCTATTTGGCCCTAAAACAGGCAGATGTAAAGCGGAGAAAAGGAGAGAAATGTCAGGAATGTTGTCAGCCTTTGCAGGGAGGTGGTGGGAAATCTCTAGTCAGAAACATGGCATGAAGAGATTCTCAAGGAGCTGGAGGGAAGTGGATCTGACATGACTAGGGAGTTCTGTTGTCTCTTCTATGACAGTGGACAGTGAACAAATATCAGGAATGTTGTCAGTCCATCACCGCCACATAATAGGTGAGTGAGTTGGTTCACCTATGGCTCAAACCCATCTATACAGTGCACCATTATAGTAGTGGTCAGGAGGCTGCACACTGCTGATAGACCCCACAGATTAGCCATTGACATGCTAGGAATGGATCGAAACCGGAATCAGGGTGGGGTGGGGGCAAATCAAGTGCAGATCTCAACTGCACTGACATATATACCAAATCCAGAACCCCTGCGCCAGCCCAGACATGCCCACAGAAGGCTCTTCAAGATTCCTTTGAGAAGTCCCATTGGGGATCAGGTGGTGGCCAAGGAGGTAAGTAAAATCTTCCTTAATTTACCTTTCCTGGCCAGCTGGGTCCCCACGCGGGCACTGTGTCAGTGAGGAGAAAAGGAGAGAAATGTCAGGAATATCGTCAGCCTTTGCAGGGAGGTGGTGGGAAATCTCTAGTCAGAAACAAGGCAGGAAGAGATTCTCGAGGAGCTGGAGGGAAGTGGACCTGCCATGACTGGGCGGTTCTGCTGTCTCTTCTGTCTTTTCTATGACAGCGGACAGTGAACAAATGTCAGGAATATTGTCAGCCTTTGGAAGTAGGTGGTGGGAGATCTCTGGTCAGAAGCATGTCAGGAAGCTGGAGGAGCTGGAGGGAGGCGGATCTGCCAGGGTCTCCTCCATCACTGTACCGTCACCACCACCAGGTAACATGCGAGTGAATTGGTCCTCCTATGGCCCAGTCCTACCCATGCAGTGCAGCATTGCAGCAGGGCCCAGAAGGCTGCACTCACCACAGATCGTCCACTAACGGAGTTCTGCTGGTGCTAGGGATGCGTCGAAGCAGAGATCAGGGGAAAATCGGACATATATACCAAATCCAGAACCCCTGTTCCAGCCCCAGAAGGCTCTTCAAGACTCCTTTGAGGAGTGCTGTTGGGGATCAGGTGGTGGCCAAGGAAGTAAGTAAAATTGTCCCTTATTTATCTTTCCCAGCCAGCTTGGTCTCCACCCGGACACTGTGCAAGCAGCCTGGCACCATTCAGGCCAGCCCAAAATAGGGTTGGGCTGCTAATATTTGGCTCAGGACTCATTAGAGGGCCAGCCCTGCAAGGAAGGCACTTCTGACTTCTTGCAGGGATCAAAAAACTGTGAGCAGCACAAAACAGACAAGACTTCACCTTGAGAACGGCCTTTCACAAACATTTCTGGAGACATGAGGCTCTTTTGACTCTTCCGTGTTTCATGCTGCAAGTTTACAGAGATGGCTTCTAGTGGCTCTCACTTCCAGTGCAACAGGGACACTTACGAGCAGGTCTCGGCTTGCCTCTTCTGTTCCTGCTTGACTTGCCAGAATTCTCTCTCTCTCCTTCCTCAGGACTTCCAGGCGGCTGCACAACTGGTCCTGAAGCAAAGAGAAAAGAAAAGTTTCTGGTTGGTCGATCTTTTATCTTTTGGGGGTGGGGTTACTACATGATGTTGCTCCATAGGCATGAGAAAGCAGTTGCTGTCTCTCCTGGCCTCCCATCTCAGTGCGTTCCACAGGTCTCTGGGCTTCATGTCCTACAAGGGAATTTTCCTGGTGTCTCAAACATAAATGCTCTTTTCCCAGGTAAAATGACAGACATTTAATTTTTTCTACTACATTTGCCAGTTGCCAGTTTGGCCGAAAATTCCCTTTCTTGATTCTAGCTTTGCAGAGGGGGACACTCCAAGTCCCCCAGATCTTCCCACACCTCACAGTAGGTGGTGATGCAGCCCCTGCAGAAGTTGTGACCGCAGTCCAGGGTCACCAGGTCTGTCAGGTACTCCATGCAGATGGGACACTTGAGTTCCTCCTCTACCTCCATGGTTGGTGAGGCTGAGGCCATGGCTATTGAAGACTCCAGGGATGGATTCAGGCAGCTTCTGAGACCTGTACAGGGACAGCAGGTGGGTGTGGGTGAGCAACAGAAGCAATACAATATGGGGAATTTCACAGGCTGCACATTGCAGAAGATCTGTGAATTTTCCACTGTGCTGCCCAGTTTGTGGGACTAATAACTAGAGGTGTTTGTTTTTGTTGATAACAACATAAATGCACAAAACACCACATTGTGGTCTTTAAGAGATTCAAATAAAAAGAGAAAGCACCTTATTTTAGTGTTTAAGATATTTTCCAAAAATAAAAACAGATTAGTTTTCCAGTTAGAAATCACTCCATGGCCGTGTCTGCTGACACTATATCACTTACTGAGTACACTTTTAAAGCATTTAAAAATAATAAATTGAGAACTCTGCATGAGAATGTGGAATAAAACCATATAATCGCTTTCTGGGACAAAACAAACAAAGGAAGTCCTTTGTTGATGCCATCCTGTTCAATAAAGACAGAAGTCTTGCTTGTCTAACAAACTGCCTAAGAAGCACAGAAAGGACACCATAGAACTGAATCCCGCCTGCTGGGAGAAAAGCAGAAAAGGAGGCTGGTGCCTTGGGACTCTTGGTCTGACCCTGCGGGATCATCCTCCCCACTTTGATCCTCAGAATAGCCCCAAGAGGACTAAACTGAAGGGTCAGCCAGGGAGCTTCAGGTGCGACTGGGGATGGGAACCTCGACTCCAGCACTCGATCCTCTGTACCAGTTTCTTAACCAGTGGCACACATACCAGTGGTGGTGCTTGAGGTGGTGACAAGTGGAATGCACGGAATCCCCGGACACCCACCACTCGGCAGTGAGACCAGCAACGTAATGTCTCAAGCAGTGGTAGGAGGTTTGGGTCAGTGGGCAGAGCTCCAGAGCGCACTTTTCACAAACTTGAGAAAGCCTCCCGCCCACGCTAAGCCTCTTACTGGTGATTGTCAGGTCATGTCTGCCCTCCCAACTCAGAAGAAACTGGTTATGATATTAATTCCAGTGGTCCTTCCCAAAGGTGGACCATGCAAAGTGGTGCAGTGGGGGGCAAACATTGAGAAATGCTACTCTGTTCCAGTGTTCTTCAACCTGTGGGTAGCAATCCCAATGGGGTCGTGAAGCTTCATATGGGGTTGTGGCAACCTTTCAAAACCTGACTCTTACAATGGTTAGAGGAACCTGCGGGAGGGCCTGGAACGGCGCCAGCATGCTCACAAATTACCAGACCCGGAAAAGGGTGGGATGAGATGCTACAGTCAGTGGCTTCATTTCGGGCCAGGGGACTACTGGGAGGGGATGGCCAGAGCGGGTGGCTTCCTCACTGAAGGATAAGCTTCCACTGTCCCAGGGGGAGAAAGAGGGAAGGAGCTTGTTAAAGCTGGGCAGGCACCTGCAATCCTGGCCACGGCTACCTTCTGTGGTCCCTGACATCAGGCAGTGCAGCCAAGCAGCTGGCAAGAGAATGGTCTGGAAGTGACGCGAAGCTGGAAGGTGAGGACTGGCTGCTGAGAGGTGGGTTGCCAGCCTCATATTCATTCATTCATTCATTGGGGGACATGACATGAAAAAGATTGAAGACCACTGGCCCTTGTTACATACACCTTCTTTCCCGAACACGTGTGCAGTTCAAATGGACTTCATCTTGGTTTCAGAACTGGGCAGAACCCCTCCCCTGCTCTGTGAAAGGACTGGAGGATAGCAAATATCGCATCGATTTTTAGGGGAAGGAAAGGATTTTTAGGGGGATGTGGGAAATTACAGGCTGGTCATCAAAACATCTGATCCAGGCAAGATGGTAGAATGCCTCATCAAAGATATAATCTCAAAACACAAAGACAAATAAGCCTTGCTGAGGGAGAATCAGCAAGGGTAAGTCTTGACTCATGAAAGCTCCACAGTCAGGGAATTAGAAGGCAGGTCCTATCCTGGATTAGGAACTGCTTGAAGACCAGGAAGCAGAGAGTGGGTGTCAATGGGGAGAGGTGAAAAGTGGAGTGCCCCAAGGATCTGTTGGGGACTGGTGCTTTTCAACCTATTCATAAATGGCCTGGAGACAGGGCTCAGCAGCGAGGTGACCAAGTCTGCAGATGACACCAAACATTTCTGAGTGGTGAAGACCAGAAGAGATTGTGAAGAGCTCCAGAATGATCTCTCCAAACTGGGAGACTGGGCAAACTGGGAAAATAGCAGATGCATTTCAATGTCAGGAAGTGTAAAGTCATGCAAATTGGGGCAAAAAATCCAAACTTTACATATAGACTAATGGGTTCTGAGCTGTCTGTTACAGATCAGGAGAGAGATCTTGGTTTTAGAGGCAAGCTGCCTCTGATTGCCAGTTGCACGGGAGGGGGAACAGACGTGCATTGGAAGTGGTAAAGCCACCTGGAATAAATTTCTTTTGTACTGTCCAGTTTGTGTTGTCATGACCCTGGCCCCCTGGAGGCCCAGGCCCCAGGGATTTTGTCCCTCTGCCCCCCTTCTCCTCAGGCCTGCCACTGCCCCAAGAGAAGAGCCAGGGAAGAGGCTCGTTAAGGGAAGCGGCTTGCACCTGCAATCTCAGCCACAGCCACCTCCTTTGACCCCTGACGTGGGGAGCCAGCAGCTGGCAAGAGGGCAGACTGGAAATGAAGTGCCGCTGAGGCTGGGCGAGGCAGTGTTGGTCGCTGCGAGGTGGTTGCCATTCTCCTGTGTGTTTATTGGGTGCTGTGGCACAAAAAAGGTTCAAGACCACTGGCCCTCTCTTTGAAGGCAAAGAAATGGAAGAACATACTCTTGCTTGACTGTGTTGGGGGGGGGGGGAGAAATCAGCACATGACTTGACATTCAGTCTTAAGAACTGAGAGCAGGAAGATCTTCACAACCCTCCCTGTCCTTCTCCCTGGTCCAGCCCTCTCTGCAACCCGCCCTCTTCAATCCCCTGCCCATAAACCCTGGATCATTCTCTCCCTTCTTCTTGACAGGCAAGCACAGGCTGAGGTAAGTTCTTACTTTTGCCCTGAATAGTTCCAGCGTTACAGGAAAGGGCAGTTTCAGGTCTCCTGGCAGCAGGCACCCCACACTCCTGCCGCTCCCCTTGGCTTCTTCTGGGAGAAAGAGCTGCCACTTCCTTGTCACGCCTGCCCATGCGTGTCAGTGCATCGTAAGTTAGGACAACCCACATTTCCTCACACATGTAATAAACGTATGAGTCCAAAGTCTGATCAGAAGCTAATAATATACAGCACTGCCCCCAAACTCCCATGGCACACCTGTAGACCATCTGTGGCACACCAGTGTGCCACAGCACAGTGGTTGAAAATTGCTGGTCTGAAGTGTACACAATTCACAGAACAACAAAGCCCTGAAAATGCTTGTCTGTTTCTCAGCAAGGACACCCATGAAAAGTCTAGGAGCCCATCTGTGTTACCTACGAAGGCCACTGATGCTGCAATCCGATGAACATTTACCTGTTGTACTCAGTGGGACTTACTTCTCAGTAGACATCCACAGGACTGTGTTACACTTTTCAGATAAAGTGTTTTCCCCACTTGGCAGAGCACAGGGGGATAGAGGAACAAGGGGAAAAGGGTGTTTCAAAGGTGGAAGAGCAACGAGATGCAAGAGGTATAGTCGGTTGCTCTTATTTTGAAGATCTAAAATGTAAGTTGTATGGACTCTTAAGATGAATAACAGCAGCAATACAAGGTGACACTGTTTTCCGAGCGATACTCCTGGAGAGTTTGAAAACCGCAGCTCTACCTGCTCACGCAGGACAGGGGAGGGCAGGGCAGGGCAGGGGAAAGCGTGGTCACCTCGCTTGGCAGAGCACAGGGGATAGAGGAACATGGGAAAAAGGACATTGCAGAGGCCCAAGAGTGACAAGATGCAAGTGAGTTGCTCTTCTTTTGTAGATTTAAAATATTGTTATTATTATTATTATACAGTATTTATATACTGCTTTTCAACAAAAAAAGTTCACAAAGTGGTTTACAGAGAAAAATCAAGTCTCCAGTGGCTCCCTGTCCCCGAAGGGCTCACCATCTAAACAGCTGCAGAAGAACAGCAGCAGGCAGCCACTAGAAAAGGCACTGCTGGGGTGAGGTGGGCCAGTTACTCTCCCCCTGCAAAAAGAGGAGCACCCACTTGAAAAAGAGCCTCTTACCCAGTTAGCAGGAGCACCACACGTATTCTTATGATGCATAACAGCAGCAGTGGCGTCACCAGGGTCCGCATCACACGTGTGGGAGGCCTGCGCATAACCCCATGCAGTGGGCACGGCAACGTCCCAGGTGGAGGGTGTGGTGATGTACCATCGCCCCACCCCCACTGGTTTTTTGGTTGTACCTTTCGATAGAACACAGATATTTCAATGTGTTTTGTTTCACTGCATTCTGCATGAAACTACACATTGATTGATATATAACATGATGGTCTTATTCTTACAAACGGTGATTTTAGTGATTTCGGTCACTAGTGGTGTCACACACACACACACACACACACACCCGGGTGTCAGCTTACTAACAACTTTCTGCAGCAGTTCTCAAACTTTTAGCACCAGGACCCACTTTTTAGAATGACAATCTGTCCAGGACCCATTGGAAGTGATGTCATGGCCAGAAGTGACATCATCAAGCAAATTAAAATAATTATAAATAATTAAAGTAAAATAAATAAGGGGGAGTCAGCACTGTTCCACCAAGTGAATTTTCTCTGTATCCTGCCTGCAATACCCCTCCCATGATGTGTACGTGAAACCTCCTGAATTTAGAAATGGGCTATGTCAGAATGCCAGTGCAAGGGAGGGCACCAGGATGCAGTTCTCTTGTTATCTAGTGTGCTCCCTTGGGCATTTGGTGGACCGCTGTGAGATACCAGAAGGTGGACAAGATGGGCCTATGGCCTGATCCAGTGGGGCTGTTCTTATGTTCTTATGACATAAGGGCAATGCAGCTCCTAGGTAAGGAAACAAACATTCCCTTACTTTGGGGAGGCCTCTGTGAGTGCCACCCAACTGCAGGATACAGCAATGGGATGCCATTGCCACTACTACGCTAGTGCTGGAAAGTGGGTTAGGGTTTGGGCCTAGGGGAGGTTGAAAGGCATTCTTTCCCTGATCCATTTCAGGAAGGGCTGAACACAAACTGAATGCACTTCAAGACCCAAGTGCAATTCCTGCTCCTGTAAGATACCACTATCAGATGCCAAGTCCAGAAACCTGCCCAGAAGGCAATGAAATGCAAGGAGTAAGCAGATACGTCAACTGCTTTCTCATTCTTATGGAGTGTTCTAAAGCACCTTTAGATAGTAACCTGCCCAACCAACCCTGAAAAAGAATCCAAACAGAAATGTTTGCTTCAGGACCCATTGTGTAGCCATCTGGAAGATTTGAGGAAGGAGAGAGAGAGAGATAATTCTGGCAAGTAAAGCAGGAACAGAAGAAGAAAGCCAAGACCTGCTCGTAAGTGTCCCTGTTGCATTGGAAGTGAACAGCTACTAGAACCCATATCTGTAAAAGTGTCATATGAAAGGAAGAAGAGTTAACATGGCCAGAAGTCCCCAATCATGTTCATTTCAGGCCACTCTAAAGGTGGAGTCTTGTCTGTTTTCTCCTTCTCACAGCTGATTTGGTCTCGCTGCAAAAAGTCTAACGTGCCCTTCCTTGCAGGGTTGTCTCTCTAAATGAGTCCCAGTGGGTGCATAGCTTCACATTGGAAGAATCAACTCACTCACCTGTTACCTGGTGGTAGTGCCTGTGTGCTGATGCAGGAGGCTGCTGCTCCAGCCCTTCTCCAAGCACGCTTGCAAGGACTGAGCAGGCAGCAGTCCCACAGCCTGCAGCTCATTAGCAAACGGTTCTCAGAACTGCTTCCTATAATAGCTAGGGGTTCTACAGAACCAGTGAGAACCGGCTGAATCCCACCACTGGACATATTGTATGTTTGGCTGTGGAATAACATCCCGTCCTTATGAAAACCCTACTCAGGTAAGTGTTAAGCCTCCGCTTAGTGGTAACCATTCTATTGGGATTCCTAACCCCTCTCCAAACCTAGGGGGCAAACAGGACCAGAGGATAGAATTCCCAGGACACTCAAATCACATTCAAATCTTGCTGGTCCTGAAGCCTCGAGGACAACGATGTACTCTGGCTGAGCTTGCTTTCACCTAGATGAAGGACTACCTGGGGAGATGGATGGGAATTCAGATATTCAACAAATGCTGGTAGCAGTTGGCTCTATTTCATGCCCTTCTTTGCTTCCCAGTCAACGCAGGTTGTCCAGGCCAAGCTAGGTGCTGAAGCCATACGAAATTGCTTATTTCTGTGCCTCTCACAAGATGAAGTGTCCGCAAAGGAGAACCTGCACCAGATATGCCCAATCAGGACCTGCCAAAAGAAACAAGAGTGATTGACTGTCCTAAGAAATGAGGAGCAATCACAAATAACCTCATTTAACTACCCCAAAATGGATCAATGAAGGCCCAAAATACCTAGGAACCCTTACGGCACCAACGAAGTCAAAATGGACGCACCCGCAGATATCCTGAGAGCACCAGACCAATGAAGGTCAACTGGACCCACCAACAGGTGGACCAAAAAACTGTAAAAACCAGCACCAATGAAGGCGTGACAGGGTAATATCCCCCAAATTTTGACCAGTAACAGCAAAAAAGGGGAGTCCCCTCAGGGACAAACAGCAAAACAAAGAAGGGGTGGGGGTGCTGCTCCTCTTTTCTAATGTAATACTTAAGCACCCCAGACTACCTCCTGTAAATCCTCCGAATGGCCTCCCCTGAAAGCCCCAAACTGGCCACTGTAGAGGCTGCTCCGATCTGTAGCGAAGGTCTGGGTGGGACTTTTGCTCCTTCTGAAGCTGCCTTTTATCCTTGGATGTTCCATCATCCAAAATGCAGCTCAGCTGTGAGCTGCCATGTTAGCACATGACCACTCAAAGTCCCATCAAGGTCAAATGAAGCTCAAGTGTCCATCAGAGTCTCCATTGGCCTTGGTGGATTACAGCTGTACAACCAGCCCTTCCCTTCCCAGAGTTGTCAAACAGCTGTCAAAACATGGGAATCACTGTCATCCACCTGATGATCTTCTGATCTTCCATTGCAATGACCTACTAACAGATCCCAACCCACAGTTCGGGAACCACTGCCTTAGCACATCACTTCTGGTTTTTTGGGCAAAACAGGAAGCAACATATTAAGACCTTCTGAGGCTGCATGCAGCATCCCTGAGTCTCAAACACCCTCCAGACATGACCAGAGCACAGCTCCAGTCACGTTCTGGGGGGTAATTGCTGTAGGAGCAGCACTGCCACACCCCCAAAACTTTGCCCAGAAGCACAGCATCTCCTGTGCCTGCCCAGCTACAGAAGGAGCCAGTTTTGACATACAAAAGGGGCATTCAAGAGTAAGTGGTTCAGGAAGAGGCTCATTAGCTTGTCCTGTAGAAAAGACTGGGATGAGGGTGACAGAATTTATTGTAGCTTTGAACACACAAAGGCTCAGGCAATTCAGTTACTGGACTAGATGGTGTCTGTTTTGCAGTTAGCGAGGAAATGTCTTTGGGCTCAATCCTGCCCTTCACTTAGGCTGGTGCAAGTCCCTTGTGCTGGCCCAGGAGGGTCGCAAATATCGCAAAGCACCTCCTTAGGAGGAAGCTGTGCTCAAAGAAGTGGGGGGACAGCATGTGATGGGGGGCCCCAGGGGGGTGGGGAGCGGTCCATGGACCACACTTTGAGCACCCCTGATCTATGTGAGCTTGCAAGCTAAGCTAGAAACTACTTTATTCTTCTTTTGAACTTGCCTCCAGTCTCAACCCCTCAGATAGATTTGGGGAAGGCATCAAAGCTTTTTCATTCATTAGGAAAGGATTTGTGTGAACTATCCTGTTAGAAATGGTCAACGTTTATGCATACAAGTTCTGAGCATATTTTCACATGTTCTTGTTAGACAATGTAAGACAATGAGGGCACAATCCTAACCAGGTCTACTGAGAACTATGTCCTATTTCGTTCAATGGGGTTTACTCTAAGGAAAATGTGGTTAGGATTGCAGCCTGAGTTGGGCAATCATGCCGTATTTAAGAAGACAGTTCAAATCAGCTCAGAATCCAGGCAGAGCATGTAAGGCCCACATTCAGAGTCTTAAAGGAAAAAAATAAAGTATAGCACAGTGTACTCCATGCTTTAAGAATCCTTTCTTTCAATGATCAGCTTTCAAGGTAGAAAGCAGAGTTTGCTACTCCATACCTCTATGGCCAAAGCTTTTGGGGATTAATAGCCCCACAGGAAAAGGTAGAAAGCAGTGAAGATTCTGGCTCCTGTGCTGCCTGGGGTCAGGATTAAAAAAGGCTGGTTGCATCTGGAGGCCTTCTGAGGATCTGAAAATATCACTTCCAGTTTTCCAAGAAACCGAAAGTGATGTTTTAAGGCCCTATGGATTGCATCCTCTCCATCCCTCAGAAGGCGTCCAGATGGAGAGGCAGTGGAACTTGGTGACCCTTGGGGCGGCACAGCTTGGGGGGCTGCACCGCCTCAGCCGGAAACACTTGCACCCGTGGACCCTCCCCTAGTTTAGCTCCCACATCCCCTGGCAGTCACATGATTGGAAAAAGACAAGGTCTACTGCAGGAATCTTTCAGATGCCGAAACACCACAGAAGCCTCCAGGGGATCAAAGTGCCCCAAACCAGAGAAGAACGGGCAGGAAATGGCAGAGAGAGCTCAGCCTCCACTGTGATGATGCAGGTGCTGTGGCTTCTGGGTAGCCTGTGGCTTCTGGTCGCCCAACACGGAGGCTCTTGATTCTACGCTAACCTTTGAGTTGCCATAGAATCAAGTAGCCCCATTGTGGGACTCCTCGCTTTACCCAGGGGAAGGGGATGAAAGTGCCACGGCCAACCTCTTGTTCCCTGATAGCCTCTGGCCCACTCATCTGAACATGACCAGAACTGTGCTCTGATTGTGTCTGGAGGGTGTTCTGAGGGCCAGGGAGGTTGAATGAATAAGCCCATTTATTTATTCACTCATCTAAGTTCCATCTCTAATTTATTGATTTAAATTTTATATTTAAAAATTTTTCCGGCCCTACACACCATGCCAGATATTTGATGCGGCCCTTTGGCAAAAAGTTAGGAGACCCCTGCTTTACAGTAAACAATAGTAGAATGGGAGGATCTAGGAGGCATAGCAGTGCACCCGTTCTGAATGAACCAGGCAAGAAAAACAGTCAAAACTAGGTTTATTGAAGAGCAGAGGAAACAAAGTAATAAGCAGAGGGAGTGCAAAGGATCCAAGAGAGGCATTTATCCAAAGCCAAACATTTGGGGGGTGGATCGGGGATTATCCCCCCACAGTCAGCTTCCAGTTCCATCTTCCACAATTAGCACCTCTGCTGTGCTGGACATCTTCACACCACATTCTTTTCAGAACTTGCTTCCGGATGGAGAGTAAAGGGCGCAGGTGTTTGCAGGATAGCAAAAGCAAGCAGAAAAACACAAACCACCTTGTAAAAACCACCTCAGTCGCACTTCACCTCCACTTTCCACTACAAAACACCTTGCACATCTCTGTTGAGCCATGATAGCCACCTATTTGCTCACCACTGATAAAATCATGTGCCTCCTGCTCCTCTTTTGAACATACAGCAAACTTGAAGTGCAATCCCAGGCATGTAGGCAGGTCTATTCAAAAGGAGTCCCCACTGAGTTTAATGCATCTCCCCCAAGGACTAGTATAGGATGGCAGTCTCAGTGTTTGCTGACAGTGTGTTAGGCACTGAGCACAACTTATAAGTGAGTGACACAAACCCTCCTTAGGAGGTCATGGTTCTAACTAGAAAAAACCAGAAAGTACTGTAGGAAAACAGCCAATGGTTTCTAGTGCAAATAGATGGAACCAGGATCTCCAAAGATGCTTAGGAGTTTCCACTATCTAGAAGTAGTTTTTACTAGTTGGAATAATTAGTAACGCTGATTTTTGGTTGTTATTGCTATGCGTGTGTGTGTGTATACATACACACACACACATTATTATTATTATTATTATTATTATTATTATTTCAAATCACAGAGTGATACAGGAGGAAGAGGCATATGGGAGAAAAAGGGAAGAACAAATTGCAGGCCTCTTTTTCTCCTATGTGGTCCGTGAAACACCTGGTGGGACGCCAGCACAATAGCCTGTGGCTAGGCATTCCGTGGATTAATTAAATAATTGGGTAAAGAAATAGTTTCTTTTGTCTGTTCTAATTCTCCCAACAGTCAGTTGTAGTGGATGTCCCCTGGTTCTGGTGTTTTGGGAGAGGGAAAAGAACATTCCTCTACCCACTCTATCCACCCACTGCATAATTTACATCTCAGTCATGTCCCCCCCTCCCCTCAGGCACTTTTTTGGTAGACTGAAGAGCTTTTAAGATGTGTAAAAATCAGGAAGCAGATCAGGAAGAAATCAGCCACAGAGTTCCTCAAGCTGGTTACAGGAGAGTGTATTTGGAAGGAGCGGGGAATGCATCAGAGTACAGCTGGGTTAGACACGGCATGTTTCGTTTCTTGTCCAGACAGGGCCATTTTGAAAGACCGGCTTATTCACTAGTAGTAATAAGGGGGAGTCTTTGCATTACAGCTGTCAGTGTTGCAGCACTTGGTAACCACTGCAATATACTGATGACTCGTTGTTTTGTTACATTCATTGATATCAATCATCCGAGTGCAGCCAGCCTCCCAGGATGAGCGCTTGCTAGCTGAATGGGAAAAGAAAGCAATTGGAAATGAGGGGATTAGTAAACATCACGGAAAGGAGTTGGAAGAAGGGAGGGCAGCCCCATCTAAGTCCCAACCCAGCTACCCCAGTTGACTCAGTTAAGCCTGCTGATTGGGGGTAACAAGAGCTTACCTACGTAGGTTGCCCTTGTGAAACATTGTTCCTGTCCACAGGCATAGCAATCAGTATAAGACTGTCCTTTAATCTCATGCCTGGTGTTACGGCACCAAAGACCCTGTGCTGAAAGAAAGAGAGTGTCATGGCAGAATGGAAATGTGAGCATCTCCTAGATTTTGCTTTTGTTGTATTATGCTTCCTAATGACTAAAGAAGAATACAAAATGGCCCAGGCCAGCCTGCCACCCTTACTGGTTTAGCAAGGCCTTTCTCTGCAGGTTTGGGGGGCCTCATTCATAAGTGACCTGACACTCCTTTTATTCTCTTCCTTTTGATTTTTCTAGGGAAGGAGCCCTACCCTGAAAAGTCAAATCAGACACTGAGGATTCCAGGCAAGAGTGCAGGTGGGGTCTGGTCACTCATATGCCAAAGGCGCACTTTCCTGAAGGGGTTTACCTCTGTGCCTGGCCACCCCTCACCTGGCCTGCTGCTGTTGCTCCTACGCCCTCCCCCCACCCATGACTCTATAGGCATCCTGTGATGAACCAGATGATCAGGTGCGGAACAAGACCAGCTTGTACTCCTCCTTGCTGGGCCATTCCTGAGTGCCTGGCCCTGAGCCAGCCAAAGGGAGGAAGGAGCTGCAGCCATAGTGGACGGTGGACTCCCTGGCACTCCTGCCACAGCCACACAAAGGAAAACTCCTCTCTGTCTTGTTGGGTACATGGGGGGAGGCAAAGCTGTCAAGCAGGTTAAGAAAAGCATATGGTTTTTGCCCAAGGATCACCAGAAAGCTGCTGAAAATGTTAAATAATTATACTATCAAGGCAGACACAACAACACAACACAACTCTGGTATCGCTGATGGTGTCTTTCAGTAGGATGTGCTTACAGCAACTGCACTCGCTTACACTGACATTTTACACCTGAGACACTCACCATCTATTTTGAACAGATTGCACAAGAAAGACAAGCCAATAGCTATTCACTAGAATTGGGGTGATATTTTAAAGATATGGAGGGGGTGAGCAAACATGGTATCAAACAGCAGAAAAAAAATGCATGGTAATGCATTTTCTTTTTTAATAACAGCTGTTTTCTCTGCCATTTCTTTTATTTATTTATTTATTTATTTTTAATTAGCACAAACAGACATACAAACATATAACATACATTTAAGAGTGCTAAATACCATATACCATTACTCATTAATCATACTATATCTCCTAATCTACTGCTCATCTACTTCTGCCTCTTATTAGTTTCTCCATTTATTTATATAATATAAGCTGTCTTAGGGGTCTTTGATTCAAACTTTACATTATACAGTAATTATACATTGTAATTGCTTTAAAGGTGTACTAGGAAGGTGAAATAGGTGGTATAGTGTCAGCAGATGAAGCCACAGCCATTGCCCAGGCACCCTACCAATCAAAACAAATTAGACCATTTTTGCCCAGCGTTGTATATGCACAACAGGGATCAAATGTGTGGCCTATGGCCTGGGCAGAAATGGGTTAAAATGATTTTATTTTTTCACAGATTTCAGTTTTTGTTTTGCTTTTTAACAAAAATAAGAAGTACAGAAAGTGTTGTTATGCGTTTTTATTTCGTTATCACCCACCTCACCCAATTACTGCCAATTGGGCCCTGTGCCTAAGGGGGTCCTGTGCTAGGGTCATATACTCTAGTCCTGCAATTTTCAGCCTTTTTCAGCTCACGGCACACTGACAAAATTGTCAAGGCACACCCTCAGATTTTTGACAATTGACAAGGCACACTGCGCTGCTGCTGGGGGACTCGCATCCCCCAGTGGACCTATTAATAAATTACCCTCCCCCAAACTCCGAAGGGATTCTTACGAACCATTCGCAGCACACCAATGGTTGAAAATGGCTGTCTTACCTGCAATTTTATATTTAAAATGTACTTAGATCCATTTGGTCCATTGACTCCCATGCACTTTTTAAGCATGCATTTTAACTGCATTCCATTCTATCACAGAGATATAAAGGCTAGAATAAATATTGTTTCTATCTCTAAGATTACACAGACCTCAGCTGTGAACCTGGGGCTCTGCCACAAATGTTTCCAGTTGGGCCTGCAGCTCCTAAGACTGGCCCTGAGCCTCAGAGCCTCAGTACTCTTTGCCACCCTCCCAACACAATCTTCTCTCATGGGAAACATGTTCTGAAGCATCTTTTGATCTGGAAATGCTTTGCAGACACATCTGGACTATTCCAGGCATGACCTGCTTTTCACTGCCCCCCCCCCAATTTACTCACCCACAACACCAAAAAGCAGAGCAGAGAAGCCCAGGAGAACAATCTTATTCATCTTCTTCAATTGCAGAGGTGGGATTATCCAGGAGAATCAGGCAGGACTCTAGTCTCTCTGAAGGTCCCAGGTGCCTCTAGGCAGGTGCAGGATTCCAATTTATCCTCTAAAGGGAACGGGTAATGCATGCAAGGTGAGGGCGGGCGTGGAAATTCTTCTGGGAAGAAGCACAGTGTGCTGATCACAATGTTTCTGATTGGTCAGCAAATACACAAAGCTCCTTCTGGAAAGAGCAGCAGAATAATAAACAGTTCTTTGTGAAACAAAATATTGCACCATACCCAGCCAGGGAGCTGGCCAGGTGCAAGTCAGGTCTCCAAGGAGTTGTGCTCACTGTCCACCAACCCCACTGAACAGTGGAGACAGGTCCAAGGAAGACCCCATCCCCACTGAATATTCATTTCTGGTTTTCTTGACAGAAACGCTGCCCCCAGAGACATTCCCTGTACTCGCCCTGCCACTTGCTACCTATTTCAAAACAAAGTCAAAATACATAAGAACATAAGAACAGCCCCACTGGATCAGGCCATAGGCCCATCTAGTCCAGCTTCCTGTATCTCACAGCGGCCCACCAAATGCCCCAGGGAGCACACCAGATAACAAGAGACCTCATCCTGGTGCTCTCCCCTACATCTGGCATTCTGACTTAACCCATTCCTAAAATCAGGAGGTTGCGCATACACATCATGGCTTGTACCCCATAATGGATTTTTCCTCCAGAAACTCGTCCAATCCCCTTTTAAAGGCGTCTAGGCTAGACGCCAGCACCACTTCCTGTGGCAAGGAGTTCCACAGACCGACCACGCGCTGAGTAAAGAAATATTTTCTTTTGTCTGTCCTAACCCGCCCAACACTCAATTTTAGTAGATGTCCCCTGGTTCTGGTATTATGTGAGAGTGTAAAGAGCATCTCCCTATCCACTCTGTCCATCCCCTGCATAATTTTGTATGTCTCAATCATGTCCCCCCTCAGGCATCTCTTTTCTAGGCTGAAGAGGCCCAAACGCCATAGCCTTTCCTCATAAGGAAGGTGCCCCAGCCCCGTAATCATCTTAGTCACTCTCTTTTGCACCTTTTCCATTTCCACTATGTCTTTTTTGAGATGCGGCGACCAGAACTGGACACAATACTCCAGGTGTGGCCTTACCATCGATTTGTACAATGGCATTATAATACTAACCGTTTTGTTCTCAATACCCTTCCTAATGATCCCAAGCATAGAATTGGCCTTCTTCACTGCCACCGCACATTGGGTCGACACTTTCATCGATCTGTCCACCACTACCCCAAGATCTCTCTCCTGATCTGTCACAGACAGCTCAGAACCCATCAGCCTATATCTAAAGTTTTGATTTTTTGCCCCAATGTGCATGACTTTACACTTACTGACATTGAAGCACATCTGCCATTTTGCTGCCCATTCTGCCAGTCCGGTGAGATCCTTCTGGAGCTCCTCACAATCACTTCTGGTCTTTACCACTCGGAAAAGTTTGGTGTCGTCTGCAAAGTTAGCCACTTCACTGCTCAACCCTGTCTCCAGGTCATTTATGAAGAGGTTGAAAAGCACCGGTCCCAGGACAGATTCTTGGGGCACACCGCTTTTCACCTCTCTCCATTGTGAAAATTGCCCATTGACACCCACTCTCTGCTTCCTGGCCTCCAACCAGTTCTCAATCCACGAGAGGACCTGTCCTCTAATTCCCTGACTGTGGAGTTTTTTCAGTAGCCTTTGGTGAGGGACCGTGTCAAACGCCTTCTGAAAGTCCAGATATATAATGTCCACGGGTTCTCCCGCATCCACATGCCTGTTGACCTTTTCAAAGAATTCTATAAGGTTCGTGAGGCAAGACTTACCCTTACAGAAGCCATGCTGACTCTCCCTCAGCAAGGCCTGTTCGTCTATGTGTTTTGAGATCCTATCTTTGATGAGGCATTCCACCATCTTACCCGGTATGGATGTTAGGCTGACCGGCCTATAGTTTCCCGGGTCCCCCCTCTTTCCCTTTTTAAAAATAGACGTGACATTTGCTATCCTCCAATCTTCTGGTACCGTGGCCGTTTTGAGGGACAAGTTGCATACCTTAGTCAAGAGATCTGCAACTTCATTCTTCAATTCCTTAATAACCCTTGGGTGGATGCCATCAGGGCCTGGTGACTTATTGATCTTTAATTTATCAATGAGGTCTGAAACATCTTCTCTTTTAACCTCTATCTGACTTAATACAGATAGAGGTTAATAATCTGACTCAGTTAGGAGGGGCCGTTCGGGCAGCGGTATCTGCCCGAGGTCTTCTGCCGTGAAGACAGATGCAAAGAACTCATTTAATTTCTCTGCCATCTCTAAGTCTCCTTTTATCTCCCCTTTCCCTCCCTCACCATCCAGTGGGCCAACCGCTTCTCTGGCGGGTTTCCTGCTTCTAACATATTTGAAGAAGCTTTTATTATTCCCCTTAATGTTGCTGGCCATGCGTTCCTCATAGTCTCGCTTGGCCTCCCCTATCACCTTCTTACATTTCTTTTGCCACAGTTTATGTTCCTTTTTATTCTCTTCATTAGGGAAAGACTTCCATTTATGGAAGGAAGCTTCCTTGCCCTTCACAGCCTCTCTAACTTGGCTGGTTAGCCATGCGGGCACTCTCCTGGATTTAGTGGAACCCTTCTTTCTTTGCGATATTCTTTGCGGTATACAACTTTGACACGGGATTTTAATTTCTTTATTCATCTTCTTTCCCACCAAAGACGCATCCAAAGTGGCATACAATAAGAAATGAAGTGAGTGGGGCAAGATTTGGACAATCTGTCTACTTATTCAAGACATCATCCACAGAATCCATGGGAGGAAGCACTGAGAACAAAATCCAGGGCAAGAGAACAACAGGGAGGGGGAAGTGATTCAACAGCAAAGGCCAACCAATAGGAAGGTCTTTCACTGAAGAACAAAGTTCCTGACAGGTGGGGGCCAAAGGGAGGGAGTTCTAGCATAATGTACAACATTCCACCCCTATTCAATGTCAAGTGGAAACGACCCCCACCATGCTGGCTCCAAAGGGCAAACTCACACTGAAGGAAAAATTCCTTCTTGGCTCCTGCGGGTGACCCACTAATAATAATAACTCGGTATTTATATGCTGCTTCTCTGGTCATCGGATTACTCCTCTACATAAGAACATAAGAACAGCCCCACTGGATTAGGCCATAGGTCCATCTAGTCCAGCTTCCTGTATCTCACAGCGGCCCACCAAATGCCCCAGGGAGCACACCAGATAACAAGAGACCTCATTCTGGTGCCCTCCCTTGCATCTGGCAGATCCTTGGGGCACACCGCTTTTCACTTCTCTGCATTGTGAAAATTGCCCATTGACACCCACTCTCTGTTTCCGGCTCTTCAACCAGTTCTCAGTCCACGAGAGGACCAGTCCTCTAATTCCCTGACTGTGGAGTTTTTTCAGTAGCTTTTGGTGAGGGACTGTGTTGAATGCCTTCTGAAAGTCCAAATATATAATGTCTATGGGTTCTCCTGCATCCACATGCCTGTTGACCTTTTCAAAGAATTCCATAAGGTTTGTGAGGCAAGACTTACCCTTATAGAAGTCATGCTGATTCTCCCTCAGCAAGGCCTGTTCGTCTATGTGTTTTGAGATTCCATCTTTGATGAGGCATTCCACCATCTTATCCGGTATAGATGTTACGCTGACTGGCCTATATAGTTTCCCTGGTCCCCCCTCTTTCCCTTTTTAAAAATAGGCGTGACATTTGCTATCCTCCAATCTTCTGGCACCGTGGCCGTTTTGAGGGTCAAGTTGCATATTTTAGTCAAGAGATTAGCAACTTCATTCTTCAATTCCTTAATAACTCTTGGGTGGATGCCATCAGGGCCTGGTGACTTATTGATCTTTAATTCATCAATGAGTTCTGAAACATCTTCTCTTTTAACCTTTACCCGACTTAATTCCTCGGTCAGGAGGGGTCATGCACTCTGGAGAGATTGGACTATTTTTACCTTCCCTTTCAACCTCCTTCTAACCAGCCTCCTCATTTGAGGGAAGTCCGCCTGTCGGAATTCAAGGGTGTTTGTGAGAGATTTGCCCGGTATTCTTCCCCCGACGTGCATGTCGAAACGGATCGCAGCATGATCACTGTTCCCCAACGGCTCCATAACATTGACATCTCTAACCAGGTCCTGAGTACTGCACAATATTAAATCCAGAGTAACCTGTCCTCTGGTGGGCTCCATGTGTAGCTGCTCTAAGGCACAGTCATTTAGCATGTCAAGGAATCCGGTCTCCTTTTCGTGAATGGAACACAAATTGACCCAGTCTATATGAGGATAATTGAAGTCCCCCATGATTACAACCCTGTCCCTCCTTGAAACTTCCCTGATCTGTTTCCTCATTTCACGTTCCCCTTCCGATTTCTGGTCTGGAGGAAGATAGTACACCCCCAGTATTATATCGCTCCACAGGCCTGGTAATTTAACCCACAGAGATTCTACGGTGGAGTCAGACCCACCTTCAAACTCTACTTTGCTGGATTCTATCCCTTCCTTAATATAAACGGCCACCCCACCTCCAACACGCCCCTGCCTGTCCCCCCTGTAGAGTTTATAGCCCGGGATTGCGGTATCCCACTGATTCTCTGCATTCCACCAGGTTTCCGTTATGCCCACTATGTCAATGTTTTCAGTTGTCACTGGTAGAGGGTGGAAGGGTACTTATTTGCTGTACAGCTGGGAGGAGGGTGGGCTATGACAACAGCTCAGAACCGCTTTCCATTGGTTCAAACTGCGGGAGAATAGCACCGGTCGGCCTCCACCATCTGTCAGTCATCTCTTCCAGGAACTAGAGAATTGCTACTCACCACATACTTGGTGGATACCATAGTGCCATTGGCCATCTGCTTCTTCCTCTACCCAAAGAGATTCCCACATTTCTGTTCAACCAGATTTGCAATACCTGCACTGTTACTGATTCATGTGTTCTTTTTAGAGGATGTCATTCTGCTTTTTCAACTTTCTGAAATCAAGCAGGACGATGGTCTATCTATAGGTTTCCAGTACAGCAATATCTTAATACATCATGTAAAGGGCAGATGCTAAAGGTTGATGTGGAGTATGTCAATCATTTGAGTATGTCAATCATTTGAGAAGACACAATGTTCTCAACATGAGATTCCTCCATCCAAGAGAAAGGCGTCTTCAGAGAACTGTGTGATAAAGCTTCCTGCTATTATGAGAACTAAAAAACTCTTTCGCAAACTAATTAAGTCTGAACTCTCTTCAGTTTACATGATGGGAACTTACACCACTGTGTGCTGACAAGCAAGCACAGACTCTGCGCCCAGGTGCCCTCCATATGGAGAAAGCTGCCTTTGGAAGAAAGTGGATACGTGAACTGGTGCAGTTTTTGTCCCTTCTCTGGCACCAGATCCAGAACTACACATCAGGCCTCCCGACCCGAGCCGGGCCTTTCTACTCTTTGCTGGCTAAAAAGACAGCTCAAACTTGAGTAGTCCCATTGTGGGGCCTGCTCCCTTACCCAGGGGAAGGGGACAAATGTCCCCTTTTCCTGATGAGCAGTCGGAGGCTGCCCAGCGCACTCAGGTTGTAGCCGTTGCCATTTTGGTACCACTGCTCCTCTGGTCATAGGGTAGCTCAGGACTGGGCTGTAACACTCCAATGTCTGAATTATCTCTTGATGGTTGTATTGTATTTCAATACAAACCATCAGAATCTGCCAGCTTTTATCTAGTATAAAACAGCTTCCCAGACTATTTAGCTCCAGGACCCAACTTTTAAAATGAAAATCCATCGCAACTCACTGGTTCTGAAAAAGAAAGAAAACCTGGAGAGAATTCATAGTGCGGGTCTTTTGGCCCCAAGGCTGCTAGAGACCTTACGTGTAGTACGTGTGTGTGTGTGGGGGGGGGGGTATTTGCTAGTCCAGCAGTGCTCAACTTGCATCCGCTGCATGCCCAGAATGCAGCCCCTGGCATGACTGGCACTTTCAGCTCCTGAGCGCTGCAGGAATTCTAGTCCACAGATTGGCTGGTCTGGCCAGTCACATCTGTGGTGCAATACCCCAGCAGGCATTGCACCCAGATGTCCACCAAGATGCCACTTGCCAGAGCATCGCGTTGTCCTGATCTGGGGACATGAAATCCTGCTGCGCTCTGGAATGGTGAGTGCCAGTCACGGGAGGAAAGGATTTGGCTGAATGCCAGATCAGGCCCACGGGCCACGGTTTGTGCAGCACTGTCCTCAACCCTCTCTAGAAATGGAGTTCAAGGACTCAGACCTTTACCGTCCAGGGTATTCCAGGGTACCCAGAAGGCTGGACTGAAGAGCAAGATGTTTGGTGAGGGACTTCCAGGCCACAAAAAAGGCTGAAACTGGGTTCACACGTGATCTGTGGCATGCCAATTATTAGAGAAAATAGGAAAATGAGACATTTTAATTTGGGGGTGTGAAGATTAACTCATACCACAGGTTAGCATTTCAGCTATTATTTTTCCTGTAAACCAGACACGGGTGCTTGCAAAGCTGGTTTTTTAAAAAAGTTTCCAAAACTTTTTGCGACCCACCAAGAATTGGCTTGTGACCCACCAGTGGGTCCCAACACACAGTTTGAGAAACTCTGCTATAAAAGATCACGCTTGTCCATATGCATGTGTTGTACAATATGAAATGCCATCAAACCCCAACAGAGGCATAAGAAGGTGATTCGTCAACCGGGGCCCATAAATATTTGGCACCCTCATACTACACTTAGGGCTCAATCCTATAAAGTGCACGTCAGCTTACTGCCGGCACACACTGTCACAAATACGCTGTAAGACATGTGGGTGGCCCTCAGCGCTGGTGCTAGCGTTCCAGGACGGGGAGGAGGGGGATGGTGGGGAGGAGGTTTACTGGGGAGGTAGTGGGGCAGGAGGGCCAGCGGCCCAACACGGAGGCTCTTGATTCTACGCCAACCTTTGGGTCGCCATAGAATCGACTAGCCCCATTGCAGGGCTACTCGCCTTACCTGGGGGAAGAGAATGAAAGTCCTCTTCTCCTAAGGCACTGCTGTTGCTGTCCAGGTTGCACCCAGGATGCAGTGGTAGCTCTTTTCGGTGCCGTTGCAGCCCTGGGCACCAGGCAGCTCAGGATCGGGCTGCCTGGCTGCAATCCTATCCACAACTACGTGTGAGTAAGCCCCTTTGACTATAATGGAACTTGCTTCTGAGTAGACATGCACCGGATTAGGCTTTTACTTTGGAGAAAGTTCTATTGAAGGCAGTGGGACTTCTGAGAGGACATGAGTAGGATTGTACTGCAAGTCCCAAAGAAAAGAAAACCCAAAGAAAAGAAACTCTTGCCTGCACACTGCACAACTCCCCCCCTCCCCACACTGATCAAATCCTGGAAGGCTTTTCCCCACTTTCCCTCAGAGCTGCCAACCTGACCAGTTAGAAAGCACAAGATATCCAAAGAGATTGACTACTGGACCCTTTGGCAACATCCCAGGTCATGGAGAACCATTCAAAGGCTTCACCTTATTCTGTGAGCCTGTAGCTTCGACCCTTATAACTACCAATCAAAATAAAACTATTTCTTCAAGACACATGTCTGCTTTTTCTCTTTTTGATACTATTTTGCTAGTTGGTTCACTATATAGTTTTAGATTTGGAAGAATATTGCTTATTTACTCTCCTCTTTCTGGGAATTAGTCGGGGTTCCACTTTGGCTCTTGCTACATTGATACAGGAATCTACATTGTTACAGGAATTACAGGAATACATTGTTCAGGAATCTATGATATAGACAGAACTCCAATGGTGATCCCTATTTTTCTTTGAACTTGCTTCAAGTTATTTTGAGAACCAGATTTGATCATTTTGACCCCATTTCTCAGTTACGACATTTTAGACTCTTCTGCCAGTTGGAGAACTGGTGAGCAGTTCGGGCTGACGCCAATGCACTGGTCTGTGTCGTACAGTTCATGCTCCTCATCATTACTCAGGCTTTTGAAAGGTGTAAGCAGATACAGGATGTTCCATACCTGCTATACTCCCAAAGCTTTCATTGTTTATGCAGCATTTCATTATTTAAATGTGCTTTTTAAGCTCATTGTGTTTTGAAATGTCTCAACATTTTTATATTCATTTTAGCTTTCACCTTTAATTATGACTAAACCAAAATATCTACCAACCAAAATATCACTTTGAATTTAATTTTTATGTATCTGCTTTCCCACCAAAGATGCCTCCAAAGTGGCATGCAGTAAATAATGAAGGCATTGGGGCAAGATACACCAATAAGTGCCCTAAGAATTGCAGCACACACTCAAATGGACTCCATTCCCCCACCCCACACCATGAACAGGTTCAGGAGTAAATAACTCAGAATCAGCACGTCACAGGACATACTCAGAAGGCCAGGGAGGCCTCGCTGACCCTCAAAAGCCTTCTAAGAGCTTCAGAGGACCCCAAAATGGCACTTTTGGTTCTTAGGGAAAACCGGCCAGACGCCATCACCACAACCTGTGGCAAGGAGTTCCACAGATCAACCAAACGCTGATTAAAGAAATATTTTCTTTTGCCTGTTCTTCAGAGTTTTACTTTAGAGTACTTGAGTGTTTTTGAGTTTGAGAGTACTTGAGAGTACTTGAGAGTTTTACTTGAGAGAGTACTTGAGAGTTTTACTTGAGAGAGTACTTGAGTTTTACGTGAGAGTACCCATCGCAACAAAGAATTGAAGGAGCTGCAGCAGGCCAGCCCTCTCCCTGATCAGGATGTGGGGGATGAAGGAAAGCAGACTTTTTTGCAAGGATCAAGAAAGAGGAAATAGCGTGGCTGTTCATCACACCGCACTTGTCACAGCTCTCCCTCTCCTTGTGTGTGGCACTGAAGGTGCTACCTCTGCCCCTTGCTTGCACTGAGTAGGAGAGACAGCATCAAAAGCTGTCTGCTTTTGTTTCTTCTTCTGCTGCATCTGCCTAGGATGTGGGGGAGGGAAGAAGAAAGGCAAAGCCATGGGGGGGGGGGAGAGGCCAACTATATATATTCTGCTTTGTGTGCCTACTCAGAAGAGTCCCATAGCATAGAATAGGGCATGCTCCCAGGAAAGTGTGCATAGGATTGCAGCCCAAGACACAAGGAAGGAGGCTCACAATCTGACCTGCAAATCCCTGCTTTTCCACTTGCGGCAGTCTTCTAGCCTGCACTGTATTATGCGCTCTTTTATTTTATTTAGCATATGGCAAATAATGCATGGACTTGTATGACAATGAAACTAGATCAAATGTCAATGTCCAGTTCGTCCAGCCATTCAAGGACAGAGTTACCTTCCTTGAAAAAGTCAGACCATGGGCCAGTATACGCCCTCAGTTTGCCGTCAGATACCATGTGGTATATGGTTTGACAGAAGAACCCGCAATCACACTGTGGGGTAGATGCTAGCCCCCATTTAGACATTAACTCCTGACAAACGCCATGTAGGGTCCAGATCCTATTCAAGGTTTTCCATCAGTCCTAATGCTGATGTTCTGAGAGTAGTGGCTGAAGCTCCCCATCTTGTTCCTCTCAATTTCTGGAGTATATTGTTCCTGGTATTGATTTTTGCAGCCGTGTTCTCGAGGTGTGACTTATAAGAGAGAGTCCTGTCCAAAGTTACTCCCAGATATTTTGGTTGGGGATTTTAAGGGAGAAGGTTGTTATTTAGATAGACCTTTGGGGCTGCATTAGCTAGTTTATTATTAAGGTGGAAGCATGTAGTCACCATTTTGCTGATACTGGGCATTAACTTCCAGTCAGTAAACTATTTTCCCAGGATCTTAAGGTCTTCTGAGAGGAGGCCATCCAACACCTCCATGTTTTTCCCTGCACTGCTAGAGCCAAGTAGTCGGCATATCCCAATTTCTGTCCCCTTGTTACTGGCAAGTCTGAGATGTGCAGGTTACATAGTTTGGGTGCCATTACAGAGCCCTGTGGGATGCTGTGGTTTAGCCTTCTAACCTTACTTGCATTGTCCCCCATTCTGATCTGGAAAGATCTGTCACTTGGCATATTTTTGACTAATCGATACAGTTTTTTACAGGGGATGATGTGACACAATTTATATAGCAGTCCCTCCCTCCACACTGTGTCATATGCTGCAGTTCGGTCAATAAATACAACTGTAGTTTTTAAACCTTGTTGGAAGTCAGCCTCAGTGTAGCTCAGCACCTAATCAACACAGCTATGATTCTGTCAAAAGCCCACTTGTTCTACAGGCAGATATTCATCTATTATAGGGCCAATTCTGTTTATGGTTAGCTTCTCCAAAAGTTTGTAGCATGAGCTCAAAAGGGCAATTGGGCAATATCTGTCCACTCTGTCTTGCAGTTTACGGGGTTTCAGAACTGATATTACTTTATCTTTTTAAATTTTCTGTGGAAGATGTCCTCTAGAAAGTATGTCCAAGAAGAATTTGCCAGGCCACTTCCTTGTGTGTCTCCCAGAATGTATGAAAAACTCAGGATGGATGCCGACAAAGCCAGGGGCTTTGCCACACTTCAGACTGCTGATGGCTGCGTCGATCCATCCATTGAAAATGGGTGGGAAAATTCAGGATGCGTTTGGGACGACCGCTGAAAAGCTGTAAGGGCTCTCTTGATGGTAGTTGAGTGTGCTTTCCCCCTTGGGGCTTTGGAAAGGGATACAGCTCGTGAGGCCACTTGATCAGGGATTAAACTGGGTAGTTCTTGTGTGGGTTGACTGGCACCACTCAGTTTCCTTAAAAGGCTCCAAGCTTTCCTGCTTGATCTCTGGGCTGTTTTTTTTTTTACTCCTGCTCATTTTTCTTCACTAATCAGAGACCATCATCCAAAATCTGACTAAGGACACAGGGTGCGTGACTGTTGTTTTCATTCCTGGGAGCAGCAGCCTGTACTTGGGATGGGGGATTTTTAGGTAGGGATGAGCTGGTAGGGATGTGTTGAAGTCACTGAGCCTGAGGTGCGCAGCCATTGTGACTCAACCCAAGCCACATGTGCAGGGCAATTCTATATTGTGCTGGAACAGGCAGGCCAGGAGACTTGCACTTATCCTGCGCAAGATAAGGCTCCAAAGTGGCTCAGCCAAAGGTAAAGGTTTCCTCAGACTTCAGACTTATGCCACCGAAAGAAAGAAAGAAAGAAAGAAAGAAAGAAAGAAAGAAAGAAAGAAAGAAAGAAAGAAAGAAAGAAAGAAAGAAAGAAAGAAAGAAAGAAAGAAAACCTTCTGGAACCAAAACCTACCCTCCTCCCACCACATCTTCTGCTGCCATCCTTCTCAATGCCAGTTTCAGGATCTCCCACAAGGACTTTGGTGTGGTGTGGAATTGGCAAAGAAAGCAAGCCAGAACACACACAAGATAGGGATTCGGGGTAGTACTCATTTGGAGTCCCATGGCCCTGAGTCGTGAGTGGAGTCGGGGTCAGCAACATCTGTAACTCAAATCAAAACAAGTCATGAGAAATCAGCATTTTCACAACTCGACCTGGGTGCCCACCCCTGGGTGCTGCTGGGCTTCTTTACTGCCTGTGCAGAGATAATTAAATCTTCAGAATAAATAGCTCCCCCGACTCTCCTAGCAGACAGAAAACAACTTCCGCCTCTTTGCAGCACCCGCATGGGAAGACGTTCTCTGCTTGTGTGTCAGCACAAGTTCTCCTCGTGCAAAACAAGTCTGGTGATGAGAAAACATTTCAGAATAATTAAGTTTCTAGTTCTCAGGATATCAGGGAGTTCCATCACACCTGTTCCCCGAAGCCGCCTTCCTCTGGGACGGAGGAATCACATTTGAGAACATTGTGTCTTTTCACATGAACTTAATCTTCTGTCCTCATCCTTTAGCCTGTCTCTTTAGCAAATAAATTGAGATCTGGCTGCACTTGGAACCTATAGATAGTTCACTTGAAACCTATAGATAGGCCAGAGTCCTGCTCCTTTGTACTTCTTTGCACCTGTGAAAGCACAGAAGATGAATAAGATTCTTCTCCTTGGGTTATCTGTCCTGCTTCTCTGTGTTGTGGGTGAGTAACTAAAGGCATATATCGGTGGAAGGAGGTTATATCTAGGAATGCAAATGGTTCTGGGAGCAGCATGTATCATGACCCAAAGTATCTAGAAAGTCTGTTCTCAAGGCACAGGGCACGAATGCCAAGAAAAAGCTGGTGGGTTGGTACTGAGGTTGGTCCAGAACCTACCGGACTCCAGAACTGAATGTTGCTGTGATAGAAGGGGCCCAAGCTCTTCAGAGTGTGTGGGGAGGAGGGGGGGTGTTGCTTGTTTATGATGTTATCTCACTGGTCAGTCAAAGCTTGGCTCCAGAAACATTCACTGCAATTCTCATCCAATTGGAATAACAACTTAGGGCAAGGGAGAGGGATCCTCCACAGAAGCTGGGTGAAGGCACAAGATGCTGGGGATCCCATTGTCAGATTTCCTCTGGATGCTGTGTATGGCAACAGCCCCCAAGGCAGAAGGTGTTTCAAGAGTGGAAGGGGAGGATCCTGGTGGCAGCTGCACACACCAAAATCCCCCCTTTCCCCACCCCAATGTGCCCCTGACTGTCTTCAGAATTACGCAGAGGAGACCCATCAGAGGCCAGGGAGGATCTCCTCCAACCAGAGCATGCAGCATATGCTCTCTCAGTGGGGCTGCATGCTATGCACTAGCAGGGGATGTGAGTGTGATACCTAATAATGCTTTGAATTTGCATAGTAATTTGAGTGTTACTGGCACTTGCATGATTATTGCAATCCGTACAACATCACCTTGAAGTAAGGCAATCCTGTACATACTTACCCAGAAGAAAGTCCCATTGAACTTGACTGGAGGGCGGTTATTTATTGTGCCTCCTCATGAGTAAGTCTCCATGTGCCGAAACACAGAGGCTGCATCCAGCCTCCGCAGGGGCTTACTCTGTGAGACTTGCATTGGCCTGGCTGGGCTGATGCCAAGCTCTGGGGTGGGCAGGAGGGAGGTGGGAGAGAGTCGTTCCTGTGGGTGGAGGGTGGGGAGCGGGAGGGTGGGATGGGATCCCGCAGTTATGCTGGATTCCCAACCCCGTTCCCAGGGAGAGTGGAGCAACTTCAAGCCGCTCTGCTCTCCTCTGACTTATGGCACCTCAGGAGGTGGTGCAATTCAGAGAAGACCCATTGGGGCCAGGACGCCTTACCCAGGGTTAAGGGGAAAAGTTTCCCTTTGCCTCTGGCTGAGCCGCCTTGCGCCCCTATCCTGCGCTGGATAAAGCACAAGCCTCTTGGCTTGCCTGTTTCAGCACAGGGTAGGACTTCGCCCTTAGATGTGCATAGGATTGCAGTGTTAGTGTTAATTTTTAAAATACATACATACATACATACATACATACATACATACATACATACATACATACATACATAGCCATCTGCTTATTTGCATCATGCCACTCTATTGACTATCATGGAACTTGTTTGTGAGAAGACATGCATAGAATTGGGTTTCCAGCATCAATGCAAGCCCCAAGTATCCAAGTTTCCAGCATCAATGCAGCCCCAAAGTTGTGGCAGGAACAAATGTTTCTTTACCTTGAGAACATCTCTGGGACTACTCCCCCCACCGCAGGATGCAGCACATGCCCCACTGGCAGGGCTGCATCAGTGCTGGAAAGTTGGAAAGGATCGAGCCCTCAGCCTCCTAAACATGGCACTACAGTGCACCAATCTTCTCCTTGACCTGAGTTCATATTTTATTTTGGTATTTGATGCTGGCCAGTCTTCCTTGGAATTTAATTGTGTTTTATTTTCGTTATATATTTCTTATGATATAAAGTGGGATACTTTGCAGTATTAAAGAATAGAAACCATCAGGAGAAAACAAAATGCCCAAAGTCCTTGATTTCCAAATGTTTGAGATAAAAATTTCACTTTTCAAATGGCACATTTGAATTGAAGTGCAACAAATTAATGGAGATATGACATGTGTTTTGTACATTTGAATTTCTCTCTTTTCACTTTCTTTATTTTTCTCTTAGCGCAAGGACTTCTGTGCAAAAGATGCCCTTTCTTAAGCACTGAGATCTGTGAAAAATCACCTGGAAAATCATGCAAGGCTAAACTTTCTTGTTTCTCAACATCAATCTACAATTGTAAGTAGACACACAATCATAGGGAGGTTCGATCCATGATCCAAAGTGATTTGTAGAAATGTCTCCACATTACTGTCATCCAGAGTCCTCCTCAGACTACGTCCCATCTGCTTTCACAATGTCTGCAGTTGCTTAAAAGCTCAGTCCTATTTCCTGCCACCAGTGCTGATGCAGCCACACCATGGAGACAGGCACTGTATCCTATGGTGAGGGGACAAACAGAAGCCTCCTCTGGGTAAGGGGCATTTTGTTCTCTTACCCTAGATAAGCCCTCTGCCACCCTATGGGTCTTTGCAGAGACACACAAGTCCGGAAACGAGGGGACATGGCAAAGCCGGGCAGGGGGTACAGCACATTGGTGGTACCACTGCCACTGATAACAACCCACTGCCCACCCAGTGATGCCTCCTGGCAGCCCCCCTCCCTGCCCCATTTCTCTCCTTCCCTGCTCCTTTGAACCTCCTCCCTGCCCACTGCCCTACACCCGTGCCGGCTTATCTGCACTGGGGCAGGTTGTGGGCTGCAGCACAAAGCCCCCAAAGACTGTTGCCACTTCGTAGCAGTGGCTCAAAAACGGCTACCAGTGGTGAGTGCTGATCTCTGACAGTGAGAGTGCCCCAATGAATAGGGTTGGCCATAAGCAAAGCAGGCAGAGAGATAAGTACACAAGTAGCTATGGGGAGGGAAGCTGTGAGGGTTGAGAGGCAGGTGGCCAGAGAAGGAGGCTGAGAGTCACTCACAGTAACAAATATTCAGAGGAATATGCACCTGAACTTCCATTTAGCCATCGTGACTCATAGTGATAGGCCGATCCTCCATTACGTGGTCAAACCTCCTTTTGAAGCCACCCTGCATCTTGTGGCAGCAAATGCCACCAATTCATTGCCTGTTGTATGAAGGCATATTAAGCTTGGAATCTGCAGCCAGTCACTTTCACTGGGTGACTTTTGGCTGCAGCCTGAAGACTGTGGGAGCCTTATGTCCTTCCATCCTCTGTCTGGATGCTGAGCCTGATTTGTTCTAAGTCTATTGTATTCAATCCCTCTCAGTCATCGCTTTTGAAAGTAGATCCAAACTCTCCGAGGACCTTCCCAGGATCGTGGCTCCTGCATTTGATTAGCCAGGTTGTGTTTTCAGGGGCTTTGGCATCACGTTCCTCTGGGAGGCTGGAAATGTCCAAAAATAGCCATCACAGGGGAAATACAGAGGGGAAACATGAGAGGAAACACGGGAAAACATGAGAGGTCACACACGGCTTCTCTGCTGGTTTTGGAAGTCACCTGTTACTGAATCAGGCACACCTTGACTCTCACTGTTGTTTTTCTTTAGTAAATGGAACTTTTGCTGGTGTGAAATATGGATGCAACAATTTTCTATCTGGAGAAGAATTCTGTAACACCACTTATAGGTCCAATGGGGACATTAGAGTTAAAACCTGTTGCAACACTGACCAGTGCAATGGAAAACAAGCGCCGTTCCCTCCTCCTGAATGTGAGAGCCCTCCCTTGGCAGCAAGAGCGGGTGGAAGAAGCCCCAGGCTCCAGCTCCCCCTGCTTTCTTCTCCTTGAAGAGAGATCCAGACAGTGGCCATCACTTGATCCTGTTGGTCCTTTGCTTCCACTGTCTCTGTCTTATAATTTGTGCCCAGACATTTGATCTGTCAAGAAGTGCAAGGAGGAAGAATAAACCTGCACCCTGACGCACCGTGTCCTTTCTCTCCTCTCGCTTGACATGAAATCTTTCTCAGTCAGCAGTTTGGTTGAAGGTGTGGAAGTCCCTGTAACAGTGATGGTGGTTTTTCCTAGTTGGAGCATCTGTGAGGCACCTGTGCCTTTGCAGTTGGGCTGTTTCTCATACATTCAGTGGGCACAGTCCAACTGTAGCTCAGCACCTGCTGGTTCCTCTGATTTCATGAGTTTTTAGATTAAAGGTTTGAAGACCCTGCAGGTGACAAATAAGCCACCCCTGGTCTCTTTGGATGATCAATGTGCTTTTGCTAAAGAGTAGTTTGTCTTTCCCTTGGACTCTAAATGGTGCACTCCTAAGCCATCAGCTGCAGGAAGCCAATGTATAATCCATTCCTGCCTTCTCGGAAGGGCATCTGTCATTTTGGGGTGAGTGTAGATAGCGCAATTAAAACATCATCACATGGTGTAGCTGCTGTGAAGAAGACAAATTCCAAGCTAGGGTCATTAGGAAAGGGATGGAAAATAAGATTACTTGTATTATATTGCCCCCATAGAAACTTGAGTTGTGGACACGTCTGCTGGAGCAAAGACTCAGTCAGCAAGAGTTTATGGACTTAAAGAAAAGAAACCATGGGGAATTCACAGGAGAGAAGCTCTGACTGCAGCCTCTTTCCTTTCACAGCTACATCTCCTTTCCCCCCCACTACTCAAGCAATTTTTGAGCCAGTTAACACTCGGCTTCCCCAAAATGGGTCTCCAAAAGGTTTTATTCCTGAACTTCTCTTGCAGTTGGGAGTTGCATTTCATGCAGGAATCACTGAGACACACCCAGGGCTGGTGTCAGGCTACTTTGTGCCCTATACAAGGCTACACACACACACACACACACACACACACACACACAGAGAGAGAGAGAGAGAGAGAGAGAGAGAGAGAGAGAGAGAGAGAGAGAGAGAGAGATGGAAATGGTGGATACAGGAGACACTATTCAAATACTGAAGCCGCCCCCCGCCTCCCCATGCCCATTTCATTTTCTCGGGCTCCCCAAGACTCGTAAATTCTAAAAGTAAAGCTAAGCAAAGATGTTCTTTCTCCCCTAAACTGGTATCCTTTCATTAGATGTTGGACTCAATATTCACAGATTGAAGTTGCTGGCATTTGATTTTAGCCAATAAATGTTAAAAGAGACTGTGGTATGAACAAAACAGCCAAGTGAGCATTTTACTCCGTGTCAAGAAACACAGAGATGAAATGACAGATCTGCAGCTGAATAACCAGGGCCAGAGAGTTCCTTGATGAACATCAGCCAGGCTCCAAACCCATAGATAACAAATGTGCATAGAGAAATCTGTGGGGCTGGCAAAAGGACTTACTGGTAGGCACCTCTGGCAGAAAACTATTCACCCCATTTCATAGCAGCCCTTTCTTAAAAGTTAGGAACTAGACTTGGTAGAGATAAAATGATGACATCTCTGATGAACTCATTAGCTAATCTCATAACTAACAGACCTCCACATAGGACCTAAATAGCAGAGCTCCTCCCAATAGCAGTGCTGTCTGGGGTGGTGACACTGTAATGCCACTTCCAGGTTTGGAGGAGGGCAGCAGCAGCTTCGCAATGTGGCTGCCACCACCCCACCCCTTCTGCAGCAGCTTCCCCGCCAATTGTCAGCTTCTGCCGCACACAAGCTTCTTGCAGGAGCTTGGCGGAAGCTGAGAGTCAGATGGGAAGCTGTTGCTCAGTGACACCCAAGGCATGTGCCCTACCTTAGATGCGCCACTGACAATTTGCTTGGACCTCTCTCTCTAAACATGGCAATTCTTTGTCACTTGGACCATTGACAAGGGATAAGATAGTGCAAGTACTCCCTAAAAATGGCTGGAGTTCAATAGCAGCAGATACCCTTCAGAAGCAAAAAAATAAGAAAGAAAGAAAGAAAGAAAGAAAGAAAGAAAGAAAGAAAGAAAGAAAGAAAGAAAGAAAGAAAGAAAGAAAGAAAGAAAGTTAAGTGTTTGTAAGTCCAGACTTGGACCACTTTAACACATACATCTACCCAAAGAGAAAATTACTCCTCATTTTCTTACATAGTGTAATGAGAAGGAAGTAGAAGTGACCAGAGAATGGAGAAGGGATACAATGGCTTTCTACCTGTCTCCTAACCAACTTTCCAGCAGTGATGAAGCTGCAATTCAGCCTTAAAGTAAGGGAACAAATGTTCTCGCTCACACTTGGGAAGCCTCCCTGACTGACCCTCCCCCACAGCGGGATGCAGCTAGGCCCTGTTGGCACAGCTGCATCACTGCTGGAAAGTTGGATAGGATCAGGCCCTTCCAGTGGGAGGGATGACCAATCCTGTATCAGGCAGGAAAGTGGAGGACCCAGAGCAATACAGGTCTGTTCCAAACAGAATGGGAGACTGCAGTTCACCTCTTGTACAGGAAGCAATCTCACTCCGAGAACCAGCAATTTCACTAAGGCAGTCAGTCACTGCTGCTGAGGTGTGTTCAACACGCTCCCTGCTGATGGTACACACACAAGGTCAGCACACCACCCAATCAAGTCAGGTTTTTGCCTCTGAAAGCATGGGATGTTCCTACTGGTCTTGAGGATCAGTTAGGGAGCATTCCGGTATATCAGAACACAGTGGGAAGTATCCTAAGGGTGAGATTTCAAGGGGGGAACTTTGGGTGAAGACACCTTGGCATTACAGGGTCGGGAGCAGCTTAACTGAAAGGAGTGCCACCCGAGGGCACATCTTCCAGGGCTGTCCCCTGATGTGGGCAACCCTGTACTCTGAATGTGACTGCCCACACATGGCCTCCCTGGGTCTCAGAAGGCCTTCCAAGGCCTCAGCACAGTGGTTCCCAAACATTTTAGCACCGGGACCCACTTTTTAAAATGACACTCTACCAAGACCCACCTAGCTTTATAAGGCTGCAATCCTAACCACACTTTCCTGAGAGTAAGCCCCATTGTACAAAATAGGACTTACTTCTGAGTAGACCTGGTTAGGATTGTGCCCTAAAACTTTTTAAAAAAGAGAACTAGAAAGAAGTAACAACCACCCTTAAACATTTACGTTTAGAGACGGGCTGCGGGTGGTGGAGGGAAATGGTGAATTTTGTTTGTTTGTTTTGACTTTAAACTTGCAGGGTTGCAGAAGTAACAACTTTTGCAAAAGTAACAATATGAGCTGGGTGGGTACTCCCTGCGAGGGTCCTGCAGGTGTACGGAACACGGGGGAGGGGGGCTTCTTCTTGTCCCCCGGGCCATGCATGGAACGGAGGTTGTGTTTCTCTGGGAGAGGGAGGGGGAAGGAGGAGTCATTTTTCGCCATAGGGACAAGTAGGTTTTGCAAGTGGGGGGGCTGGAGGAGGCAAAGGGAAGCTGGGGGGAGGCAGTTCCTGGAGGGATAGAAGAACAGCCACCCATGGCTCGCATGCGCATTGTGTCACTCGCTTCCACGCAGCAAGCAACAGTTCTGTCTGTGCTCTCTCTCTCTCTCTCTCTCTCTCTCTTGTTCCCAGAACAGCAGCCATCCAGGCAGGCAGCGCCCGCAGTTTTTGGCTAGGCAGGCAGGTGGGGCGTCGTTGGGATATTCTGCTGCTGCCTCCTTTATTTTTGGGGGTGCTTCTTATCCTAATCAGGCAGGGTTGCTTTCTTCTACTCAGGTTTTTGCTTTAATGGTACACGCAGCAATGCACAGTGTTTCCCAACAATATTTCCATTTGCAGCCCAGTAGCTTCAGCTTCTGTCTGTTGTGTTCCTGGCATCAACTCAGCCAACCTGGGCAACAATATATGACTTTCTTTTAGAGACTGCATTAGGCAGCCAAATGAGCATTTACTAGTCTCCTGTCAGCTCCAGCAGGCAGTGATCTGCTGTGCTTTGCTGCAGCACAGAAAGGGCAGGCTCTCTCTCTCTATCTCTCTCCCCCCCCTCCCCGATTGTGGGTAAGGGGTGAAGAAGCTAAAGCTCCGCTTCTCTCCACCAGCCAAGACAAGCATTCTGTTTTTTGGGGGTGCAGAGGAGTCAAGACACAGGCTCTCACACTCCATGCTGATGATTAGTTTAGAACAGGGGTGCTCAATAGGTGGATCGCGATCTACCTGTAGATCGCGAGGCAAAATGAGTAGATCGCGGAGTGCCGACCCCCCCCCTTCATGTGCCTCTGGGAGGAAACGCCGGGCGTAAGGCCCATTGTACTCAATGGGGCTTACTCCCAGGTAAGTGTGGCTAGGATTGCAGCCTCACAGCCTAATCCTAGGCATGTCTACTCAGGAGTAAGTCCTGTTATACTCAGTGGGGCTCAAGGTACACCAACATACATTGTACACATAAATGTTATATGTTATGATGGTACGAACATTGTAAAAAAAGCTCTGGTAGATCTCTGGGCCTTGCTGGGTTTCAAAGTAACTCTCGAGCCAAAAAAGTGTGAGAACCCCTGGTTTAGAATATTGATTGCCAATTATTGATTAGTGCCAGAGGCTAGGGGTTCAAATCCCTATGCGGAAGAATTTTTATTTTTAGGTGGGGAGGTGCTCCATGGCTGCAAAATATAAAGGTTGGTTGCCAGTTGCCGAAAGGGGGGCCAGTTGAGGCTGCAAAACTCCTCAAAGTTCAGTCCCAGGCAAGCTTTTTTTTAACTTTTTTTTTAAGTCCCAGGTAGGACTTAAGCCACAGTTAAGCTCCTGGAGTGAGCCCCCTGCTGGAGGCTGTGGGTTAAGTCCTACCTGGGACAGATTACAGAACTAAACATTAATAAACTCACAGAAGAAATATCACTTGATTTGGACAGATGGGCCTCTCTGAATCTGTCGTTATGGGGTAAAGTAAATACTATACTGGTTGAAAATGGCTGCCCGAGACTCTATAGTGCAGCCATTTTCAACTGGTGTGCCACGAATGGTCCCTAGGTGTGCCGTGGGAATTTGGGAGAGGGTCATTTATTAGTAGGGCCAGTGGGGATGTGAGCCCCCCATTGACAGCACAGTGTGCCTTGTCAATTGTCAAAAAGCTGATGGTGTGCCTTGACCATTTTAATACCTTGCCAGTGTCCCATAAAATGAAAAAGGTTGAAAATCACTGCTTTAGGTGTTGGTTTCAGGCAAAAAAGGTTATTTCTCTTCTACCCAGGCTGCTTGCAATCCAAGGCACAAAAACTCAAACCCCAAAAATTTAAGACCAAAGGCAGTTTACTCACAATCTGATGCAGACTTACACAAACATTTTTCTCACATCAAAGTTCTTAAAACTAGAAGACCAGGAGCCCTAAATAGCTGCCCCTGGATGCATGTAAGGATGATAAAACAATGTTTAAAAACAGAGATTAAAATACACTCTCCTGTTCTACTAAAGTCAACAGACAAGAAGCTACATATAGACAAAGAGGAATCAGCAAAGGGACACACCCTTTAGAAAGAGCATTAAAGGGACCACATACCATTTCTTCTTTAAAGAACTAGCTACTCAACTGATAACTACTACTCAGTGTTGTTATTCCCCAACAATAGTGGCACAAGTTCAACTTGGCTCTTGAAGACGAATCAGGCGGGCGCCACTGCTGCCGAAACCGCCCCCTTCCCAGGCCTAATCTGCCCACCCTGCCCCATCTCCTCCTGGATCTGCCTGTCTGCTGCTCCATTCCACCCCTCCTGCCTCCCTCCCAGACCCTGCTTGGCCTAACCTGGTGGGTAGGCCTGGTCCATCCTCGGGTACTCTTGTTGCACCTCTGCCAGCAGAATGGCTGGCATAGATCCAAGAAGACCCGGCGAAGGGGGGCAAAATCCCTGGAGTCCAGGCTTCTGGGGGTGGGTGGGGCAGTGGCAGAACAAGCAGTAGGAAGGGGCGGTCATTCATCTTGCCCAGCGACTAATACCAGTTCTCAGCGGCCCTTGGGGGGACCCACTTGGTCAGCAGAGTCTTGCCTCGGGCTCAGGGAACAAACATTTTCTTGCCTTGAGGAGACCTCCATGATTGCTCCCCACCCCCGCGGGATGCATCTTGCAGGGCACCTACCACTCTGAGCACTACACAGCTTTCCTTTACAAGGCAGAGCCAGACAGAATCCTGCAGCAAACTTGTCCTGGAGCCCCCTTGTCCTGCTGGGAGGGGCCGAGCCTCCATTCTGGACTCCTGTTTTCTGGTCTCTGGCACTTAGTGGAGTGCCCCAGGGTGACAAACCGAAAGTCAGTGCTCTTGGTCAATCAGGCCTCCCTCCCTCCCTCCCTCCATTTCCTCCCTCTGTCATCACTGGAGCATTTCCTCTGGAAAAATCAGTGAGGGTGATAGAGACTGAACACTGCTAGAGACTGAACAGCTGCCGTGGCCAAGAAGGGAATCTGAGCTGCGAGCTCTGGATGAGATGGAAGCTCCTTCCTTCTGGCTGCTGCTTCTGTAAAAAGAGCAGTGGAGGTGTCCTCTTCCTGTAGCAACACCAACCTTGAGATCTCTGTCCAGTTCTTCTCCTTCTCCTCTTCCAAGTCTTCCAAGTCTTCCACACCTTAGGAGGGTGTGCACATTGTATGAAGAAAGGACATGAAAACTCACCATCAAATACAGGGTGGAGCGAGCAGGCAGGTTCCCTTGTCTCCTGCTAACCATATTAAGCCTTATTATTATTAAGAGAAATTAAGCCTCCCACCTCTCCTCTTGCATTTGATGATGCATGTTCTTTGCCCTCTTCCACGGGTGGGGAGGATTCCCCTGCATACACCGATGAAGGCGGCTAGTCAAGGAAAGCCAACACACTAATAAAAGTGTTCATTTTCAAGGCTGTTTTCACTACCACAAGATTCTGCCTGGTTTTGGATTCCAAGCAGGGGACAGTGCAAGGCCAGCAGGGGGTGGAGACATTCAGAGCTCCACATTGTCACTAACCCCTCAGCATCAGAGCTCTACACTAGCCCTGTGAGATTCACACCTGCTAGGGTTGTCCTCCCGAATTCTCAGTAGACTGAATTAGCAAATGGTGTCAATAATCAATCATGGAGAAAATGTGTAGTATAGAATATACTTTGGCTAATGTTACATCAATCACTTTTTCCTGCCACCTCCTATATTATTGCTCAGGGATCTTAAGTGTTGTCATCCTGTCAGGCTAACCGAGGTGATGAAAGAGAGTTTGCCAACTGGGAATTTCCCCAGAAGTGGCACTAAAAAGGTCATCAGTGCAGTTTGTCATCATAGGTTAAAAAAAGAAGGGAAAATGAGAATTGAAGAACACACAAGTGATTGTCAAACACACCGGATGGGAACAGCACTGGGACAAAATTTTCAGGAATACGTTCAATTCTTCCATCTTTTAAATTTTCCATTTTTGTACGGAACCCCAGAATGTTCTGCGTCTCAGATGTACTGATTGGGTCGTGTGCCTGGCAAGTCTGCATTGCGATTCCACCGAAACAGGAACAGCTACAACAACACCTGCTCTGAATCTATTCACCTGCAAGGATACACGTTTACGCACTAAAACAGAACACAGTGAGAATTAGGTTGTAGCAACTATTCTCTAAGAAGCACATGGGCAGCCTTTGTCACTCTACCACGTACCACAACCCTCTGTGTGTGTGTGTGTGTGTGTGTTGCATCAAGTTTCCACAAGCTGCTCAGGGCCTTCTGGGGCCCTGCAAGGCCCCCCACCAACGTTTCCTTTAATTCCCCCCCCCCCCCCAGAATGTGTGGAGCCCAACTGTGGCTGTGTGGACACAGCTGTGGAGCACTCAGCAAGATCATCATCATCATCATCATCATCATCATCATCATCATCGGCAAGCTCCAGAGTGCAGAGAGGAAACACACTCACACACACTCACACTCACTCACACACTCCTGCTCACACACTGAGCTCAGGTAGCTGCTATCTTGTCCCTTGTTACAACTCTCTACACTCAGTAAATCCCCTGAAGCTTTGAAGGTGCTTCCTGGTCAGTCTCTTGCCTTGATTCCCACAGGCACTAGTCTCTGCTACATGTCCAGGGATCCCTCCTTTAACTGGCTGCATCTATAGGGAAGGTCAAGGCTGCAGAGGTCTTACTGCCCCGATTGTTCAGAAGCTGACCCCTCTCTCTTGGAATAATTGCGAGCACAATGCGGACTTCAAATAACCCTGCAATAGACACGCTTTTTTTGTTTTAAGCTTGCTCAAGAAGGGCTCTGTGCACTTCAGTGCTGGCTGTCAGCATACCGAATACAAATTGATCCAGCCCCAGTGCTACCTCACCATTAAAGAAGAAGAGGCTGTGATCGGGGGGGGGGGGGGGGTAATCAAAAGGGATTCATTCTAGCTGCCATGTGTGCTTAAATGTCAGCAGCACTGGTGTGAAGCTGGCCAGCCAAGAACCCTTCCTGAAAGCCTTTTTGATCTGAAAGTCCTCAACCACAGGTCCTTTCCAGTAACTCATCACAGGCAAAATGGTCAGATGCCGCCACCTAGTGGTTTGTTGAGGACAAGCATTGAACTGATATCCCCTCTTTCTGCTCCCTGCAAATGTGTGAAGGAAGAAATTTCCCTTATTGGGTGGTTCGGATGATGACTGGTCCATCTGGCTCAATACTTCTCTGGCTGCAGCTGACAGCAGCAGTTTCAGGAATGACCCTCTAGCAGCCCTACCTGGACACGCCAGGGATTGAATGAGGGACCTTCTGCATGGAAAGAAGCTGCCCTACGCCTGTGTTCCGGCACCCCCTGCTAAGCGCCTTCCTTGCGCTCTGTCTAGCAGAGAGAGCAGTTTTCAGTGAAGAGGCCAGAGGGGGAGAGAACTGCAGGCACAAGTTCAAACACTGGCCAGAGGATTCCTTGCTTATTCTCCATCAGGCCTCTCTGCTCCAGGCTGCATTGGCCCCCTGCAGCTCTCAGCAGCAACCACCTTCCCAAACAGCAGAGATGCCCTGGAGCCAGAACATGCCCCAGCTAAGACTGCAAGCCTTTGGGGGAAGAAGAAGAGTATCTCTGAGCATATGCAGTGTGTTCTCCCCATATCAGCGCGTTCTTTCTTCCACAATAGGAATGACTGGCTTCTGTGGCTTGTTTTCTGGCCTGCCTTTCCTCCAAGCAGAACCAAGGAGGGAGCACTGGACTGCTGGCTGGGAGCTCCCATCCCCAGTGGCCCTACTGAGGGAGCGTAGTTAATTGTTAGCCTCACAACAAGACTGCAGGGTAGGCGAGGCTGGGAAGTGAGGATTTGCTCAAGACTCCTCAAAGACTTTTATAGCCAAGAATAGAAAATGTTCCACCTCCTGCAGGGTGTTCCTGCAAGGGGGGGGGAGGGTGGAGGGGCAGTATGTTTCTTCAGGCACCTGGCTGATGGTGTGAAATGCCCCTTCGCCTCGCCTTCAGAGCCAGTCGAGACTGCAAAGCTTTTGCAGTCCATAGGTGTGAACAACTGGCAAAGTGGGCCTGAATGCAACCAGGAGGGAAGAGGCTTGGGGGGCATCTCACTGGCCAGTTCCCAACTGCAGGCCTTGCAAGGCACTGCTGGATTCCTCTGGGGTGGAGGAAGATGTGATGAATCTCTGGCTTGTGTTCCCCAAGATTATATATGGCACGTCAGCCCCGGAAGGGTGCGGGGGCCCTATTATGGCCATATGTAAATGTGTGTGTGTTGTGTCTATGTCTGTGTGTGAGTGTGCAGAAAATAAGGTATGGGATATTCTTAAGATATACTACCAAACTCAAATAAATTTAAGGTTGGCGGTGAAGTAAGAGTGTTTGTGTTGGGCGGTGAGCCATACATGAAGGTGTTGGATCCGGTGGAGCGATGCTCCACCAGTCCCACCTCCTTCCCTCCCCACTCCCCCCCGGCACACCTCCCCCCGCCCTCTCACCGCCCTCTGCCTCCCCATCACACCTCCTTTGATGATAGGTACAAAACACTGTTTCAAAGCAGCATTTTCATAAATCTGAAACTAAAATGCTGCGCATTCCCTGCCCCCCAGCCCCACACAAAACTTTGTGCTTAGCCTCTTGGCAGAGATTTCTCTCATTTGGAAAATAGAAGAGCAGAGGCAGCTGCAGAAAACAGAACGGATGGAAAGACTACAAGGGCTTGTTGAAGCAAGAGGCAGGAGCAGCATCCAGCCAGTCTCCCGTACCACACTCGGCAGCCTGAATCAGAAAACTCCCCTGTGCTCTCGTCAGGCACCCTCCCTGCCCACCCACTCCCAGCCCTGTTGCAACTGGGTCAGAGGAACTCTCCTCTTTCTCCTCACCCAAGACTAAGTATGTAAAGGGCACAGAGGGTGGTAGCTCACTTACAGTCAGTTCTATTTATATACTTCACATAAAAGCAAGAGGAAAGATATGCAATTCCAATATAGTAACGCCATTAGAACATTAGTTTTTACAATATTAATTTTATTAATTTTTACAATATTAAGCAAAGTACAGAAGATTTGAATTTATTGAATGTGCCTAGTAGAGCTGGATTCTCCTCTCTTTCTGAGAGCTGAATCTCCTTAGAACCAGGGTGGATCCAGTGTCTGTATTTGGGGGGCGGGGCATGAACAGTGCCTTCAGAGCCCAGGTCAACCAGCCAGGTAGACCTGGGCTCCTTATTGCGCTTCTAGCCTCTGCGGCTATTTGCTGAGCAGCTAGACCTGGGCTTCTGCCTGGACGTGGAGCACTGGTCTACTTGGTTGGGTAGACCTGGATTCCTGACTGAGCTTATATTGAGCTCTGTGGCTATTTGCTGGGTGGGTAGACCTGGGCTCCCATTCCAGCCAATCTCATTGGTGCCTGTCCAGTGGGTGTACCCCGGCACCCAATTTTGCTCTCCATCTGGGTGGGTGCCCTTCCCTTATGACAGGACAGTTGGGGGGGCATGCACCAATGCCCCCCCAATCCACCCCTGCTTAGAACCTTTTCCACACTGAAGTTCTTGGTTCTCTTTAGCTCAAATACTTCTCATGCCTTCTCCCACCAGAAAAAGGGTCTCCCAAGCAGCAGCCATTAATTTTAATAATGTATCTGAAAGGCAAAAACCCCACCATGTGCTCCATGTGCTGTGGACAAGGGCAGGGTGACCGGATGTCATAACTTCCAAGGAGCCCCTCAGTCTCTCCCCCCACCCCTGCCAGAAGCCCCAAGCCCTCTTCCCTCCTGCGCATGAAAGAGACATTGCAAAAAGGGCTTTAACTCTCCCCAGCTAATGCCAGACCAGAGCTCAGCAGGAGCAGCTCCAGGACCCTGCACTGGGCATGTTTGCCACCACACAGCTCCCAGGAAAAGACGGAGCGCACCAGAGAGCACGTGGAGCTCAGCAGGCACCTTCATGTCCTGCGACTATCAGGGGATCGCTATGATTGGCCCTAAACTGGGTTATTAGGAGCCTGAGCGCATTGGAGGAGGCTGCCTGTGGGAGGGGCTGAGCTCTCAAGGGAAAAGAAGCCTGAAACTGAGGACATTTCGGAGGACAAGAAGCTGAGAAAGAGGACATGTCTGGACGAATGCGCAGTCTGTCAGGGAGAGAGCCTCAGATGGGCTTCAGCAGACACCTGCAAGATGGGGAGGAGGGTCTCTCCGCAGAATGAGGCTCCTGAGTAAGTGTAGAGGTGGACACCTGTGTCAGCCTCCGAAAAGGCCACCTGCCCCCCAGCACAGTCAAGAGTCACTTGGATCCTCTTGAGTTCCTGGCTCAGGGACAGAGGAGTGTAATCAGGGGCACTAAAAGCTCTGTACTGACCTCCCCACTTCCCCACAGCCCAGACCCCTTCCTGAGGATTAAGAAGAAACCAGCCCTTTCTCCTCACAGACTGCCTGGCAACCCCCACAGCCCACCCTCCCTCCCCTCCCACAGTGACCTCCCAGAAGTGTTTGCCTGCAGTGAATCCCTCACGGCCCAGCACAAAATCCCAATAGTCAAATCTCTCCGGACTGTCAGGCAGATCTTGGTGTTGGTGTCCCCATCGCACACTCTTGCCATCCTCAGACAGGATGAGTTCAGGATGAGCCGTGTCTGGATCCAGAGTCACCTTTGCTTCGGAGGCTGGAGCAGGAGGAGAGAGAAGAAGAGGCGGGAGACTACAGGCAGCTGGCTTTGTAGCTTGGCTGGCAGTGAGGGGTGTGTGGACCCTCACGGCATCCTACAGCCAGTTGGGCTGTAGTGGGACTGTAGCCTCCTCCCAGCCAGCACGCCCTGTCTGAGTGTGGTTCCCGGCAGGTGCGCATGGTTGCCTGGAAGTGAGCCCTACTGACTTGCTTCTGAGTGGAGATGCTTGGCTTTGGGTCCAACCAGTAGTCCTGTCTGCGCTTGCTTGGACAAGACTCTCTTTGTGAGTCTGGAAAACATGGTAGCTGCCTTACCAATGTGTTTGTTTAGCTCAGTATCGAGAGAAAGCGTGTCGGAGATCGTTGAGCCAAGGTACACAAAGTCAAGGACAGCCTCCAGTTCATGCGCAAAGATTGTAATGCAGGGAGGTGAGTCCACATCCTGAACCATGACCTGTGTTTTCTTCAGGCTGATTGTCAGTCCAAAATCTTGGCAGGCCTTGCTAAAATGATCCATGAGCTGCTGGAGATCTTTGGCAGAGTGGGTAGTGACAGCTGCATCGTCGGCAAAGAGGAAGTCACGCAGACATTTCAGCTGGACTTTGGACTTTGCTCTCAGTCTGGAGAGGTTGAAGAGCTTTCCGTCTGTTCTGGTCCGGAGATAGATGCCTTCTGTTGCAGTTCCAAAGGCCTGCTTCAGCAGGACAGCGAAGAAAATCCCCAACAAGGTTGGCGCAAGAACACAGCCCTGCTTCACTCAGCTTCGGCTGTCAAAGGGGATTAAATTTACAGATTGGGATTAAATTTACAAGATCCATTTAAGATTTGCAGGCTACTTGTATGAACAACTATACTGGACATCCCAATCCTATCCACACTTTCCTGGGAGTAAGCCCCATTGACTCTAATGGGAGTTACCTCTGAATAGGTATGCATAGGATTGGGCCCTTAATTTTTAATCTACACACTGATTTGTGTTTCTGCCATTGAGAACATAACAACTTTGACCAACAGAATTGAACACAGCATTGAATTTCTGTGGAAGTAAACTGGTTTTAAAGTGCAGGGGGAAAAAGTCACAGCAACACAGCAAGCAGCCATTAAACATGGTCTACTTGTGAGTAAATGTGAACGCAAGTAGCTGTTTCCCTTTCCACATTGATCAGCTTGCAGGGAGATGGTTTGCCAGCATGTGACTCCGCAGGCAGGCAGGCAGGCAGGCAGGCAGCTGCCGGGTCTTGAAGTATCTATGTAGGAGAGCAGCTGTGGTAAAATAAGGGTGATCTGGAGAGCAAAGCCAGCAGAGCTTGCCAGGAAGATGCTGCAACTGCCTCAGGGAGAGAGCCTCAGGTGGGCTTCACTAGACACCAGAAAGAAGGGGAGGAGGGTCTCTCCGCAGAAGGAGGCTCCTGAGTGAGTGTAGAGGTGGACTCCTGTGTCAGCATTGGAAAAGGCCACCTGTCCCCAAGCACAGTCCAGAGTCACTCGGATCCTCGTCAGCTTCTGGCTCAGGGACAGAGGAGGGTATTTGGGGGGATTAAGAACTCTGTACTGACCTGCCCAGCTGCCCACAGCCCAGACCCCTTTCTCAGGACTAATACTAAACTCGCCCTTTCTCCTCACAGACTTTCTGGCCACCCCCACAGCCCAGTCTCCCTCCCCTCCCACAGTGACCTTCCAGAAGTGTCTCCCTGCTGTGAAGCCCTCATGGCCCAGCACAAAAGCAAGTCTGTCAAATCTCTCAGGATTGTTGGGCAGATCTTGACGTTTGTGTCCCCATCTCACACTTTTGTGATCCTCAGACAGGACGAGCCAAGGATGAGCCGTGTCTGGATCCAGAGTCACATTCTCTGTAGGAGTGAAGGGGGAGGAGGAGAGAGAAGCAGAATCAGGAGAGTCATCAGGAGCCACAGCGACAGGAAGGGCTGTGGATTTGTGAGCAGACCGCAGTCAGTTGTCCTGCTCCCCACAATAAGGTGTGGGGCAGAGGCGGGAGGTGATGGGCAGCTGACTGGCTGCCTGGCTGTTGCTGGGCGACGTGGAGGAGCAGACTGAGGGGGCCGTGACTTGCCCTCTGCGATTGGGAGGGAGGGGGTGAAGCAGTCCCTTCGGGGCCTGAGTGTGGCCCGTTTGCTGGATGGACAGGTGAGCGGGGATGCGCCCCGAGTCCCTTCCTTCCTGGGCTGTGCTCCTTGTCGCTTTTGGGTCTGGCTGCTGACTGGGGATCTTATGGGGCTTTTAATTCTCATGAGAGTGTCTGTTGAGCTGGAATTCAGTCCACAATTGCCTGGGAGTGAGCCCCACAGACTATGGTGGGGCTGGTTCTGAGCTGAGTTGCATTGCTTTGAGCTCAGGCTGCAGTCCTATCCACATTGCCTGGCAGTAGGCCCCATGGACTATGGTGGGGCTGGCTTCAGATAGATGTGCTTGGGTTTGGGCTGCAGTCCTATTTGAGTAGGTCTCATTGACTATGGCGGGACTCGGTGGCATAGCTAATGATCTTGTAGCCCTGTGCCAAGCTCAAAATGATGCCCCAGAAGTGATGTCACAACCGGAAGTGACGTCACACCCAGGTTTTTTAAGAAGTGAACATGGGGGAAAACCTGCCTCCTCCCCGCAGAAGCTCTGCCACCCACTTGCTCTGCCACCACCCCTCAGACAGTGGCATAGCTAATGCATCTATCTACTACCTGGGGTCAAAAAAGATTTTGTAGCCCCCTCCCCATGACAAAATAAAATTTAATTAAGTAAATTGAAAGTGTGCCCCTTATTGGTTAGAGACGCTGTGCTGGGCTGAAGAGGGACAGTAATTCTCCCCCTGCTCAATATAAGAGATGCTCCACTTGAAAAAGTGCCTCTTTACCTAGTTAGCAGGTAACTGAATTATGATACATGGAAATGAGAGCAGACTCATACGAACACCTTCTTGGTTCCATGTTGTATCATATAACGTCTCATTGCCTCTCAGAACAATCAGTCTCATAGGTCAGTTTTGAGTTAAGAAAATCTACTTTCTGTTCCGTAAGGCTATTGTGTTTTCATTTTCTGGTTAATTGGCCATAACTTTTGATAGAATACAGATAGTCCAATGAGGTTTGTTTCATTGCATTCTGCATTAAATTACCTTTCCTATGATATATAACACGGTGGTATTATTTGTACGTATCAAGCTTGGCCACTAGTATCAAGCTCAGCTTGTTGCCCCCCTAAAACTAGATGCCCGGTGCAACTGCTACCCCCTGCACCCCCTTAGCTACACAACTGGTGGGACTTGCTTCTGACTGGACATGCATAACATCGGATGCTCAGGTGCTCTCTGAACTGGGCGCAGGTGCAGGGAAGTTTGCTGTGCTGGGACTTGAGCTAACTTATTTTCAGGCTTGCATTCCCTCTGGGTCCCCCCTTTGCCTCTATCTTTCCCAGGGGCCTCTGTCTCCCTGGTTAGGGGGAGGCAGTCCTCTGCTCAGTCCCTGCTGCTCACTGGGTGACATTCAGGCAAACATAGTTGTTCTACTAATAACACTGCAAAAAAAATATCTGTTTTTGAACCTTGCTGAGCTCTCCCCACCTTTCTCTCAGCCCTTGCACCATGGGAAGTCCTATCAAAACCTGCCCATCATATGCATCCTTGTACATCATTCTTGATTACCTGGGAATTGTTCTATGACACCCTTCAAAAGGGGTTTTACATCAAAGAATTCCCCGATTACCTGGGAATTGTTTAGTCAGATTACCTGGGAATTGTTCCATGACACCCTTCAAAAGGGGTTTTACATCAAAGAATTCCCTGATTCTGCAGGTCAACTCAGGAGGAAAAGTCACAGGATTCCCAAATGCTTCCTTCTTCTCATACCTAATGTGGAGGAGGAAAATATCTGATCTCACACTCCATGCAACTGGAATTCCTGACTGGAGTAAAACGACGACGTGGAGGAGAAGAAAATAATTTGATAAAATATTCTTATCAAATGAGGAACACTATATTAAGAAGATGTACCAATATTTGTTAAACATGAAGATGAGTCAGTAAAAGATCCTGTGGGCAAAGAATATTGGACATAATATAACAATGAGCAATTGGGAACAGATCTGGAAAAGAAATTTGAAGATAATCAAAGCAACAACAATGAAAGAAAATATCTATAAAATCTTTAATCGATGGTACCTACCTCCAGACAGGTTGGCAAAAATGTATCCTGGGACATGCAATAAATGCTGGAATTGTAAGGAGGCAAAGGGATCTCTTTATCACATGTGGTGGCTCTGTTTTAAGGGAAAAGAATTCTGGAGGAAAGTACATATGAATATTCAAACTATTTTTAAATGTGTTATACCCTTCAAACCAGAGATATTGAACATTTTTCCTGAAAGCTGTAATAATGATACAAGTCATATTCTGTTGTACACAATTATTGCAGCAAGATTAATTTATGCTGAGATGTGGAAGAGCTCAGAAATTCCCACTATAGATATGTGGATCAAGAAATTATTGAAATGGATGTCTTAACTGAAAGATTGAAAGATGGTGAGATAGAAATAATACAGCAATTATGGAATCTGTTTTACAGATAGATAGACAAATGATTATGAGTTATTTAAGTAAAATCAAAACAGACGAAAGTAAAGTAAATAGATGAAAGTATATACATTAAGGTTCACGATAATTATAGAATAGATTAAAATTTTTGTTAAATTGATATTCTCATTATAGAATAGAGGAAAGTAATAATTAATGTTTTTTTTTTTTGTTTATAGTGATTTAAAATGGTATTCACTACAGTTCTGTGTTTTCCCAATGTTTTTCCCTGTGTACTACCTTTAACCTATGCATATTTGGTTCTTCCTGTACCCATATTTTTAGTCAAATTAAAAAAAAGAAGAAGAAGAAAGAAATGAGGAAACAGATCAGGGAGGTGTCGAGGAGGGACAGGGACAGGGACAGGGACAGAATCATGGGACACTTCAATTATCCTCACATCGACTGGGTCAATTTGTGCTCTGGTCATGAAAGAGAGACCAGTTTTCATGACATGCTAAGTGACTGTGGTTTAGAGAAACTAGTCATGGAGCCCACCAGAGGACAGGCGACTCTGGATTTAATATTGTGCGGTACACAGGACCTGGTTAGAGATGTAAACGTTACTGAGCCGTTGGGGAACAATGACCATGCTGCAATTAGTTTAACCATGACTGTCGGGGAAAAGTGCCAAACAAATCTGACACAAAAACCCTTGACTTCCAAAGGGCGGACTTCCCTCAAATGAGGATGCTGATTAGGAAGAAGTTGAAAGGGAAGGTAAAGAGGATCCAATCTCTCCAGAGTGCATGGAAGCTGTTTAAAACAACAGTAATAGACGCCCAGCAGAAGTGTATACCGCAAAGGAAGAAGGGCTCCACTAAGTCCAGGAGGGTGTCCGCACGGCTAACAAGTCAAGATAGAGAGGCTGTAAAGGACAAGGAAGCTTCCTTCTGTAAATGGAAGTCTTGCCCTAATGAGGAGAATAAAAAAGAACATAAACTGTGGCAAAAGAAATGTAAGAAGGTGATATGGATGGCCAAGAGAGACTATGAGGAACACATGGCCAGCAACATTAAGGGGAATAATAAAAGCTTCTTCAAATACTGGTTTGAAGCAGGAAACCCACCAGAGAAGCAGTTTGCCCCCTGGATGGGGAGGGAGGGAAAGGGGAGGTAAAAGGAGACTTAGAAATGGCTGAAAAATTAAATGAGTTCTTTGCATCTGTCTTTATGGCAGAAGACCTGGGGCAGATACCACCGCCTGAATGGCCCCTCCTGACCAAGGAATTAAGTCGGGCAGAGGTTATAAAAGAAGATGTTTCAGACCTAATTGACAAATTAAAGATCAATAAGTCACCCTGATGGCATCCACCCAAGAGTTATTAAGGAACTGAAGAATGAAGATGCTGATCTCTTGACTAAAATATGCAACTTGTCCCTTGAAACAGCCACGGTGCCATAAGATTGGAGGACAGCAAATGTCACGCCGATCTTTAAAAAGGGAAGGAGGGGGGACCCGGGAAAGTATAGATCGGTCAGCCTAATATCTGTTCCAGGTAAGATGGTGGTATGCCTCATCAAAGACAACATTTTAAAACACAGAGACAAACAAGCCTTTTGAGGGAGAATCAGCCCAGCTTCTGTAAGGGTAAGTCTTGCCTCTCAAACCTTTTAGAATTCTTTGAAAAGTTCAACAGGCATGTGGATGCAGGAGAACCCATGGACATTATATATCTGGACTTTCAGAAGGTGTTCGACACGATCCCTCACCAAAGACTGCTGAGAAAACTCCACAGCCAGGGAATTAGAAGGCAGGTCCTATCCTGGATTAGGAACTGGTTGAGGTCCAGGAAGCAGAGAGTGGGTGTCAATGGGCAGTTTTCACAATGGAAAGAGGTGAAAAATGGTGTGCCCCAAGGATCTGTCCTGGACCCATGCTTTTCAACCTGTTCATAAATGACCTGGAGGCAGGGATAAGCAGCAAGGTGGCCAAGTTTGTGGATGTCACCAAACTTTTCCAAGGGGTGAAGACTAGAAGAGATTGTGAAGAGCTCCAGAAGGATCTCTCCAAACTGGGAGACTGGGCAGCATAATGGCAGATGTGTTTCTATGTAAGTGTAAAGTCATACACATTGGGGCAAAGAATCAAAACTCTACATATAGGCTAATGGGTTGTGAGCTATCTGTGACAGATCAGGAGAGAGATCTTGGGGTGCTGGTGGAGAGCTCGATGAAAGTGTTGACGCAATGTTCGGTGGCAGCGAAGAGGGCTAATTCCATGCTTGGGATCATTAGGAAAGGCACTGATAATAAGATGGCTAATATTGTAATGCCGTTGTACAAATCGATGGTTAGGCCACACCTGGAGTATTGTGTCCAGTTCTCATAGCCACACCTGAAAAAGGATATAGTGGAAATGGAAAAGGTGCAAAAGAGAGCAACCAAAATGATTACTGGACTGGGACACCTTCCCTATGAGGAAAGGCTACAGCATTTGGGACTCTTCAGTCTTGAAAAGAGGTGCCTGAGGCGCATGATTGAGACATACAAAATCATGCAGGGGGTGGACAGAGTGGATAGAGAGACTCTCTTTTCCCTCTCGCATAACACCAGAACCAGGGGACATCCACAAAAGTTGAGTGTTGGGAGAGTTCGGACAGACAGAAGAAAATATTTCTTTACCCAGCGTGTAATTAGTTTGTGGAACTCCTTGCCACAAGAAGTAGTTCTGGCTTCTTGCCTGGATGCCTTTAAGAGGGGATTGGACAGATTTCTGGAGGAGAAGTTCATTACCGGTTACAAGTCATAGTAGGTATGTGCAAGCTCTTGGTTTTAGAGGCAGGCTGCCTCTGATTGCCAGATGCAGGGGAGGGCACCAGGCCACAGGTTGTGTCTGTTGTCTTGTGTGCTCCCTGGGGCATTTGGTGGGCCACTGTGAGATACAGGAAGTTGGACTAGATGGGCCTTTGGCCTGATCCAGTGGGGCTCTTCTTATGTTCTTGGTGTAAATGGATCTAAAATACAACAGGTACAGCAGGCGCCTTTGTAGCTGAGGGAAGGGGACGGATGTCTGGCTGCCCTGATGGATGTGCAGATGGAATGTTGTAAAGAGAGGCCCTGAGTGGAGCACTGGAGGGTGGGGAGTCCTGCATTCTCTCCCCAAGAGCCATGAGAGAGCCATGTTCCACACAGACCACTCCCAGCATCAGGTGACAAGAAGGGAAATGAGTGGGATCCACGTACCTCTGCAAGGTCCTCCTAATATCCTGGGGAAAAAAAAGAAAAAGATCTCAGCGCCTGCCACAAGCAAGTCAGACTTTTCACACCCTGCACAGATATGCTCTCTGGTTCGCCACTGTCCAGTTGGTAGTGATCCATCTTCCACACTCCACTCAAGGACTGAGGTGCAGCTCCACAGAATAATCACAAGCTGGGTAAAGAAAAGTTTTCTTTTGCTTGTCCTGATCCATCAATTCTGTGTCACACCTTCTGATCTATTGTCAGACCCAGCTAATGGACTTGACCTCTGTCCACAACCTGGGGTCTCAATCAGTATAAGATAGAAGGGGAGGCAGAGGCATATCTTCAGGGAGCAAGGGGGTCAAATACCCCAGACGCCAGGCTTGGGGGGAGTGGCACACACACCACCGAGGGGAGGGCTCTGTTTGAGCTTCCCCTGCTATTGTTGAAACCAAGTATGAGAAGGAAGAGAGACCCAGGACACCTTTTGCCTTAGTGTGGAGATGACACTGCTCCCCTTTCGTGTCCCTCTCCCTTGCTCAGCTTGAGATAGGACCCCCCCCCCCATAAATCCTTTGCTGACCAGCAATCCAGGGCAGTCACTCAGGCCCATGCTTCCCATTCATTCTTGTCTTCTTTAGGGTGAGATTCGGGAATGCCCAGGCAGGGATTCCCCTCCATGATCAGGCCTCCAGCATATGCGTTCCAGATGGCCCGGGTCTCTCTTTCTCTGCACAGACCCTGGGCAGTGGGTGAGGCTCCACTGGAGCACCACAGAAGCCCATTAGGTAGTGGGGCTTGAGAGCAGCAGAACTGAGCAGAGCTGGAGGGAAAGCAGTTGTCAGGAAGTAGCCATGAGAACAGATTCCAGGATCTTTGGAACCTGCAGGCCACACTGAAATAAAATGAACTGACTTGTTTCTCTTGAGTGTGCATGTACCTAAGAGGTCTTTCAGCCCAATCCTGAGCTGCCTGGGGTGCGAGACTGACGCGGTGCTGAAAACAGCTGGTACGGCATTCTGAGCACCACAGGGCAGCTTCTGGTGGCTCCTCCAGGGAAGGGGATGTTTGTTCCCTCTCCCCAGGTAAGGAAAGTGGCCCCACAATGGAGCTCTGGAGCTTCTGCAGAATCAAAGAGTTCCGTCTCAGACCAGGCAGCCCGACAAGGAGTTCAGGATCTGGTGGAGCTGAGTTCCACAGGCCCTGCCTTCCCCCCACCCGGCTCCCTCCCCCAGCACAAAATCTCCCCACCCCTCTACCCACCTTCCCCTGCCCTGAGACGCCACCTCACCACTCCCCCCACTCCCCCACCTACATCTCCACTGCCCTGGGGTTCAGACGATCGCCAAGCGGCAGAGCAGCAGCTTTCCAACAGTGCAAGCCCAGCTCTGGTTTGTGCTGGGCTAGCTCTGGTGCTCGGCTGGTGCTAAGCCCTGCAAGTGTGCCTTATGGCACATTTGCGACAGCGCATGCTGGAGGTAAGCCGGCATGCATATCTCCAGATTAGGCTCTTCATCAGCACGACATACTGAGTCCTTCATGCTTGTGTAGGCCAAGGAAGCACAGAGCAGTTTCTTCCCCAGCGAAGGAAAACTGGGCTATTTCTACCCCCTCTCACCTGCAGGAGCTCACTTGCTGGCTGCTGGCATTTCTCCTCCATCTGCTGGATGAGACCTTCAAGGGAGGACAGTTCCTCCACCAGTTTGGCCATGTGCTCCTCTCTTCTGGTTGCAATTTGCTTCTCCAGCTCTTCCAACTGCGAGAGGAGAAACGTCTTTTGTTTTTCCAGAAACTGGTGTAGTTGGTTGAAAACAGCCTCTGTCGTTGTCTTCTTTTCTTCTATTTGTCCCTGCAACCAGCAGTTGTAAAGAGGAAAGGAGAGAAATGTCAGGAATATTTAGGCTATTGTGTACGAAGCTTAAAGCCAGGACCCCAAAGGTAGTGTTAAGAACATAAGAAGAGCCCTGCTGGATCAGGCCAAAGGCCCATCTAGTCCAACTTTCTGTATCTCTCTCTCTTTTTTTTAAATATTTTATTTATTTATTTATTTATTTATTTATTTATTACATATACAGGAAAGGAAATAGGTTTTACTTAGGGTAGTTACAACACAGGTTACACATAAGGGTTTGACCCTAGATTCCAACATACATCATTCAGTTAATGAAAAAAAACACAATAATCATCCGTACAAAGGCTATGATATTTATCAATATAAAAAATTGACTTTAGCGAAACACTCAATATTGTTTAACTAAATTTGTCTACTCAATTGTAAAAAAAACTTCCAATATTTTCTTACTCTATCTAAATCTCTCTTTCATTCTTTCTGTTAGAACTTCCATTTCTGCTACTTCATAAATTTTGTCTATTAAATTTTCTTTAGTTGGCACATCTATAGATTTCCATTTTTGTGCAAACAATATTCTTGCCGCTGTAACAGTATGTACAATAAGGTGTTTCTTAGACTGGTCTTTAATTTCTGATGTCACATTTAGGAGGAATATTTCTGGTTTGAATGGTAATACACAATGCAATATCTCTTGCAAAACTTTATGTATCATTTTCCAGTATTTCTTTGCTTTTTCGCATGTCCACCACATATGATAAAAAGTTCCTTCTACCTCATTACATTTCCAACACTTATTTGATAACCCAGAGTACATTTTTGCTAATTTCTCTGGCGTTAAATACCATCTATAAAACATTTTATGTAAATTTTCTTTGAAAGACACTGCTTTAGTTATCTTAATATTTGTATTCCAAATTTGATTCCAATCATCCATCATTATATTATATCCAGAAATTTTTGCCCAACGCACCATTGCATCTTTAACCCAACTTTCTGTATCTCACAGTGGCCCACCAAATGCCCCAGGGAGCACACCCCGGTGCCCTCCCCTGCATCTGGCAATCAGAGGCAGCCTACCTATAAAACCAAGAGCTTGCACATACCTACCATGACTTGTAACCCGTAATGAACTTCTCCTCCAGAAATTTGTCCAGTCTTCGGAAGTGCTGCCTGTTCTACATGCAGGGCCAGCTAGGCAGGCCGAGATAAGGGATCTCAGTGCGTGGATGAGACAGTGGTGCAAAGAGGGGGGGTTAGATTTCTTAGGCACTGGGGAACATTTTTGGACAATCAGGGCCTGTACAAGAGGGACGGGCTTAACTTGAACCAGAATGGAACCAGACTGCTGGCACGTAAAGTTAAAAAGCTGGCCAAAGAGCTTTTAAACTGACCCATGAGCTTTTAAACTGACAGGAGCTGAGGGGCATCCGGTTTGAAACTCCTCATCACTATGGGATGAGGATAGGGGGGTTAGAGAACAAAAAGGTAGTGACAGTAGGAGTAGGAATTGGGAATGGAAGCATGATGGGATCTGATAGACAGTTCGGCACAATGAGAGGCTGCAGGGATAGAGGAGCTAATAAGCAGCCCATTTTGTAGAGGGCTTTTATGCTAATGCCCAAAGTCTCTGAGCAAAGATGGGAGCACTGGAATGTTTGGTGACCAGGGAAAACATTGATATGGTCCGCATAACAAAAACCTGCTAGAATGGAGAGAACCAATGGGATACTGCAACCCCAGGCTATAAACTCTATAGGAGGGACAGGGAGGGGCTTGTTGGAGGTGGGGTGCCATTTATGTTAAAGAAGGAACAGAATCCAGAAAAGTAGAGATTGAAAGGTGGGTCAGACTCCAACACAGAATCTCTGTGGGTTAAATTACCAGGAGCAAGGAGTGATAGCACGCTGGGGGTATGCTATAGTCCAGACCAGAAACCTGAAGGAGACCTTGAAATGAGGAAACAAATCAGGGAGGTGTCAAGGAGGGACAGGGTTGTAATCATGGGGTTTTTTAATTATCCTCACATCGACTGGGTCAATTGGTACTTTGGTCATGAAAGGAAGACCAGATTTCTTGACATGCTGAATGACTGTGCTTTAGAGCAGCTACTCATGGAGCCCACCAGAGGGCAGGTGACTCTGGATTTAATGTTGTGTGGTACTCAGGACCTGATTAGAGATGTAAATGTTACTGAGCCATTGGGGAAAGTGACCGTGCTGCAATCCGTTTTGCCATGCATGTAGAGGGAAGAGTGGCAAGCAAATCTGATACAAAAACCCAAAGGGCAGACGTCCCACAAATGAGGAGACTAATTAGAAATAAGTTCAAAGGGAAGGTAAAAAGAGTCTGATCTCTCCAAAGTGCATGGAGGCTGCTTAAAACAACAGTACTAGAGGCCCTGCGGAAGTGCATACCACAAAGGAAGAAGGGCTTGACTAAGTCCAAGTGCCCCAAGGATCTGTCCTGGGACCAGTGCTTTTCAACCATAAATGACCTGGAGGCAGGGCTAAGCAGCCAGGTGGCCAAGTCTGTGGATGTCACCAAACTTTTCCGAGTGGTGAAGACCAGAAGAGATTGTGAGGAGCTCCAGAAGGATCTCTCCAAACTGGGAGACTGGACAGCAAAATGGCAGATGCATTTCAATGTAAGTAAATGTAAAGTCATGCACATTGGAACAAAGAATCAAAACTTCACATATATGTTAATGGGTTCTGAGCTGTCTGTGACAGATCAGATCTTGGGGTGGTGGTGGACAGCGCCATGAAAGTGTCGATCCAAAAGATTTTAAAATAGGCATCTATGAAGAAGATATAAGTTTTGATAAAATATTCTTGATTGATGATGGAAAATATATTAAGAAAATGTATAATTTTCTTCTTGAGATAAAGATGGAAGATGAGGTAGTGACTCAATGGTGTTATGGACAAAAAATTAAGGATATAATATTTCGATTGATGGTTTACAGGTTGGCAACCTTCAGTCTCAAAAGACTCTGGTATCGCGCTCTGAATGGTGGTTCTGGAACAGCGTCTAGTGTGGCTGAAAAGGCCGATTCGGGAGTGACAATCCCTTCCACACTGGGAGCAAGTGTAGTGTGTCCCTGGTCTGTCTCCCTGGCTATGGGCCTTCCTTCTTTGCCTCTTTGCCTCAGTCTGTTGGCAAAGTGTCTCTTCAAACTGGGAAAGAACTGGAGTTTGTCCATGACTTTGTCACCTTGGCTCAATGATCTCCGCCACTGTTCTCTCAATACCAAGCTAAACAGATGCATCGGCAAAGCAGCTACCACGTTTTCCAGACTCGCAGAGAGAGTATGGTCCAACAAGAAGCTGACGGAACATACCAAGATCCAGGTCTACAGAGCTTGCGTCTTGAGTACACTTCTGTACTGCAGCGAGTTATGGACTCTTCGCACACAACAGGAGAAGAAGCTGAATGCTTTCCACATGCGCTGCCTCCAATGCATCCTCAGTATCACCTGGTAGGACAAAGTTCCAAACAACACAGTCCTGGAACCAGCTGGAATCCCAGTATGTATACACTGCTGAAACAGAGATGCCTGTGTTGGCTTGGTCATGTCGTGAGAATGGATGATGGCCGGATCCCAAAGGATCTCCTCTATAGAGAACATGTGCAAGGAAAGCGCCCTACAGGTAGACCACAACTGCGCTACAAGGATATCTTCAAGAGGGATCTGAAAGCCTTCGATTGATGATTGGAACCAAATGTGGAATTCAAATATGAAATGAACAAAAGTGGTTTCTTTTAAAGATAATTTATGTAAAATATTTTACAGATGCATCTGACCCCAGATAAAAAAGCAAAAATGTACCCAGGTATGTCAAATAAGTGTTGGAAATGTAACCAGATTGAGGGTACTTTTTATCATATGTGGTAGACTTGGGTAAAAGCCAAGATATACTGGAAATTGATACAAAAAATTTTTTCAAGAGCTATTTAATGTTATACAATTCAAACTGGAAAAATTTCTCCTGAATATAATGTTAGAAATTAAAGACTTACAAAATAAATATCTTGTCATACAGATTAATACAGCAGCAAGAGTATTGTATGCACAATTATGGAAATTAGGATTTCAGGCTGGATAAGAAGATGGCGTAATGCAGAGAAATTCCGTTTTGCTTAAAGAGGAGACTGAGAAAAAGATAACTTTCAATAAAGGGTTATGGTTTTATTACAAAAGAACAAAAGTAAAAAAAATGCACATGGAGAAATGATAGGGGTCTGTTTCTTGGTCCTAATAATTGAATACCTTTCATGGTGGTTGAGGGTGAAGTGTATTTGGTGCAAAAGGAAGGGGGTTATAGGGAAGGATTTTAGAGGCCCCTGTTATGCCAACCTCAGCTGCTGGGTAAAGATGGGGAGAGAAGGGAAAGAGTTCAAGGCTCAAGATAGTTTCCTGTCCTGTAGAGCAGTTGGAGAGAGAGTCCTGTGGAGAGGACACTCTGACACAGCACAAGTATGTTGGGCCTTGGAGAGAAAAAAGGGAGAGGAAGACCTCTCTTACAAGGGTTGGGAGATCGCGCCTACCTGCTGAGCTGGAAGGTAGCTGGATTGCTGGTTGCTTAACTAAATGCTGGGTGCTTGGAGTAATGCTTTCACAAGTACAAGTATCCCTGAAGTCTGAATGGGGATCAGGAAGTAGGTGTCAGTTATCAGCAAAAGTCAATCAGGGGGTCCATGACTGGCTTCCTAGAAAGGGGAACTTAACAGACTGTGTGGGAAACCAACAGGATGTAGGTACAATACAATGAACCAGAAACCCAGTTTCAACACCAAAATACAGGGAGTTCCTGGAAGGCAATTCAGGTTTGCATACAGTATTGTAGGAGATGCTTAAATGGTGATTTGATTAAGACACAAGAGTTCCTTCCAGAAGGTGTGACTATGGGGCGGGGGAAGGGCTTGTGTAAATTAGCAATGGGTTTGTGGCTTGACCAGAGTCCTGGAAATGTAGCCTGTATGCTGGGAGAACAGTTTAGCTTGCATGATTTTAGAGTTCATAATAGAGCATAAACAGGTATAGAAAGAGAAAATCAAAAGCTAAAAGACAAAAAGGGGGATTTTCACATAACCCCGGGGCACTTACGAGCAGGTTGTGGCTTTCCTTTTCTGTTCCTGCTTTACTTGCCAGAATTCCCTCCCTCTCCTTCCTTAGATCTTCCAGGCAGCTACACAATTGGTCCTGAAGCAAAGAGAAAAGTTTCTGTTTGGATTCTTTTTCAGGGAGGGGATGGGATTTACTACCTAAAGGTGCATTAGCACTCTGCATAGGAATGAGAAAGCAGTTGAGGTATCTGCTTGCTCTTTGCATTTCACTGCTTTCTAAGCAGGTCTCTTGACTTGGGATCCAACAGTGGTATCTTGCATGAGTAGAAGGAGATTGCAGCCAAAGTCCATTCAGTTTGTGTTTAGTCCTTCCTGAGAAGGAGCAGGGAAAAGATGCCCTTCAACCTTCCCTTGTGTCCAACCCTGACATCAGGAGCACTCCTTCTAGAAAGATGTCATCTCCTGCAGCAGGCAAACCCTTTTTCTGCTGTGGGGCTCAAGGCCTTCCCTCAATGGCTTCTCTCCAACCAAGCTGCATGTTACACCCATCCCTGGCCCTGGAGATTTGTATTCACTCACCTTGTATTCCTTGGCAGCCTCTTCCAAAAGCACGACCGTATGTGACTGATGTTCTGGGGATCTCTCACAAAACAGACAGACCAACTCCTGATCTTCTTTGCAGAACAGGTGGAGTTTTTCCTTGTGTATCACACATAAATGCTCTTTTCCCCGATTGCGTGATAGACATTTAAATTTCTCTGCTATGTTTGCCAGTTGCCAGTTTGGTCGGAAATTCCCTCTCTTGATTTTAGCTTTGCAAAGGGGACACTCCAAGTCCCCAGGTTCTTCACCCAGGTCTTCCCAGGTCTCACAGTACTGGAAGATGCAGCCCCTGCAGAAGTTGTGGCCGCAGTCCAGGGTCACCGGGTCTGTCAGGTACTCCATGCAGATGGGACACTTGACTTCTTCCTCTACATCCATGGATGGTGAGGCTGAGGCCATGGCTGATGAAGACTCCAGGGATGGATTCAGGCAGCTTCTGAGACCCGTACAAGGACAGCAGGTGGGTGTGGGTCAGCGACAGAAGAAATACCACCCGGGGAATGACTGTTTCACAGACTGCCCATAGCAGAAGATCTGTGAATTTTCCACTGTGATGCCCAGTTTTTGGGAATAACTAGAGGTGTTTGTTTTTGTTGATAACATAAAAGCGCAAAACACCACATTTTGGTGTTTTGGTGTTTAAGTGATCAAAAAGAAAAACAAAAATATTTTCCAGAAATTAAATAAAACCATGGCCATGTCTGCTGACAGTATACCACTTATTTTATTTACATGGACAAAGGAACTGCTTTGTTCATGCCATTCAATCTCATGAAACCAGAAGTTTTGCATGTCTGCATTTGACAGTGAAGCACTGTAAGGACATCGCACCCCCCCCCCCCGGCACTGTGGCAGAGGTGGCAGAGGAGCCCTGCTGGATCAGGCCAAAGGCCCAAATAGTCCAGGTTTCCGCATCTCACAGTGGCCCACCAGATGCCTCAGGGACCAAAAAGACATTAGGATGCCACTCCCTGCATCTGGCTTTGCAGAGACAGGCCACCTCTGAAACACGGATGTTGCTTCTCCTGGTTTTAGAAATAGCCTATCTCTGAATGCCAGGGCCTGCCCATGACCTCAAGATACCTGGCATGGCCTGCCAAATGCTGTCCCCCTTCCCCAGCCATGCGCCAGCCTCTGCTCCTCTCACTCACCAAAGTCTTTGCTCACCACTCCCCTCCCCTCCACATTTCCCTTCCTCCTTTTACAGTCCAGGGACGGAAAGAGGAGGAGAAGCTGTGGAGGCCAGAAAGTTTCCCCCTTGGTTTGCTGCCCATTCTACAGCTTCAGTTGGCTGCAAGACTGGGCCAGCCCTGCACGTGACCTGCCAGTCACTTTAATTGGATGACCAGTTAACAGCAGTGTTCCCAAAGTGGGGGCGCAGTCCTATAATTTGCAGGACACCTCGTCACACCTTGCAAGCTGCCCCTTCCCCCTGTCGTTGGAGCCATTCTGGGAGGTGAAATCAATGCCGAGGAGATCCTTGTACATTGCATTCACCTCCTGGAGTGGCTCAGACCATGAGGGGGAGGGGCCTCCTGTAGGGTGCAATGAGGCCCCTGCAAAACATAGTGCTGTGCCCGCCCCCCTGGGAATGCCACTGCCAATTAGGTCAAATGATTCAAGGGTAGCGAGGGATTGAGAAAATCCCTCTATTCCCTTTCTTCACAGCATACTCTCAAGGCGCAATTCCAACCCATCTCCTCCCAGTTCGGCCTGCCTGCTGCTGCCTTCCATCCCTCCTTCCCACCCCTGCTTGTCCTAACTTGCTCTGGTGGAGGGCCTGGTCCATCTTCACATGGACCCAGCCACTCACTGCTTGCGGTGGCAGCCAGGCTGCACACGTTCCTCTCCCTTGCTCTTGTTGGACCTCTGCCAGCAAAATGGCTGGCATAAATCAAAGGAGATCAGCTCGAGGGGGTGGGATCCCTGGAGCCCAGGTTTGGCAGGGAGAATTCTTGGCTTCCGAGGGGGGGGAGGCAGGGCAGTGTCAAAACAAACTATACCATACAAAACAAGTAGCAGGAAGCGAGCAATCAGGTAGGGTGACTGCCTCTCTTGAGCACAAACACCTTCCTTTTTACCTCTTCTGGAGGCAGAGCCAGACAGAAAACTGCAGCAAACTTGTCCTGGAGCCTCCTGGTCCTGCTGGGAGGGGCCGAGCCTCAGTTCCGGACTCCTGTTTTCTGGACTCTGGCACTTAATGGAGAGCAGAAGCCTCCCCCCTCCCTCCAGGGTCACAAACCGAAAGTCAGTGTTTCTTGCCAGCCAGGCCTCCCTCCGCTTCCTCCCTCTGTCAACACTGCAGCATTTCCGCTTGCGAGATCAGTGAGGGGGAGATGCTGCTGGAGACTGCAGTGGCCACGGAGGGAAACTGAGCTGCAAACGGCCTGAAAGGGAAGGAAGCTCCTTTCTGGGCTGCTGCTTCTGCGGAAAGAGCTGTGGAAGGTGCCCCCTTTCCACAGCAGCAGCAGCAACCTTGAGATCTCTGGTCAGTTCTTCTCCTTCTCTTCTTCAACCTTAGTTCTTAGAAGGGTGTGTATGAATCTCCCCAGCCTTGTAGGAATCAAAGCCACACTCAACACTGACCTTAGAAATGCTCCACAATCCTCTGCTAAGACTTTCTGCCCACTCCCCTGTAGCCACATGACCCTGGAGCTTGTTTGGATCATGTGATCTAGCATGATCAGGAAGAAGCACCAAGTGAACACCCACATGACATTCCATCACGGGGTTCAGGCTTTCCCAGGTACCTCAGATCCTGATGAGACACTCAGGCTCTTTCTCCTCTTGGGCTGCTAATGAGGCAGCGGCATCCATCTTTCCAAAAAAGTCCACATCTGGCCATCTGCAACCAGGACTTGCTTAACGAGTTTTTCCCCAGCCCACAGGTGTACACCTTTGATCCCTGTTGCATATATGCAACGCTGGGCAGTAATGGCTTAAGCAGATGAGTTGGCAGGGACACCAGTATGGACCACTCATACCTGTTGGCCCCTGACAGCCACCCACTATACAAGCTGGGATTGGGGGGGGGGGGAGAGCTAGCTGCCACTTCCCTGTCCAATAAGTAAATATTGATCATAGGTACTTAAAAATATTCAGAAAGATCTCCATAGCAATGCTTAATTTATTGGCAAGAAGATAAAATTCAGAGATTCGCCATCTGAAAGCATAGTAAAGACACAGTAGAAAAGAACTGCAGACTGAAATAACCAGGCTGGAAAAATATGGAATGATTGCACCTGCCTTTATCCTACAACTTCAGGAAGATCCAAAGAGCTCCAGGTTTCCTTCAAAAGAGCTCCGGTAGCTGGTTTTTCTTTCTCAAGCAACAAGGTTTATGTGACATTCAGACATTCTGCCAATGTGACTTAAATCACTTCACAGTTATGGGCCACTTGTCCTCCCTCCCATCTTTGGCCACGGAGGCTGTAGCTGAGATCACTCCATGTGGGGCACTGCATTTTCCCTCATACCACAAAGCCCTGTGTAGGGCTGGCATTTTCCCCCTCAGAAAAGGAGAATAAAAATGGGCACCCAACAGGTGTCATCTTACTGAATATACTGCATGGGAATCAATGCCCAGTTCCCCCCACTTCATTTTCCCTTCCAGGCTATGCATAAAAGATCAGGGCAAAGGATGCTATGGAGACATGATTTGTGAGGAGTGGGCAATTTCTCCTTCCAGGGTCCGGTGTCCATTGAGGAGGTGACTGTGCGTTTCACGGCGGAGGAGTGGGCTCTGCTGGACCCCGGCCAAAAGTCTCTGTCCTGGGAGGTCCTGCTGGAGAACTACGATAATGCAGCCTCTCTGGGTAAGGATGCACTTTCTCCATGGTGGGTAGGAAACCAAGACATGAATGTTCCATCTTACCGTTTTCATTATTCGCTCTATAGCAGGGCTTTCCAAACCCCGGCTGGTGGGCGTTTGGGGAAAGCCTTCTGCCCTGTGAGAGGAGCTTACCATTCTGCCACGGCAGTGCGTGTAGCCGCAGTAGATTGGGGCACAGGGACGCTCTGGGCAGTCTTATCTGCCCGAACATCCTCTTGCATGCTCAGCACACCAGGCAACAGGCACGACTGCCCAGAGCATCCCTGTGCCCCAGTCTACTTAAACTACATAAAACACTGCAGCAGAATAATAAACTCTGGTCCAAGTGCGTACAGCAGTCGCAAGTTTGGCGACTCCTGCTCTATAGAAATTGGGTTTGTGGGGCATGAACTTGTGCCCAGGAGATGCCTGATGTACTTCGCTGTTGCAGAGCTGAGCATGGCCTGGCCAATGCCCTCTTGGGAGATGAGAAGCAGGATGTAGATTCCAACATAACTTGATTCCAGAAAGTACCAAATCTCCGCAGGGTTTTTTGGCTGCTAGAGGTCTCCTGGGGATGCTTTGTCCCTTTGCCCTGGGATAAAGCTTGGCAGATGCCGTGGGGTAACTAGCACACATCAGGATCTCCAGGAAGAAGATCAATCCTCAGGTGAGTTGCTTATGTACAGGATCAGAAGCTTCAGCCCAAAGGGTGCTGGATGAATGGGACCAGAAGGGTGCTGTGGTGAGTGCAGATTCCACCACACCCGACACTCACTTCCTTTTGGGGTAACTCAGTGCGCATTAGGATGATTCCACTCAGTACAGGTTCAGTACTGTACATTCTCAGTACCTTCTCAGCCCCTCACCTGCAAGCCGCGATCGCATCTTTGCTGCGCTGTAGACTGAAAGTGCTGGTGTGTTCTGAGTGACAGATGCTCTGGCCTGTAACTTTCCTCCAGATTTCCTGAGTCCTTCTGGCTCCTTTTGTAAGGGAGAATGTGCCCTATGAAAGGATCCTTAGGAGAGGAGCCATGGGAAGGGGTGGGAGGTTGGACGTGGCCACCCCCCACCAGTCTCCGATTCAGCTCCAGACGAGACTGGAAAGAGCGTTTGCTCCAATGAGAGACACCTCCAAGTGGATTAAAATATAGCAAGCAGCAAACCCAAGGTGCCTCAGTATCAAAGGAAGCAGGCAATTAAAAATACACAGTATAAATAAATCAAAGATCACGTTCAAATGAACCAGTCAGGCACCTCAACTAAATTAGTGCAACCAAAAGCAGAAGCAAACTTGAGGCAGGAGAACCCATGGCCAAGAAGCGAGAGCATTGAATCCATTCACTCAGTGCTTCTTGGAGCAAAAACGCTTGACCCAGACGAGCAGAAAGGGGTCCAACCAGCCTTCATGGGGAGGAAGTCGGGCTTCGGATGGGGAGAAACCGAGAGCAGAAGTGGCCTGCAGCTGGCAAGAAGAGTCATGGGTGACCGTCGGTCTTGGCCATTCCTGGTCCAGAGATCTCAAGGTCTTGAGAAGTGGTAACCAGCATCTTGACCTGAGACGGACGAGAGAGCATTGCAACAGATGGATTTGAAATGTCCTCACAGGGCTGCCTGTGTCATCCGCGGGGATTCCCCACGGATGCCAAAATCTGTACCTGTTCAAATCCACGGATTTTGGGACCTGTGCCTGGACTCCTCGGCCTTTGAAAAGCCTTCTGAGGCCTCTGGGAACCTGGAAACTCACTTCCAGTTCTACGGAAAGCAGACAGAAATTTACGGCAGTGATTTTCCATCTTGGCACATGGTGTACAATGAATGGTCTGCAGGTGTGCCTCAGGAATTTGGAGGAGGGTCATTTATTAGTAGGGCCATTGGAGGATATGAGCCCCCAGCAGTATCATAGTGTGCCTTTTCCATGATCCCAAAAACTGATGGTGTGCCGTGACAATTTCAGGGACATCTCAGTCTGCCATGAGATGAAGAAAGGTTGAGAATCTCTGCCTTAGAAGGTGTTTGGAGGACCTGAAGGCTGCGTGCTGCCTCCCCACCCCTGAAAACACCCTCCGGAGGCAAGGGGAGCACAGCTCCCCTCACCTGTGGAGGGTCCAGGTGGGTCCAACCCGTTGGTTCGGGGAACAAACTCTGACGGTCCTGACACTGTGGATAACATTGGCCCTTCTCTAGATGCTCTAGTCAGAAACGGCTACTGTCTTTGACCCCAGTGCTGTCTGCCACCATTGGCACCAGTGCAGCCACGCTGACAGAGGGAGCGCTGCATCCAGTAGGGAAGAGATGACAAACAGGAATCTGCTCGAGTTAAAGGACAACACCTTTCCCTTCCCTTTGCTGAGATCATGTCTCTGAGAACCTGGAGGCACTGCCCGGTGTCCATGCAGCCACTGAAGGGTTCTGTGCAGTAGCCCAGGCCCCTTAGACAGAATATAGGGCCAGATTGCACAGGCTGAGGAGCCGTGATTGGGGCTAGTTCTCCACAAAGCTCATTGAGAGTCGGCCACTGAGCAGGGCTGCAGTCCTGGACATCCTTACTGTAGCAGCTGGTGCAAGGCCCAGCAACCACCACCCATCTGGTGCGCCTGTCAGTCATCTTCTGTGAGTTTCTCAGCCCGAGGATCTGTTTGCTTTGTCACTGAACTGTTCCCAGGAGAAGCAGGGCTCCAACGAGTGCCCTGTGCTGCTGCACGTGCCCAGTCTTGTGAGAAGAGTGCGATAAAATGTGTCTCCTTCTAAGCCCCCAGCCCACGTGTATTCACCCACATGCACCTGCCAGAGAGCTCATCTCTAATGATGGGAACACACCTTGCATGGCCACTGTCCTTGCCTGTGTCTTCTTAAGTTGTATTTTAAGGATTAGAACCCAGGCTGGAGCTTGGCCAACACAAGACTCAGAGCCTCTGTCAGGGACTTGCACTGGCCGAACGTGTAGTTAGAATAAAGCTCTTTTGTGACAGCCTTGGACTAGCATCTTCCTCTGATCCAAAAGTACCTCCAACCCATGACCATGGCCACAACACTTACCTGGGAGTCACTTCCAGTGAATCCACTGGGGATTAGGACACAAGGATAGAGTCTACTTTACAGTGACATCTATCAACTGAACTGCTAATCAAAATTCACTCTCTGTTCCAGGAAGTAACACAGAAGATATTCAGGATGAGGGAGAACTATGTGGGGAGCCACCAGAAGTTAGCATGGTTGATTCAGAGGAAGTGACTTGTGGACAACAGGATGGATCAGGGAGGCAGGAAAGAAGTCGAGCACCCAGTATAGAGAAGAAACCATATAAATGCATGGAGTGTGGAATGAGCTTCGGTAGTAGGTTACATCTGACTGTGCATCAAAGAACCCACAGAGGAGAGAAACCACATACCTTCTTTCAATATGGAAAGAGCTTCAGTGAGAGTTCATCACTGGCTAAGCATCAAAGAACCCACTCAGGGGAGAAGCCATATCAATGCTTGGAGTGTGGAAAGAGCTTCAGTAAGAGCTCAAACCTGACTGTGCATCAAGGAACCCACACAGGAGAGAAGCCATATCAATGCTTGGAGTGTGGAAAGAGCTTCAGTATCAGCTCACACCTGAGTGAACATAAAAGAATTCACAGAGGAGAGAAACCATATAAATGCTTGGAGTGTGGAAAGAGCTTCAGTAAGAGCTCAAACCTGACTGTACATCAAAGAACCCACACAGGAGAGAAGGCTTATCAATGCTTGGAGTGTGGAAAGAGCTTCAGTGAGAGTTCATCCCTGGCTAAGCATCAAAGAACCCACTCAGGGGAGAAGCCATATCAATGCTTGGAGTGTGGAAAGAGCTTCAGAATCAGCTCACACCTGAGTGTACATCAAAGAACCCACTCAGGGGAGAAGCTATATAAATGCTTGGAGTGTGGAAAGAGCTTCAGTGAGAGCTCATGTCTGAGTGTACATCAAAGAACTCACACAGGGGAGAAGCCATATCAATGCTTGGAGTGTGGAAACAGCTTCAGAAAGAGCTCAAACCTGACTGTGCATCAAAGAACCCACACAGCAGAGAAGCCGTATTAATGCTTGGAGTGTGGAAAGAGCTTCAGGGAGAGCTCACACCTGGGTAAGCATCAAAGATCCCACACAAGGGGACAAGCCCTAAAGATAAGAGCTTACCCCGATCAGGCATGAAAGAATTTGCACAGGGGAGAAAGTCTATAATTGCCTGGAGTCTGGAAAAAGAGTCAGTGAGCACTCAGCCCAAACTTCTCAGACACAAATTCACAGCTGGGGAAAAACAGTTTAAAATACCTTTGATTCACATGGCTCCAGGCTTTGCATGCCCTCCAGTGGCTCCCAGATGATTCTGTTCAGGTGAGGGAAGGGGGCTTTGAGGGAAGAAGGGTGTGAAGCTGGGGAGGGAACAGGGTGGGATGGGCAGGGGGCAATTTGTGGGCAGTTACTCATTATTGTTATGGTTAAGCAGAACCGTATTAAATTATAGTACAGAAGTGTTCAACATTCAAAACTTTAAACAGTTACTTTAAAAACATCCAACAGTTAAACAGTTGTGTTTTAGAAGTACAATAATCAATAAAATTATAACCAAGCTGTGTTGTGTACTGATATGACAAGAGCACATGTTTTCGAGCTGGTGAGAATGTCCTCCATGGGTGGATCCTTCAGAAGGCCTTGGATGGCTCCTCCAGCAGCCCTTCCTTTTTCTCCTGGGCTGGAAAATCAGTTCTCGGCTGGTTCGCTTGTTAAGAACAAAAGAAGAGCCCCGCGGGATCAGGCCATAGGCCCATCTAGTCCAGCTTCCTGTTTCTCACAGTGGCCCACCAAATGCTCCAGGGAACACACAAGACAACAAGAGACTTGTATCCTGGTGCCCTCTCTTGCATCTGGCATTCTGACATAGCCCATTTCTAAAATCAGGAGGTTGTACATACACATCGTGTCTTGTGACCCGAAATGGATTTTTCCTCCAGAAATTTGTCCAATCCCCTTTTAAAGGCATCCAGGGCAGATACCATCACCAGATCCTATGGCAAGGAGTTCCACAGACCAACCACATGCTGATTAAAGGAATATTTTCTTTTTTCTGTCCTAACTCTCCCAACACTCAATTTTAGAGGATGTCCCCTGGTTCTGGTGTTGTGTGAGAGGGAAAAGAACATCTCTCTATCTACTCTATCCTTCCCGTACCTAATTTTGTATGTCTCAATCATGTCCCCCGTCAGGCGCCTCTTTTCTGGACTGAAGAGGCCCAAACACCGTAGCCTTTCCTCATAAGGAAGGTGCCCTAGCCCAGTAATCATCTTAGTCTTAATCTTAATATTTAATTATAATATTAAATTATATTAAATATTAATATTAAAACATCTTAATATTGTAATGCCGCTGTACAAATCAATGGTTAGGCCACACCTGGAGTATTGTGTCTAGTTCTGTGCACCGCATCTCAAAAAGGATATAGTGGAGATGGAAAAGGTGCAAAAGAGAGCAACCAAAATGATTACTGGGCTGGGGCACCTTCCTTATGAGGAAAGGCTTATGAGAAAAGGGGCACCTGAGGGGAAACATGACTGAGACATACAAAATCATGCAGGGGATGGACAGAGTGGATAGAGAGACACTCTTTGCCCTCTCACATAACACCAGAACCAGGGGACATCCACGAAAGTTGAGTGTTGGGAGAGTTAGGAGAGACAGAAGAAAATATTTCTTTAATCAGCCTGTAATTAGTTTGTGGAACTCTTTGCCACAAGAAGTAGTTCCGGCATCTTGCCTGGATGCCTTTAAGAGGGGGTTGGACAAATTTCTGGAGGAGAAGTTCATTGGCCTTCTTCACTGCCGCCGCACATTGGGTCGACACTTTCATCGACTTGTCCACCACCACCCCAAGATCTCTCTCCTGATCTGTCACAGACAGCTCAGAACCCATTAGCCTATATGTGAAGTTTTGATTCTTTGCCCCAATCTGCATGACTTTACACTTACTGTCATTGAAGCGCATCTGCCATTTTGCTACCCATTCTTCCAGTTTGGAGAGATCCTTCTGGAGCTTCTCACAATCACTTCTGGTTTTCACCACTTGGAAAAGTTTGGTGTTGTCTGCAAACTTAGCCACCTCACTGCTCAACCCTGACTCCAGGTCATTTATGAAGAGGTTGAAGAGCACCAGTCCCAGGACAGATCCTTGGGACACACTGCTTTTCGCCTCTTTCCATTGTGAAAATTGCCCATTGACACCCACTCTCTGTTTCCTGGTCTTCAACCAGGTCTCAATCCATAAGAGGACCTGTCCTCTAATTCCCTGACTGTGGAGTTTTTTTAGTAGCCTTTGGTGAGGGACCGCGTCAAACACCTTCTGAAAGTCCAGATATATAATGTCCACGGGTTCTCCCGCATCCACATGCCTTTTCAAAGAATTCTATAAGGTTCGTGAGGCAAGACTTACCCTTACAGAAGCCATGCTGATTCTCCCTCAGCAAGGCCCGTTCATCATGTGTTTTGAGATTCTATCTTTGATGAGGCATTCCACCATCTTACCCGGTATAGATGTTAGGCTGACCGGCCTATAGTTTCCCGGGTCCCCCCTCTTTCCCTTTTTAAAGATCGGTGTGACATTTGCTATCCTCCAATCCTCTGGCACTGTGGCCATTTTGAGGGGCAAGATGCATATTTTAGTCAAGAGATCAGCAACTTCATTCTTCAATTCCTTAATAACTCTTGGGTGGATGCCATCAGGGTCCAGTGACTTGTTGATCTTTAATTTGTCAATGAGGTCTGAAACATCTTCTCTTTCAACCTCTATCTGACTTAATTCCTCGATCAGGAGGGGCCATTCAGGCAGCGGTATCTGCCCGAGGTCTTCTGCCATGAAGACAGATGCAAAGAACTCATTTAATTTCTCTGCCATCTCTAAGTCCCCTTTTATCTCCCCTTTCCCTCCCTGACCATCCAGAGGGCCAACCGCTTCTCTGGTGGATTTCCTGCTTCTAACATATTTGAAGAAGCTTTTATTATTCAGCTTTTATTTTTATTATTGTTGCAGGAGAGATATTCAATGTACAGCATTGGCCAGAGCCTCATTCCCATTCTCGCTGCTCCCAGCTTTCCAGAGTGTGGAGTCCTGATGAGAAACTGGGGTCCCCACTTCATCCTGCACAGGCCCCCTTCTCTCTCCAAAGAGGGGAGCATGGCTCTACTTTTGGGTTGCTGTCCTTGGCTGATTCCTGCCCATCAGGGAGAAAGGGCATCCTTAACCAAGGAGGACCCAATTCCATGATCATCCCCCCTGACCTCCTGCACCTGGATCCAGCACAGTCCACTCCTCCTCTCTGGTCTCCACAGTAACCTTCTCCAAGGGCATGGACCCCGGAAAGAGAGAGCAGTGTCTGCTCACAAATCATAGCCAGAGTACAACCCTAGCAAAGCCTGGAGTCCTGAAGGAAAGGACCAACCATAGCAAAGTGTGGGATCCTGAAGGAAAACACAGAGCCCTCACTGATCACATCTGCAGTCTATTGCCAAAGCTTCGGGCAGGATGACTTTTCTGTAACTGCAGTCTCAGAAATGTTGTCACGCTGACTGTTTAATCACAGGCCCAAACTGGGAGATGGAATTCAAGCTCTTTTTCAATATATTTGACTTTCTTTGCTACAATATCTATGATTTGTACGCGTATTTAGGGGGGGTGGAGTAGTCATCTACCATAAGATGTGGGATTAGGGCAGCTGCTCAGGGCCAGCAAGAGTTGTGTGTGTGTGTGTGTGTGAGAGAGCAGACCCCGGACATAGAGACTCTCATGTCTGTAAGCTGCACCGTAAATGCCTTCTGGCAGGCAGGGAGATTTGGAACAAAAGGTCTAATTATCCACATGGTTCCAGATGAGAAGAAAATTCATTTTGGTGGAGGGCTTCTGAAAAAGTGCAGTTTAGGTGGGATTTGATGGCACTAAGTTTGGGGAGTGTTGAACTGAAGGCAGCTGCAATTACAGTTGTAAAGGTTGTTGGATCTCCACTGTCCCCATGTCTAATCTCACAACTAGCCTGGAGCAGAAATTTCAGAGGCGCACAGTCTCCTCCAGGGGAATCTCTAAAGGTAGAGATGGTTCCTGCTGCACAGAAGCAAGAATTTTTGTAAATCTGAATCCAAAATTGTTC